>NC_137456.1:292584065-293785249 GCF_964235325.1 Thermobia domestica | reverse complement strand
GGAAACAATGAATAAACTTGAATATAATTAGCCAAAGAAGTGTTGCTATTTTTCCCGGTGATGCGAAGCATGTGCACTCTACAAAGTTATCAGTAATTTTGAATTATTGTATATGTTTCTCCCTTGTACTCTGCCTAGTAGATGGTATAGAGAGTTTTACTCCTACTGAAACTTAAATTTAAAAGTCATCAGAACTGCTCCCAATGAATTTTAGACAACTAAAGCTATGGATTTGACTCTAACACTGGTAATTTTTAATTGTTTTTGATACCACAATATTACACATTTTTTTAGGGAGCTAATGAAGCTTAACTTACATGGTACCTGCAGTGCCACTCTTTATCTAAGCGATTACCAAAATTTGCCATTCTAAAAAATATTGGTACTTTTTATCATTTGATATCAGGCTTTCAAATTCTAAATATTGCCACCGTTGAGGCTAAATTTGATATCAAGTGGCATTACAAATGCTACCAATTAATTCACAAATACTCAAACGTACGATTCGAAACTATTATCAGTCCATTCAAACTTTTTACGTCCGGAAGTAACCACCCGGGTGCTAATGGAAACTTAATTGGTTTTAAGCGGAATTGAAAGTAGAATTCAAGGACCCCGAAACTGGATTCGATAGCAATGTCGACCCTTCTCTTGCATTACTCATCATCACCGTCTCCTTTAGCCTAACCGGCATAAGCGTGGGACGTAAAACTCATAGATTTCATTTCACTTTTTCTTCTCTAGCATTTTATATATACACAAAACTTTCAATGGATAAACCGACAGTACTCTTTTCCAGACTGTAAAAATAAAATAGTAAAATTGGTCTATACATTTCAGAATAATGTTGATACACACATACATACTACATCCACTTTTATATATATAAATACACATAAGAAAGTGGGAGAGAGAGAGATAAAGAGAGAGAGGGGGGATTGATAGCGCGACCAAAACTTCACCGCTAACATATTAAGAAAGTATATAAGAATTTTGAACTGAAACTCAATGAAATGCTTTCCGTTGTGGCATGCTATATAAGGACAGTTCTAGTCTCTACATGTGACCTTTGGGGTTTATTTTTATGAGTGTTTTGGGGGTTTTAAGTTGCTTGTCTGGAACGACGATCCGACATTGGATATCCATTGTTTGTTTCATCTCTTTATGACCAGGAACACATTTCAAGAACATGTGTGACATGCTGTAATAAGAGTATTGACACGTAACTTCCATATGACTAATAAATTTAAATAAATACACTACATAACACATTTCTTATTATTACAGATGGATAGATATATATTTAAGATTCGCATATATAATAGGACATTCTGTGAAAACTTACATTAGATGTTATACGTTAAACATGATTATTATTGATATTCTGCAATGATTATGCGAATAAATATAAAGAAGATGTATTTTAATGTTACTATTTCATATATATTTCTTGCATTGCGGAAAGCAGAAATTCACAGACAAGTAGAATTGTCACAGATAGGAATCGAGTTGGGAACAGGTCAAAACTCCCACAGCCAAAACCCCCACACTCAAGAAATGTCAAAACGCCCACACAAACGGTCATAACCCCACACAAATGGACAAATCTTCCAAATACACGAATTGTCATAACCCCCACAGCCAAAACCCCCACACTCAAGAAATGTCAAAACGCCCACACAATCGTCATAACTCCCACACAAACGGACAAAACTCCCAAACGCACGAACGATCATAACTCCCACAGCCAAAACTCCAACACTGGTAATCGGTCATAACCTCCAACGGTCATAAGCCCCACACAAATGGACAAAACCCCCACATGCAGAAATTGTCACAACTACGACACATAAATTGACAAAACCCCCACACAATCGGACAAATCTCCCAAACTCTGAAATGATACTAGTTGCATGTCTTACCCTTGTACTTTATAATAACATTTTTTATTCCACTTAAACTGATGTTGCAACTATTCTTCTTGCACTGTTTTCTAATGACAGAAACACTAAAGTGGGCGTCATAAAGAGCCGCAACGAAGACTTGCAATTACGATCATTTGAGAGTGTGGGAGATTTGTCCGATTGTGTGGGGGTTTTGTCCATGTATGTGGTCGTTGTGACCATTTTTGCAAGTGGGAGTTTTGACCATTTGTGTGGGAGTTTGGTCCATTTATGTGGGGATTATGACCGTTGCTATGTGTAGTCTTTTTGTCCATTTGTGTGGGAATTATGACCGATTGTGTGGGCGTTTTGACAGTTCTTGAGTATGGGAGTTTTGGCTGTGGGGGCTTTGACCGTTCGTGCGTTTGGGAGATTTGTCCATTTCTGTGGGAGTTATGACGGATCGTGTGGGCGTTTTGGCATTTCTTGAGTGTGGGCGTTTTGGCTGTGGTGGTTTTAACCGTTCGTGCGTTTGGGAGATTTGTCCATTTGTGTGGGAGTTATGACCGATCGTGTGGCGTTTTGACATTTGTTGAGTTTGGGGGTTTTGACTGGGGGAGTTTTGACCTACACCCGTCGAGTTCATTACCTTACGATTTGAAGTCCAATGCTTTACGACTAAGCTAATACTACCAAAGTAGACTACCTCCCGCTAACAAAGATTAACTAGCATTTCAAGAGAATGACGTTCGTTTTCATTACAAATGATGTTTCTGTAATACTACGCAGGCGAGAATTGTTTTCTTTCAGTCTTCTTTCACATATCCAAAGGTTTCTTCACATATCTTAATATTATTATTTGTATGGATAGCTAAATGGCATTCACGCATGTTCTGGCATAAATGCATGGTTTTGAATATTGTATCATTAAGTATTTGAATTAATTTTCCTCTTCTTCTACAGTTAGTAACAAGTCCTATTATATTTAAAGAGGCAAAACACGTTTGCACAATTCACTCTGATTACGAAGGTTGGCTTGGAAGTTGGAACCTGGTTAACTTCCTTCCGAGGATACACGAAGTTGGGCTTAGAAAGTTTTTGCTTCAAAGTAGCAATAAAGAATGTGGTCATCCTTTATAGTACATCTTTTACATTCCTCACAATACTTACATTGCAGTCTTTCGATTCGGCCATTTTTACATTTATCAGGATTTTCGTCAGTTTCAGCGAGAATGACATTGGTTAAGATTGGCAGCCAGCAATATTTCAAATTCGATTATTCTCTTGATGTACTTATGAAACCGCTCATGGTTAACTAACGTTCAACCATCAGATATAGCTTTACCGCTAATGAACATCGTGTTGTGTAACCCGTTTCGTGTAATTAATGTGTTTCATTTTATCCCTCGCTGCACGTCCTTGAATGCACTCGACACTTTGGGCAATCCTTTTCGAAGGCTTTCAGACATGTATATTCAGAGTAAATATTACGTCATTTTAAATTTATAACCGCACACTCTACGGTTTATCGTTCTTGAACTACTGGTTTGAACTATATATAGGCAATATTTATATTAGAATGTGGATTATTGCAATGTTCTGTACGTTTAATAAAAAGAAACTCTATGAAGCTGCCTACTTGAATGTTAGATGTTAATACTACATAGTTGAAAAGTATCAGACCCAGTTAAAGTAATGTTCTAAAAAGTACAACTTCACACGATACACTTTTTTTTGCTATATGAAAATAAAACTTTTGTACCTCAATGATAATACTGCGTGTTGACTATTTTTCTTATATGGTTAATTATGGGAAGAATTACAATGTCCCACAGAGCACATCACAGTTAATGAGCGTACATATTACAGTCAGGACGTCCAATTTTAGCACATGGACTTAAAGTAACATCTATTGAATGTCCATATTAGTTCGACAATGGACATCCACATTCTGGCATTGAGTGGACGGTCCATTGGATGTCCATATATAATCCACGAATTAAACGTCCACGGACCTACATTATTTGGCTAAAAAATGGACTTAAGGAAAATAACATTCAATTGCTAGTGACTACACATGTGTAGATGCTTGCATAAAATGCAATCTAGCGATGACAAAAACTGTGAAATATTTGAACGTTTTATGTGTTTTGAAGTTTTTTTGGTTCACCATTTATAGGCCAACGTGTAGAAAGTCAATGTGTATATGAACAAAGGTAAGTAACTATCATTCTTTGCGTCATATGAAGATTTTATAATTTATAAATTCATTCTTAATTCATGAAGGAACACTTCAGGACTTGGATATTTTCAATGTTATTTCGAATTTCAATCACTCCATGCCATTCCCAATCTTACTCTCGGGTTCATCAATATAGATTGGGTATCGTATATGGGCTCATGGAAATAGAAGGTAATTTACATATTACAGAACTCGGATGGGAAACGGTGTAGAAACAAACACTGACTCCTTCGCATATGTTAGTAGTCAGGTTGGTTCCTTTCTGTACTTTGTGTACGCAATTGAATGTGGAATTGGGTCAGTATTCTACACCTATGCTACTTGGATGTGCTGATGTGAAGTTTTGCTATGTGAAATGTTCCGGGAAGGATGTAGATAAGTCCTCCATTATTACCGTACTGACATCAGGTTAGGTTAGGCCTAGCTTGTTTCAGCGTATAATGAATGATCTTGGACATTTTCACTTCTAGTTATCGCAGAACCTATCTCGGATTGTATTGCTGCCTTTGTACTCTTTATAAGTTTAAAAATAATAACATGTTATTATATTCAGGGATGTAGGTTAGAGCCCTGTAGGACTAGGTTATAAAACATTTACTCCGCACTTGATGTGTAAAATGGGTTTTAGGCGGATACAAGGGAAATGCTAGTTGTTTTGCAGGGTTAAGTTCCGAAGTTACTCGTCCGTTCGGAGCAAAATTATAAAAAAATCTACCCGGAAGATATGGATGTACTCATTTGCGTGCTTGGTAATATGCTATGTGATCAAAAGTTGTGTTTCTTTTTTATGAGAAAAGATAACAAAAGTGGAAACTATTTCGCACGCGCAGGGAACTACTTGGCGCAAGGTTGCATTGTGAGAAAGTGATTGCATATCTATTCTCAATACAGAGCATAACTGCTTGTTAATAGTTGTTATTAAACACAATTATTTCCGAGAACAGAACACAGGGAACCGAGCTGGGTTAGTAAACTACCTTCCCTCACTCACAAGCAAAGTACAGAACAAGGCAGGTTCAGATCCGCCTCAAACTTCGCCCAGAGCACACATAATAGAAAAGAAGAAAAAATGCCGAATTTTATCTGCCCATATTCAGGAACACCGGAGATATGCTCCGCAACATAACGCACTACGCGACAATATGATATAAGGTAAATGTCGCAAGATACCTATTTATGACAAAAACGAAACACCAAAATGATATTAAGATATTTGATATGCAATAACACTGACTTGGCAGTCATCTTTAATATCGCGATCTTGGATATAGCGTAAGGTATTGAAATGAGAAGCGGGATGTGTGATATATCAATGTAAGGTAATATGCAAAAGAAAAGACAATGGTGTAACCGCGAAAAACAAATGTATAATGATGTGGACGGGACAAAGTGTGGAAGACTCGGGTAAAACAAACGTGTATTCGAAGGACAGAATAATTAAGGGCAAAACCCCACGACAATGGTACGCGACAAGTAACTTCAACAGTGTCAGTGCATGAAAGTGCAACCGTCTTGACAGATTATGCTTTTCAAAGATTGGAATTCTGTTTGGAACGGTGGAAACCACAGTTGCAACCTGCGATACGAGTGCTCGTTTGGCGACTACCTAAACTGCAAGGGATTATCTCATATGGAACAGTAATTCGGCAGCTCGCTCCGAAGTGTAGGAAATATCACCTTGTGTTATCGAAAGTATGACCTACCTCGAATTGAAGCCTGGACAACGTTTTATTTTGTCAAAGTTTTTTGCTGTTTCGTGTAAACAAAAGACATTTCGGCCCACATATGTTTAAACAACACTACCTAAGCAAATTATGTACGGATAAGAAAGTCCATCCATGTTCTAGCTTACATTTCTTTACGAATGTTTCTTTTCCTTTGTGCCATTTGCTATACTATTTCGCGACGGTCCCAAACTGTCTCAATATCAGAGAAAGGCAGCGTTCAGCATTGACTCGATGAGTTTCATGAGTTCTTGCAGTCTCCCACTAGAAGGTTAGTCTACCACGAAATGAAACGACGCGAATTCTGTCTACTGGTTTCGAGATTCTCATCCTCATTCACATTTGTTACATCGTGGATGTTCAAAATCTCCAGCATGTGTTCAGTTGCTTGTCGTCCGTCCACTGTCGGTTCGGTCGATTGGTCGTACACTTCTTTTGGAAGTACACTTTGCATCAGTAACATCACATTCAAGGGTTCGTCATTGCAGCTCTACGTTGGTGCTTGTAGATGAACGATACTGCGGACACACTAATACATAGAATATTGCGCGTTTTGGCTTGCGTATGCCAAAAACACTTTTCACTGGCCGGCCCCCGCTGTCACGTTCACTTCGTTCCATATGTGTAAGTGAAACCAGTAGACACAATTCGAGTCGTCTCATTGTGTGGTAAACTAGCCTTCTTGTAGGAGACTGCAACAACGCATATAATTCATTGAGTCAATGCAGAACGCTGCCTTTCCCTGATATTGTTACTGTTTGGGACTGTCGCGAAACAGTGTAGCAAACCGCGCAAAGGAAAAAGAAATATTCGTAAAGAAATTTAAGCTAGAACATTTCTGGGTTTTCTCATTCGTACACACTTTGCTTTAGGTAGTGTTGTTTAAACATATGTGGGCCTAAATGTCCTTTGTTTACACGAAACAGCAAGGAACTTGAATAAGAAACGTACAAAACGTTGTCTAGGAGTGTGCTTCAATCCAGGTAGGTCGTGCTTTTGATCACCAATCCAAGATGATATCTTCTACACTCTGGAGAGAGCTGCCGAATTACTGGTTCCATAAGAGATAATCCTCTGTAGTTTATGTTGTCTCCAAACGAGCGCTCGTATCGCGGGTTTTAACAATGGTTGCCACTGTCCCAAACCGAATCCCAATATCCTCGAAAGGCATGATCTGTCAAGGAGGATGCACTTTCATGCACAGACACGTGCAGTTGTTGCGTATCATTGTCGTGGAAGTCTTGCCCTATTATTCTGTCCTTCGAATACATGTTTGTTTTGCCCGAGTCTTCCACACTTCGTCCCGTCCACACTTTTACACATGTTTTTCGCGGTTGCATCATTGGTTTTCCTTTTGTATTTTACCTTAAATTGATATATCACACATCCCGCTTCTCATTTCAATACCTTACGCTATATCCAAGATCGCGGTATTCAAGATGGCTGCCAAGTCAGTTTTATAGCATATCAGTTAGTTTGATCCTTTCTTTTTTCGGCATAATTGAGTATCTTGTGACGTTTACCTTACATCATATTGTCGCGTGGTGCGTTATATTGCGGAGCATATCTCCGGTGTTTCTGTGTATATGCAGCTAAAATTTGTCATATGTACGTCTTTTTTCTTATATCTCCTCTGGGTGAAGTTTGATTCGGATCTGATCCAGCTTCGTTTTGTACGTTGCTTGTCAGCAATTCTAGGTGTGTTTTGTACACTACTACTACTATCTACTACCACTTATAGCAGCTTTTGTTATCCTTTTATTTTGAACTATATTGGTTCTAGAAAATATGGGCTCCGTAGCGGGCTTTGAGGGAACAATTCTTCTGTGGCAGTCCTTTAGAACATACAGTGCTTTAGGACATAATTGGTCCTTGTGGGGACGAAAACTTGTCACAATTTGTACTTTCAGGTTGCAAAGGCAAAGGTAATATATGGACATCCTCCACGCCAATTTGAAGTTCATAATTGGTTATTTTTATCTCCGAAAATGGACATAATATGTACGTTGTGGACGTCCAGTGTTTGCATGACAACTGTCCCAAAGTGACAGTCCTGTGTATATCAAGTGGACGTCGTGTGGACTAAAAACGCACGTTCTCTGAACGTCCATTGGACATCGGTACGTCCATAATTAGTTCGTTTTCGTACCAGACATTTACATAATATGTACATTCTGGACGTGCAGTGGACGCATGGCAACTGTGCCACGTGTACATACTGTCCAGTGTACATCCACTAGACCTCGTATGGACCACACAAACACGTCCACTGGACATCCCGTAAATCCTTGCCCGAACGTTAAATGGACGTACATTGGACGTCGGTGTGCTCTCTGGGCTATTTTTGGAGTTATACTCTTAATGAAAGGAGCTGCAAATAGAAAGTGAAATCCGTTTGAAATGGGTAGAAATTATTGTTACATATAGCATTTTTCTACGGAACTTTTAGTCCTAGTAAGTTATATATAATTATATACCTCAATTAAAGTAAACGTAAACAAATACTGTAATACCAAATTATCCCAAACTAACATACTATATCTTACCTTTTGAATTAGCGAGGCATATTAGTCCATCCAGGTCACATTTTTTGTACTTCTCTGTAAAGAAAAAGAACAAACATTATGTTATGCATCAACTATTTAACTTACTAGAGTACAACACTAGAACATCATTCTTATAAAAGACTGCTTGTATTGAATGTTGTCACGCTGCAAACGGAACGAGTGCAGTAATAGTCTTTGAGCCAACTGCTAGAGAATTATAAAAAAAGGTAATGTAATTTGCACGTCTAATTTGTAGCTTATAAGTCTTTCGGATTTGAATCAGAACACGTGGTAGTGAGGGAAACTAGTCAATCCTGGAATTTTATATAAAGTACAGATACGCATTGTATTGAAATGGCAGAGCGCATTAGCACACAAATAATTTCGTGTCTGATGTTACAGCTTAGGCAACATTGAATATGTTTTTTAAATGAAGTTGCTCTAGAGAAAGTTGAGGAAGCCATAAGAATGCTGAAACGCAAATAATCTTTAATATCGGAAGGTATACCACCATAATTCTCAAATTGTGTATAGATATTTTTAAATAACAATTGTAAACTGCTTACAATTATAAATATGACTCTAAAACAAGTTTGTTTGCGGAGATCTGGAAATGTGTACTATCAGTACTATAATTTGTACTATCAGTAAATCTAGTGACGCAAAGAACATACAGAACTTTAGGGCTATCTGTATTTCATCAACATTTGCCAAGGTGTTTTAGTATGTAATATTCAAGAGAATTATGTATCAAGTAAATACCATCATATCAGTATACCACAATGAATTCTTAAAGAATAGATTAGCATCCACAAATTTAGCCATTATCACAGATTTTATTACAAATGAGTTGGATAAAGTGGCTCATGTGGATGTGATATATCCTGAGTTTTCAAAGCCTTTGAGTTGGGAGACTGTGATGTAGTATTACAGAAAATAACGGCTCTTAATTTCTCAACGGAAGCAGAAATATTTTTCTCCTCCTACTTCCAAAATCGTCAACAGGCCGTCATGTAGTAAGAAGCGAAAGTTTCTAAAAGTTTACAGCTTTATCTGGATTTCCTCAATGTCCTCCAGATTTCCTCAGGGAATCTTGGTCCACTATTATTTCTATCAGCCATAAATGATCTACCATTTTTCATTCATTACACTAACTCTCTTCTATTCGCTGAACAACTTAAAATATTCTCCGAAATTAATTACCGTGAATACTGTGTAAAACTCAAAATAGACTTATGCAATATTAACAACTGGTGTGACACTAACAGTATTAAGTTGAATATGAATAAACGCAAAACTCTATACTTTACCCGCAAAGGAACCATTAAATATGGCTATTCTATTAGTGGAACTCTTTTAGAAATACATAATCTAATTAAAGATATAGAAGTCAGTGTTGGGCAAAATCAATTGAAATCAATTGCAAATGATATCAATTTGTAATTGACAATTAGTTTCAATTGCGATTGAATTCAATAATAAAATTTGCAATTAAATTTTTGTCAATTGTTAATTCTTATTTGGTCACCAGGCAATTGAAACTTTTAATTGTTAATTGCCAAACGCAAAGGTTGCAATTGAAACATTTAATTGTTAATTTCAATTGACAATTTAAACTTGTAATTGTTAATTCCAATTGAAATCAGCAATTAAAACTGAAGATAATAAGATGTGTGTATATTGTTGTGTCTAATTGTTACTGTTTTACATATTTCAAATAAGGTACTTATAAGAAATGCTGGATAACTACCATCCCTTTGCCCAAATTTTAAATATATTATTTATGCTTGAATCCCCCTCGAAAGAACTCTATATGCCCGTCATGCATACAATAGGGATGGGCACGAGTGAGTTCGACCGAGTTTTCTATAAAACTCGATTCGACTCGAAGCAGATGTGTTTGAGCTCGACTCGAGAACTCGCCTCGAAAAATTTCCTCAACTTGCATCGAATTTGGATCGAGTTTTGAGTCAAACCGTGCCAAAACGAACCAATTCGAGCTAAATCCTTTGTGTAGTTCCAAGTTCTACTCTCTTGAAGTATGCTACATAGGCAATATAATTATCAATTATACTATTACTACTACTATAACTAATTATTATTATAACACCGTGCACATGTATAAACATGGAATATAGGCGATTTGTATCTGAATACTAAAAATTAGTTGACTTTCGATCTCAGTCTAGAAATCTTTAGGAGGCAAGGACATCGGACACGAGGATTTAGGTTTGAGTTCAGGAGGAGTAAGTATTCGGGCTCGAGCCAAAAATTATTAAAAGTTATAGGACTCCAGCCAAACATGTTCAAATCTGCTCGACCCGAGTTTAGGATTGTCAACGACTCACCGACACGTTCATTCATTGATCGAGCCGAACCGAGAAGTGAGTCCAGCCAACAGTTCACCCAACCGAGCCGAACCGAACCGAGCTGATTGCTTACACCAAAAGAGCAAGTTCGAGACAATGGATCAGTTGAGCTGACTCGAACCCAGCCGATGGTCTCGTTTCAACGGAGCTGGTTCGAATCACTGGCTCCAATCGAGCCGTCTATGACTTTCCCTACCGAACATTCTCAAGGCATTTCTCACTCTAACCGGCTCAAGTGGGCAGCTCTCAGCTTTGATGGTAAGAATTAAAATATATATTTATATTGGTGCCCACGGCGTCACTAACTTGTTCCGCCACCAACGAATTTCGAGGTGCTTTGTTTCCCATCTTTTGTTCTTGTTTGGTGTCGCTTTCTGCACCTATTCCCAAATTTTGTGCGGCACCAGAAGTGGGTCAAAATGGGCCTATAAATATGGGGGAACAAGTTATTGCTCTTCCCTCACTAAAGATTTTTGAGATCGTTTCCTTCCCATCGTTTTGTGCTGTTTCGCGCATATACTTCCACGTTTTGTGCGTCATGGGAAGTGAGTTAACATGGGTCTCCGAGGTGGACGAAAATGACACACTGTTCCGCCACCAACGAATTTCGAGGTCGCTTCTTTCGCATTGTTGAGTGCCAGTTTCATACCGTTTTGAGGGCGTATTTTCACGTTTTGTGCGTCACCGGAAGTGGGTCAAAATCGGCTTCCAAGATGGGAAGAAAATCATATAACCACCACCAGGGTATAGTGAACGCTCTTTATATCTCGTAAAGACAGTAATCATTTTTTTCGATTTATACTATATTCAACGACGCAAATAAGTTCTTTCTTCGGTGGGAATTGCTTCCTTCCCAGGCAACTGGACAAAGAAGACTCTCATTGTTGTTTTCATATATATATTTAAAACATAGCTTTTTGTTGAGAACACTCAGTGAGATACAAACGTTTTCAGTGTTTCTCCCTTACTTAGTATTATGCACAGTATATATTCTGCAGGTATTTGGAACTGAATTAAGTGCTTTCTTTAATCATTTATGAAAATACTACTTACCAGATTTTTGATCACCAGAGTGGCACCAACTGCATCGCTTTTTCAGTTCCTTATCTGCACTTTCACACACCCGAGTTATCGCAATGTCTCGTGCATCGTAACCAGTGGACTAAAATTAACATAAATGCTTTTCCGTATCCTTTTTGCATGTGCATACAGGTGATTTATCTGAGAGTTTCCTAGAATGAACTGCCAAAACTCTTCAGTCGACCACTGCAGCTAGTATCTACAACTTTTCACCTCGGGGAATTTGACTCCAGGTTTAGAAGTAATTGCATCGGGAATCAAGTATGATTTTGTGTTAAGGGGCATAACTATTAGCCGGTGAAGAACGTTTTCTTACGACTAGCCCCAACTATTGAAGTCCCGGGTTCATAAACCTTGTTATAAACGCGCTCTCCAACATCAGCATACCACTTTGGAAATTATTTCGCTGAAGACTCACGTCGTCTCTTCAGGACTGTTTGGAGTAGCAACCAGGGTACTACTTGGGATTACCCGGCGATCCTTTCCCCAGTGCTAATCTCCCAAGTGCGTCAATGGTGTGAGAAAAGTATTTATAGTGTAATTTCAAACATAATCTCATATACATAAAGGGCTACACTGCATTAAATAGGCAAAGTGTTATTTTAGTAATGAAGATTATTATAAATATTTTGTGTTAAGTGTTGTGTTCATTCCTCTTCGCTATTTTTTTATATAATAGTATTCTAAGAAATAAGTATAGTGTTATTTAATCCTTTGTGTTTTCGTTGTTTGTGTGCGTAATCATCTGATCGTTCGTGAGGTTTTCAGGACGAGACATACGAACCTATCGGCGTCTTATGCTCATCTCATCATTGAGACCGACGAGCGATTTGGAAACAATTTGTAACCTCTTGTCGGAGAGGTCCTTCATGGTTCTATCCAGGCAAGTTCTGGTCTCAGGATAATACTTATTGGCAAGATCGCGGAGGACAGAACCACAAACACCGGACTCGAATTGGTTATAAAAAAATGTCCGCCCGAAGAGAGACCTCGAACTCAAGTTGGTTACAAATAAATTGGCAGCCCAAACAGCGACCCGACACCCGGTTGATTATAATGACCAAGAGTTCCGCCACTATCGAATTTCCAGGTCGTTAGTTTCACATCGTGTACCCCTTTGTGCATCTGTTTCGACGTTTTGTTTTGCGTCACTGGAAGAGGGTTAAAATGGGCCTCGAAGGTGGGACAAAAATCACCCACTGCTCCTCCACTACCGAATTTCGAGGTCCTTCCTTTCGCATCGATTAGTGAATGTTTCCTGTTGTTTCGCGCCTCTATTTCCACGTTTTGTGCGTCATCAGAAGCGTGTTAAAATGGACCTCTAAAGTGTGACGAAAATGACCCACTGTTCCGCCACTATCGAATTTCTATGTATTTTCTTTCGCATCGTTTAGTGGCTATTTACTTAAGTTTAAGTTTTCTGTGCCTACTTCCTCGTCTTGTGCGTCACTGGATGTGACTTAAACGGGTCTTCAAAGTGGGCGTTAAATGCCTCCCTGTTACGCCACTTGCGAAGTTCGAAGTCTTTTCTTCAAATCGACTAGTATCTGTTTTGTGCCGTTTCGTACCCATATTTCCACGTTTTGTGCGTCACCAGAAGCGTGTCAAAATAGGCCTCCAAGGTGTGGCGAAAATGACCCAATTTTCCGGCACTATCGGATTTCTTTGTTTTTCTTTCGCATCGTTTAGTATCTATTTAAAACAAAAAAGTTTTCTGCACCTATTTCTTGTCTTGTACATCACCCAAAGTGAGGTAAACGGGCCTTTAAAGTGGGAGTTAAATAGATCACTGTTCCGCCACTATCGAATTTCGGGGTCGGTTGTTTCGCATCATTTAGTGCCTGTTTTGTATGTTTTGTGCGTCACCGGAACTGGGTCAAAATGGACCTACGAATATATCGAAACAAGTTAATGCTGTTCCGCCACCAACGAATTTTGGGGAACTTTTCCTTCACATCGTTTAGTGTGTATTTTGTACCGTTCTGTTCGCCTACTTCCATGTTTTGAGCATCACCAGAAATGCGTCAAAATGATCCACCAAGGTGTGAGGAAAAAGAGCCTTTGTTCCGCCACTGTCGAATTTGGAAGTCGCTTCTTTCGCATCGTATAGTGCCTGTTTTGTACTGTTTTGTGCTCCTATTTCCACTTTAGTGCGACAACGGAAATGGGTCAAAATGGCCTACAAGTATAGCGGAATAGCTTAATGCTATTCCGTCATCACCGAATGTCGAGGTCGTTTCCTCCACATTTTTGGTGCGTGATTTGTGCTGCTTTGTGCGTCAGTGGAAGTGGGCCAAAATGAGCCTTGAAAGTGGGATGAAAATGTTTTTATATGAATATGTCTTTATTTGTTTGTCCTCTTTGATTCACTTTCAGTGGGGCACAAAACGTGAAAATATGCGCAGAGAATATACAAAACATCAGATAAACAATGCAAAAGAAGCGATTTCGAAATTCGATAGTAGCGCAACAGTGGGTCATTTTTGTCCCACCTTGATAGCCCATTTTGACCCTGTTCCTGTGAATCACAAAACGTTGAAATAGGCGCACAAAACGTCGCAGAACAAGCATGGAAGGATGTGAAATTAACGATCTCGAAACTCGATAGTGGCGGAAATCTTGGTCATTTGCGTACCACCTTTCAAGCCCGTTTTGACTCACTTCCGGTTGCTTACAAAACGTAAATAGGCAGACAAAATGACAAAAAATGGCACTAAACGTTGCAAAAGAAACGACATCGGAATTCGTGGATGGCGGAATAGCTTTAACTTTTTCCAAAGTGTTTGTAGGCCCGTTTGGACTCATTTCCGGTGATGCAGAAAACGGCGGAAAGCACGCACAAAACGATGTGAAAGAATGCACCACGAAATTCGTTGGTGACGGAACAGTGAGCCACTTAACCCCCACTTTGAAAGCCCGGTTGGAAGTGGGTTCACTTCCAGTGACGCACAAGAAGAGAAAGTAGGCGCAGAAAACTTTAAAAAAAATATGCACTAAACGATGCGAAAGAAACGACACAGAAATTCGATACTGGCGGAACAATGGATCATTTTCCTCACACTTTGGAGGTCCATTTTGGCACAATTTCGGTAAAGCGCAAAACGTAAAATAGATGGACGAAACAGCACAAAAAGTCACTAGTCGATGCAAAAGGAAGGACTTCGAAATTCGGTAGAGGCGGAAAAGTGGGTCATTTTCGTCCAACCTTCGAGACCTGTTGTGACCCACTTTCAATGACGCACAAAACATGAAAATACGCGCTCAAAACGGCAAGAAACTGGCACTAATTGATGCAAAAGAAGCACCCTCGAAATTCGTTGGTGGCGGAAACAGCGGGTCATTTTCGTCCAACCTTGGAGACCCATTTTAACCCACTTCCCATCATGCACAAAACGGCACAAAACGATGTGAAGGAAACGACCTCAAAATTCGTTGGTGGCAGAACAGGATTAACTTGTTCCGCCATATTTGTAGTCCTAGTTTGACCCACTTGCGGTGACGCACAAAAAGTGAGAATAGGAGTACAAATGGGCACAAAACAATGCAAAAGAAACCATCTCGAAATCCTTGGTGGCGGAACAAGTTAATGACGCCGGTGCTCACGGCATTTGACGCGGTCTTGTTATAAAAATCTATAGTTGTTTCGCTATCGAGATGAGACGAGATGCACTAAAAGTACCCCTCGAGATACACTAAAAGTACGAGAGAAAATGCAACCCTGTCGTTAACACCACTAAAGGTATTCCACATTACTGGTTACATATCACATGGCTTGCGCTTTCCAGTATATTCAGACCAAATTTCAAAACGAGTTAAAATGAGGTGAACTAGGTTGTTTTTGTCAAACTCGGCTTGACACGAAACTCGACATCAAATAAAGAAAAATATGCTCGACGGCAGCTACAAATAAACTGAACATGTACTTGTAGTTTTCAAAAATCTCTCTTATAGAAGGTGGGACCTTCTATGTATGGGAAATTGGTAGTGGGTTGATTTGTAAAAAAAAATAATGAAAATGATGAACATTAGTTGAGAAACAAAAATGCAGTGTTTCGCATACTTGCTGAGGTTTCTGTTTAGCGTTCAGAGCAGAAGGAAATCAAGTTATGAGAAAAAGAGACACATAATTTAATGTAAGCTTAATCATTTTCAATTTGTACGGAACGCTTAATCGTTTGGAAAATTTTATACTTTTTTCCTCAAAGAAATCATTACCAATGATAATTATAATAATTATATATATAATTGAATTCATTGTAATTTGGTCCATGACAAACACTTTACCATTTCGTACTAGCTGTTATGCTCATTCTTCCCACGGGCCAGATAAAATATCAATGTAAACAAACTGAACAACAGAAGAACAATTAAGAAACATTTCTAAAATTGGATATATTTTGTGTGAATATATATCCAAAAATGTGCCTGTTTTTTTTATTGGGAAGGCCGATGGGGGCTGAATTTGAACGTAAACTATTTGGAGTGTCACTATACATCTGAGCATCCCCGATAAATATAGATTCGACACAAATATTGGTTATTTTCAACTACTTTTACATGTCCCGGTAAACGCCCCCAGAGATACACTTGGTTCAAATTGTGAAAAAGTCGCCTCTGGGCCCAGCCGAAGCTGCAAAAACTATGAATGTGACACTAACATCTGCTATTTTCTACTACCTTTACACATCCTGGTAAAAGCCCCAATGATTCTCTGGTTCCAATCCTGAAAAAAGCAACGCCTCTGGCCCGCAGCCGATAAGGATAGTATTTGAAGTCAACGCCTGTGGGAGTATCAGCATTCTACTCAGCTCAGCGAAAACTATGGATTTGGCACTAATGTCGGTCAATGTGGATTAATTTTACATGTCTCGTGATCACCTTTATAATGCCCCGTTCCTTAGCTGGTGGGAGCTAAATGGGAAAGTAAACGCGGTCTTGAGTTTCACCATTGACCTCAGCGAGCCCGGAAACTATGGATGTGGCATTGATATCGGTCATTTTCCATTATTTTTACATGTCTCGGAATTCCCTCCTCTGGTGACCCAACGCTCGCATACAGTGGTGGATGAATTTGAAAGTCATCGCTTATGTTAGTGTTACCATTTATTTCAGCGACCGCGAAAACTATCCATTTGACACTAATATCGGTCAGTTTTGATTACTTTTACGTTTCGGTATCACTCCCCCTCCCCCGTTGAACCGGCCCGCAGCGGAATAGGATGAATTTGGAAGGTAATGCAATCGGAGTTTCACCATTGATCTCAGCGACCGCAAGAACTATGAAATCGACACAAATATCGGTTATTATCTACTAATTTTACATGTCCCGGTAAACGTCCCCCTGAGACACCCCATTTCGAAATTTAAAAAAAAGAAACTCTTCCTCTTGATCTGGGGCCTAGACCAATCTACCCTTGACCAAACTTTGAAAAATTTCGGTCCACTCGTCTGGTTCACAGGCTGCACACAGACACACAAATAAACTCTTTATTTTATTTATATTAGAAAGGTAAGATCCACCGTTATTTCAGTTTTACGTCCCGCGTATCTACCGTTATTGTCATAGAGCGGTGCTTGAGCTATTCATCGTAGAAATTCAAACTCCGATGAGTGATAATTTCATAGCCTTGTTTTATTGCAAGTTTAAACTCTTTAATGGGTAGAGAAGAGGGCGTTGACCAAGGTCAGATATAATAACAATGGGTTTTGGTGGGTCTGTGGGGCACAGTGGGTCACGGTGGAACGTGAGTCACGATGTGTGGTGGATCAGTTGGTCGTGGCTAAATTTGTCATTGCCCCACGCCCTCTCTGAAATACAGTGTTGAAAATTAATCCGTGTAATTAAATTGCATTGATCAATTAATTGAAAGTAATTGCTGTGAAAATCAATTGCAATTAATTAATTGCCAATTAATTTCAATTGCAATTGAATGACTGAATTCAATTGCAATTACTTTCCACTGCAATTACTTTCAATCGATTGATCAATTGAAACTGACTCTCCTTTATTAATGGCCAACTGCAATTAACAATTAACCATTATTTACTTGAATTGTTAATTGCAATTAACAATTAACTTTACAGATTAATTGTTAATTGTTAATTCAATTGAAATTTGCCCAACACTGGTAGAATGCTATTTGATCTTACGTTAAGTTTTACTTATCAAGTTGAAAAGACTATTAATAATGCATACAGAAATATTGGCTCTTTTATGTGAATAGGTATATCAAAACGATC
Source organism: Thermobia domestica (assembly GCF_964235325.1). NCBI lineage: Eukaryota > Metazoa > Arthropoda > Insecta > Zygentoma > Lepismatidae > Thermobia > Thermobia domestica. Next base: position 293,767,165 of record NC_137456.1, on the reverse strand, counting down.
CTACATTAATTAAACTCTACTTCTCTTTTGTAAGATCGCAAATAGAATATGCGACTCTGTCTTGGTCGCATAAAACAGGAAAACATAGATATGATATGAATGATACAATCAGTATTCATAAAATTACTTGCTTATAGAAAATATGGCACGTATCCAAAACATGAGTCATATTCAGAAATAGTACAAAACTTCAATATGAACACGCTGAAATAAGGGAGAGAACATGCGGCTCTTTCATTTTTCATAACTTGCTACACGATAAGTTGAGTGTCGCCATCTTATTTCGTAGGTACAATTGCATGTACCTTCAGGTAAAACTTGCGTTGCAAATAGCAGTACATTTGTTGCAAAAAAGCAAGAACAAATATTTTCGCTAAGTCTCCTATATGGAAGATAAGTTCTTCCTACAATGCAATTAGAAGGGTATGTGCTGTAGATGTTTTTGTAATGTCCCAGACAGTATATAAGGACAAACTTAAACATACATGTGATAATGAACATGCATAAATGTATAATCTTGTTATATATATATATATATATATATATATAGTATGGTGCTAAATTCTTTGTACAAAAGCAGAGGGATGATTCCTGAAAGTAAAAAAAATATATAAAAAACATAGGGCGAAAACTGCGGCATTTGCGTGTTATAGGCTGCCGAAAGCGTGCACTGAGAAAAATCCATTATCCGGACAGCGGTATATTGTACAAATACAAGGATTCGTTATGTTTACTAAGGAAATCTGTACGGAGCGTACTTTATCCATATACTACATAGGTACTGCCTTTTACCCGCTTAGATATTACATCATGTCGGTGCAGGATGTCTGGGATCTAACAATCTTCCGTATTTTACATACGTATACGTATGTTAAATACTTCAGCTATATGTTAAATACGTCCATCTGTGTGTGAGATCCAGGCCGCCTATAGACACCTCTTTCTTTCGCCATGGCTGACGTCATTGAACTACCGTCTTTTGCTTGCGAAACGAGGTTGTTCACAAACGGAAAAGAAGAGAGGAAGGAAACAAATGCCTGGGTAAGTACACTAGTTAACTAATACTTTAGTTAAATATTCCATTAATTATATATTCTTTTAGTGTAACTTGCTTTAATATAGTACTAAGTAAGTAATATAGTTTATGACTACAATTCTTACTATTGTAACTCGTTAATGATTGAGGAGAATGGAATGGTTGAATCTGAATTTTGAGAAATCTTTGAATATTAATGTTTTGAAAAATTTTACATTTCAAGGTAGCAAAATGAATGTTATGTGTTTATTCATTCCGTTTTATATGTGACGATTTTTTACTTGGTGCAGATTTACTACAGGGCTGCTTAACATAATTGCTAATAAACCGTTTTCAGCGCGAAAATTCCCTTGTGTAGTGAAGATTTAGGATTTAGATTTCTGGGCTTTCGGCATCAATGGCCTTGTTAGCCCGTCGCATATGGGGGATGACTTCCCTCGGTGATCACACTATCCGGGGAAAGGAAGGGAAGAATGGATTGGGGAAAAATGGGGCTGCGGTGGCTCAGTGGTAGAGCGTTCACCTATGGTGCTTGGGGTCCCGGGTTCGATCCCAGCTCCCGCCAAGTGAACTTTGTGGTGGACAAACACCGTGTGCGTGGGTTTTCTCGGGGTTCTCCCGTTTCCTCCCACTTTCTTCATTCCACCATTTCATACATTACTCATCATCACCGTCTCCTTTAGCCTAACCGGCATAACCGTGGGACGTCAAACTCAAAGATTTCATTTTCATTTTTGGATTTGGGAAGGAAGAAAACGGCCTGGGACCTATATGTTAGGTACCACTCCGGCATTTGCCTGCTGTGAATGAGGAAAAGCCAAGGAAACCTCATTCAGGATGGCTGGACTTAAAATCTTTTGATACTTTTTCGACCGAGTTCCCCCACCGCAATCGAACCCGGGACCGTTCGCACCGAAGGCGAGAGCGTTAGCGACTACGCTACGCGGGGCCACTAGTGTAGTTTAGAAAACTCATTTTTAGTAGGATATTTGCAAGATTTTTTTTTCTTTTAGTTTAACGCCCCATGATTGTACATCAATGTAAGAGAGAAGTGTGACGATGAGATACATGATAATGGTGGAATCAAGAAAATGTAAGGAAACTGGAAAGTCTTAAGAATAACCACACCTACAGTGTTCACCAAAAGTCTATTTGTCGGGAGCAGGAATCGAACCAGGGACCTACCGCGTCAGAGGTAAGCGCTCTCAGAGCTTTCTTTTGTTTAAAGAACTTGTTTACAATGAAATATATATATATATATATATATATATATATATATATATATATATATATATATATATATATTACGAAGATATTGACATATTTTACAGCCTCAGTGAAATTTAAAAAAAAAGTAGTCAGGGAGAGTTTACTTGTCAAGTTTTTATTTTTTTAATTTAATTTATTTTTATTTATTTATTTTTGCTTTGTTATGTCCCCTAGTTAATTAATGTTTGGGTTACTGAAAATTAAAACCTTTTTAGTATTATTGTTATGTCATCACTTTGGAACCAAAACGTTAGATTTTTTTCTTGTGTTTTCATATAGGAAGTTGGTGAGTTTGTGCCTTAGCATTGGTTTGGTTTCTAGAACGTAATTGAAGGTCATGTTGAGTTGAGTCTTGGTGGGTTTGAGTTCGTGAAGTGTCAGGCACTGCTTGTGCCCCTGTCTTCTGTTTGTGATGTTTCCTGGCTTTGGGCTGTGACGTATTTATGTTGAGGAGTACCAACGCAGGCCGCGTGATATACAGGTAGCTACAACACAGCTTCAACAGTTACGAGTGCCAGGCCTTTGAATTTCAGCTTTCGTTACGGCGTGACTAATGCAGTATAGTCCTAGGTTGAAATTCTATGGGTGGTAAAAACGGTATGGTAAGAAATATAACGTAATTGTTATTAGTTTAATTAGTGTTTCTTCATAGTATTGTTTCACTATTTCTAGAAGGAATTAAGTATTAACGAAGTAATGAATAAGCAAAAGCACACATTGATTGACGTTTACTATTTCCCATACTCCATTGAGAATGTTTTGATCCTCAGTTGCGCAAACATCCAGTGTGCGTTTATTTTCTTTCTTTTTTGGGGGGTTTACACTGCCTCACAGATGAGCTCCCTCGTGGCTAAGTGGTTAGTGAACACGCCTTTGGCGTGGGACACCCGGGTTCGATTCACGGCCGGGGGCCGCGGTGGCTCAGTGGTAGAGCGTTCACCTCTGGTGCTTACGGTCCCGGATTCGATCCTAGCCCCGCCAAGTGAACCTTGTGGTGGACAAACACCGTGTGCGTGGGTTTTCTCGGGGTTCTCCCATTTACTTCATTCCACCATTTAATTCATTGCTCATCATCAGCGTCTCCCTTAGCCTAACCGGCATAACTGTGGGACGTAAAACTCAAAGGTTTCATTTCATTTTTTCTTAATCTCTTGCACCGACCGACCGATCTCGATCAAATTTCCAACGTAGATGCGGTTCTGGCCTGGGAGTGTTTTTAGCTATTTACTTTGACAGTAGAACTTAGGGGAGGGGGAGGAGGGGGACAGAAAAAATAAATGACTTAATTTACTTTGAAGTGTAAAAGTGCGAGCGTTTTCTTCTCTCTCTCTCTCTCTCTCTCTCTCTCTCTCTCTCTCTCTGTCTCTCTCTCTTCACTCCTCCAGTCTCCTCTCACTTTTAGGGCCGCGGTGGCTCAGTGGTAGAGCGTTTTCACGGTGTTCTCCCGTTTCCTCCCACTTACTTCATTCCACCATTTCATTCATTTCTCATAATCACCGTCTCCTTTAGCCTAACCGGCATAACCGTGGGACGTAAAACTCAAAGATTTCATTTCATTTTTTCCTCTCACTTTGATTTCATGATTTCGCACTCTGATGAAAAGTATTAAATACCGCCAGGAAAAGTACTAATATATAACCTCTCTTTTAGGCGCCCCTCCAACCCCGCGCCCGGGACACGTGCTTTGCTTGCTCGCCCATAGCTGCGGCTCTGTGAGCTACATAAGTAACATACAATGCTTACGTAATACTTTGGGTAATAAGTACTATTAAGAAAGGAAGAATTGCATTTTTTTAACTTTGGGAAAGAAGCTACTATGGGATTAAAGATAAGGTAGGAAAGGCAACACATTCCAGTCTATGCTTTCACCCAGCAGACATATTGTTTGGAACCAAAAAAAATGTGACTTTTGGAATCTTGTACTTAGGTTCACAGCGGAAGCGACGAAATAACTTGAATCATCCATTGTATCTCTCCCCGCAACCAGTTTCTAAAATGTTGGCAATAAGTTTGCGAAACGAGAGGTGACGACTCCAATTTTGGGTGAAAAGTCGCTATAAAAACAATCGAGAAATTAATTGTCTATAAGCATTGTAAAAGTTGTAGATGTAAACTAAACAATATGTTCTACTCACTGGCGCAAATCCCGGGGGGGATGACGGATACATGTCCCCTCCAATCTTGGAACTGAGGGGGACTTCTCCCAAATAATCCGATTTGAAATGTGTTTTTTGGGAGAAATTTGATGATTTTTGTCCGATTGCTACAAAGGAACGTGAGATAAAATAGATGTCCCCCAGAGTAAGCCTCAAATCTGCAGCCTCCTAACGCTAAAGACAACTCTGATCCTCCACAACATTGTTTTTCAACTTCATAAGTATTTTGGACATCGCTAAAAAAAGTATGGTAACGGTCTAACCCCCCCCCCCAATGTTGAAGACAGATTTGCGCCGCTGGTTCTATTCACATCTTTGTAAACAGGGCGCAACCAATCCTTTAATTCAGGGATCATTTCAGGTTGTTTCGGGTACTTTTGTTCATGTTGTGGTCAATATAGTTCCGAAATAATTAACACTACAGTACTTACGTTAAGCAATTTTTTGTAAAAGAAAAAGTGCAGAGTAATTAAAAGACCCCAGAGGACAAATATAACAAACACCTTCTTCGCCTTTTTCACGCATTTATAGCTAATCTTGTTGCTATCGGTAATGATGTATTACGTGTGTCTCTCAACGGAAACTCTGCGAACTAAAGGACATCAAGTTTGTAGTTGTTCTTTGTTAGACGGCAAGGGTAACGTAACAATGCAGGTTTGTGGGGCAGTGGGTACGCTGTATTTTTAAACTCTTCATCACTTGCGCTGATTAAAACTTACAAAGAGAAAACGAAAAGGTAAAAAACTGTTTTGAACTAATAATGCTCCTCTATAGATGAACATTTTGTTTGCAGCAAAAAGTCGCTAAATGTGTAAGTAGGTAAATCGTCATTTAAAAATCACCCAAAAAAGTCTCCAATCGGAATTTTTTTGTCGCTATCGTAGGGCGACCATACGTCCCGTTTTGACCGGGACAGTCCCGTTTTAGGGGCGTGTCGCGGCCGTCCCGTCAGTAGATGGAAAAAAGTAGTATTCGTCCCGTTTTATGTAAATGAAAGAAGTAAATAACAAACCCAGTACCTTTACTCCTTTTAAAAGTATTAATAATAACAAAGCGGCAAAAATTGAACTGAAAATCCCTATATTAAACATACTCTATAGTTCGCAGTACTGCTCGAAAGGCAGCAGAGGTTTTAGCAGTTGGTTGTGTGTTAAACAAACTTCAACGTGTCTTTCCTTTTTCATAAGTACCCGCTCTGTAACGAAGAGAGAGAGGGGGAACTCTGATATCAAGGCACTGATAAGAACAAAGGTAGATCTAAAAGTCCAGTGTTGCAAGAACCTGTCCCGTTTTTAACTGAAAATTTTACGGTCACCCTACGCTATCGTTGAGGTCGAATTCCCCTTATTTAGCGACTTTACCCAAAATTGGCAACATTGACCCCCACTGAACAACACCCCGTCATCTTGAGCTTAGCCAGCATAATAGTGGGACGTAAAACTTAAAGATTTCATTTCGAACAACACTCCCAGAAACCTACTGTTATACTATTCTCAAACCACCCTTTCGTACAGTTCTCCCTATTTGAAAAAAAAAATGTAAATAGCAGTGTTCATACATAAATATGGAACTCAATTTCCCTGAATTTTGCAGGTTTTCCAGGTATTAATTTTGCAATTTCCAGGTCTAGTGAAAGAAACTAATAGTACGAGAACACATAAATTTTAAGAATACTATTTTTATATATTTGAGAATGGCCACCCTTCTCCCCAATGAACGATTGCAATTAAATATTGAGTCAAAAGAAAATAAATAATTAAAATAAATAAAATTTAAGTTGAAAAATATTAAGTTGAGAAGCCTACTAAGGGAATTATATAATACTTTTGTTCCATACTGGAATACATTCAAAATATACAAAAAAATATTGGCTTGGGGAAGAAAAAAGGGCCCGCGAGATTTTAACTGATTCATGTAGTACTCGACGACAGAAATAGATTACTGAAAGAATTTTCAAAATCGGCACAGGCAAACATGAAGAAAATCGCATTTTCAGGTACCGGTTCAAAATGAGAAGAAAAAAGGACCGCGAGATTTTAACTGATTCTTGTAGTACTCGACGAGAGAAATCGATTAGTGAAGGAATGTTCAAAATCGGCGCAGGCAAGCATGAAAAAATCCCACTTTCATGTACCGGATCAAAATGGGGAAGAAAAAAGGGCCCGCGAGATTTTAACTGATTCTTGTAGTACTCGACGAGAGAAATCGATTAGTGAAGGAATGTTCAAAATCGGCGCAGGCAACCATGAAGAAAATCGCATTTTCATGTACCGGTTCAAAATGGGGAAGAAAAAAGGGCCCGCGAGATTTTAACTGATTCTTGTAGTACTCGACGAGAGAAATCGATTAGTGAAGGAATGTTCAAAATCGGCGCAGGCAAGCATGAAGAAAATCGCATTTTCATGTACCGGTTCAAAATGGGGAAGAAAAAAGGGCCCGCGAGATTTTAACTGATTCTTGTAGTACTCGACGAGAGAAATCGATTAGTGAAGGAATGTTCAAAATCGGCGCAGGCAAGCATGAAGAAAATCGCATTTTCATGTACCGGATCAAAATGGGAAGAAAAAGGGCCCGCAAAGTTTTAACTGATTCTTGTAGTACTCGACGACAGAAATAGATTAATGAAGGAATTTTCAAAATCGGCACAGGCAAACATGAAGAAAATCGCATTTTCAGGTACCGGTTCAAAATGGGAAGAAAAAAGGACCGCGAGATTTTAACTGATTCTTGTAGTACTCGTCGAGAGAAATCGACTAGTGAAGGAATTTTCAAAATCGGCGCAGGCAAGCATGAAGAAAATCGCACTTTCATGTACCGGTTCAAAATGGGGAAGAATAAAGGGCCCGCGAGATTTTAACTGGTTCTTGTAGTACTCAACGGGAGAAATCGATTACTGAAGGAATTTTCAAAATCGGCGCAGGCAAACATGGAGTAAATGCCATTTTCATGTACCGGTTCAAAATGGGGAAGGAACAAGGTCCCGCGAGTTTGAACCGCTACGATGTATGTTCACGAATGTGCCCGTCTTCTCAAATTTAGTTAATTACTGTGACACTGAAACCTGTGACACAGAGTCACATTGTGGATGACTCTGCAATCGGCAACCACTTCACATATACTCCTCCCGCCCCACAGTTTGATTATTTCGATCCATTCCTCACGTGCTAACGGCATGGTTCAACATCTGCAAGAAAGAGGTAAATGTAACGTTCAATTGGCAATAGCTTTTCACCAAATTAAGCTGCATGAAATCTGATTGCATATTTGACATACTGAGAAAATTCTAGCCCGTGGCCATATGTATCACATATCCCACCAGTTCATAAAAATTTTGAACACAAAATTACGGTCGTCCGTGTGACGTACTCCCAAAAGGCCTAATGTGTATCACCCACCTCACATTCAATGAAACCACATCCGTGTAGAATTTAGAAAGGAACTTCTTATGATGTATACAGGATGTCTCAAACGTTCCCTGACATAGGGTAACTCAGTTATTATCAGAGTTACGACAAAATGTAAGAGGAAAAACATCTCGAAATATGACGTTTTAAATCTAAAGTGAACACTTTTTTAAAAAAATCGGACAAGATGAATGTGCTGTATACTCTTTATGCACCGAATTTTAAATGAAAATGCAACGTTGTCATTTACCTGGACCCACGACATAAGTGAATGAAGTTACTGTTTGAAACGGGGGCTGGCCATCGACATGTTAGCGTAAAAGACAGTAACTTCACTCACTTCTGTTGTGGGTCCAGATAAATGGCAACGTTGCATTTTCATTTCACATTGGGCGCATAGAGAGTGTACAGCGCAAACGGGTCATCCGATTTTAAAAATTCCTTCACTTTAGATTGAAAACATCATAATTGGATATGCTTTTCCCTCCTACATTCTGTTGTAACTCTGATAATAACAGAGTTACCCTATGTCAGGGACTTTTGAGACACCCTGTATACCTTATTTAATGTATGTTTGATGTCACTATAACTGTAGTATAATTTAGTTTGTTTAAATTTACAATTTAATACAAGTAGATTCGGATTTACATGCGTAGGATTTTGTATGCATCTAACTAATGAATTCTTTTATATTTATGCTTAACTTAGTGACTTGGCTTTGGACTGCAACTGATTATTGTAACCCATTATTGCTTGAGAAGAAACAAGATATCCGAATCTTCATTTGGAGAAATCAAAGGTCTATTGGAAAGCTGGGGATTACAATCATTAATTTCTACATTTCAAGGTGCGTAGTAAATTATATATTGTGTTTATTGTTAAATTACTATTATTGGGTTTAGAATCAATGAAGCACTTCATGATATTTTATAGGGATCAAGATGGGTGCCGGATAGATAAGTATTTGAGCGTCAGGCTCTTATTTCTTTTCAATTTAATATTTAATCAATGATTATTTTTCTCCCTCATTATTCCACCAAATCGTATTCCAAGATCATATATCCATTTTTGTTCGATATATCCATATTTTTGATCTCTTTCATATTTCTATATTTTCGATTTTTGATATTGTTTATATTTCGATATTGCTGTATTTTTCGATATTTCGAACAAGTTTCGATAGTTTGTCGACATCGATTATCTATATCTAAATTCGGATATCCCAAAGCCCTATCGAGCACCCTCCGAAATGAAGTTTTTGGCTATGGACCTGATTAGGGATGCGCACGAGACAAGACAAAGCAATTTTTGTTACGAAATTCGAGACAAGATAGAGCTTTTCCAATAGAAACGGATCCAGTTTTCGAGACGAGACAACTTTCGCGGCACCTTTTCGAGAGGAGACAACCTCAAATCTTTTCTCTTGCGCATCCCTAGACTTGATCATGAGTTATCAAAAAAAAAATGTTAATGAGAAATAACATGTAAATACAATATAGGTAGCTAAAACAATTTTGTTTTCATTCTTCAGTAATGCATTGTTATTAATCTCAGAGGGGGCGGTGGCTCAGTGGTATAGCGTTCACCTCCGGTGCTTGGGGTCCCTGGTTCGATCCCAACTCGCGCCGTGTGGACTTTGTGGTGGACAAACACCTTGCTCGTGGGTTTTCTCGGGGTTCTCCCGTTTCCTCCCACTTTCTTCATTCCACCATTTCACTCATTTCTCATTATCACCGTCTCCTTATCCTAACCGGCATAACCGTGGGACGTTAAACTTAATGATTTCATTTTTTATTAATCTCAGCATTTTATAGTGTATTCTTAAGCTTAAGGTGATGTATAATTAAATTTTGAATTCAGTTAATTTATTTTGTTTCTCAGATTGTTTTTAAAATGTATGTACAAACGTTTATGTTCATTCTCGAGAGTTTAAAGTGACGTATAGTTATTAAACATAGTATTTAATATTGTACTCTTAACGTGGAAGTGATATACAGTTAACTTTTGAATTCAGTTAACATTTTTCTTTCTGAAATTGCTTTAAAAAGTATGTAAAAACGTTTTTATTTTCTTTCTTGAGTGCTAAAAGTGATGCAAAGTTATTAAACTTACTACTTTATATTGTATTCTCAACCCTAAACTGATACACAGTGCGTTTTTGAATAAATTGTCAAGTTATTTGAGTGATGAACACTGGTAGAAAATCCTGACTACTACTGGAACATTTTGATTTTAAGGTGACGACTACTGGTGCAAGGATTTTAAAATATTGTTTTTCCTTCAAGGGCTACTCCTTTTTGAATTCTGACTACATGGTCACTATAGGAAGGATCAGTGAGTCTTTCCAACTATGGTACAGCTCCGACAGATTCACGACGCTCAGGGAAGAGACAAAATAGTATGTTTTCAAACTTAAAGTGAGAACCACTGGCGTTTTTACCTTGCTATGTAAAAGTAAGTGAGTACTCCAATGGGGTTCCAATGCGGTACCTATATTCTGCATTTTAGATATATGGAAATACATGTCTCTAAAATGTAAAGAACTGATTTTTTTGGGGGGGAATAAACTATAGGTATGTGGGGCTTGCATACTTGACGCTACAATTCGGAAATTGAATTAAAATATGACTAACGGCTATCAAGATGTTGTCAAATAAAGGGAGGACCAACACAGTTTTCGTGTTAGATGCTAAAATTTCCGAAATCGGTCATGGAAAGTTAATAAACACCAGTAGCAATTTCATCTTAAAGTAATTAGATATCTTCATGGGGTGTTAGAACATCATGGAGTCTACCAAAATTAAATTTTAAAAGCTTTTGAAAATATAATCTGACATTTGTAAACAGTATTTGAAATATTTATTTACCAGAAACTTCCAGCTAGTACATCTAACATCTGGAGAAACACTGTGAAATAAAAGCTTGAAATTTCGGAAACAATTATTGGTCGCAACAAAATTAAATAAGATGGTACTTCTATGGGTTAAATCAGTACCTCAGTACAATTTCGATCGAAAGATTAGTTCAGTCCTAGGTTTTCTTCAGGCAATTCCAAGGGTTCATCGAGCTGTGCAAAAGAATGAAAATTCGCTGTCAATATCTAAGATAGTAACTAAGATATAAGGAATTATATATTTTATGACGTAAAAATAGAAATCTTTATGGATTTGTACTTTTGGGTCTTTCCTATAAGAAAAAATTCAGAAAACTACTGTATATACCTTAATAGACAATTCAGTGGGCGGGGACACAGTAGCTTAGTGGTAGGGTATTTAACTAATCTTTTTTTTTTGCAGAAACTATTGGAGTATTCACTTAACCCATAGAAATACGATCATACTTAACTCCCTATTTAATTTTAAAATTAAATAAAAGGAAATATTTCAGTGTAGCGACCCACGATTATGCATTTTAGTCTCAGGGAGATTATGATGAAAGCAAGTGAATGTTGTTGACAGAATTGATGGAATGCAAATGTGGGAGGAAAGAGAGTACCCCGAGAAAACCCACGAATACGATGTCCACTACAAACTGACTTGGCCGTGGATCGAACCAAGAACCCAATACACCAGAGGTAAGCACTCTACCACTAAGCCACTGTGGCCCCGCCCATTTAATTGTCTATTAAGGTATATACGGTTGTTTTCTGAAATTTCTTCTTCTTACAGCAAATACTCAAAAGTACAAATCCATGTGGGTCTCTATTTTTACGACGTCATAAAATACATCATTCCTTATATCTCGCTTGCTATTTTAGATATTGACAAAAAATGTTCACTTTATTTCAGAGCCCGATGAACGCTTGGAATTGTCCAAAGAAAATTTAGAGCTGAATTAATCTTTCGATCGAAATTGTACTGACGAGTCTGAGGTACTCACTTAACCCATATAAGTACCATCTTATTTAACTTTTGTTAGGATCAATAATTGTTTTCTGAAATTTCAAGATGGTGTATGGTGTCTCTCTAGCTGCTAGATGTACTAGCTGGAAGTTTTAGGTAAATACATATTTCTAATACTCTTTACAAATGTCAAAATATATTTTCCAAAACTTTTAAAATTTAATCTTGGTAGACCCCATGATGTTCTCAAACTCCATGGAAATACCTAATTATTTTAAGATGAAATTGATACTGATGCTTATTAACTTTCCATGACCGGTTTCGGAAATTTTACCACCTAACACGAAAACCCCATAACTGTATGGATCCTCTCTTTATTTGACAATATCTTGATAGTCATATTTTAATTAATTTTCTAAATTGTACTGTCTAATATGCAAGCTCCACGTACCTATGGTGTCGCTTTTTATTTCACCATATTTCGGTAACTGTTAGGCGTACCGACTTGCGGTTTCGGTAAACACACACCTCTAACGTTATTTAAAACGTTATTAAGACATATTTTAGAATATTTAGAAATGAGAGTTCTGCGAATATCATGACACCCGAAAACCCCCATCAGGGCGTGTGTGTAGTGTATTTAATTGAAACTACTTTTGAGGTTGTTGTAAGCCCTCGTAATTACGTTTCCGAAACTGCACCACCTAGTACGCAAACCCCACACTTCTATGGTGTCGCTCTTTATTTTCCCATATCTCAATATCCCTAAGGCTTACCGAGTTGAGGTTTTCGGTAAACAAATGTCAGTTCCCTACATTTTAGAGACATACATTTCTACATATCTAAAAAATACAGACATTAGATACCCCATGGTACCACGAACACCATTGGGGTACCCACTTACTTTTGAATAGTAATACATTTTGAGTTGTTGTTCAGCATCAAAAAACACTTCATAGTTTTTCTACGTGCAACCCAAAAGTCCATACCTGACCGAACAGATTTTGTCCATTTAATCTCAAAAATGTTAAGATACTTTGTATTGTTAAGTACAACCAAGTTAAGCACACTGAATTTAATATTTTAAATATTTTCTGATTTTTGTTTCAGGTATTTCGTGCATCAAAACAAAACCAGGATTCTGCTTGGAAGACAGTGAAAAGAAGCAGTGTAGGTTGTGGCTAAAAGTACGTCCTTTCTGAAGACAGACCCAATTGTATTTACATTCTTTTGTACGAATATATAACCCTAATAAAAATACTGTACTACAAATTATTATTTCTTTCTTCCATAAATTAGAATAAAATATTATCTCTGTTTAAAGAAAATGCTTGTTAGTGTTAAGTCATTTCAACTCTTTTTCTCTGTAATAAGAATATTATCCCTCGCAATATTTTTTATCTTTGTGCTATTATGATTGGATGAAGTAAAATTCTATACGAAGCACTATTATTTCAGACATGCATTAAGAACTAATGTATTGTTCTGTATGTAAGGCAATGTGTATACCGAACATGTCTAGCGAAGGTGTTGTTTTAATATAGAATCTATAACTCAGCTTTTCAGTAGTCAACTTTATTGGGAATCCGAAGAAAGAAGTATATATATATGTATATATATATGTATATATATATATGTATATATATATGTTATATATATATATATATATATATATATATATATATATATATATATATATATATATATATATAAGGTTGGACTAACCAACGTATGTGTTCGAATTCTGGACTAATCCAAATTATCCAGAGAAATCATTATATATTTCTTTGTTGATATTTCAGATGTGTCCTTTATCCAAGTCATATGAAACGGAGACTTCATACATCGCTATACTTTGTATGAACTATGTTCCGTATTTACTTAATCACTTTGTAACTTTCTCTAGGGTTGACAAGGCCGCAGGTGTCAATCGAATAGTTTAGTATTTCACTCATGTCACCTTGTGACTAAGGTACGTCCTGTCGGTATATATATGGTACTGGGTTCAATTAGCGATAAAATACATTTTTAGCATTAAACAAATGTAAAAATCTACACGAAATGCGATACCATGATCTCTGACATACGGATAACACCAAGCAACTAATGGTACTGAGTGTGATTGAGTTTACTATGTGGCTAAAATCAGTGTTCCTTTGGCTATAATTCTTTTCGTGCTCTGAATTGCAAAGATTGAAATAACCGTTTTAAATTATTGCATATATATCTTCTGAGTAATTCTGAGAATCATTGCTCTTTCTTTAAGCAATGTATGAGACTGTTAAACTGCTCGTTGCTTAAAATGTTACACTAAGAAGGATGCATCCCGGAAAGTCCAAGTTTGCAGAATGTCTAGAGCAGGGAAGGATAAATATGTTTAGTCGATGGCTGCACAACGCCTCCGCTGTCACCACGTTGTCACAGCGAATACAGCGGACGTTTAAGAATATTCTGCACTTACTATTAGGTATCTGCCTGGGAACTTTGGTGCAGCTACCCAGTCTCCTTCTTGGTATCGCATTTTTAATGGCGAGTACTGAGTAGGAATCATCTTGTGAGCGAACAAGTTTTCGGCTGTCAGCATACTTTTAATTATTGCGATATTAAAAAAAACATACCTGTAATTTAAATGTACAGAGAAGTTATTTCTGGAAAATTCTATTCAGGCCTCTTGTGGTAACAACTGCACTTTAGAAGAATATACTATTAAGGAAAAGAATGAGGTAAAATAATCTTTATATCGTACAAGCAATGGATGATAACAACTTAATAAATGATTGTACGTGAATCTTGTTTGAGTTTGAATATAGGATTGTATATGGCTGTGCATTTTGCATTATTATTGAAGTGCTGCAACTAACTAACTGCAAACCATATGATAAATTCTTACAGTAATATATCACATATTGATTTACTCTGTATGAAAACGAAAATAGTTTAACATATGGTTAACCTTCTTTGTGCCCATAATTTTAAAATTAACACTTGTCACTTTTCAACACTTGGCTTTGCAGTAGCTTTCCAACGAATTAGCAGGAAGCCCAAACTTACAGGACACCCTGCAGGTAAATACATTTCTTTTGACAGTTTCACTGCTCCAAACTAAGATTTGAAAAGTGTAGTATTGTTAATTTTATTATTATTGGCACAAAGGAGATCAACCATATTTTAAACTATTTTTCTTTCCATACAGAGAAAAACAATATGCGACAACATTACAGTAAGAATGTATCATGCATTTTGCAGTATGTTGTAGCACTTCAATAATGGTGCACTATACGTACAATCTAGATCCTGAATATGTCCAATCCATATATTACAACAAGGCAATACGTATGCGGTACAGGTAAAATCCGTATATTTCATATGGACAATCTATAAGCTACATACATCCAATCCATACATTACATATGGCCAACCTGTACGCGACATACGTATAATCTATATGCTGCATGCAGACAGTCTATAAGCTACATATGTGCACTCTGTATGGTGCATACGTATATTCTGTATGCTGTATCGGGACAAGCTGTGTGCGACATAAGGAAAATCTGTATAATACATACGTACAATACGTATACTGTATCTAGTCGTACGTACGGGGCACAAGTACATTATAGATGCTGTCTCGGGATTGAACGCAAGAAACATACGTACAGGACGTATATTGCATACTTCTTGAAATTATGCTCCGTCCTGATAGTCAGTGAGTGTCGTCATTATTAACCGACATGCTACATACGATCCTGACGTCACAAAGCTAGATATCACCTCCGTATATACTTGTTACTGCAGATGACGTCACACGAATGACGTCATTGCACTCATGCAGACAGTACGTATAATACATACTTTTTCAGTTATACGTTTGCTGCAGGATGTTATATACGTTTGTACGTTAAGTCCAGAAACTACAGGAATTACGAATGTAACCTACGTTTTTAAGTATGCCACCTACATTTTTTTTTGTCAGTGTGGGAAAACGAACTTTAGTATTAAATATTTCACTACCTAATAGACGTGATGCGGCATGATATCGCCAAAGGATCCTAATCTGCTCTATCCGAATTTGCAATTTTCAAATTTGTGCAGTGGCGGCGCAAGGGATTCCCCAAAGAACTTTAGGTATTCCCGAACATTTTATAATGTAAATTGAGTGGACAAGAGGATGTAACAGACGCCTCATTGACTAGAAATAATACTACGTGGCAGATCAGAATTCATACACGTAAATTAAAAGATCGCGGATGAGGTAAACATCAATGTCCGTGGTTTCATACTTCCTCAAAAAGTACTAGTAAAAACTTTGTACAAGAATTCACTGGAGACATCACATGGCTACAATCTAAAAGTGCGTACAACACAAGCCGATAGGTAGCAGAAGATAAAGAAATTCCGATTGCTGATATGCTCATATTAATGAGATCACATCCCTTTTAATGACGATTAGTTACTACTATCCATTTCATAAAGATAGGCCCCTGACTTCGCGGTGCTGCCGTGACGTCCAGTCAAAACTTATATTGCATTGTCGTACCTCGTTGGAATTGTTGGAATGTCGTCTTTTCAATACTTAAGACATAAAAATTTTCTTTGTACTGTGTAGTGAGAAAAAAAATTAATGAAAAAGTGCGTATTTTTACGTACTTTTTTGGTAAATCAATTTTTATAGGACTATATCTCGGAAAGGAGAAAACATAAAATAATTTTCTGTGCACGATATGTAGATGCATATAATACCTGTAAGTTCTAAAAATTTCATTACTCAACACGTAGTAATTTTCTTGTTATTCACTAAAAAGTGAGACATCATTATCTCTGAACTGCTGCGGTGTATTAACAATCTGAAAAAAACTTTTAGAAAGATCTTAAAGTAGCTTTTTCAACTAAACTGTTTTGACTTGTTTTAAAAGATAAACAATCACAAATATGACATTATGATTTTCTCTGCTTTGCGCCCTTCGCTATCGCAGTTTATACGGAGTGCTACGTTGCCACATTTTCCTGGCGCGTATACACTCTCAGCCGGCGGGTATTTAAACTTGTTACGCACACTCTCCGGCACTTCTTACATGTTAAAGAGATATTTTTAAAATTTAATGTCTCCACAGATTTTATATAAGTAATATGTTGATATGTAATATTGAGTTTACACTTCACAGAAAATCTGTTTTCAGATCTAGAAGTCCCAGTACTTCTCTTTAGTGTTGTACATTTCGAAGCACATTTCCACGAAAAGTCCAACTTTATATACCAGACAATAAACCAGGGATGCAAATAAGCAACAAAAGTTTACTCGTCCAAGAAAAAAGTTACTAACCCACATCCCATAATAAAAATATGTTACTTAACTTCCGTATGATATTAAATACTCTCCCGCACCGATGAAGCACACGCCCCGGGCGAGTGGTTATTTGCATCCCTGCAATAAGCGCTAATATTTATTAAAAAACTTCCTTTCACCGTGCGGATGCAACGCACTTTTGCATCTCCTTTGTCCTACTTCTGTTAGAATTTGTAGATATTTTGGGGAAACTCTCTATGGGTAATGGCCCCTTGTTACCAGCCTTCTACCGGGTGAAGGTCCCTGTACTTCAATGCCTGCTGACTGCAGCAGTTTACCTGTTACATTCGTATAAAAAGTTCGAAGTGTGATACGTTTTCCTGCTTTCTTCCTGTACAGTATGTGAGCATTGACATGTGTGATAAGTCAAACAGCAGAAAAGACAGCTTCTTCCACCACTTCACAGACATACTAATAGCTCTTGCGTAGTTGATTTGTAAAAAACGCGTAAAGCTAGCTTCCGTACAAGGCATATGTGAATAATTAGTGTAAAAAGTTCCTTTTTTTCAATTGAAGTAACACGCTTTCATTTAGGAAACAAAGATTTTTGTTTTAGTAAATTTTCTTTTTCTTAGTCTGCTGTTTTGCGTATTGATTCATTTCTTTTACTACTATTCCTGGTGGGAGCCCATGTAGTTTGGATTCCAGATAATCTGTAGGTCCACGTCTCATATAGCCTCGCTGCTGAACAGGACGTTAAACTCAAAATCAACTCAACTTTTCTTTTTACTATAAAACTTCATCGGTAAAAACAGCTGAAACATTTTATATGCGGAATACTCTATAGAGAGACCAGCATTTTGATCAATTCCCGGGACACCACTAAACAGGGGTTTTGCATTTACTTGAATTTTATCGCTCCATGCTATCAGAATCTGCCTTTGAATAGGAACGACGCGTTTTTTCTCTCTTTCCCGGAGCAGCCTCAGGTTTACTTGAAACAGAGTTCACTCCCGGATACGCCACTGAGCACAGAATAATCAGTATCATTACTATTAATTACTAACTCATAATCGTCTGAGTCGGAGTAATTCATCAGGTCTGCAATTTCATTATCGCTAAATATTTTGCCTCTTCTTTATGTAATACCGCCGCTCGTAAAGGAATATCCATATATATTCAATCAAAAAGCACGAGATATACTCAGGAAAATATAAATGCCTATTCGTCCGTCTCATTGCAATGAACCCATATGATATGAGTGCGTGTGTAAGTTTTTGACGCCTACGGACCGAAGGGAAGTGTCGAAGACGTAATCAGTGCGACGTGATTAGACGCAAATACAGCCCTCGTCACCTACTCATTGCATTGTTTTTTTTTCGTTGAAAGAAAACAAAGGACCCATTCTGTGTTACTATACATTCATCAGGGGAATTGATAGCAGAACTTGGGTGAACATGTGATTGCGAAGTATACAGTAAATTTCTTTTTAACCTTTAACATATTCGTAAGCTGGAAAGTGTGTATACTGATAGATCTTGAGGTAGAAATGGAGCCATTGTTAATAAGTATTCAGGAAGATAGCAGGAGCATCGATGAGTCAAAGCCATGACGAAAGTGAATGAAGTAAATAGATTAAAAGATGAGTTTTTGGATGTGTTACTTCAATGTTTTATTTCGATTACATTGAAATGTGTACATTCATGTCCAAAATTATTGTCGCATATCTATAACTGTCTTCTTGTAAGAATATAATTTGAAAATGATTTTGCTGGGTGCTTTTAATACTGGTACGATGTGTATAACCGGGAAATGTATATTTGTTCTAAATTTCATAGGAAAAGAATTATAAATACGAAAATTAGCATGAGTAAAACAAAATGTTACTAAATGGACTTTTTTAAAAAAAATCGTTTTATTGTTCTTATTTACTGCTCTTTTGACATGAAATTTGCCACATACATGTCTTTGCCGATTATACATATAAGAAATACCAGGCGAATTCGTTATCAAATTATATTCCTACAATAACATATTTATAGACATGCGACAATAATTTTGGACATGAGTGTACATGCATTATTATTATTTTTATGATGTTGTGAAAGGTTATGATAAATACTTTTTTCCTATAACATTCTTATGAAGTAGGCTTCGCGCTACAAGCTTCCTGAACGCGACAACACTGCACGACAGCGTTGCCGCACTTCACTTACTGTATGCTGTTTCTTCATATAAGCGCGGGGAATTTAAAGATTGGGCTGCAACATGGCTCACTGCTTAACGCAGAGAATATGTTGAAGTAAACATTTTTTTTAAAAAAATAAATACTCTACAACTAAACCCTTTTTTGTTCTTAGTTCCAAATATTTGGAACACTAGACTTCCAAAGTTTCGAACAGTGTTTTGTACGTTTCTCTACCTACCATGGTAAAGGAGATCAGAGCGTCGTACATTAGTTTTATTTACACAAAAAGTATCAAGTGATGAAAATTGAACTTTTCACAACTTACAGCTAATGGATGCATCTACATATTGTACACAGGAAATTATTTCACGTGATCTCTTTTCTGAGATACAGTCCTATAAACATTGATCTACCAAAAAAGTACGTAAAAATACGCACTTTTTCATTAATTTTTATTTTTTTTCCCACTACACAGTACAAAGAAAATTTTTATCTCTTATGTATTGAAAAGACAACATTCCAACAATTCCAACGAGGTACGACAATGCAATATAAGTTTTAACTGCACGTCACGGCAGCACCGCAAAGTCAGGGGCCTATCTTTATGAAATGGATAGTAATGTTAATGTCGTTTAGTTTATTTGTGTTTCTTAATGTGCATACTCGTCTGTCATTCTCCCCAGTATCTTTTCCATCCCCTTCGTGGCTAAGCGACGTTGGCGTATGCGACTTTCTCGGGAAAGATCCGGGTTCGGTTCCCGGCGGGAGGTCATGGGATTCGGATTCAACGTTGATCAGTTTGTCCAGTAGCTACGCGAACGGCATGCTAATACACCTCGCTTCATGTATCGTGTTCTCTTCACAGATGAAGCTACGTTTCAAATGATGGAGTGTTCAATACTCAGAATCAACATTAGTGATCTGAGACACAACAACATGAAAAATCAACTATTGCCCATCAGAAACTGTGTTCTGTGAGTGTTTGGGCAGGAATCGTTGATAATTATCTCATCGGACCGTTCCTACCACCACAAGGCTTGACCAGGTTGGAGTATCGCATATTTTTGAAAGAGGTTCTGATTGAACTATTAGAGATTGTGCCACTGGCTGATCGTCGAAACAAGCTTTTTTATGCACGAGGGTGCAAAAGCACATTTCGCTGCGGAGATGCGAAATTTTCTCAACGCATTCTTTCCGAACAAATGGATCGTTGTAGAACGACCAGTGTCTATGCCACCTCGCTGACCAGATTCTAACCCCTTTGATTTCCTTTTCTGGGGCCATATGAAACAACTTGCCTATACGACGCCTGTACAATTAAAGTAGGATTTGCTTATTGGAATTTTTGTTGCTGCCTGCAGCATCAGGGAAACGCCAGGACTGTATCAACGGGCCCGCCGGTCTCTTCACCCAGATTTTATTCATTTTTGTTAATAATGCATGCAGCAAGTGAGAGGTGGTATTAACAGTTTAATAACTTAAGTGAAAACTAGTCAAATATTCCAGTGACATTTATTACAGAAGTGAAACAATGAAAAAGAGGAAGCAGATATTCCTAAGCAGAGGTAAAATCAGAAAACCGAAATTTCTTCAGAAATGTGCCTGTTGAAGGCACAGAAATACCGCAAAATGTCTAACCGATCATCACCCTCTGAGACGAATACCACCTTAAATTCGAAAGTTTCTCTGCCTGTTTATCTCTCTCTCTCTCTCTGTATATATATATATATATATATATATATATATATATATATATATATATATATATATATATATATATATATATATATAACCTGCAAGTGGTCTAGTTGAGGAAATTTGTCGGCAAAAAACCACTTCATTATCTGCTTTTATGAAAGTGGCCTATTTGCTGATTGAAGTGGCCTATTGGCGGAATCTTGGTGATCTATTGGCAGACTTGCGAAATTTGTGGACTAAATGCGTAATAAGGCTTCCCAACCACTGCATTCTCTACAATTTAACCATGTACAATAGATAGCCTCATTGCTTGGCAATCATGCAATTTAAGATATAACGCAAGTCAGCCATACTGGTTTAGGTTTTCCTGGGCAAATCCCATTTCAGAGGTAGACGTATGTTATCATTTCCATCAGAATGTATATTACTTTTCTAAAAAAGTTCCACCTCACTAGTTTATCATGTTTTATTTTTCTCACGCTAGTGACTACGCCTTTTTCTACTCATTGGACATAGTTCATATCGCCATAAGCCGATACTCCGTAAGACTTAATCTCATTTCAGGGCTATACATTTTATAAAGGTGACCAAGAAAGTTCCGTTACTTTTTCACCCACCACCTTCGAACATCGATATGTCACCTAAAACGTACCTGGAAGATAAAAAATGGTTCCCATCAGCATTGACAATATTTTGCCAATGTTCTTGAAAGCCACGGATTTCATTGCGGTAGAACTTGATGGGCCGTGAATAGCGATGAGTAAATTCCCGGGAAGGTATATTTCGGGAGTATTTCCTGGGAAGATTCCCGGGAAGATTCCCGAAAAGGGAATTTATCCGGGAATTTATGTACAATCAGAAAGAAAATTGCATTCCATTACTATATTATGATTTTAAACTGGAATTAATTTTTATATCACATTATATTATTACTGTTGTCCACAGAGGATTCTTTAAAATATATACTCTGAACGATACTATGTTACTTTATTAACACTTTATTATATTTAGAGTGTACGCATAAATGTATATTTATTTACAATATGTTCTATCAATTAAATATGTGTGAAAACATTATATAGTAACAGTTTAAATTTATATGCAAGTGGATTTGCTCAACTTGACTTTATTACTGATATTATAAACACATTAAATTTATAAATGTTATAAACCAATTAGATTGGGTAAATGCTAGAAGATACAGAGCGCGAGGGATAGCATGAGCTATGACCTTGAAATCCGCAACCACCACTCTTGGAAGGAACAGGCAACCCTAATAGTGTTGCTAACTGCCACAACGGTGAATTAGAATTTGGAGACTTGAAGCTTTATTCGTCGAACAATTAAGGAATTTCATATTGTTCACGGTCAACGACCTTCTGTAAAATCACTATTGCGAGTGCTACGTGAAAATATTAATTTTAATGGAAGCACTTGGTCTTTACCTAAAATAATCCGCTCCTTAGGATTTACTCGTATCATTACAGAAGCCAGAACTGCTCTATAATTTACATGGATGAGACCAGTGACGGCGATTGGAATTTAAAAGTGGGGGGCAAGACATAACCTGAATATTATATCAATGTTAGTTTTCCTGGTTGTTTCTAACACCTTGTTAGAAACACCTTGTTTGACGAAAGGTTGTAACTAATAAGATACTACCTTTTTCAGTTAAAATACCGTATACAGTATTTCATATTATATTAATTAAATTGACGAAAACAACGCGAGTATGTACTAGCCATTTGTACTATTAAACAACAAAAATGTAAGAAGAGATTTGATTCATTGCTTATGAACATCTTAAAATTCCGTCTGGAAAATTGTATGATTAGATTATTTAATAACAAACTGCAAAATAAATAAATAAATAGAAAGGATAATATTAATCATAGTAATGAATAATGAGGCTTGTTTTGTAGAAGATATATTTATACTTGAGATTAATGAACAACTTCTTATATTTTCAATTCCACGCATGCCGTAAATGTATGTTATTACCCTTAAGAAAATAAAAGACAATAAATACTACAAGCATATTGTCGAATGCAGTCCCTGTAGCTTTCTTATCTCCACGGGAAGACAAATAAGCAATACATACTCACGCAACAGCGATTACCACATGGCACAATTTTTTCTACATACAAAAACTTTATATTTCCAAATGAAACTATATACATTAAGGGGTAACTTCAAACAAAGGGGCGGGGCAACTGGAAAGTGCCCCTCCTAATCGACGCCCATGGATGAGACATACTTGCATTCATCGCACACAAAACAATCCTGTGGTGGGATAAGAATAATACAGGTTGGCTCATACCAATTTCTAAAGGATAACGCTTAATAATCATGCATGCTGGCGGAGAAAATGGTTTTATTATAGACGTGTTAGTCATGTTCAAATTTGGAACAAAATCTTGCGATTATCACAAGGAAAAAGGAAATCTTTAAAGTTTTACGTCTCAAGCTTATGCCGGTTAGGCTAAAGGAGAAGGTGATTATGCGAGATGAGTGAAATGGTGGAATGAAGAAACTGGGAGGAAACGGAAGAACCCCGAGAAAAGCCACGAGCATGAAGTTTGACCACCACAAAGTCCACACGGCGCGAGCTGGGATTGAACCAGGGACTCTAAGCACCGGTGGTGAACGCTCTACCACTGAGCCACCACGCCCCCGATTATCACAAGAACATGAATTATGTAAACAATGAAAAGTGGTTGAAGTCGCGGCTAATTTCTAACTTGCCAGGTAAATAATTTCTTGTGATAGACAATGCACCATATCACAATGTCTATTTAGATCCTTCACCGACACCATCTAGTAAAGATGTAGTGATCGATTGGTTTGTAAGACATTACATTCCTTTTAGAGAAGATATGTACAAACGAAAACTTTATAATTTAATGAAAACCAATAAAGCTTGTTTTAGGGCATTTAAAGTAGATTCTCTTCTTGCTGAATTATGTTCTTCCTTTGTCCCCGTTTAATCCTTATCTAAACCCGATAGAGTTTATTTTGGCTGCAGTCAAAGAATATGTAGCAGCAAGCAGCACTATTTTTTCCATTAACAATGCGATGAAACTCGCCGAAGAGAAGTTTACAATGATAACAGCGGAAATGTGGAAGGCAAAATGTGATAAGATACGAAGATGTGAACAAGCATATCTGAAAATGGAACCTCAGTTAGACGTTCTTACTGAAAACATTACGATAAACTTAGCCGAGGACAGTCACAGGAATAGTGATCCTCAAAAGAAAGTGACGACGAGACAGAAGACGAAGATGGTGATATAGATTGTATGGACTTCGTTGAACCTTTATAAATATCTACTTGAAACTAGGTAAGGCTATCATAATATATATGTTACGGTAAGTAGTTATTATCCACTGTTTTTACTTATGTTCAAGTAGGTAAGAAACACTAGCAAAAAATCCTCCCTCTCTCTCCACTGGCACCCTCGTAACGGACAGTTTTCTTCCAACCTCCCGCTTCTCATAGCTCATGCTATCTCGCGCGCGCTGTACATGTCTCATCAATTTATCAACATTTGAGCATACATATTTATGTTCACAAAATTTGCAAGATACTTATCTTTACTTATCTTTACTTTACTTATACTTACATATCTTTATATTTCAGCACGTAACATTGCCATACACGACCTTTCATTCTACCTATTTCTCGAAATTCTATACGTTAATTCACATGTAAAAGAAGTCCGAGTACCTCTTCAGAAATTCGAGTCAGTGGGAGGGGGCAGACCGACATATATTACTAATGGTGGTTCAGAGTTTATTAATAGCACTTCATCTCTATTTCTACATAGTTCTAAATTACTTCACAAAATGGATTCTTTTCATCGTTTGTAAATTAGTACTTTGCTAATTTTGGCCGTTCTTTAGTATTGGGGCGAGCTTTTGCACTTACTTTTTTGCGATATTATATTCCGATGCAGTTGTTTTATGGTTTCATACGTTAAATTACGTTACCAACATTAAATTCATACATCATTGCAGAGCGAGCGTTAGCGAATGAAGGCGGGTTAGAGCCCCCCATGGCACGTGGTTTTCTACTTTCGATACCAACAATTCACTTTCTTTTCTCACATAAATCACTTCCACTTACCTTTCCGTTTTGTATTAATCCCCTACTGCCCTAAAACAATGTGTTCGATACTTTCTTGATACTTGAACATCACTATCCACTCATTTCTTCCGTAAATCACCCTACTTTTTGCTAGTTTTTGCCCCCCAATAATAAACAATTACCTTAAATTTTAGTGCAAATGGATATGGAACTTCAAAAATCATAATATTAGTTACATAAAGTACCGTCAAATAATTTTAAATTTTTAACCTCCAAATTCTTTAAAACCTAGTAATAAATCATAATATATTAAAATAAAGTAATTAGTCATATGGTTCTTATAATTTGGAAGATAAAGTAAAGAAATGGAAATAAATTCCTTCCCGGGAATTTATAGGCGAGGGAAAAACCCGGCAATATTCCCATTTTTAAATTCCTTCCCACCGGGAATATTCCCACTGCCCATCACTAGCCGTGAAGCGAAGAAGGTATGGAGTACATTTTGCACCTCTAAAAGTTATTTGAAGTGGCGTCCTCTAAGGTGATTTTCCAAGGGATGGAATAGGTGATAATCGTAAGTGCAGTGTCCGAAGAGTGTGGCGGATGCAATAGTGTTTCCCATCCAAGGCATATAACGGTGCCCCGGGTCATCCTAGCCATATAGAGCTTAGCGTTATCCTGTAACAGGAGGACCCCTTTGCGATTCAGAGTTTTGAGTTTTTTTGAACATTGTTCAACTGCTGACAACACACAGTTACATTGTTGATCTGACCAACATGTAACAAGTTCCGGCGCACGATGTTGCAATCAGTACACCAAACACACAGGAGGACGTTCTTCTGCGCAGTGCTGGTTTCTGTTGCTTTGGAACCGGTTCATGGGATGTTAACCAATAACGACGGTATCGTGTACCTTCGTACAACACCCACTTCTCATCACATGTCAACACTCTGTCCAGAAATGACTCTTTCCTCAGACGAGAAAAGAAAGAAATACAGGAGTCTGCTCGCGTTGCCTTCTGGCACGGAGTCAATTCATGTGGAACACATCGACCCAACTTGTAATGCTTCCCAAGTTGATGGAGGTGCTTCCGAATGGTTTCTCCACTCACGCAGAACTGTTGTCCCAGTTTCTCACATGTCTGGCCACTGTTCGCCTTAATTGCTGGCTGACGATCTTCATTTTGTACATGTGTTGGTCACGTGGCATGTGGTGCGTCTTCGAGTGGTTCGTCAACGTCCTTAAATGTCTTAAACCACCTCCCGCTTAAACTACAATACCCTCACCAAAGGCCTGGCATATCTTCCGCCCCGCTGCAGCGGCGTTTAACACCAGTTTGAACTCGTACAGCATACATGCCTTTATGACGCTTTGTGGAGGTTCCATGTTCACTCTCTCCTTCAGCATGTTCACGGTATAACTGAACTGCCACAAACAGGTAGTATTTTGGATATACCCGCACCAACAACTGACCTGGGCATTATCTCCATTCGCATTCAACTCACGGTGTGAGAGCCAATTGAACACAGATCTCAAAAAAGCGACAAAAGTTTCTTGGTTACCTTCATAATATGTTGTCGTGGACGTCCGTCAATATAGTTTTGTTAATATAGTCATCTTCTTATGCTCCCAAACTTATAAGATACTAATATTCTGTATTAGAATTTCTAAATGACGACCTCTTATATTAGTCAAACTTCTTCGCTGATTTTTCACTGTTTTTTTAATTGAGATATGAAATTAATAGTGATGCTTAGATAATTAGAAAATTCATGTGCACTGGAAACTGCTACAATCACTCTCAAAAAATATGCATAATTCTAGTGCACTTCACACCATGTTGTTTTTTTCAACGTGTGAATATAAAAAATACTGTACTCAGAAATTTTACTGTATTTTTTTAATGTAACATTTATCAATACTGTTATTTAGCTTATGTAGAATCTATTACTTTTATAGGAAAGATAAATTTGGATTTCTAATACAGTACTTTAATTCATTTTTTTAAATAGATAAGGAACTCAACTATAAACGTTCAATGGTAAAGCGCTCATCTATCACGCATAGGATCCTTGGTTCGATCCCGATTTTCATTAAGTTGTTTTTGTGGTGGCAAAAAGTGTGTGCATCGAAATTTCAAGGGGTTCTCCTGCTCTCTCTCGTCTTCGTTCCACAATTTCCTTCATTATCATCATCACCGTCTTCCTTAATCTAGATGCATTACGTGAGACGTTAACTAAAGAAAACATCGTGTTCGTGGGTTCCCTTGGGTTCTCCCTTTCCTCCCATATTCTCCCTCTACATCCCTACGAGCAAGTCTCTAATATCGAACAAAACGCACCTTATGTTTCATAAAAATAGAAGCCGTGTGGATATTTTATTTACTATCAAGAGGGATTCATTCCCTCATTATTGACATGTGTAAAAATAGAACAATATTACGTATGTAATTGTAGAACACTTTTATTACTTGAACACCGGGGAAAGGAGATAATTCCAATGTCTAGTCCTCGATTGATTTTAAATGCAGAAAGTAGGAATGATTGTGAAGCCTCAAAAATATGCACCATGCTCAGTCAATTTTATCATTACTGTTATTATTATTATTACGAAAGTTATAGTGAAGCTTATCCTGCAAAAAAGTTTTGAATCTTTAAAATATGGGGTTGCTTTGATCCACCTTTCACCCCTTTAGGTGTTATTCACCCTATATGGGTTATTGATCCCAAGCACTAAAGACTATGAAAATTCCTAAAAGAAAATAGTAACTAAAGA
Source organism: Thermobia domestica (assembly GCF_964235325.1). Taxonomy (NCBI): domain Eukaryota; kingdom Metazoa; phylum Arthropoda; class Insecta; order Zygentoma; family Lepismatidae; genus Thermobia; species Thermobia domestica. The sequence goes on along the minus strand of NC_137456.1, from coordinate 293,739,426 downwards.
ATTTTTATCAATATTCATTAACAATTACCTGATATATTGGATTTTTTAAAAATTGTCGGATGGAATGTAATCAATGCCAGAGGAGGTCAAAGAAAATATACGCCATATTGCGTTAACACTTTCTTAAACGAAAATTATAGTGGATCACATTTATTTAAATGAGGTATAAATTCACCCTTCCACTCTTGGCAAATCTTACAATGTTAGTGGGAAACTGGGATATCATCGGAATCCCCTAAGAAAAATTTACATTGTGACTTTCTTTAAATCGAATAATTATTAATACTATAAATATTAAATATTTATCATTATTAATATTATTATGTATGTTACAATTTTTACCATGTTATCCTGATTTTTTTATGTTTACAACACGAGATGGCTTTCATCCTTTATCGTTGCAACCCTAAAAATGTGGATTATTTATCAAGGTTGAAGGAAAGAGTACAGTATACACTAACAGTAAGTTTCATTTGAATTAGTTAAGTTTTACGATAGTTCTCGTGGAAGAGACATACCCAGAAATTCCGGTCGAATCGAATGGTAAAAGTTCACTACACTCACTTCAATAACTAAGGATGAATATGTTTTCGGTAAAAATAGGCCTACTAATTACTAAGGGAAAGAACTCTCTCGATTACGAACATGTAAAGTCTTTTTCTCTTCATAGATTTATTATCTCTTCCTAACGTAGAGAAATATCCTCTTTTCGTTCGTACTTAACAGAGAAAGTCTTTCAATAGTTTAAAAGTAATAAATCTCTTATCCCAACAGCAGACAGAATATTCCTTTTCCGTAAAATGTGTCATAAGTCGATTTATTAAACTAGTATCCAGAAGAGTTAAATGCATAAATTAATTTCTTTTCTTTGTCCACAATATATTTTCAGTATTTAATAATAATATTGAATGTTTTATTACATTATTTTTATTTTGGTAAAGTCAGGCGAGGTATGAAAAATCAAAATGAGAATAAAATGTATTGGAGAAGAAAATTACCACACTTGCATTATATGCATATTACAGCTCATGTAAAACACCCTTCCCTGCGGTACTTTTGTTTTATCTTTTCAGAGATACGTATTCCCCCTACCTCCTCATAAATTCCAATGCCGAGTACAGTATCTTTCGGCAGTAGTATTTATTTACATTTATAACTAATGTAATGTACTGAACGAATAGGAGAATATCGCTAAAATAAGCTACTAAATGTTTTACAAAATGAAGTACGTTACAATGTGTATTTGCAGGGAAGAATTTGCCATTAATATTACTCCTAACAGGAATATTTTGTTCTAAGAGCTGGCTTTCGTTCCTATACACACTGAAACTGATGGAGGAATGTAACTACAGGAAATTTTACAGTAACTTATTCACGTAATAAAATCTGCGTCTACACTTAAGATTTATAAAATGTTCGTATTAATATATTTCTAAAACAACTTTATTATCTCTGTAAATTCTATAATAGATTATTGCACCTTAATTGTCCAGAGATGAGATATGCAAATGAATCGATAAATGTAGTTGAACCTAAGAAAATTCCATGAAGGGGGATAAAACCTTATGTGTACTTTTCGAGAAACTTTGCAAAAATAAATATTTATGCTGCTAAAACAAATGTCATTAGTGGCCAACAAAATCAGGTTCAGATCTATTAAAGCGAAATTGACATAAAAGAAATACTCCATAAAACATTTTATTATGTCACTAGCAAGAAGGCAATAAACTCTTTGGTTAAAAATACAATAACTTAAAATTATCATTAACTTTAATTTTAATAGAATATATCAAAAATCCAGGATTGTAATTGTAATGACGATTCTCATTGAACTGAGATCATATGAGTCTTACCGCCACAGACAAAGCGCTGATAACAAATATAGGAAATGTGTGAAAGACGTGTGTGAAATACCCACCCACCACTTTCTAATTTTGACTCGGAACCGAAGACAAACATTCAGGTCTTTATTTACGTAAGTGCTATTCTGTGTTCGAGCACAGTACGGCAGAATTTAGTTGGCTGCAAAATTTTGGATATCTTACGATTCGCAATGTGGTATTATTTGAAACTAGCAGCCCGAAAATCTCACGGAAGCGCGAGAAATTATCTTAATATGTTTAATTCGCTCTAATTACAGAAGTTACTATTGGTTGGCTTTTCAGATTATTTTTAAAAAGTCATCCTCTTCCACCCTCACCCCAAGGGATGAGGATGAACTTGAACATAATGAAAACTGATACTCTTAAACTCAGCTAAATCGAAAACTATGAATTCAACACTAATAACTGTCGCTTTTGATCATTTTTAAAATTTCGCACCCTCCTTGGGGAATGGAGTATGACCTTTAAGGTTATAGTTGAATAGGATTAAAACTATCGGGGTCCGTTTCATCGACCCCCAAAACTATGAATTCAACTCTAATATTGATGGTTTTAGATTATTTTAAAAATGCTCCATGTTGTTCTTATGTACCCCCGTATCTCAGCTCAAGTATGATCTTGGAACCTGGAATAGTTGTTTGGAACATCTCTCTTAGAGCTTTAAAATATATTAAAATTTCATGTTTCTATCTATTATGGTTCTGGAGTTGCAAAGCGCTACAGACAGCCAGACATATAAACAACTAAGTGTCTCATTAACATGGATGCTATTAAAGCATTACTGGCGGTGAATAATGTAAATAGTTATTTTTCTTATCTCTAATAAATATTGGTATCTCAGTGATGGATGTCAGCCAATCCCAGCTTCAAGATCACGGTCCCATTAGATCTCTAGTAGGCTACTCTCTCCCTAGAAATTAATACAATGCATTTTCTCCTTACAGTAAATTAAAACCACATGAATAAATTACATGGCAGTATTGAGAGAATGTGTCCCCAATGAATGAGTGGCTAAACCCATTGCCTTGTAATCAAAGGATTTCGGGTTCGATTCCCGGTGGAGATATAAGAGGTTAGGATCTCAAGTTAAGCTGTAGGTCCCGTCCTTGGTACGTCATTATCATCCCATGGAAGGCAATGGCACTATCCATGGGTTCACCTTGCCCAGGAGCCTTCGGGTGAAACACCTACCTTCGGACAGAATACCACATCGTAGTCATCATTGAGAGAATTAGGCTATTTTAAATTACGTTGTAAACTGCTACTTAACAAGAGCTGGTTTGTTTGCAATATCAAAGCTTGTTTCCTTGTGTGAGACATAAGTTCGTGAATAAGCGGTTAGCGTACGCGCCTATGGGTAGGAGACACAGGTTTGATTCCCGGCGGGAGCTCATATGGTTCGGATTTCACCTTACTCAGCAGGTCCACGTCTCATATAGCCTCGGTGCTGAACGGGACGTTAAACTCAAAACCATAACCATGAATCATAAGTTTGTCTGGGAGAGGGTGGTAAATTATATAGACCACAGGGGGCAAAATATATAAATACGGGCCTGCAAATATTTGCTTTTCGTTTGTTATTGATTGTTTTTAATAATAATAAATAGTTTGTTTCGAATAACATAGATATATATACAATATTAGGTTAGAAAGCCACTTCACACTGCCCCCACTATCAAGTTTCGATTAAAAATCAAACTGAATTCCATGCTTTTTGTTAGTTATCGATTCTTTTGAAGAAAAAATATTTTGTTTCAAAACTCATCAAGAGATGTTTATAAAATAAAATTGGGGCAACTTCGCACTGGCTCCTCACATTCAAATTTTGTTTTAAAACCGATGTCAATAGTTTGTTTCTCGTTGGTTATTGTATTGGAGAAAAAATCATTTGTTTCGTAAACGTACTAAGATATTTACAAACTGGGGTGTAGTTAACTGTTGGATTGAGGTGTAGCTGATTTTAGTCTCGACTCTTACATTCCAATTTTGATTCAAAATTCAAGTCAATAGTTTGTTTTTCGTTTGGTATTGATTCTTTTGGAGAAAAAGTAGTTTCTTTCAAAAATTATGAAGAGATATTTGCTCTTTCACTGTTCTTCCCCTACTTTTAAATGTTGATACAAACCCAGAGCCGATCGTTTGTTATTGATTGTTTTGAAGAAAATATATTTATTTCGAAAATCATAAAGATGTATTTACAAAACAAATTTGGAATATGGCCATATTTGCCCTGATCCTTCTACTTCTTGAAAACTAAAATCAATCGTTTAATAAGGGTTTGTTGTTGATTATTTTGAAGAAAGGTAGTTTGGTTCGAAAATCATAAGTATGTATTTACGAAATAAAGTTGATGAATTTATTTGTTTCTTGATCGTTGTTGATTGTTTTGAAGAAGAAAAAACGAAAAACAACAAAGATATTTACAGAATACATTTGATGGGCCACTACACACTGTTTGTTCTACTTTTAAATTTCGATTCAAAACTCAAGTAAAGTTTGTTTTTCGTTTCTTGTTTATTAATTCGAGAGAAAATGGTTTGTTTCGAAAAATATTAAAAGCCATATACAAAATAAAGCTCGATGAGCCAACTTCATACTAGTATTTTAAATTTCAAATTTCACTAAAAAACTCAATCACTTGTTTTTTTGCGTGCTATTGACTTCTTTAAAGAAAAATCGAAAACATTAAAATATTTTAATAATATAGTTGACGGTTATCTTCACGCTTGTCCTGCACTTCCAAATTTCATTCAAAGCAGAAAACAGTAAAAAATGAGAAGAGGAATACAATCAGTAGCGAAGGCAGAAATTCATTAATGGGAGTCCAATCTCCGGAGTTCATATAATTTCAAGTGTTTATATATATATACATCTGCTGATGATGCAAATATAAGCTTTCTTGCACCCACTGGAAAATGTCATGTATATAAATATTTATTTGCCTATATTTTTATTGTAAACTGTTCCCATAATGAACACCGACTTCGATTTTACAAAATTTGAGAAATAAATTTCACTTTTTATTTTGTGGTCAATTTGAAGGTATTTTGTTATACAGTGAAGATATGTGTATTTAGACAAGTAACGAAATATTTTATTTTGAACTATGGGACATTTTATTTAAAAAATCATTACAGTGAAAAGGATTCATTTAATGTTAAATCACTTTTTCGACTTTTTTTCTAAGTTCATTTGCCATTCCTGCTAGGAAGTCATATTGCTGTCTGTTATTTCCTTCTTACACTTGTAATTTCTCAATTAATAAAAACAACAGGTTGCTTCCCCGTCCGCATTCCTACCATCACCTTACCTTGGTTAATCTACGAGCAGGAACTTTTTCATCAAGACGAAAATCAATGTGAATAACCGAGGATATGAACCCGGAAGGGACGCTAAACAAAACAATAAACTTTTGGAAGACACAGTCGACATGGAATTAGAAACGAGTTAAGGTGTAGACCGCAAACTTCATTTTGAAACTTACGACTAATTTAGCCTTGCTCTGTCCTAAAAAGCACTTTTGTTTCAGCTAACGTTACATAGCTGTTAACGACGATGAATTGTTTTCTGAAAAGAAGTTACGACTCTGACTAAACTTGCGGTCTTCGTAAAGTTGGTTTTCCTCTCCGGATTTCGCTAAGTCTTAACCTTCGATTACTTGGACGACCAGCCACGCAGATAGAGAGATGGACGGGCGTCAGCCCACTGGAAGAATCGCTAAGAAGGCAACATCCAAGTCTACAAGTAAGTGCAAGTAGGTTAACCTGTCCTAAAAGTGGCTCCCTTCTCACCCTTCTCATCCCCTTTAACATCAAAGTCTGTTTCTTTTACATATGTTTGATTTTATTTAAATGCAACCCAGATCGGATCCCGTACCTTACGTTCTATCAAGTTAAATGTATACAAAATCGTGGGCACAACTTGTCGGCTCTGACATCCCCTATTTTGCTGTTTATAAGCGCAATATCTGAGATCTCAGACCGACAAGGGGCGACTGCACATAGCAGAAATGTGGTTTTATCTTGTGTGGATGCACACATATCCTTGCTGAACATAATTAAGATTATTTTGCATTAGTTTGTTCCCCGCCCATCGTTAGAATTTGAAGAAATACTATTTGTTTTACCACCATCCCTCTACCCTGTCAATTTGTTGTGTCATTTTGTTTTATATGCTTTTCAATCACACTATTTAAAAATACTTAGAGAAAATGGTGAATTCTAGCATTATGGCACAAGCTCGACTTACGTCCCTAAGTTCGATTGTGTGCCCCACATTTTTCCACGGCAAGTATCTAAAAGACGTTATTCTTTTTTTGAGTATTTTGAATCTTACTGCGTCATTTATGAGTTCATTGCAGTGAACAAGCGTCATTTGCTCCCATATCTATTCCGGGACGGGGCCTTGGCATGGTTTTTAGCTTTAACTAGGACAGACGAATTTGTGAACTTGTCGTATGTAGACATAAATAGACCTATGATTACATTATTTGGAGGTTGTAGTTAAGAAGGTTACGGAACACACCATTCTTTCTAGAGAACAAAAAGAAGGGGAACCTATTATGACATATATTTATGAGAATCTAGATCTCATACTTAGTTTTGATAAAGCTATGCCTATACAACAACAAATCAATTTCCTAGTTGAAGGATTATTGCCTCAGTACTTTAAGCTCACATGTAATAAATCGTTTTCATCCGTTGATGTGTGAATTTCTATTACAAGAATAGTCAGCTGAGTTAATCGTGAATCATAAGACGCTTATTAAAGCTAATTCGAAAGAACAAGTCTTAAGTACACCGGAATTTATCGCCGAGATAACTGATGTTTCATTACGCGATAATTCTCATGTTTCATTTCCTCTCGAAGAACAACAGGAGAGACAAGAATTGCTTGCACGTTTGCATTATGATATACTATCCGCTTCGAAAGAATGCGGTAATCAACAGTCTGTAGATTCTATCTCGCTTCATCAACAGGAATGTAACTCTTTTTCTTCTTTTTGTTCCTCTGAATGTAAGAGTGCCAATAATAATAATAATATGCATAATAGAATGAGCTCTGCAACGAATACTTCTGTTATTGCTATGAACAAACAGAACAAGCGCAAACAGAGCCATAGTACGTCTCACGCGAATAATAATATACACTGTCCTGCTAAAGTATTAGTGTGCCTAATGGCACAATTCAAGGGAAGTGATAATTGTAATGTTTTACATAGCGGAAATAGTTCAGGGAATAGTGAGACCTATTTTTAAGAATCACACGATAACTACGCCTATTGTTAGTGATAGGATTCTGCCTTGTATCAAAATTACTATTGGAAACAAAGAGTATAAAGCGTTGTTGGACTCTGGTAGTCAAATTTCTATTTGCACTAGGGAGCTTCTTCCTCCTAGCACCAGACTTGTTAAAAGACGTACTATCATCCGTGGCATCTCGAGTAAAGGACTTGAAACTAACACGTTAGCTGTGCTGAAGTTCAAAATTGACGGCTACTCATTTACGCATACTTTTAGAGTTGTAGACAAATTTGCATCTTCTGTTTTGTTGGAAATGATTGGATACTTCCTCAACATGTTACTATCAACCAGGATATTCACGTAGTTCATATAGTTAGTTTTGGGAAGCCCACGGATCAAGCGCTACCTGAAAGTCATGCTATAGGCACAGTTTCCGAACAAACAGCGAACCTAATGCAAGCGTATTTCATAACGGCGAAATCTGTTACTTTGCCACCAAATTCCAGTGTTTCAGTACCTGTTCGTAAAATTAATGATTTAGTGGGAGTTAAAAATATTTTGCAACTCAATGAGAAGATCTGTTCTAAATTCGAAAATTTTGTCAATGAGTCTAGAGTGGATCCTGTTAATCCTGTTATTAGAGTAGTAAACCCAACCAACAAAAAGTTTTGTTTAGATAAAAATCTCCAGTGCAGCTATTGACATTAGGCCGGGTGAACATTACCTTAATGATACAGATAGTGTTCAAAATCATGGTTTAGCCCGTAAACAAATCAACACTAACTTTCCTGCTGGTTTTGACGTCAAGCGTGTGGACATTAACCCTCAAATATCTGACGATCAGTAGCCAATGTTTTATTCTGTCATAGAGGAGTATAAGGATTGTTTTTCTTGGTCAGAGGATGATTTTGGAGTAGCCAAGGGTTAGGTACATGAAATTAAAATGCTGGATGACGTCCCAGTTCTCAACATTCAGTTTCTAATACCCTTCGACTTAAGAAAAGAAGTGAAAAACAGGTTGATACTTCGCTCAAACAAAAGGTCATAAAGAGGTGTATCTCGAGTTATAACTCGCCTATTCTTCTCGTGAAAAAGAAGTCTGGATTTTTCAGATTTGTTTTGGATTGTAGAGGCATTATTTTACACATTGCACCAGACAGTTTTCCTGTACCGTCGATAGAAGACATTATTTCGCGTCTTAGTAAGTGTCGCTATGTGAGCTGCTCTGACTTGCTCAGCGGGTTCTTCCAGGTGAAGATCCCTGAGGAATACCAAAATGCCACTGCCTTTTCAATCGCCGAATTGTTTGTTTTTGTTTTAAAGCTCTTCCACAGGGTCTTATAACTAGATCCTCTGGTTTAAACAGATTAGTAAAAATGGCACTAGAAGGATTAGAATCTGAACACATTTTCGGGTACCTTGATGATTTTTCTGGGGCGGGAACACTTTTGAGGATGTTATCATCCTCACCAAGAAGTTATTTCAACGAATTAGAGAACGTGGTCTTAAAGTTGCACTAAAAAACGAAATTGGCTTATTTTTCATTAACGGTTTTGGGACACGATATATCGTAGGATGGCTTGCGAATTTCCAAAAAAAGAATAACTGACTCCATTACCAACTATGAATGTCCGAAGACGAAAAAACTTGTAAAAAGGTTTCTAAGATTAGCTAGCTTTGTAACATGATTCTTACCTAATTTTTCTGAAATCGCGGAGCCTTTGAACTCGCTTCTCAGAAAGGATGTACTTTTTAAGTAGACACAAAAACAACAAGATGCTTTTCAGAAAATTAAAGACCTTATCATAAAATCGCCATGTTTAATGCATTATAATCGAAAACACACTGTATATTTGTTCTGTGATGCATCAACACGTAGTCTTGCTGCCGTGCTGAAACAAGCTATATGTTCTCCAGATGACCCAGAGTTAGCACTTATTGCTTATTGTAGCCGTAGCTTAAGTAAAAGTGAAAAATTTAGACAACTGTATGAACTTGAACTTTTGAGCATTATATATGCCTTTCGATCCCTTCGTTATTTTTTACTAGGACGTCACTTTTTTAACACCGATTGTAAGAGTTTATTGTTTCTGAAACAGACAAAACATGTAGGTAAATCTGCTAGGTGGCTTAGTTTTATTGAAAAATATAACTTTAGTCTTGAACATGTGTGTGGGGTGTCTAACATAGAAGCTGACGCTCTTTCACGATTTTTTCGTGCCCTTAGGAACATTTCTGACGAGCAACAAAATGAGGAAGACCCTCGAGTATTTTCTTCCACTGTTACTGAGTGTAACAATATGCTAAGTGACGAGCCTTCTCTCAGAAATGAACAAATTAAGGACCCGTTTTATAAGAATATTTTTGATTGGTTAGAATACAAGGAAAAGAAAAATCCAAATATTGAAAGACAGGCATTTTATTTCACGGTTAAAGAAGTTATTTTGTATAGAAAACAAAAAATATCTAAGGGTATGAAATTTTTATTTGCTGTACCTGTTTCATTACGCTATAAATTTTTAATGCGGTTATACTTCTGTCATTGGTTCAAGTCACGGAGGTTTTTCTAAGACATATTATCTTTTAGTAAAATCTGTGTATTTCGCCTAATATGAAACAATATATCTATCAGAAATGTAAGGAATGTTTAATTTGTCAGTCAAGCAAAAATAAACCTGGTTCTGCCTATGGTACATTGCAAACGTATCCTCAAGTGCGGCCCTTCCATCGCATTTTCGTAGACATTGGAGGGGTGTACTCCTCAAGTAATATTTTGAGACACAAGTATATGGTTGTCGTTGTCCATGCTGCTACTCGGTATACTATTTGTGGTTCATTAGCATATATAACAGCGTCTTCTGTAAGTAGTTTTTTTAGGAAAATGTAATTTGAAATACGGTATTTTTAAAGAATTAGTCACAGACAAAGGTCCATGTTTTACAAGTAACCTATTCAAGGTGTTGTGTGCAAAGATTGGAGCTAAGATTCGATTTGTAAATGTTCTAGCTCATTACGCTAACGGGACTGCTGAGATTGCTATCCGAAACATTGAACAGAGACTGAAATCTGTGTTGTGTAATAAGGATCAAGGAAAAAGGGTTGAACTGCTGTCATCTGTTGTGTTAGCCCAAAATTTGACTGTTAATTTATCCTCTGGTTACAGCCCTTTGAACTTTTGCATGGATTCAGATGTAGGATGCTACACGAATCAATTTTGGACACCCCTTATCAATTTCAGGACAATGCTGAACGTTTACGGCAACTTGGAGAAATACGAGACAAAGCCCATGATAAATGGTTCCAGAGACATAAACGGCAACGAAATTTTATGACAAACGTCATTCGAAACCCAATTTCAAAGTCGGAGACAAGGTATGGATATGGGACAGTAACATGAAGAAAGGATCCACCAGAACTTTTAGTGGGCGTTATTTTGGTCCAGGAATCATTCAGGATTTTCACCACCCAAATTCCTAATTTGTTAAGTACAGAACTGCGCGAGGAAGATTCAAGGTTGATTCGATTCAAGTACAAAAATTGAAGAAGTACTACGAGAAACAAGACAACGAAAACGAGGAAGAGGGAGAAGAAGATGACGTTGACTTGGATATACAAGTCGTTGTTGAGGATGCTACTGCGAATGCCTGCTTTGCCGAAGTGCAGAGAGAGAAACAGAAGAGAAAGAAAGAAAAAGAACACTATGAAATTATTTTTAATCCTGCGGTAAACATGAAAGAAAAAGAAGAAAATATTCCATCTGTGAATCTTCGTGAGGTTGTGATTGCCAACCAATTACTCACTTGGGCTGAAACAGGAAAGACTTGTTCCGGTTTGAAACCAAAGTTTGGTGCCAATTCTGTAATCAACAAGAAAATCAGTGTTTTTCGGGGAGATATCGCTATGGTCAAAGCTGACGCTGTTGTTAGCCCCCAGAATGAATTAATTATTCCATTATCCAAGAAGCTGCAGGAGAAGAATTTCGTAAAGATTTTGAGAAAATACGTTCTTTGAAACCAGGACAAGTGAAGATTGCTCCAGGCTATAATCTCCCCGCTGATCATGTATTATTGACCTGAGGTCCCAGAGATGCGAACAAGAAGACTTAGAAAAATTGTTATAACAATTGTTTCGATTTTGTGTTGAGAAATCAGTTTTCAACTGCGGCTTTTCCTTTCATCGCTGCTGGTGCATTTTATTTCCCTAAGGAACCTGCTGTGAGAATTGCATTGTTAAATACACGAAAATTTTTAGAGGATCATGTGGACAACGTAGTCCGTATTGTATTGTGTATTTTCGACAAGGAGAATTGGGATCTCTATCAGTCTTTTACCTGTGTATTTTCCCTTGGAAGAAGGAAAAGAAGCGGAAGCTGTTTCTCTGCAATGAAGTCTTTTTCTATTTAAAAAAAGGAAAAAAGAAGACAGTTCTCAAAGGAAGATTTGATGGATTAGGAACATCTGTAAAGTTGGTAACGAATTTTGTTTTGACACACGCCATGTCATTATGGAATTTGTTTTGGTTTGTTTGTGTTTCTAAGTATTGCCGGCAATAACAATTACAACGTAGAGATGGAGAAGAAGGAGTACTCATATAGACATCATTGTTTCTTTAGTTAATTAGAACTGTTGGTTAACTTTGTAGAACACGTTGTTTTTCTTGGTCATCTTATCAACAGCTTATGAACTGATTAAATTTGTATCTAGGTGCCAGATCAACATCTTATTGATACATTATGCTCAGCAGAAGAAAACTAGGGAGATAGAGGCGACTGTGAATTGATATGGGTATGCTATCTATGTTATGATAGTGATGAAGAAGGAATTCCTACGTTTTTTTCATTTTTCAAGATGCATTTTATGACTCAAATGTGGATGTAAAGAAAAATGATTTTTTTCTTTCCCTGGATTTTTTATTTGATCCTACGATTTGTTATTAGTTATTGGGGACACACTCAGTCAATATATACTTTTAAGAGGAATATATACTGTTATAACCTCTTATGTGATTTTAGTGATCTTTTTGAATGATCTATTTTTCATCGCCTGTAGTGTACACATACACATGCGTACAGATGGTACACATGCGTATTTAATCATGAAGATGACTTGGGATTTATGTATAACGAAGATTTGTGCTTATATGATATATATATATATATATATATATATATATATATATATATATATATATATCTGTATATTTGAAGAATTGACCCATTTTCCTGTGGGTATACGTACTTTTACTTTTGTGCAAGAAGAAAGAAATTTTTTCCCTCTTTTATCGCATATTTAGTTAGGGATTTAGGAATGTGTTTGGTGATAGTCTGTCATGTTGATTTTTTTAGGGTTTTAATAGCCAGTGCAGAGGGCTATATCTCTGCCAATACGTCGAACATTGTGGAACTAAATTCTCAACAATTCGTTTTTCTAAAACCTGAAACCAACATTATTTTGTGTTGTTTTATCTGTTGTTTCTATGCTTAGCTAGATTATTTTTTTCTTCTACCGCGTAATGATTATTTTCATTGTAGAGTTAAACTTTTATTGGAATTGGAGTTTTTTTACTATATACAGATATATACGTATGGATTATGGTTTAGTTATTACTTTTGCACTTTTCCCCCTGATTTTTCGTCGATTTTGTTAAATGCCATTATTTTATCCAATTATTGTCCCTATTCTCATATCTTACGTGTTTTGGGCAGTCATTGACTGTTTCACCTAAATTTTGTGATGTTACTATTATATCTCTGTCTATTCTACACCTATAACCTACTTGTACTGAAATAACTTTCCAGTTATGTGATGTGTAAGACATTGTACCTGTGATTTCCAGACCTGCACTTTGTGTTTAGTGATGCTGCGTTTACAACATCAACGTTGCTGTGTTTACGTCATTTGGCATTGACTGCTCTGCTGTCAACTATGCTAGTGGGTGAAAATTTATGCTGTACTCATCATTTCACACCATATAATTCTATCCAGATTATATTTTCTGCTGTGTCTTTATTATGAAGACTGAATGGAACTACAAATATGCTACTGTTATTTTTAATAGAAAAACTAAAAAGTGATTTTTTGTTTGTCTTCGAAATGTTTTCATTCGGGACTTTGACATCAGGCGGGATGTGAAGATATGTGTATTTAGACACATAGCGAAATACTTTATTTTGAACTATGGGACATTTTTTTTAAAAAAACATTACACTGAAAAGGATAATCATTCATTTAATGTTAAGTCCCTTTTTCGTTTTTTTTTCTATGTTCATTTCCTTTCCTACTAGGAAGTCTTATTGCTGTCTGTTATTTCCTTCTTACACTTGTAATTTCTCATTTTATAAAAAAACAGATTGCTTCCCCGTCCTCATTCCTACCATCACCTTACCTTGGTTAATCTACGAGAACGCACTTTTTCATCAAGACGGAAAACAGTGAATAACCGAGGATATGAACGCGGAAGGGACGCTAAACAACACGATAGACTTTTGGATGACACAGTCGACATGGAATTAGAAACGAGTTAAGGTGTAGACCGCGAACTTCATTTTGAAACTTACGATAAATTTAGCCTTGCTCTGTCCTAAAGAGCACTTTTGCTTCAGCTAACGTTACATAGCTGTTAACGACGATGAATTGTTTTCTGAAAAGAAATTATGACTCTGACTAAACTTGCGGTCTTCGTAAAGTTGGTTTTCCTGTCCGGGTTTCGCTAAGTCTTAACCTTCGATTACTTGGACGACCAGGCAGCCAGATAGAGAGATGGACGGGCGTCAGCCCACTGGAAGAATCGCTAAGAAGGCAACATCCAAATCTACAAGTAAGTGCAAATAGGTTAACCTGTCATCAAAGTTGCTCCCTTCTCACCCCTTTCATCCCCTTCAACATCACAGTCTGTTTCTTTTACATATGTTTGATTTTATTTAAATGCAAACCAGGTCGGATCCCGTACCTTACGTTCTATCAAGTTCAATGTATTCAAAATCCTAGCGCAACTTGTTGGTTCTGACATCCCCAATTATGTTATTTATAAGCGCAATATCTGACCTCTCAGACCGACAAGGGGCGACTGCACATTACTACCATTAAAAAACCCATATACATCATATTACGAATCAATCATTATTGAACAATTTCCTGTGTTAGGCGCAGCACTGGTACCAATCTTTGAAAATTTCATTTCCAACTTACTTCTTTCTCTTTTTTAATTGATTTTATGAGTAATAGTACATTCACTATAAAGGCACAACAAGATTTTTTCCTCTCTCTCTGTCTGTGTGTGTGTGTTTCTAGTCTCTGGCTTAAACGTGTGGAAACTACCAGGTATACTTTCGTGTTTACATATGCTAGTCTGTGTGTGTGTTGCTGGGGTATATGAAGCATTAATTGGGATCGCGTAGTGGAACTTATCGATATTAGTACGTACATACTAGCGGCCGTTACTTCACACGATAAATTTGGACGAATGCGATTTTTTTAAATTCTGCTTTTCTCCATAAATAAGTAGTGAGATTCATCTTGGGAGAGTTCCTTAATGGAGGTGATTCGCCAACTGGAAGTGGTAGAAATGGGTCATTTCCGATTTTAACGTTAATAACTATAGAGCTTACAAAATTTGCACGATTATTGTGTTTGGATTTCATCATAATCTTTGAGTTTACGTCTCACATAACCTCGATGCAGAAAGGGAATCCTAAACTAAAATAATAAACTAACTCGAAACCGACGTACAAAACTCAAGGTTTCGGCAGAAAACTAGCCCAAAAATTTGGAATGGAAACAGTATCAAGTATCCAGTTGGAGGGGGAGGGAAAGAATGTGAACACGGACATAAGACCATAAAACACATTATTGAAATGGCAGTCAGTGATAACTATAGTGGTGGCTATTGGGCCTAGAGCTTCGAAATTCTCCCTATGGTATTCCCTGAGCGTGCACAATCTGAGTTACTATAATTTTCACACTAGTATATTCAGCCATCGTTTATTCAAATCCACCGGCCTTCAAAATCTGAAATGAGCATTGCCTCCTATTTTGCTCAATATAAATTACATGTATTTTTGCACTACTGTTTTCACGTCCATTTAGACAGCCCCTCCCCATTCAAGACTCAATCGGAAATGGTCACAATCGTTTGTACATCGTTTCTACATAAATGTGCATGTGAAATTTTCGTTTGTACACAATTATGTGCGCCGCCAGTACAAAAACAAGGTAGGAGCTGTCGAAACGGTAGCCCCAACCATGTAAAATCCAATCACAAATCGTCGCAATCGTTTGTACATCGTTTGTACGGAAATGTGCAGGCGAGATTTTCGTTTCTACACATTTGGGGACGCCGACAGGACGAAAACAAAATGAAGAGCGGTCCAAATGGTAGCCTCCACCATGTCCAGTTCAATCACAAATTGTCGCAATCGTTTGTACATCGTTTGTGCAGAAATGTGCAGGCGAAGTTTTCGTTTGTACACAATTAGGGGCACCGCCAGAACGAAAAAAAGTGGGTGTTATCTAAGTTGTAGATCCTCCACCACGCCCAACTCAAACACAATTTGTCGCAATCGTTTGTGCATCGCTTGTACGGAAATGTGCAGGCGAAATTTTCGTTTCTGCACATTTAGGGGCGCCGACAGGACGAAAACAATATGGGGGATGGTCCAAATGGTAGCCCCCACCATGTCGAGTTCAATCACAAATTGTCGCAATCGTTTGTACATCGTTTGTGCAGAAATGTGCAGGCAAATGTACCGTTTGTACACAATTAGGGACGTCGCCAGAACGATAAAAAAGTGGGGGCTCTCTAATTGGTAGCTCCTGCAACACGTCCAACTCAATCACAAATAGTCGCAATCGTTTGTAGGTCGTTTGTACAGAAATGTGCAGGCGAAATTTTTGTTTGAACACAATAAGGGGTGTCGCCAAAGCGAAAACATGTGGGGTGTGTCTGAGTTCTAGCCCCCACCGTGTCCAATTCAATCACAAATAGTGTGGCGATGAACTCGAAATATGGTTATCCTTGCCCTTACTTGAATGAAGTTGAAATTTTGAAATTATTAGACATCTTTCTCATCCTCGGTTGCTTAGTGTTCGCAACAAAAGAAAGGAAATGAATAAAACGATAAAAATAACTAATATTGCCATCACTGCGCAATTTTGTAGGAAGTTTACTCAGGAAGGCTATTGATGGTAATCTAACAGGATACAAACTCAATCATAACTTCAAAGACGCAATAATGAGAGGAACATTAGTCAATAATTACGGATGTTTGGAAAATGCTATGCTACATGACATTGGATCATCCGTACACGTGTATATGTATTATGCATCGTATCTCGGGTGCGGCACTTGCTAAGAACCAATGAGAAGCTAAAAGGGCAATAGGTTTCCATATTTAGGGAACTGACGCAATGTATGGTCTGATTATCATGCGGTTTGGGAGTGTCCCTTGAAAATACCTTATAAGGGCCTCAGGGCCTCCTGTTTTTGATTCTGTTTGCGGATTGATTCGGACATCAGTACTAAGTTCATCGACGAGAAACTTGTTACTATACGAGACTCCAGTCAAGGTATGTAACAGAAATTAACATAATACCAATTTCACTTATAAGGATGTCATATCATACTTCAAAATGATTTGCCTGCCCACTGTAAATCTTTCAAGATTAAGACAGTTATCGCATATTTTATTTCATCTTCCATCTCCAATAACTTAAATAACAGACAATCTGGCCTGCTAATCGATCTATATTAAGGTATCAAGAACTATAAGATATCAAATTACTCTTGTTCAATCATTCAATTAAATGTTGTTGTATATTACCACTTTAGTTATGTAATAAACTTACTTTTTAGAAATAATGTTGTCGTTTCCCCTAGATTAATCCACTTTTCCCATGAAAATCATGGTGTAATTTGATTATAATACTTTTTGTGAAACCCACTAACTTATAGTGCGAGCAGATCTCATCTTTATGTGGAATAAAACGAGCTAAGTAAACAAAAGGAGACCTGCACATCGTCACAAATGGGGGCTCGTCCAAAGCTTTTCTTTTTTTCATTTCTCGGGACGAAAAATTTTGTGGTGCTGCTATGACATCTTTTCCTTTTCTATTCTATGTCTTATGTTATGTTTTGGTATTTTGTTCATAGTGCATGATAATTTAAGTGAATTTTGTAAGTTGTCGCATTACTGCAATTGTGTTATTGTGGATTCTAATGGTAATTAGTGATCTGATTATATTGCTCATAATGAAATACCGCCTCATTATTTTTTTCTGATTAGTGAAAACAAAAAAAAAACAATTTTTTGTGAAAATCATAATTCGAAATGTCTTTCCATTGGTTCCCCTTTTTCAAACCTATGAAATCCCCACCAAAATTTCATGCTTGGTACATTGCGAAAGCGGGTGAAGCAAGTTGCAAATATTGCTGAAAAACACCTGCTCAGAACGCCGCGCTTACGCAGGCTTTGCGCTCCGAAGTATGTCCCCTGACAAAAGAAGCAACAGATTGGCCCATGCAGCGAGCCAGTTTGCCAGTAGCCAGTCCGCCTACTTTACTTGAACCGAGGATAAACCATCCACAGCCGTATAGTTTACCAGATCCTGTGGATAGGCAGCCGATAACACAAACGCAGCGTTATAAAGAAAATTAAGCTAAGTTTGAAGAAACTTGTAATAAAATGCCATCCTTGACTCCTTTGGAAAGTACGCAATATAAACCAGTAGTCGCGAAACGAACAATTTTCCTTAAGCCAGAAAAAATGACTAAACCTTTTAATAAAGGTGCAGTTAGTTCCTCTGAAAAATCTCCTGGCATTATGACGAGTGATTTTGAGTTCGATCCCAAGTTAGCGTCAACACCTTTAAAGAAAGAGAAACAGCAGCACATAGTTGTTTCAGAAGCGGTCGAGATTGAAGACGTTTATTTTCCATTTGATATACCACCTCACGTGGGCGAACCTTTGAAGGGTAAACTCCCAGAAAATTTACCGCCTGAATCATGTGAATATGGTTCCGATGACGAAATTAAACAATTGGCAAAAAAGGAGCTCTCTCACGAAAAGATTGCACGTGACGTACTAACACCAAGTCCCCTCTCATATGACTCAGGTGAAGAACTCAAGGAATTTACAAATGAAGAACCTTGTATTGAGAATTTAAGTTTTCCCAAATATCCACAAATCGCTTCTCACCCTCCTCAAGTGAAATATTCCCCCACTGCTGGCACTATTGTTATATAAAAATATTAGGCACGAAATTTTAGATAATCACGAAGTAAAAACTCCCTCAGAGGATTCATTACTCTTGGACGAGAATGTTAATATTCCCACCCCCCGAAAGGACCCCAAATAGAAAATACACAAAATCTTGATGAATCAAGTGCACGGGAAGAAACAGAAGATCGAGTATCCAGTGTACCGGTATTGAAATTGCCGAAATTTAAAGGAAGTCTTAACGAATCTGTTACCAGATTCCTTGACAAATATCAGACCATAGCTCGTGCTCTCAATTGGCTCGACCAAGAGCAATGCATTTATTTAGCGGCCTGTCTCGAAAATTCCGCTCTTGATTGATTTCTATGTCGTAAGGAAGGTATTCAACAATTACAGTTTCGGGAATTGAAGCAAATGATTTCTGAAGCTTTTCCTGAGGATTTGTATAAATGTCAGCTTGAACAAAAGTTAAAGAGAAAACAACTACCTCTTCGTTTCACACATGATAACTTCGCGTATACTTTAATACGAGACTGGAAGTTCGTAAGACCTGAAACGGGAGAGAAAGAATTGTTACGCCTATTGTATAAGGCGTTGCCTTCAAGTTATGTCCAGGCTTTAGTATTAAAGGAAGTATCAACCGTGGATCAAGCTATTCATGTATTACGATTATTGTATTTAGCTGACATTTATACTGAATCTCATCGGGAAATGAAGAAAAAATGTAAAGAATTAAAAAAACACATCATGTCAAACCTTATATGGGTGCTAGAAACAATTCGTTTGGTAAAAGAATGTGGACATATAAACGTGAAATCGGGAGAGATGGTAGGCCAATTGAAGTGAAAAGAGCTCTAACGAATTTGTGTGATCAAAGATTGCCCACGTTTCCAATTCGAATTTTTAATAAAAATGTAGATGCATTATTAGACAGTGGTTCGCAAATCTCTCTTTTGGCTGAAGAAATGATCCCTCAGAATTTTCCAATTGCTAAGCGAATGCGTGCGACTATTCGTTTGCGCATTAGGGGATAAGTTAAATCAACCACTCCCAGTGGTTCGGTTAAGTTTCCAAGTTGGAACTTATGGTCGAAGATGGCGTCGTTTATGGTTAAATGTGGCATTAGTTAAACAGTCTCAATTAGACGAGAAAATGGTTCTAGGAATAGATTTCATTCAGCATTGCACGTACGGTATAGGGTTACAGTCTATAACTATTAACGGCAATCAAAGACATCCTAACATGAAGTTTTATGCTCAGTATTTGCCAAGCTGCAAGGAAGAAACAGTATTAAATCTGTCACATGTTCAGTTTTACAACAAAACGGGTAACCCTCTTACAAATAGAAATGTTACAACACGGTTAAAACCAGCTAACTCCCCGCTGAGAAAGTTGAAGAATCGAAATCTAAACTGCGATACTACGAGACACGAACACCATCCTTATTCTCCTTTTGAATTGGTGTTTGGTAGAAATGCTGTATTAGGTATCGAACTCGAGACACCATGTCGAACCCCGTATGGGAAACTCGTGAAAAAGAATCTTAGTCGAATAAGAAAACTAGCTCAAAAGACCTTAATTAGTCAGCAGTAAAAACAAAAAGCCAAAATTGATAAGCATAGGAAAGCCTATACGTAAAAGGAAAATGATTTAGTCTTCATTAGAAATGTGGCAACTAAGCCGGGGTTATTTCTTAAATGTTAACGAGGAAAATCAGCCAATGGAAGTCAGTGTTGAACGAACGAAGTTATATTATCCAAGTTCTCTAGTTCCAAACCTGATCGATTTTTGTTCGATCATCTCATAGTAAAAGAAAGAAAAGTTGTTTTAATAAGTTATGACAATAGGCGTAGGAACTTCTAACGTGAAATTCAATGTTGATGCAGGCTTTCTGAAAGAAATGTTATGTTAGTACATAAATAAATAAATAAATAAATAAATAGGTACCTAACCAATTAAGTAAATATATCTATGTGTATAGGAAGGAATAAATAGAGAAAATAGTAGTATGGAGAAGTACAAGATAGCTTTAAATCAATATATGGTAGGAAACCCTGCTACAAAGAATAAAAAGAAGAGAGAATACATAAATAGGAATAATATACAACTAAGGAAACAAATTGATTCCTTACGTAGGTATTACATTCCTGGTGTTGACAGACAGACCGATGGCCAGACAGACAGACAGGCAAAACAAAAAAAACACCTACGAAAATGATTATTGGATAGGATTTTAAACATGAAGGGGATACCGGAGTTGCATATTCCAGGTTATGAATTTTGCGTGCTTTTTACGAAGCTGCAATTAGATTACAAAGAGGAGATAAAGGTATTAATCCATTAGATGAAGCTTGTAGAGAACATGATATTTACAACAGAGATAATAAAGATATAGCTTCTAAACATATTGCACACAAGGAATTAGAAAATAAAGCATGGGAAAGAGCTTTTGCTAAAGATGCAAGCTTGATAACAGAACGAATACCAGCTTTGAGAACTGCTTTGGCTATGACTGCAAAAGTAACGTTTGGTTTCTGTTTATATGTATTGTGTTTAAATTTTTATGGATTTTTCCATAAAAGTTTTATAATAAATATAAGTATGAAGTTAAGTAGTTTTACATTTACAATTCAAAACGTGGAACTTAAACAATTAAATATTGATCATATTTTAACTAAGAAACAGATAAATGATAAAGGTTAAAAGATGAAAGAATGTACAAAAATGCATTTAACTCTTTCTATACCTCAAGTTAAGAAAATAAACAAAGAAATATAGGCGAATGATAATAAAGTTCACTATGTAGTTTTTATATTTACTATTCCAACCATTCTAGCTTTAATAGGTGCTCTTGGTTCTACTACTGCTGGAGTTGCTACTGCAGTCAAAACGCTATATGTGAAAAAGAATAAAGCAGAATTAGAAGAACAAAAGAGAAATAAGCAATTGAAGAGAAATAAGGTGGTAAGCTTACGAAAAACGAAAAGCCCAAAAAATAAAGAAAAAAAGAAATTAAACATTTAAGTAACTTGGATCTAATTCATCTTGTTAAACAGCTTAATATAAGAAATCATATAGGTGTATTTATAAGTGATGAATTACCTTAACAACCAAAGAAGAATGAGTGTGGTGTTGTTAACTTTGATACGTCTAAAAGTATAGGAACTCATTGGATTTGTTATTGGGAACAAGGAAATAGACAGTATGTGTTTGATTCATTAAAATGTTTACAGATGGATATAGTTTTTCAGAAATCATTAGTCAGGTGATTAGAAATAAGGATATCTGGAGAAGTTATATTTAAGTTTGTTTTATGGGTTGAACTCATAAAACGAAAACAATATTTTTTTATAATAAATATGGATAAAATATAGTCATATGAATTACAATTCTTTAAACCTAATCAAAAGACAATCGAAAATTTTAATAAGCAAAACAGATCTATTGAGTTCGTTCTTCCTAATTATGTTGATGTTTATGTAATTTTTGAAATTAGATTTAGAGCTGCTAATGGAAAATATATTGCTGGTCAAAATATTAGACTTGTTAAGAACTTCTTCCCACATTTGGTTTCTCAAATACAAGTTAGTAAATATGGATAAATATTAGATATTATAGATTATCCTGGTTTAACTTCGACAGCTATAAACACATGTACAATTTCAAAACCAGAAGCTAATCATTATGACGAATGTGGACGGGAAGAAATTACATGGCGTAAAACAGATTAAAAAATAGTATTTTTACTAAGACTTTTACCAGGATTTTGTTCTGGTTATAAAGATATTATGTGGAAAGGAGGATTGAAATATACAATTAAAAGAATGGGCTCTGATGATACTGCATTTGCTATTTGGAAAACTAAAAAGCAAGAGAAAACGTAGGACAATGATCAACCACATCCAGATAAAGTTAAGATTACAAATATGGAGTTGAGAATGCCTATTGTTAATTTTGAACCTAACTATGCTACCTTACTAAGAACTAACATGTTAAAAGAGGGTAAGATTCCTTTTTCCTTCAACACATATCAATGTTTACAAAAATCAGTTACAGGTAAATATTTGGAATTTGATCTAACCACACAATTAAACTCAAGTGAATTTGATATGCCTAATTTTGTAATTGTATTTTTCCAAACTGATAGGAATGCTAATCAAGAAAGAGATTCAAGCTATTTTGATCATTGTGAAGTACAGAATATCCATTTTCGTACTTCGAGAAATGAGAATTTTTCTTTACAATCTTTGAACTTAGATTTTGTAAAGCATAAATATCTCAAAGCTTACGAAATGTATGCAATACACAAGAGAGTTACAATTGGAAACACTGAAATGTTTTATTATCCTAAAGAGTTTTTAGAAAATAGACTGATGTTCGTAATTAACACGAGCAAGCATAAATCAGTAACTGTAAATGATAGAAGAAATTTGACATTAACTGTTAATTTTGAAAGCGATGTACCAGAGAAAACGATTTGTTATTTTTAATGATTGGCAAGAAAAATCTTGAATATGATGTTCAAAAAGAAAAGCTGATTGAGAAAATTTAAATTCGATTAGATGTTTTTTTAGTTTGTAAAGTGTTTTTATGGTAATTATCATAAAAAACTTATATATAGACCAAGAAGGCAAACAGATTGTGATCCAAACCGTACAAAACGGAACGAATTGTTCCACTTGTGTTTAAGCTAAGATGAATGATGATTGTGTTTACTGGGAACGAAACGTTCCACTTGTGTTAAGGCTAAGATGAATGATGATTGGGTTTACTAGGAACGAAACGTTCCACTTGTGTTTAAGCTAAGATGAATGATGAAATGTGTTTACTAGGAACGAAACGTTCCACTTGTGTTTGAGCTAAGATGAATGATAAATTGTGTTTACTGGGAACGAAACGTTCCACTTGTGTTAAGGCTAAGATGAATGATGATTGGGTTTACAAGGAACGAAACGTTCCACTTGTGTTTAAGCTAAGATGAATGATGAATTGTGTTTACTAGGAACGAAACGTTCCACTTGTGTTTGAGCTAAGATGAATGATAAATTGTGTTTACTAGGAACGAATTGTTCCACTTGTGTTTAACCTAAGATGAATGATGATTGTGTTTACTAGGAACGAAACTTTCCACTTGTGTTTAAGCTAAGGTGAATGATGAATTGTGTTTACTAGGAACGAAACGTTCCACTTTGTTTATTTAAAGAAACCGATAATTTAAAAAATGATCATAAGAACTTATTTAATAAAATAAATATTCCAGATAACATTCCACGAAGGAATCTAATTGCATTAATTGAGGATACAATATTAAAACTCCAAAACTTACTAGCAAAAAATAAGAGGAAATTTAAGAGGTTAAAAAGTATTCATGTTACTCTTATTGCATTTTCGATACTACTTTCTGCTTCAACGGGGTTTATCATATTTATTCCTGTTATAGGCTATTCAATCATTACAACAGCATTTGCATCTGCTTCTGCCGTTATCACTGGTTTATCAACACGATTTAATATAGCTTTGAAGAAAGAGTATTATAAACATATGGTTACTCAAATTGCTATGTTTAAGGATGAGCTTAATGTTATTAAAGTAATGAATGGAGAATTAACAGACGAACATAAAAAAACATTGTTGATAGAATTAACTATATATATAACGACCACTACAAAAATGAACAAACTTTTAAAAATTGTATACAATAAATGAGAGATGGCCTCACAATTCAGCAAGAAAAAGAATATTAACATTTTAAGGCTTGTTAAATTGCAAGATTTGGAAGGAGGAAAATCATACAAAATAACCTCATGGAAATTGATACAAACAAAATGCCCTGGGAAAAGGGTATTAGTACATCTAAATGAGAAATACAAAACCTTATTACCACAGAGATATAATGAAGATACTGATCAAGTTTTAAAAGAAATGAAAACTAAGAAACTGTTTATGAGGCATGATGGAATGAAATATCTTTCTAATGGTTACGAAATACATCAACTGTTATTTAAAAATTATTTTAAGAAGTAAAATAAATGATTCAATTTTTTTTCTAAAATAAAAAATGGAGTGGTTTGTAGGGATCCCCAAAAGAAGTTCATTTCTACTAATAATTTCAATCTAATTGTAAAAAATGTGCAAACCAAAACGGAAGTAGTTTTTGATATTAATGGTTTTCTATTCAGCCTGAATTTGACCAGTGGACAGTTTAAGAAATCACTGTTTTCCATAGATAACGAGGTTAACAGAAGATTCCATTATCAGTATCCAAACTTGTAATTTTAAGTATGTTCTAAGTGTATAAGTGTTTTTATGGTTACAAAACTATAAAAACTGAGATCTTTAGACATACACAACGCTGTTATTTGTTTTTTAAAGATCCATACATAAATGAGAGATTTATTTAAGTTTTGTAATATTATCCTTAGAGCTATACTACCCAAAATACATTCAAAAAAAGCACATTGTTTTTTTTTGTCATTTGAATTTTGAAAATCGGTTAATAAACAACGGAGTTATAAACAATTAAAAATTTCGGGAATTTTTACGGGTTTATTTTCGAGTTTTCGGGAAAATGTTATTCTTTAAGAAAGCCTTACAATTTTATGTGTATTACGCTAGTTTTTTTTATTTTCCAAATATCTGAATATTTATTTTTTGCAGAGTTGCAAACTCATATTTTTTTTCTGAAATTTGCAACCTCTTTATTTGATGAGTTACCACATTTTAACTATGAAGGGGTAAAACGTACCTCTTAAAAATTTTGGGGTAAACAGTATAATATTTGGTAAGTGGGTTGGCAACACTGACATTTTTTCTTTTTGAACATTGATCCTTAACCGTTTAAGGACCGGACATGGATCCGCCGGTGCGAATTCTTCAAAATTTTCAATTTCTGTCCTTTATCCACCCCTAATTAAATTTCCGTCTTGATTTGTCGACTACCACTTGCCAACATCCTGTGACGTGATGTTCCCTTTTAGGAACATTGGTATCTCGCGTGTGCAGAATTCACGTCTTCTTAGTTTTACTTTCAGAATACTTTCTATAATTAATTACATTAATGAATTTCATCTAGGCTACGTTTCTATGACTTTATTACAAACACACACACATACACACATACACGCATATATATATATATATATATATATATATATATATATATATATATACAAAATACGAATTGCATTTCTTCCCTACACATTACATAATAGAAGTAGAAATAGGACATTGTTTTTACACAGGGCAAATTCAAATATTTCTAACATTTCTTCTCTTGTTATATATATATATTAGATATGAGGGTAAATATATATTGGAGGTCTCGATGTTTTACATATGACTACACTTGAATACCAATTAGCTTACATTTTAGATATATATATATATATATATATATATATATATATATATATATATATATATATATATATATATATATATTTACTTTTCTTGCTATTCACTTATTCTTAGTATATGTACATGTATTTATTAGTATTTGTGTAAACTGTATATAACTAGTACTTGTTAGAAAATTGAAAAACGTATATTCGCAGAAACGTTTTTCCAATTCGATACTAGACATGAATTTTGCTGAGCATAAGCTAACAGTCTTTTTTCAGGTCTTTTTGAAAAGATGCTTACAACCCATGGTACTTCGGAAAACACTTCTGATGTAACCTTTTTTGACATAGAAAACACATTTTTCTTGTATTAGATTTGCACACTACACAGCGTCCTTGTGATGCATCCACAATGTAATGCGTGTCAGATTTTCGAGCTTCGAGAGGAACATGCGATCTTGGGCCTGGTCTAATTGATGTCATGTTTCCAATGCGAAGAAGACACATGGTAACTTCCCTCAAAAACTGTAGATGTGTGAGTTCATTGTTCGTATTGAATTCGCAATGCAATTTCCAAGAAGAAACAACTGCTAAATTGAGCGCATTATTGAAAAGATTCCACCACCATTTCTTGGATCTGAGTTTGGGTCTGTATGACACAAGAAGACGATCCATAACGTCAACTCCTCCCATTCCTTCATTGTACTTTTAATAACGAAAGGTCGACTAATTGGAACCTTTTTCTTATGTACACGAGAGTATCTCCTCACTGATCCTACTGGCAAGTGTGTAAAACAGTTTGAACCAACAGTTACAACCGCACTGTCATTCCACCTTACAAAGCACACATTACCATCACTTTTGACGTCAAACTTTCCTCTTTCGTCCTTAGCAAGTTCTTTCTGTGGAGTCAGAGGGCACTGTTGAACACGATTATCTCTTACTGTCCCAGTTGCTCGAATGCCTTTTCCTCCTAATTCTAAAAGAACATCATAAGACGTGAAGAAATTATCGAAAAAGACTTCGTGCTGGTCATTATTTTCTATGATGGATGTTAGACTACGAATAACTCTCGTTCCTAATGGGATATTCTCACTAACGTTATCAGTACTATTGTCTTTTCCACCATAGAGGTCCATTGCATATGGATAACCGTCAGAAGAGCATAAAAACCATATTTTGTAACCAAAACGGATTGGTTTTCCTCTAATAAACATTTTGCAGGTGTGATGCCCATAGTACG
The DNA here is from genome assembly GCF_964235325.1 of Thermobia domestica. NCBI lineage: Eukaryota > Metazoa > Arthropoda > Insecta > Zygentoma > Lepismatidae > Thermobia > Thermobia domestica. Next base: position 293,712,505 of record NC_137456.1, on the reverse strand, counting down.
GAACCATGCTTTCATCAATGCTCAGAGATTGGTGAAAGATGCCAAACTGCTGCAAGTTCTTCTGTAGTTCATCGTATATAGGTCTTATTTTCCCAAATTTGTCATCTCTTGGTAAGTTAGAATTGTCAACAATATGGAAATATTTCTTTGTTTGTTCGAAACGGGCTCTTGGCATTACGGATGACACAATCGGTATACAGAGGTCGTCTGCTGTACTCCAGTATGTCTTCTCAGAAGGAAGAACATGATACCCACTGAGAAGTAATAAACCAAAAAATTGTAGTAGCTGTTCATATGATATGTTTATGTGTGGAGCTCCCCTCTGCTGTGCGTACAAATTAGACATTTGAACAAGGTGCTCAATGTATGATGGAGGCAAAATCTTGAAGAAAATGTCCATGGGAGAACTACCGTCAAGATGAGGATGAGAAACCACAAGTTTTTCTGGTGAACTGGAAATGGGATTGAGGCAAGTTTTCGCAACATTTTTCCATTTAGGCACACACTGTTTCCCTTTCTTTTTAGAAGCAGAAGTTGATGGTATATTTTCGAGCTCATTTGCGTCATCGATGTCATTATTCACTGCCACTATCAACTCACCACATACGTCCTTAGGCATAACAGGAACTAATTCGTCTTCATTTATGTGCTCCTCGTCTGTTATTTCACCTGTTTCATCTGGAGGGAGAATGCAAACATCCGTTTCCTCATCAGAAACACACAAAGTGTCCAACGTGTCTACTATTTCATCCAGCGTAAGAAATTTCCTTGCCATTTCGCTATTTTAGAGAACAAATATTCAAACAAACTTGCTACGTACCAATGTTCCCAAATGGGAACATTAAAATATTTCAGTTGCGCAAAAAGAAACGATTGTTACAAACGCACGTTCAATCACACTACAAAAAAGCACACACATTGAACTCTCAATTGTCAACAAACAGTCTTGCCAACTTCCATATTACGTCGTAAGCACGCAGTATTGCAACCTCCTGTAAAACGCACGAAAACTTCAATTGTAAAAAAATCGATAGAAATTATTTAATACACATTGTTGTGAAATTAAGGCAAACAAAACAATTAACAATTCATCCATTTATAATACTACTTAATATAGGGCAGAAATATAGAAAATATACAACGCTAGAACAATGAAAAGTTCCTGTTCCCAAAAGGGAACAATGGTACCTAAACGGTTAAGCTGAATATGACGGCTAGGTGAACACATTCAAGCAGTTACTCACTTACTCAATAGATGGCGTTGCATATCATTTAGTTTATCACTTTGCTAATAGATGGCGTTGCTTGTAGAAGTATTTGTTCATATATAAGGACCGATTTTCACTTGATTTCTTTAAGTCCGTGTTAGCCGGGCGGACTCGCTCATGGTCTGGCCAACTGTGAGTAGTTATCGGCGTGGTCGACGTCGCAGGTTCAAATCGCCTCCAAGCCGGATGAAGGATTTTCACTCTCTCCTCTAGAAGCCAAACAGATCAGAGGGAGTTGATGTGAATGGAGACAAGCGCTAGTCGGGAAATGAAAACGGAGGCACAAGAAAAGCAGCAGCAGACGCAACAGAAACAGAAACAGAAAAGAAGCCTGAGAGGCAGCCCAAAGCAAAACCAAACAAACAAATAAGACAAGGCATAAGTCCTCTCAGGTCCACAACAGATGTAGCTGCAGAAATAACAGAAAGAGAAACAGACAGAAAAAGGAGCCTGAGAGGCAGCCAAAAGCAAAACCAAACAAACAAATAAGAGAAAGGCGTCACCTCTCAGGCCCACCTATGCACAGATTTTGCTGCTTTTTCTTTGAAAAATTATTTATGTTACAGAGTTTTAGATGTAAGTTTTTATGATTTTAAATGTCATAAAAGCCTATGCGATCTCACTTTAAAATTGTACTTCCTTCTGTGTGAAATAATATTGACCTAAAGTACTGGGAGGGGGAATGTCTACTTAAATTAACACCTGGAGGGAAAACGATAGTGAAAAAGTGTGCGTAAACTAGATTTCATTAAAGATTTGACCTAATTCGTTGCTTGGGGTGTGTGGTAGAACCGTTATATACTACACTACTTATTTACGTGGGGATTGACATTTAAATCGCAACTTCGATGTTTTACTCCACTTGTGAAGAATTATTACCAGCTATATTTTGGTTGATGTGTAGGAGACCAAGATAAGAATTAAGCTCCTCACTACATTTGTTGTACTTGCGTGAAACGTCTGACTGGGTGGGCAAATGGTGAACGAAACATGAACTTCGCAGTACCGATGATCTGAAAGGAAACAATTGAGTTTTCTTCAGACTGCTACTTTTGTATGACACAGATGAAAGAAATAACCAGTAAATCTAACCACACAGTACAGTACCCTAATTTGCCATCAGCAAATAGGCCAGTTCCAGACAGTGGAGAATGATCTGTACCAGTACCGCCTGCTCATCTTTCCGTAAATGAGGATTACGTACTTGAGGCAACTACTGAAGTTCCAAACGAAGACGATGATCCTACTTATATAGGAAGCACATCTACATTGGATCCCTATCTAATAACTCAGACTGAATTAATGATCTCCTACGGGATTTAAAACTCTCCAAGATACAGACAGAACTTCTTGGTTCTAGACTTAAAGGCTGGAATCTGATCCATCGTGACACTAAAGTGTGTATTCTTCAAAACCTTCATACAGAGTTTCAAAATTATTATTCTCAAGAAAATGATTTAGTGTATTGTAATAATGTCTCTGCTGAGATGGATACACTGGGATATGAGTGGAGATTGTTTATTGACTCATCCAAAACAAGTTTTAAGGATGTCCTTTTGCACAATGGCAACAAATTTCTTTCAGTGCCTTTGGCTTATGCAGCTAATATGAAGGAAACTTATGAAAACATCAAAATAGTGTTAGAAAGAATTCAGTATGTGAATTACAATTGGACCGTTTGATGTGATTTAAATTTCATTATTTTGTTAATGGGTTTGCAGCTTGGTTATACGAAACATTGTTGTTTTCTCTGCGAATGGACAGCAGGAAAAAAAAAGTGGAACATTTAATCAAGAAGGAATGGCCAACACATGTATTAAGTCCTGGATAGAAGAATGCTGTTTATTCCTCACTGGTGAGCCCTCATAAGATAACTCTACCTCCTCTTCACATAAAGTTGGAGCTCTTCAAAAACTTTGTTAAGGCAATGGACAAAAGTAATGCAGGATTTTATTACATCAAGGAAAAATTTTCTCGGGTTAGTGACGCTAGGGATTTTTGTAGAGTCCCAAATAAGATGTTTGATTCGTGACCAAAAATTTGAAGATCTTTTAACTCTGGTTGAGAAATCAGCTTGGTGTACATTTATATGTTTAACAGAGAATTTTTTAGGAAACAAGAAAGTCCCAAATTACCGTGAAATTGTGAGTGATTTCCTGCAATTATTCAAAGAAATGGGTTGCAACATGATCCTTAAAGTACACTTTCTAGACTCCCACCTGCATTTCTTTCCTGAAAACCTTGGTGCTGTTAGCGATGAGTATGGGGAACATTTACATCAGGACATTTCCTTCATGGAGAAGAGATACCAGTGACAGTGGAGTTAAAAAATGCTAGTTGATTACTGTTGGACACTTGAAAGAGATGTTTGAGAGTAGAATGGTTCAAGGAAAGTCGTCAGACGTGTCATATTCTAAATGTAATTTTAAGGTTATAAAACGAATGTGAAAGGGTATGACATTATTATCTTGTTTGTAGGTCACCCCGTCGCTTCGACAGGTTAGTAGGACATGTTAAATTTATTTTCGGACGACAAAACGGAATAAGAAGGATGTAGAAGTGAATATTGACCTCTTTCTGTTGAAAACATGATCCTACACGTTTGTTTAATTGAAATTATAATTATTTTTTTTTTTTTTTAGATTAGATGAAACATGATTTCTCGTCCCCACAAGGTTTTCCCTAATAATAAGGATTGTGATACGTTAAAGTGTAATGAGATTATTTAAAAAATATAGTTTAAATTGATTGAAACATGATTTGTAGCTCCTAGAAGGTTTTTCTCCCTATTAATGAACAATTAATTAGTACGTAATTGCACAAGAATAATATTAGTTCGTTGCAGAAATAAGAAGGAATTACATTTGAAAAAATAGTAAAAATTGTGAAAGAACAACATACTTTGAGTATATTTGCGCTCCTGCACCGCGCCAATGTGTAGTATTTTAATAGAAGACGTATTGTTTTGTAATGGAGTGAAAAAGATGTGGAGATGAATTGAGTTGAATTTAAGTTTAGCGTCCCTTTTAGCAGTGAGGCTATTTACTGATTAACTTGGAATTGAACCGGGCCTTTTGTGTGAAATATACGTACGCTAACCGCTTAGAGGGATGGGGTTGAGGGATGAATGATTATTCATTTATTTAGTTGGTGAAGTCTTTGAGGGAGGAATGATTATTTACTTATTTAGTTCATGTATATTTTATTTCATTTGATGTATGTAGATTTTTCTTTTCATACTTGCGAGACGTGAAAATCCTCGTTTTGCAGAACAATAGAAAACATGTTCTGTTCTCATTGAAAGGTACTTCTCAAATGCGAGAAACTGTTCATCTATACTGATGGAGTTTCACAGACCTACTAATGAACTTGAATGTGATTGGCTGTTTTACTTTATGTTCTCAACATAGTCCTTGTTCTACAGATATCAGGATGCATTTCTACCTCCCACCCAGTTGAAAGGTGCTTAGCTGACCCTCTTTCTTGTATTAATAATAACACGTTGAATGACTTTCACTGAAAATTAGCAGGATGCATTTTTCCCTCCCACCCATTTGGAAGGTGCTTGGCTGAACCCCTTTCCTTGTATTAATAATAACACGATGAACGATCCTCACTGAACATTTATCTGATGCTGACCAAATTTTTTGTTGAATGTCTTACGGTTCCTTATGTATTCAGAGAGAGAAAGATAACCAATGTTGGTGTTTTTGTTTACCAAGAATAAAATTTAACACGAGGCAATGTTTATGATACTTTGAAAATTACTATTTGCTGTCCTTATTTTTGTTGAGAATATAAGTTGAAAATAAACTTGTTACTTTGTAGATATTACTGTAACCATGTATCGTCATAACATGTTTTCTCAGAAAATGACTGGAGACAATCTTGATGCTATCAACTAGTATAACCCGCTAACATTGTTTGTAGAACTGAAGTACTCACTACGTGAAAAAATGGTAAAAATATTGATTACTTTTCAGGACATGATACGGTTTTGTCCATTGGAAAATATTAATTTCCGAAATTAATTATAGCTAGAAAAGAAAGGGAGTGGGATGGTTGAATGAACCGTGTTATAATATATGAATGACCATATTTCTTTGATTATTTTTTACTTGTGCCCTTGGCGAGGTAGAAGTTTGTTTTGTTTGTTTGTGTGTAATTTTAAAGTGTTACTCAGAACTGTTTTAATGATTAAGGTAAGAAATATATATATATCTACGATTAGTTATAAGTTGAAATTAAGTTACGATAATGATTGTTGGAGTAGCGGGGAATCAGTGGTAGAGCGTTTACTTCCGATGGTTGGGGTTCTTGGTTTGATTCCACTTTGCGCCGTGTGGATTTTGTGATGGACAAACACCGTGTGCGTGAATTTTATCGTAGCTTTTCCGTTTTTCTTGCACTTTTTTATTCCAAGTTTAGTTGACATAAATGTGGGACGTAAAACTTAAAGATTTTATTTTAGAAGATAATGATTGTTTTAAAAGTATTTTTGTTTGAGTTTATTGTTTAGGCTATTTGAGACGCAGACCTTTATATTCACACAGGAGGTGGACAATGTAAGTTTTCACCAGGAATTAAACCGAGGGCCCAGGTCCGGGACCCCCGCGCGCAACGAATACAAGCGTGACGCAGACACGTTAAGTTTTACCGCCCCGCGCGCGGATGTTGCCGGTTACTGTAGGCGGGCACCGAACGCGTACGGCACGCGTTTATGTTTTTGCTTTTTTATGTCAAAGGAATGTACGCTAATCGCTTAGTTACGAATGAGTTTGTTAAGGGAGATGATTAAAGCAAGTGAATGAAATTGACGAATATGATACCAACCGGAATTGAAGTGGGGACCCCCTGATCCATTTATGTTGGGTAAATTTAGGGAGTATTATTCCTAGGAAATTCACATGTAGCCTATATATTATGAAAATAATTAACGTAAGTTACATTTGACATTAGAGATATGTACGCTACCACTGAATTCCCCTAGGACACATATATTGTATTTGTGCATTAAAAACTTACTTGTTGAAGTGAGGACCTTTTGTGTTTACCAAAACTTACGGGAGAATGAGAAAGAGAGAGAGAAATATTAGTTTAGTTACGTTTTAGGCCTAGCTGTTGGGTGACCTTTTTTCATAAAATATTGGTAGAGCTAAATAAAACTATTCTATTTGAATAGGATATATGAGGTTCCTCAAGAACCGTCACCGATTTTTTTTAAACTTATTGCAGAATTTTAGCTAAATAATATTCGTTTAGATTTGGTAAAAATGTGCTCTGTGCACATATGGATCACTTGATATATGTCTGAATGATATGTGTAATAAATATTTATGTATTTACTGCACTATGAAATAATTTGCTCTATTGGAAAGCTTATTGTTTAACTTGCGTGAACAGTTTGATCGAGTAGAAAAAATATTATCATAAAGTTTTATTTAATTATATTAAAAATCAGTTACTAATATGTGTTTAGGGAGTGTTTTGGCAGGCGATTTTTTTGGATAGATTGAAAGAAAACAATTTTTAGCTTATTGCCTGAATTTGTGATACACAAGAAATAATGAACATAAAAAATGTACTGCGTATTGTCTCCATCAGGATTTGCGTTACTCATTATAAATCTTGTGTAAGGCTGTGTATTTTTACGGAAACATATTTTACCAAGACTTGTTTTAAGATATAGGCAATTGGAATTAATGTTATGTTATGTTATGGATAACTACTTGTGGGAATTCCCTTTGTATTTGAAACATATAATTTTGTAAGTTGAACGTTACTTTTTGCAATGAGAAGTGGGTATGCAGAACCATTTTGCAACTGAAATGTGTAGTTTTGCCTCTTATATTTTTTAGCTAGTTTTTTCCACACTTTTGATAACTGAAGACTATTTAGTATGTGTTTTGAAAAAATAATACGTGACGGAATATTCAACTGATAGGCTAGTTTTATTGATAGGTTTGCCACTAGACTATTTACTTTATTTATTTGGTAATAGTGCTACAGGGGAATATGCCCCCAGCAAATGAAAGAATTTAGATTTTTAGGCTTTCGGAATTTAAGAACATTTACCATGTTATGTTTTAAGGGACCTTGGCAGGCATATAATCCTGGGAAAGGGAAGAAAGAAAGGATTGCAAAGCGGTTTGAAATATATAAGTAAGTTATTATTTCGCTATTTCCCTGTTGTAAATGTGGAAAATGTAGGAAAGCTTCATTCAGGATGAATAGCCTGAAAAAGAGTTGTTACTTTATGACTGACTGTTTTACCGGGAATTAAACTCAAAATTGCTTGGCCCAAAACAAGAACGATAACGACTAGGGGAAATAAACGGTGTTGGGTTTCTAAGTAAATATTGATTTCCTTACTGAAGGAACGGAGGTTTATTTAAGTTTATTGTACTTATACATGTACTGACCACTAATGGTTAGAGTAATCAGTAGAACATATATGTACGGATCCTCAATACTCGAGGTGACTATTAAAATCATTAGAACATACATACATATGTGGATATGGAAGACATGTTTTGTCTTTCTAAATATTAACTAATGGTTAAGAAAAGAAATATGGTATTTAATAAAATATACAATATTAAACTTTACCTTGATATATATATATATATATATATATATATATATATATATATAATTATACGGAAACGGTACGACGAACTTCCTCTCTGTAAAACAGGTTTCGCTATATTAAGTCCTATTTTATATTTTTCTCGCTAGGTGTCACGAGTAGTAGTACCATTGTTATTATATTAATAATATTAGTATAAAAATATTGGAAAATTTCAAGAAAAAAGAACTGAATGTAATATTAAAAGATAATTATTTAATATAGTTACTAGAATTAACTGTATATTCTTTGTTTAGTTGAGGGGTACCAAATTCGAACTACCGGCACTAAACATATGAAGTTATTGCGTTTTCATTACTGTTGTTGAGTTTGCAATAGCATTGAAATATATGATTTTTGTTGTTGTTGTTGGGAATTAAACCTAACTTTATACATTAGAAAATATTTTTTTGTATAAAAGACTTTTAATTTGCCATGTTTTGAGAAATATCATCCATTGCCGATTATACTATTCGGGAAGGGGTAGGAATGAAGTAAGGAACCACTTTATAACCTAATTTGTAATATGTGAATGAGAAAACAATTATATGGCATAGTTAACTAATTGCTTTATTGAAAATCAAACACGGGCTCGTAACTTGCGCGTACCAAAGTATGCAACATTAATGCAACCGCGTTAGTTCTTTTTTACCGCTTTTCGCGCGTACCAAACGCACGCGAATGTTGCCGAGTATCGGGTGCGAACGCGAGTACGCGTTAATTTTTCCGGGCGCCGCGCGTGCACCGAACGCGCGCAATTGTTATTGCGTACGGACGCGATTGCGTTTTTCGGGAATTGAACCTTTAATTATTGTTTTGAAGGAAAAGCGTTAAAAATTACAGTACGCGAAATAATATTTACTAGACGAAACTTGTGCGTGAAAATGTTTGCATGAAAAGCAAGAGCCTTAGCGATTATGCTCTGCACGACTACTAGTACCTTATTATAAATTAAAAGTGGAACCATTGGAAGTAAAAGGCAAAAATTTTAGCAACTACGATATGTAAGACTATTATTTTACCACCACCGGAAATTGAACTCAGACATGCTTGCATCAAAGGTTGTAACATTATCGAATATTCCATGCGAAATTACTGAAAATTGAACTTAGTCTTGCTTCCACCAAAGGCGAGACCCTTAGCTATTATGCTATGCGGTACCACCGCGAATTGAACTCGAGTCCGCTGGTATTGAATACGAAAATATTAGCGCTTGGATTTTCTATGTTACACTTTTTACTGAAGAACATATTGGAAATTTTATTAGCGGTAGTTTAATTTTATTTAACGTATCGTTTAGCAGCTTGGTTATGTAAAACATGAACTTATTAACGATCATTGGAAAACGAACTCGGAACTTTGAGATCAAATGCACGTAGGCTAATTGTTTACAAATGGTTAAGTTTGAATTGATTTTCCATCCCGTTTTGCAGCGATGTTATATGAGACGTGGACCTACACGAAGTTTAACTTTATGAGAGTTTAGCTTAGACATAAAAAAAGAAAAAAACTTAATCGATATTCGTACAAACAATTCAAATAGAATAGAGTACCTCCCCTTAATTTTGGTATTACATGCTAACTATATATTCTGTATATTAAAAGAATAATTATAATTGATACCATTCTGCTGGAAAATAAAATGTACTATTAACACTTTTCTTTATTTATTTACAGAAAAAAATGGAATCACAAGCATGCACTTCATCTGCCTTCGCCTCAACAGCATTTAACCAGCTTGACTGATTTAATAAAATTGACAATCTAATGCAAATGGCGGAAGGTAAAACAATGAAAAGAGAGGAAGAGGAGGGAAAAAATAAAAAGCAAAAATAAAAGGAAGAAATATTTCCCGGTAGTAAAAGTGATTAAAACAGCAGTACCAACAGTACCAAAAAAGTAGCAAAAGTTGTACCAGAGGTGGAAGAAGAAGTGATGCAAGTGGAAAAAGAAGAAGAAGTGGTACCAATGGTAAAAGAAGAAATTGTACCAGAGGGAAAAATGATGGTGGAGGGGTAAATGATGGTGATTTAGTTTTATTCTATGACAGGGAAGACGGAAGACCTGTCAAAAAATGAACTATTCAGAAAGAAACTCCGGGAAAACATTCAAAAATATTTGTAAATGGTGTATATATTGTAAAATAAATGTTTTCTGTGGGTGAAGGGAAAATTTGAGTTTTCTTTCCTTTTTATTTTAAACCTTTCTAACAAAGTTTATAAATGTGTAACTTTTTTCCTGGCCATATTGAAGTTAGATCGCTAAATATTATGTAACGAAACATATAGATGTCTTTTATTAACTGCAAAGTTTTAAAAAATGCAAGAATATTTTAAATTTTGAAAATAAAAATTGTCCTTAGAATTTTAAAAAGAAAGCAGAAAAAACTTCATTTTTTTCCATTACGGTGCACTATTTAGTTAATAGTTTGTAAAGAAGAGTTTTTTTTTAAATTTTGCTGCAGTGTCTGCCATAATTAGTTTGATTTCCGTCTAGTTTTTAAACTGCACTTAAGTTTCAGGATAACTAGTTTGATTCCCATGTAGTTTCTTGATCAATATTGTAGGTTGAAACAAACTTATTGGGAGAATTGATTGAGTACATATTCCATAAATAAAAATTAAAACACGGTTTTTCGGTTACTAATTATTTTGGTATTGATAAATGTTTACTGTACAGTATACTGAAAGGAAAAGTAACATGGAATCTTTGAATTTTACTTCTTGGTTAACTTAGAGCGAATTAGTTTAAGATGAAAACTGTGAGGAAACGGGAGAACCTCGAGAAAATTTACGTAGACAAGTTGAAGAAAATCGAAAACTTTTCTTGTGGGAGCGTTAAAATTTACTTGGTAGCAGGGAACATACAATGAGATTAGTTTTTTTCTTTAGTTGAATAATTAATTAGCTATCTCTTTTGGGTCTGAAGATGTGGATTTGCGTTTATGTACCCACGGTATTTTATATGAAATCACTTTAAAATGGACTCTTGTGCAAAAAACACGATAATATCCAGCTATCTAAGGTAAAGTATAGGTGGCATACATGAAGAGTTTCAGTGTAGAAGGACAAACTATAACTTGTATGATAATTGGTATACCATTTGTGCAGTTGGATTAAAGAAAAACTTGAAAAATGAAATGAAGTCCCACGGTTAGGTTAAAGGAGACGGTAATTTTTTGTGCCATCGCTTTTATAAAAAGATTTCAAATCACGGTGGTTGCCGTAATAATGTTCAAATAATTGGCGTAAGGTAAAATCAAACCAGAAAGCCCAAGCACTGAATGTGGACGCTCTACCATTTGAGTTACCGTGGCCCCAAAGAAGAACTTCAGTTCAGATACTTAATGGTTGTGTTTACCACCGCAGTTATCTTTTTAAATTTCACAATATTTTCTTCGTGAACCACACAGTCGGTAATCGAACTCTTAATAATTGTAAAGATGGAATAAAAAATTGTCTCTTAGAAATATAAAAATTACTTATTACTGTGTGTGTGTGTGTGCACTTAACTATGGACGAAGTCCGATAGTGTATGGAATTATCTTGAACACTTAACTTTCATTCAGTTTATTGGAATATAATTATGTTTTTAAAGCTAAGAGAAATGGATAATGCTAATCCAAACTTTGCCAATCACTACAGTCTGCAAAATTTACTATCGACTTTTTTTTTCTATAATAATTTGATAGCTTACACCGTTTAGATTGAAATTTGTATTTACTGCATAAATTTAAATTTCATGAAAGAGTAATTCAGACATGAAAAGTAAGAAAGGTGGGTGCGGGCTACAGTCATGGAAAACTTAATAATATTTGTTTAAATAATATAATGTATCCTTTTCTAAGAGACTTGGATAACGGATGAACATTTCAGTTTGCATAGGGTGACAAAATGTACAAACTTCTCTTCCAAGCTTTTTAAATACATCGGAATGAAAATTACATGGAACATTCCATGTTTGAAAAGAGCGTAGAAATCAAATGTACTACTATATTGAAAGCAGAAATATAATTCGAGTAGCATAGTGAAATAATTCTAACAGTAGTAAATTGTATTTAAAATAAATGCTGAACTTGGATACGGTGGTAAAAGACCTGCCAACCAGGAAGCGTCGTATTGATATGGCGGCAGCTAATGTTGTCATATTGTGGTCTAGTGACTAAAGCATTGGACTAATGCATTAAAGATCTGGGGTTCGAGCCACGGTCAAGCTGTGATGATTTTTTTCTTTTTTTACATTTTTTGTTCCGTGAAAGTTTATTCATCAATAATTTTTATGATTATTATTACATATAAATAACAGAAGTAAATTACAAAAATGTCGCAAGAGAAGAAAGTCTGCATGATCACATAATTAGAAGACATAGTGATTAAGGTGAAGGCCATCCCATATTGTACGTACGTACGTCATAATATAGAACTTAATACATTTTTTGGAAACATTTAAAATTTACATATATTATGAGGGTAATAATAATCATAATAAGAAAACACTAGTAAACCACCTTTAAAATAAATGCTGAACTATGATACGTTTGTGGAAACACTTGCCACCCAGGAAGCATGGTATTGACATCACGTCATTATTTGGCCCAGTAAGTAAGGCGTTGGACTCATGTACTAAAATCCCGGGGTTCGATCTTGGACTAAGCTGTAGTAAAAGATTTTTTTTCTTTTCTTTTTCAAACGTGAACTGGATTTACTTTTTCTTTCGTACTTTATTAAATGTAATATCTTAAAGTTATGAATTTTCATGGATAGAAGTAAAATAGAAAGAGTGCAAAATGGAAACTTCATTTAGAATGGAATAATATACTAAACAAACACTGTGTTTGTGACTACATGATTGTGCGTTATGAACATCAGAAGATATAGTGAAAAACTAATTTTACGAAGGTAGAACTTATTACATTTCTTGGAAGACACTCAGAATTTACTTATATATATATATATATATATATATATATATATATATATATTATGAGGTTAATAATAATAATAAAAAAGAAATACAATAATAAATTACCTTTAAAAATATTTATTGAAACGATAAATACCTCCTGACACGCTTTGCTATTAAATTATGATACCTTCCATTGTGGCGTAACGAGTAAGACGTTGAAATCATATACTAAAGGTCCGGGGTTGGATCCTTGCGTAAGCCATGATAGATTTTTATATTTTTATAACATGAATCGATTTTAATTATTTTGCAATTTATATATATAATATTCATTTTTCCGTGTATAAATAATTTCAAAAGATTAAAATTTTTAGTTATGAGAATGTAAAAAACTAATTTTTATGGACGAACCATATCTTTAACTTTACCGTTGACAGCAGTAACTACAGGGGCGTCGCAAAATAAGGAAGAGTGGGGTTATAAAATAGGTTTACTAAGGTATGTGATAAGGATTTGTGACTTGGCACTGGTTTTGTTTTAAAATTGGTTGAGCGAGTACAGTTACATGGGTGATATTTAACAACGTTTTGCACGAAATATATTTGCCAAGATTATAGGGACTGAACTCTGATCAACGGTAATATCCTATGGGATAGACAATTTGGTACGACAATATCGTAGTGCGGGATTACATAGCATCAAGGAACTGAAGTACATTTCTTATGAGATCATTAAACAGGTGATAGTGATTAAAACGAATTGCAAATATGAACTAAGTATGGAAAGCAACAATGTAGAACACGAGAACTATCAATTGACCGCAATTGTGAGCCAACATGTAATGACGAAACGTAATTTTCTCCCTTTGTTTTTATTATAGTATTACGATATTGTCTCAGTCTGTGTGATTACATAAGTCATAGTGGCAATATTTTTTAGCCTTTCACTGAAACTATCTATTTATCTCTACGTATATGCATTGTGTTTATTTACCATCTATGTAACTCTTCTGCGTATATCTATGCTATTATTTCCCTTGGTATATCTCTGTTATTTTCCTCTATGTAAGTTTTTTTGTCTATTTCCCTTTGTACGTCTGTTATTTCTTTCCAGGATTTCGTGAAGAGGGGGGGGGTCCGTGACATGAAATACTGTGGTCATCATAAGAGGGGCTCGATCACTCTAAACTAGAACATATATTGGTTCGTTTAGCCAACATTTCGTAACGGAGAGAGGGAGTGACATGAAATTCTGAAGACCCAGTACCTCGATAAATCTAAACTATTTTACTACCAACATATATTGGTTTGTTATGACAATAAAATGAGGATATGTTGGCAAGTATTTTAATAACAAACTATGAAGAAATATCGAGCAAAATAATAGAAAAAGTATTGAAAATGATTTTGCAATATTTACGTTCTTCTCCTGTTTATTCAAATATAACAATTTTCCTTTCGTTATGACCTCAATTATTATAAAAAGTACATACTGAATACTGTCTTGTAAACTATCTTCTAATATAAATAAAATAAAGAGTTTGTTTGTGTGTTTGTCTCTGTCTGTCTGTGTGCGGCCTGGGGACCAGACGAGTGGACCGAGAGTTACCAAATTTTGGTCAGGGCCCAGGACCCAGATCAAGACGCAGCGATTTTTTCAAATTTCGCAGCAGTGGGGTCTCAGGGGTCTTTTACCGGAACTGGCTTGGGAACCAGACAAATTGACCGAGCGTTACGAAATTTTAGTCACGAATACCTTGGTCAAGGCTCCAGACCAGAGTAAACGTTTCTGTCGAAATTCGAATCAGGGGGTCTCAGGGGGGCGTTTACCGGGACATGTAAAAGTAGTAGAAAATGACCGATATTTTACTATTTATTTATTTAACAATCACCAGATACAGCTCAGAGGCCATTTTGCATTGAATATCCAACAACATTAACAATGGAAAGGATTTGGGAAGGTATCACCCAGGGCCAGTTTAGTAGGTGCCATCCCTGCATTTGCCTGGTAGGACTGAGGGAAACCCTGGAAAACTTCAGTCAGGATGGTAGGCAGCGGGATTCGAAGTCGCGACCTTCCGAATGCGAAGCCAACGCTCTACCACTTGAGCTATTAGTATCGAATTCTTATTTTCGAGGTCGCTGAAATCAATGGTGAAACTCCAGTCGCATTAACTTCCAAATTCACACTATTCGGCTCCGGGCCGGGGTCACCGGAGGGGGGTGAGATACCAAGACATATAAAAGTAATCCAAAATGACCGATATTAGTGTCAAATCCATAGTTTTCACGGTCGCTGAAATCAATGGTGACACTTCCATTAGCGATGACTTGCAAGTACGCGGGCCGGGAGTCAGCGGGGGTAGATACCGAGGCATGTAAAAAATATCCCAAAATGACCGATATTAGTACCAAATCCATAGTTTTCGCGGTCGCTGAGATCAATGGTGATACTCCCACAGGCGTTGACTTCCACATACAGCCCCTGTGCGAAGCATGTGTATATTCAACTAGTTTCACAATATATGCGTTCCTTTCTCTGTTGAATCAAATGGTAACAGAACTTTCTTTCAACAGCACTTTTTGTTTTTATTATTCCTCAACTACTGTCGGTTCCAAATGACAGGTTAAAGGAGCAACAGAAAATTGTCTTTGAAAGAACATGTTTGATATTGCAAGGATACGATGACGAAAAGTTATGATTAAAAATGTCCACGCTGTTACACAACGGCACTTACGCTTTAGAAAGCTTCAAATCTCCATGACTAGTAGCAGGAATTCTGAGAATTCCATAACTTTTCTTGATTTTTCAAATTCTCTAACTCTTCCAGAATACCTCGCTTACGTCGCCACCATATTGCAAGTAATACAAATCTCCTCATAAGAAAGAGAAAGCAAAAGCTTCCTGTAATTTCCTTTTTAATTTTTAACGCTGATCCTTCTTTTTGTCATTTCAGTTTGTTTTTTCCTTCCTTATTTTTTTCATTTCTGGTCTCGAAGGGGAGTCCGAAACCCCTGGCTACGTGCCTGAGTGTTGATTACAGATTTTCTCGTGGAAGAATTTAATTACACTATAGGTGAAAAGCAGTACTGCAAAAATACATGTAATTCATATTGAGCACGATAGGAGACAATGTTCATTTCAGATTTTCCAGTACAGGGGGATTGAATAAACGATGGTTGAATACAGTACTGTGAAAATTTTGGTGACTCAGATTGAGCACGCTCGGGAAATGCCCTAGAGGGAATTTCGAAGCTCTAGGCCCAAGAGTCGCCTCTGTAATCATCACTGACTGCCATTTCAATGTGTTTCATGGTCTTATGTCCGTGTTCCCATCCTTTCCCTCCCCCTCCAACTGGATACTTGATACTTTTTCTATTTCAAAGTTTTGTGCTAGTTTCCTGCCGAAACCTTGAGTTTTGAACTCTCATCGGTTTCGAGTTAGTTAATTATTTCAGATTAGAATTCCATTTCTGCATCGAGATTATATGAGACGTAGACTCAAAGATTATGATGAAACTCAAACACAGTAATCGTCCAAATTTTGTAAGAGACTCCCACTGGGAATCGAACGTGCAACTATGTGCACGAAAGGCGCGCGTACTAGCTACTAGAACACCGGAAATGGTGTCACCATTTTTTAGTCTCTTCAAAATTAAGTTGTATTGACATCTTACAAATTGTATGTACTTGCATTATAAGAAACAAACATAAATTAAAATTATAAGAAAATCTTAATAAAATCTTTATAAACGTTTAAGAATATGTCAAAAAGGCCAGACATTTCTCCACCTCTTTCCCTCCCATGTTGTGGTGCTATTTAAAAGTATACTTTAAACATAATAATAATAAAAAAAAACTCTACAGTCGCTCCTACAACATTGGATGGCAAATAGTCTAGTTTTTCTTAATACATACGTTTACATGAATTAAATTCAAAAGTTGCATTCTAACTTCTTTTTAAATTGTATGAAAAGTACCACTATTCGTCTTAGCACTAATGAGAACTATGGATTCGCCTTTAATATCTGTCATTTTCGATTACTTTTAAAATGTCACTCTTTCCGATTTTTCATAGATGAACTTGAACGGCATGGAAACAGTCATTATCCATATCAGCGACTCACCCGAAAACTATGGATTCAACACGAATATCGATCATTAAAATTATTTTAAAATGTCAGCTCTCCCATCCCCACTCCTTGGGATGCTAGGGGTTCCTTACTCTCCCGCGTATTTCTTTCCAGATTGTAAGACATATCAAGTTTAGTTGGAATTAAATCAAGTGTTACATAAATATGTAGTAAAAAATGTTTTAAAATTAATGGAGGAGAGTCTTGAACTGGAAGTGGCAGAAATCAACGACTTCTGGTTTAAGACTGATCACTGTAGAGCAAAAGACGTTAGTAGAAAACTAGAAGCTGTTTCTGAAAATCGATTAAGCGTCCTAAGAATGCATATTATCTCTGTTCTTAACCTACAAGTAAAACAGGAAGTGGTAGCGATTAACTATTTCCTGTTTTTAACGATGATTGCTATGGAAGAAAAACTGTAATAGATAACAAAACGCTGTTTTCCATAATCGATTAACCATCCGTTCTCATCTCCATCCTTAACCCTATACTAAAACCAGAGGTGGTAGACATCAACCCTTTCCGGTATTAACGTTGATCACTGCAGAAGAAACCGTACAGATTTTCTAAAATCGACTAAGAATACACTTCATCTTCATCCTTTACCCTCTACTATAACTGGTAGATATCAACCTTTATACGGAAGTAGGTAGCAAGACGCAGTTATCTGCAATCAATTAAGCACCCCAAGAATATAATTGTGTCACCAATCCAATGCCTCTATTAACACCGGGAGTGGTATAAATCTACTATCACTTCCTATTTCATTATTAATTAAGAAAATATTGTGTGAGCCTCCTTAGTGTTTTCATCAGAGTTTCTTCAATACGAGCCTTCGTTTTGCTGAAGGCTTTGCCCTCAGGCTCGCAAATTTATTCGGTTTAACGCTTTGCATCTCAAACCTGCAATCATCAGTGTTTGCTAGGCTTACGGCCTCGCACCTCACATACCTGCAAGTATACTGAATTTCAGGTGAAATACCTGGGGGATTTGCTCCCAAGCCACCGTGTTTGTTCGGCCTATGGCCTTGCACCAGGGACGGCGCCAGGAACGCTTGATGGGGTGGGCGAAAAGAGGCGGACTTATCTGCTGGGTGGGCGGACAACGAAAATGAGAACTGGGCAATGTAGACATTTTTGGCACTAATTAAATTTTAATTTTTATACTCTTTAGCTAGCTAAGGCTCAGACCGAAATAGGGGAGAAACAAGGATGTGGAAAACAGCTGTACTGGCCTTATAGAAGGTGCCACTCCAGCATTCACCTGGTAAGACTGAAGAAATGCAGGACTTAGGATGGGCTGCAGGAGTTCGTGGCAATATGCTCGACCTACCGAATTCCGCGCGGCACACACACTACCTCTACTTTCAGCTTTTTAAACAATAATAACGGTGTGTTCTGTGTTGTTGAAGAAGTTCAAGACTGCTTTACCTCCTCTCCCTCCAAGAATGCACATGAATGCATAGAAATAAAAGAAGGTTCAAACAACGCTGACTAACAGATAATACTATACTTTTCGTTAATAAAATTAAATACGCAATACGTAGGTAAAGTAAAACAAGGATAAAATAGGCTGTTGCAAACATTTTTATCTTTGAAGTATTTATTACAAGAAAGCAAGAGACAAAAAATATAAATGCGTAATTTCAGAAGCAATGCTGTCGTCTTCGGTCTCTCCAACGTTCATTTTCACTTTCCTCGAAATCGAACACTTCAAATTGCAAATCCTGGTTGTCACATGTATTTGTATTTTTTGTCTTTTTCCCCATTGAACATGAAGGATTATCACTAACATCAACGGATTGAAAATCGCGCTTCTTTGAACACGAGAAAGACACCGAGCCTGAGAAGAAATCGCTAATTTTTTTTCGACATATTAGCTGAACAAGAACCGACCGCCAAGACTTCTGAACGCAACAGAGATCAATTCAGCAATGCTATAATAAGGGTTTTTACAAATCTGTTTAATGCCACACGGGTAAGACATGTGGTACATTGCTGTAAACAATTGCAAGTTGGAACCCTCTTATAAGAAGCTATCGCGCCAACACAAAGCAAGGGCGCCGATTTCTATGTATACTTGGGGGGGGATTCCGATGCAGAAGGCATGCATGAGGATTTTAAGACAAATTGAATTCAAATTATGGCGCTCTTGACACAAAGCACTACTCTCTTCCCTCTCTTTCTCAAAATGAGACAATAGATAATACTGGCCAGCTCTGTCCATTATTTACTTGGCTTTTTAAAAAGCACTTTTCTTTTCAGTGCTGCACATACAAACACTGGCGTTTCAATAGCACGATTGTGCGTGTGTGTTAAACTTCAATTCATTAATTACGACTTTTGGCATCATTATATTACTACAAGTATCTGTCTTAAAATCATTGTCCATTGCAGAGTTAAACAGAGTCATAGAACCTATTACATTACAATCGAAAGTAATACCTATTGCTTGTGAAGTACAGGATGTCACCTTCAATGTCGGATTTGCGTATAAGCTAAACAAGCTATAGAGGGCCAAAAATTTTTAAAGAAAAAGTGGCTGTAATGTCATTTCCAAATAATAAGAAAAAGCAAATAAGATAAAAAGCACATACAACAACGGTGTTCTGTACATTTATGTATTAATCTCTCATGAAGCAAGTAATAGGGCCCTGTTTTCCAACCCGCCTGCAATGGGATTTCTGTTGCCCAGCCCCGCTTATAATGGAACCCTCGTTTCCCAGCTCCGCTTGTAATGGGGATTTTGTTTCAGAGCCCCATTTGTAATCGGGACCCTGTTTTCCAGCCATTACACTTAGCTACTTTAATAAGACTTCACAGCATTAGTGATACAGTATCTTGTATGCGGATAGAAATCTAGTGCTACCCTTTCTTGTACTATTTAGAATTCGACAAGAAATTGAGTCTGGTATTAGTGGATGCTTAAGAAGAAGGCATGAAACGACAAGCTCGCAAAGTAATAGTAAAATATAAATGAATTACAGCCCTAAGCGGCAATAATCTTTACATCGCGAAATTATAGATATTTTATTTCGCTGTACGTAAGTATGAAAGGTAGTTTGCAGAAGTATTTTCATAACTTTCATAACTTGGCACTGATTTTCATAGTGTCTATAGAGTTGAGTTGATTTTGAGTTTAACGTCCCTTTCAGCAGCGAGGCTACATGAAACGGGACCTACTAATTAACGTGGAATCCGAACCACATGAGCTCCCACCGGGAATCGAACCCGGGTCTCCCACGCCAATGGTGCGTACGCTAACCGCTTAGCCATGGAAGAGCTCATATAGTGATATATAGAGTGCAATAATGGATCACTAAAGGCAGGGGCGGATCCAGGGGCCATCGCCCCCCAGAATTGAATATGTTTTTATTTAAAAAATAAAACATCTCCTAAGAATTTTCACCTTTGTATTATAAACGTAAAATAAAATCTATTGACTTCGAACGACTGCCCACCCTAAACATTCAGAATGGATCCGCCCCTGACTAAAGGAAAGAATAGGACCACGAATCGTAGTGATTTCATCCATTCGTTCTAGGCATATGAGTCGTTCGTTTGTATATATTAACAGTATTTTATGTATTGTTACGTTCAGAACTGACCGAATTTACCTTGTGTAAGTTCGTATGCAACAGGCTGAATCCATTAGGTCATCGGCACTACTTACCACCAGTGGCCTATTTGCGTTTTTGTTTCGGGAGGGGCTTTGCCCGGAAATGTGAACATTCTGCAAGATATTTCATTTACTTTACTATACTAAGTGATTTCGGGGGGCTTAAGCCCGGAAGCCACCCCCCTAAATACGCCACTGGTTACTGCATAGCAAGGCAAGGTACCAACATATTTTCAGTCTCAGTAAAAAGATGCTACCTACATTTATAGGTCTTATAATAATTTTAGTGCAACAGTTAGGTTTTTTAACGATGTTTTTTATGATTTTCAGCCAAAGACGTATCTAGCCAGGAGCCGGAGTGGTCTACGATCCCAGGTTTTTGAGTGACAAAAATAATTGAAGCCATTACTTACATATTTTTGAAAGTTTAGAGTAAACTCACGATATCTCTATCATAATCTGGGTTTTAGTTGCCCCTTCTCCGGTTTTAACCTTCTAAGTTCGC
This sequence comes from Thermobia domestica, assembly GCF_964235325.1. Taxonomy (NCBI): domain Eukaryota; kingdom Metazoa; phylum Arthropoda; class Insecta; order Zygentoma; family Lepismatidae; genus Thermobia; species Thermobia domestica. The sequence continues at coordinate 293,691,448 of NC_137456.1, read as the reverse complement.
CTCTGGTTCCAACGAATTTGTGTCGTATTACACCTTGTGTAATCTTCGAGGGTTGCATTCCATTTTGAGTTACTCCAGTAACATGACAAGGAAAAAGCTCACACGATTAGTTGAGCTTCAGGCAGTAATTACCAACCCTGGATGATATTTAGACTGTATTTACTTACACGGATCCCTGGAAACGTTTCAAACTTTACCCAAATGAATAGAAACAACATGAAATGAGAAATTATGTGGTCTCCACATATTGTAGAAGCATGGCGTGGGGCGTTGATCATAGTTGGTGCAAAAATATCGGCAAGGGACTTTATTGGTACCAAATTAAACTACCGCTAATTTTACAAATTTTACAGTTTTTCTGTAATGTATTCAAAACAGTAAGTTAAGTTAACGAAATATACACGAAAACGTATTTACTTAATAGATATGTATTAGGTCCATAAATTACCATATAGCATATATTCAAACAGAAAAGGCGAAATTTTGTCGCTGAAAAAGAATGCTAGAATAAAATTGGCCCCATTATCTTCAATAGCTTAGGGCCACATAAAATTTAAATCCGGGACTGGTCACCTTTATTATTCTACTTCTGTTGCAGGGGTATCATTTCAGACTTCGCTTGATGGGGAAAGAACACCAACAACATAAGACTTTCACAGTTTGCACTAGTATATTAGTAGACAATCGATAAAGTATATGTATTCCTAAAATCTTGCGGGGGGCAATTGCCTCCTCCGGTCTTCCCTTAAATACTCCCCTGTTCTGTTGGGGTAGGCGGTTAACCACCCCCGCCCACCCTTAGCGCCGTCCCTGCCTTGCACTTTATATATCAGGAAGAATACCAATTTCAGTTCAAATACCACGTTTCATGTCTTCAACTTTACGAGATCCCGAGATATAAACATCTTAGTATAATAATAATTGTAATATCCACCTTTATTCTCTTCCAAACCCTTTTCTTTCTTTCTAGATCACAATCAAAAACGCTGAAATATGTATCTAATTATTGGGATTACAGAGTAAGATTTATAATAATATTGTACAGTTAGTACTTTGGTCCATCCCGTCCGTTACTCAGCACGAAACTCTTGAACGAAACTGAATTTGACTTCTGTTTTTTGCAATTGAGAGCTAAAGTAATTATCTCGAAAGAGTTCGTTAGTAGAGGATCATAAACCAGGAGGTTGTGGATCAGAAACCAGGAGTGGTAGAAATCAAACATTTTTGCTTTTAACGTTGATCCTGTAAACCAAAAAGGGTAATAGATAGCAAGAAATGTTTTCCGGCAGTCGATTTAGCATCCCAAGAATATCTTTCAACTCCATCATTAATACTGTATTGAAACAGAAAGAGGCAGAAATAAACAAGTTCCCCCTTTAACATTGAATTGGGAAAAGCTAATATATAGCGAGAAGCAGTTTTGGGAAATCGACTAAAAGATTCCAAGAACACCTTTCATTTCTATCCTTAACACTTTGATAAAACTAGAAGCGGTAGAATTCAACAATTTTTGGTTTACTTTTCATTACTGTGGAGCAAAAGCTGTAATAGGTAGCGAGAAGCTGTTTTCGACAATCGACGGAGCATCCCAAGAATACATTTTGTCTTTCCATAACACTACAATAAAATCAGAAATGACAGGGTGTCCACTAAAATTCCAAAATGAAATTTCATGAGCTTTTCTTTAACAAACCATTAAATTTAGTAACATTCTCAAAAGCGAATTTTAGTGCGACTTGGGCCAATTTTCAAGCACGTGATAGAAGCGTGCTTTACTTGTGAATTGGTAGCGTCTAAAACTATATGCGTTTTTGGTGGTGAATTTTGACATTTTATAGAACAACATTTACAAGTATGTACTTATATTTGTACAGATAAAATAAATCATGACCCAAAGCAAAATTTCGTGACTTTTCTTGACTTTCATGACCATTTTCTGATTTCGTGACTTCCTTTAATCCTTTTCGTGACCGATAGACATCCCGGTAATCCAGTATGACTTCCAGGTTCAATGTAATATACATAGCGCATGACCTATAAGAGACAGCGAGAAGGTTTTTTTTTAATGAGTTATCGTTCTTAAAATAGGTAGCGTTCTTAAAATACCATCTCTTCTTTTACCCTGTAATCAAACGTAATAATTAGAAATCAAAAACTTCCGGTTTTAACGTTCATCGTTGTACAGTCTTGTTCAAGAAATCTTGACCACTCACCCTACTATGAAAGATTATATTCTTGCAGCCGCCAAAGGAAATTATAATGTTGTGGCTCTAAATAAACTTCTTAATCGACCAAACAAAATTCACATTTATTTGATTTAATTCTAACTGTATGTAGGACCACAGGCCTTTTCAAAGAGAGATGAATGGCAAAGTTTTCTTGAACAAGACTGTATATGACAAACGGCAATAGATAGGCACAGTTTTTGTATTCGATTAAGCGCCCCTAGAATATATTCCATCTCCACTATAATCACTAGTAAATAACACTAAGCGGTAAATATCTACTACAACTTCTGGTTTCAATTTTAATTGAAAAATATTGGGTGGTCCTGTTTACTGTCTTTAAGTGATTTTGTTTTAAATGATAAGTCCTAAAGCCAAATTTCATGTTTGTAACTTTCAGAGATTCTGAGACACCGATATGCTATTATATGAGTAAAAATTCCTATTCTCAACTTTTCTTTCTCCTTTATTACTAAGATATAAAAGAAATGGTGAAACATGTGTTAAATTATTTTAAATTGGAAATCCAAATACCAAATATTAAGTTCACAGTTCTATACGTTTCGGAGATGAGGGTACCTTATTAAAATAACTCTCACCACAATTAATCCTCTTTTCGTGAATTTTCAAAAATTTTTCTTACTATTACCGCACGTCACAAATCCTATGTAGGTGTAAATTCAATGTTTCTAGGTAGTCCCTAGAGCAGTGGCTCCTAATCTAGGGGTGCGAGTCTCTGACAGAACTAAATTTAAAATTACAAATATTACGAATGTTTAAAAAACATTAAATTAAATATTTAAACACGAAATAACTATTCTGTAAGAACTGTGGTTTCATTGACAAAACTGGTAAAATATAATATTCCACTGCACTACAATGCTATGCAGGAATCTTGTTGGAAATAAATATAAATTTGTGAGAATATGGCTATTATTATTTACTATTATTATATGCAAGCCCGTTCTTCGTACGGGTAGAATAGGTTTATGGGAAATATTTGAAAGTTATATTTGATCACTCTTTCCCCATTACGTAACTTATTTGAACAAAAGTGAAATAAAACCCCTAGCTCGACAATGTTCAAAAGTGTGTTTCATAAGACGCAGTATTTATTCTTTGCAAGAAATCTAAATTCTCTTCTGCTTTTACGATTCTTTTATTTCGAAGTGAGTTGATAAAATAGAAATGTAACACATGCTAAATATGTTTAAAAATTCATTTCAGACGTTTCAAACACTTTGCCACACTGAAACCTCTTTTGGAAGCAGAATTTTCGAAAACGCTGGGGCATGTCCACATGATGACCTCGTTAAGTAAAAAGTTATATACCTTGTTTCATCTACTTGGCTTGGAAGATATTTAATTTTCGCCGTGAACTAATCCACCCTCTTAGGATACGAATTTTAATAAAACTGACATGGTTAAGAAATGGCTTCAGCCAAGTGCTAACTATGTTCTAAAATTCTCAATCATTTTTCATGAGATGAGACGGAAGTGGAATTTCCTAGAACGCTGGGTTGCGTGTGTACTTGGTTTTTATATTAAATTTCATGTTCATACATGAGATATTTGTAAGATACTGTATTTTTAGCAAATATTTTAGAACTTGACCCCTCCTCTTAGGATACGCATTTCAGTGAAAGCGATATGATGCAACCATGCTCTAGAGTAGTTCTAAATATGTTCAGTAATTCTCCTCGAACATTCTATGATGATGAGACAGCGAACGCCGATTTGAATGTCGAGAAATAAGTAAATTAATTCATCGCTCCTTCTGCTTAAAAGGAAAATTTGGAAGACTCTGAAATACCTATTCCATTCTTTTTAGTTCAGAGTTGGTTTACGAAATTTCGCATTACGAAATTAAGCGTATTTCACATTTCATGACATTTTCTGAATAAATAGTGGTAAATTTTAATATTATAGAAATCGTCACTTTTCTCCATCTTTAAGAGGGGAATTTCCGGAAACATACGTTCAATTATTTATAGTTAAGAAATCAAAGCCAAATTTCACACCTCAAACGTAAGCAAATGCAGAAATTTTAATAAGTAGACGCTATCCTCCATTCTCATCTTAGGACAGAATTTTCGGAAAACCTAAACATGTATTGGTTCGTTTCTAATTGAGTTTAACTTTGAAATTTCACGTCTCCAATATAAAGAATTCTTACATTTGAAGACTACAGGGGAAAAAGGAGGTATATCAAGATATGGTCGAAAATGAGTTAACAGCAGAATAATGTAGCCTGAAAGGTGTAGTTTGCATGCACAAAATCTCACGGTAAAAAGGAAATTAGTCACGAAGAAATTTAATGCTAAAGACTTCGCCTACAGGGGAAGAAGTAGGTAAGTCAGTGGAAAAAAGGTCAATTGTTTAAAATCATAAACAACTGACTTACCTCCCTTTTCCCCTGTAGTCTTCATTTATCAAGGGGGTATTATGATGACAGTAGAAAATAAGAATGGGAAGGTAGTCAACGAGAGAAATGAGGTCATAGGAAGGTGGAAAGAATACGTTGAAGACTTATATGAGAGTAGGAATAGACCGCGTAGCCTAAATGCTGAAGTAGAAAATGAAGTAGGCGAGGATGATAAAGGATTTAGTATTCTTCGGGATGAGTTTGAAAAGGCTATATCCGAGATTAGAAATGGAAAGGCAATCGTAATAGATAACATACCAATCGAATTCATTAAAAATATAGGAGACAAGGGAAAGAAAGAATTGTTCGGATTATGTTATGAAATATATGAAACAGGAGAATGGCCAAAAGACTTTCTGAAAACGATCATGATACCGATGGCTAAGAAATCGAACCCAAAGAGATGTGAGGATTATAGAACTATTAGTCTCATATCTCATGCAGCTAAAATTCTGCTCCGAATACTGAACAGAAGGTTATATGACAGAACAAATAAAGAAGTTGAGGAGGAGCAGTTCGGGTTCAGAAGAGGCAAGGGCACAAGAGATGCAATTGGATTATTAAGGGCGATCGGTGAAAGATTTATAGAAAAAGGGAAAGAGGTGTATGTTATATTTATTGATCTATAAAAGACTTTTGACCGCGTGAATTGGGAATTGTTGTTGAAAGTTCTAACGAAGATAGGGTTGGAATGGAAAGATAGAAGACTAATAAGAAACTTATACATGAACCAACAAGTAAGTGTTAGAATAGGGGAAGAACTGACGGAAGAGAGTGCAATTGGAAGGGGAGTTTGACAAGGATGCTGGCTCTCGCCAATACTATTTAATGTCTATCTAGAAGAGATGGTGAAAAAGAGTTTACATGATGATGATGGCATTTCGGTAGGAGGTAGAATGATTAAATGCATACGATTTGCAGACGATATGGCGCTTGTTGCAGAATCTGAAAAGAAAATCATTAAAATGTTAGAAAAAAGGAGAAAGGGCTTTGAAGAATATGGGATGAAAATAAATGTTAGAAAGACAAAAGCCATGGTGATTGGAACGAAGGGGTATATGTCAAAAATAAAAGTAGTAGGGGAGAAAATAGAACAAGTCGATATCTGGGTAGTATTCTTAGTAATAACATGAAGTACGAACTTGAAATAAAAGCAAGGATAGGAATGGCGAAAGAAGCTTTAGGAGGAAGAAAATCTGTTTTGTGGGACCTTGAATAAAGAGTTGAGAAAAAGACCATAAAATGCTTCGTGTGGAGTGTTGTACTGTATGGGGCGGAAACGTGGACATTACGTAAAGGTGATGAAAATCGACTGGAAGACTTCCAAATGTGGGTGTGGAGAAGAATGGAAAGAATTAGTTAGGTCGAGCGGATAAAGAATGAGAGAGTGTTAGAAATGGTGGGTGAGAAAGAACACTTTTAGATATGATTAGGAAGAGGAAGAGAAACTGGTTGGGACATTGCCTAAGAAGAGATTTTATCATGAGGGACGTCCTAGAGGGTATGTAGGCGGAAAAGAGAGGCAGGGGGCAAAGGAGACTACAATTAATGGATTATATAAAAACAGAAGGATCATACGCGAAGACGAAGAGATTAGCGGAGGACCGTGGAGCATAGAAACTTCTCAGCTGCGGCAAGTGACCTGCCAATAAAGGAAGAATACCTATGGTAATGACATTTATCATTTTCTAAAAAGGAATGAAATAAAATACAGTTGAAAAATTAATGTTATACGAATTACTCCTTTCTTGTTTAGGTGCGAAATTTTCAGAAACTGTGAGAAACATGTTCAGTTATTTTTGATGGTTAGTTTATATGCCTAGTTTATCTTTCTTACCTCAGGGATTAGCAAGGTACACTATCCTATTTACGCACCTAAGGGTACTTAATTCCAAATATTTTTCTTTATCCCTTCCTTTCGTCAAAAAGAGTATTCTTGCTAATTATAGCATTATGGTTTGTTCGAAAATGAGTAACTCATTTATGTTGACTTATATACAGTATAGGTTATTATTATTGTTATTATTTTTGTTGCAATTACTGATGATTTGAGAATACAATGCTGCAACTAAAATTGCAGAAACGGTCAAAGACATCGCGAATGATGTAGGTGTGAAGTATGTAGGGTTTACGAATGTGGGCGCTTGTTAAAAATGTTGGAACAATTGCCCTAGAAGATCCCAAAACTTTAGTTTAGAAAACACAGCGTCTTGTATCATTTCCTACTTTATAACAATACAACGAATACTCTATAAGAACATTGTACTTCTGTTAAATTACCTCGCTGGACAGTACTAAATGATCACCGAAGGCTAACATGAAATGGAGGATTCACACAACTAGAACCGCTTTTTCTTGAGTTAACTAAACATTAAGTATAATACCGAATAAGCATATAGATAAAGTAAGACTGTAGAAAAAAATAAACCTTTCCTCTAACAGTTAAAAGAATAACAGAACATAGACGCGATAATAATAATAATAATAATAATAATAATAAGAAGAAGAAGAAGAAGAAGAAGAAGAAGAAAAAGAAGAAGAAGAACAGACCACGATAGCTACTGCGACTAAGTTACTGCGCACGATAGTTCTTGAAAGAAAGCAAATTTTTATTTTATTTTATTTATTTATTTATTTGCAAACTATGTGTAGAGTAAGTATTTCGTAGAAGCTAGTTAATTGAAGTGATCCATAAACCGAAAATTGTAGAAATCAACCTTTTCCAAGTTTTAACGTTGACCACCATAAAACAAAAACGGTTTTCGGCAATCGATTAAGCATTTCAAGAATATTTTTCATCTCCTTTCGTTACCAACCGAAAGTGGTAGAAATAAACCATTTCCGGTTTTACGTTGAACACTATAAAGCAAAATCGATAAATAGTTACGAGCGGCTTTCTGTAATGGCAAATCCTTTAGATTGGATCTGACAAGAGTTTACCGAGAAATAAATTACCACACGCAAATCAAGCCCAAAACTTGGCCAAACTCGACCAGCAAGTGTAGATATCTTAACTAGGTTGAAAGCTGCCCACCACCGAATTTTGTTCCGATTCGGCCAATAGTTATGAATAAAATGCTGCTGCCTAATTAAGCAGTTATCGAGGAATAAGGTATGAAATGCAACCCGCGTTAACCCTGTTCTTGGCCGAGTTTGACCACAGAATATGCCAGTACTTATTTCTTAGGGAATGGGCTAGTAGCTCACAAAATTTAGTGAACTTCCGGCTAGTATTTAATTTAAAAATAAACTCTAGTAAAAACCGTAAAGAGGATTTTATGTAATATGTTCTCAATTAATATGGATACCGGAATTTGTATCGTATTTCTTTCAGTTGTGGTATTAATACAGAGATTACTGTCAAGATGGAATACACTCTTGCGGTACTTAATGAATTACATAAAATCCCTTCTAGCTCTCCAATCTATAACACTCAATTTATAACCGGAAGTGATTGATATATGCCACTTCTTCTTTTAGTATAAAGGTTAGAGTCGAGATAGAACATATTCTTAAGACACTAAATGATTATAGAAAACCGCTTCTTTTTATCTGTTATCTTTTCTAATCAACACTAAAACCGGAAGTAGTTGGATTTTGCTACTTCCGGTTTGGAGTTTAAGAGAGATAATGACTTACCTATTCCCACAATGTTAAATTCATTCAATAAAACTGCTTCTCCCTATATCTTATAGTTTATGCTCTATGTAAATTAAATTGAAACCGGAAGTTGTAGGTGATTTCCACACTTCCTTCTTACAAGGGTGTTAAGTACGAAGATGAAAGTTACTCCTGGAACGCTTTATTGATTGCCGAAAACTGCTACTTACTATATATTATCATTTTCGCTCTATAGTGATCTACGTTGAAACAGGAAATGGCTCAATTCGGTTACTTTTAGAATTTACTAGCTTGTTAAATGTGAAGAAGGTTATCCTTGAAAAGTTGAATTGATTGCCAGAAACATCTTCTCGTTATCTATTATCGTTTTTGCTCTATAGTAATGAGTGTTAAAATCGGAAATGGCTCATTTCTACAATTTCCAGTTCTACTAGAATGTCAAGAATAAGAATAGAGATTCTCTTGAAACGTAAAATCGATTGCCCAGAATAGCTTTTCGCTATCCATTATCGTTTTTGTTTTTTATTGATCAACGTTAAAACCTGAAAAAAAATCATTTCTACCATTTTGTTTGTCGAATCACCTCTATTAATAAACTCTCTCGAGAAAATTACACTATCCTCTTATTGAAAATAATAATAATAATAATAATAATAATAATAATAATAATAATAATAGAAAAAATTCGCATTCTTTCAAATGTTATCTTTCGAAGTAACGGACGTGTGTATGTATGTACGTACTAACATTACGATATTACAAGTTCCACTACGTGATCCTAATAATAATAAAATCTTAAAGAGGATCATGTTATATTTTGTGTAGTGGTTTGGGAACCAGAAGCTCTAGTATATTTATTTCACTTTCGATTTGAGTAAAGGGATCACTGCCGGGATGGAATATACTCTTGGACCACTTAATGAATTACGAAAAATAAAAGCCTTCTCGCTATCCATTCTATAACGCTCAATGTTATAACCGGAAGCGATTGATTTCTACCACTTCAAGTTTTAGTAGAAAGATTACAGTCGAGATAGAACATATTCTTGGGACACTTAATTGATTACAGAAAACAGCTTATCGCTAGTTAGTTTATAATCTATAGGAATCAACACTAAAGAAGGAAGTAGTTGGGTTTTTTCTACTTCCGGTTGGATTAGAAGTTTAATAGAGATGATATTTGTTCCTACAACGCAAATTTAGTTCCAAAAAATAGTTTCAATAACCTATAGTTTTGCACTATATAGATTAAATTGAAACCGGAAGTTACAGGTAATTTCTGCCACATCTTTTTCACTAAGGTGTTGATTATGAAAAAGAATGTTATTCTTGAAACTATTTATTGATTGCCGAAAACTACCTCTTACTATATATTACCTTTTTCTCTCTATAGTGATCAACCTTAAAACCGGAAATGGTTCATTTGTACCAGTTCATGTTTTACTAGAGTGCTAAGGGTGAAGACGTAGATTAATCTTGAAACGCTTTTTCGATTATCCATTTTCGATGGCTCATTCGTACCTCTTCCGGTTTTATTAGACTCTTAAGAATGAAGATGAGAGAGAAAAGAAACGTGTGATCGATTGCCAAAAACCGCTTTTCCCTATCTATTACCGTTTTTTCTATAATGATCAACATTAAAACCGGAAATGGCATATTTCTACGACTTTCGGTTGGTGAATCTTCGCTATTAAAGAGCTCCCTCGAGATAACCATTCTTTCTATTGCAAAAACAATTTAAAAATTCGCATCCGCCCAAATGTCATCGTACGGAGTAACGGACGGACGTATGTACAAACACTACGATGTTACAAGTTTCACTACGTAATCCTAATAGTAAAAACAGTAAAGATTTACCTAATATTTTCTCAATTGATGTGGAAATCAGAAGTTGTAGTATATATATATATATTTTTACTTCCTAGTTGAGTTGAGTGATTACTTTCGAGATGGAATACACTCTTGGGCACTTAATAAATTTTCCATTCTATTCCCTTTTCGCTATATATTCTATAACACTCAATGCTTAAACTGGAAGTGATTGATTTCTGTCACTTCCGGTTTGAGTAGAAAATTAAAGTCGAATTAGAAAATTCTTGGAACACTTAATTGATTACTGAAAACAGCTTCTCACTATTTATTGCAGTTTCTAATCTATTGTGATCAACACTAAAACCGGAAGTAGTTGGTTTTTGCCATTCCCGGTTTATTTAAAAGTTTAAGAGAGGAAACGATACTTATTCACACAACACTAAACTGATTTCACAAAACAGCTTCTCCCTATTTCCCTATGTAGATTAATTTGAAGTCGGAAATTATAGTTAATTTCTACTGCTTCCGGTTTTACTAGGATGTTAATGGTGAAGATGAAAGTAACACTTGACACGCTTTATCGATTGCCGAAAATTGCTTCTTGCTATCTTTTACCGTTTTTGCTCTATAGTGATCAACAATAAAACCGGAAATGACTCATTTATACCACTTTCGGTTTTACTATAGTGTTAAGAATGAATATGGGAGTTGTCCTTGAAACGTTTAATCGATTGCCGAAAACCGTTTGTCGCTATCTATTACTGTATGTGCTCTACAGTGATCAAAGTGGAAACCGGAAATGGCTCATTTGCAGCACTTTGTGTTGACTAAATCATCTCCGTTAACAAACTTCCTCGAGATAATAACTCTATTTATCTATTTCAAAAAACAGAAATAAAAAATTCGCATTCGTTCAAAAGTTATCGTGCGGAATGTTACGGTAAGTTCCACTAAGTGATCGTAAAAAAATAATTCATACCCCCAACCCCGCCACACACACACACTAACTTATGTATACACAAAAGTATATCTGGTAGTTCCCATATGCCTATGCCGGTAACTGGAAACAGAAAGAGAGAGAGAATCTTATTGCACATTTACACAGAACGCGCAATTACTCAGAACATCAATTAAAAAAAGAAAAAAAGAATAGTTGTTAATGAAACTTTCAAAGATTGGTACCACTGCTGCAACCTACACATGCAATTCTTCCATAATGATTGATACGTAAGATGATGTATATGGGTTTCTTAATGACACTGTAATAAAATGCGTTCAAATTGACCACAAAAAAGTTAAATTTCTCTCTATAATTTTTTATAAAATCGAAGTCGATGGTCATTATGGGAACAGTCAACAAGAACAATATATGCAAACAGATATTTATATACTCCAAGGTTTCCACTGGATGCCAGAAAGCTTCGGATCATATTTGATGTCATAAGCATAAGCAGATGTAAATATATATATATATATATATATATATATATATATATATATATATATATATATATATTTCTCACTGCATTGTCAAGGCTCTACATTTGTATTTACATTTAAAGGTGCAGCCGGGTGTGTCTCGCTGACGTATTCGCTTGCCCGATCATCATCCTTGTTCTTCGCGCGCAGAGTCATTCGAAGAACTGAAAACGTACTCTGTACACAAACAGTTTATGGTTGTGTACTCGGAAAGCCTGGTACTTCTGCTTGCCAAGGTCAAAAAGTGGAAGAAAAAAAGATGTGTAGAATCTAAAGAGGGTGCAACAGTGACTGATACTTGTAAGAAACATATTCATTCGTAGTTCATGCACATTTGTAGTTCGTGCACATTCCGCCTGTTGCGCTACTGTGGCACAACGTATATTGTAACTATAACTCTTCTACACCGCTTGTAGGTCTATTGGCGTAAGTGACGACCGAAACTATGTTGTCAGCTCTGACTGCGATAAGGCCCTGCTGTGCTGCTTTTGCTTTTCTTTTTTTTTTTGTCCTTTGTCATTTGTGAGACGCAAAGCATGTTCCTTTTGCTTGTTACATGAAATACAGTGATCATCACAAAAGGAGCTCGATCACTCTAAACTATTTTACTGGAACCTATATTGGTTCGTTTTGCCAGGATTTCGTAACGCTGGGGGGTGACATGAAATTCTGAAAGCCCAGTACCTCGATCAATCCAAACTACTTCAGTATCAACATATATTGGTTTGTTAGAACAATAAAATAAAAATATGTTGGCAAGTATTTTAATAACAAACTATGAAGAATTATAAAAAAAAAGTATTGAAAAAGATTTTGCAATATTTACGTTCCTCTCCTGTTTATTGAAATACAACAATTTTCCATTCAATATGACCTTAATTATTATAAAAAGTAACTATTGAATACTGTCTTTACTTTACTATTAAAATGTTCTTACATATAAGTATCAAGCACTTTACTTCTTATACTATTATTCATCACGCACCTGTTTCCAAAAAGGCATCTGCTCCCTAATTGATTAAAATAATTTAAGATACAGCCCTCACAAAGTAGTACCCTCTTTGGCTTCTACTTTACGATACTTTTTTCAACACACTTTTTGTCCACATTATAACATTTACACTTACACATTTTCAATTTCGAACGTAATGATAAATCCAATTTTTCTCCAGTTCTACTGATAGACAATCCAGTGGTGAAACACTCGTTAATGTGGTAGCTGGTTTGCAATTGTTTAATTCGTCGAATAAACGATTAATTTCTTTTTCTTCATTATCCTAATTAAATTTGGTGCCCCATCCAATTTAGAAAATACATCTTGTGCCGCGGCTACCTCCTCCACGTCTGGTGATCCATCCAATTAAAAAAAATACATCTTTTGATGCTGCTACTTCCTCCACGCCTGGTTTTCCATCAAGTTAAAAAAATAAATCAGGAGATGGTGCTACCTCCACGTCTGGTGATCCATCCAATTCTGAAAAAAAATCTGTAGATGCTGCTACATCTTCCACGTGTGGCAATCCATCCAATTCAAGAAATAAATCGGGTGATGATGCTGGTTCCCCATTAACCACCATTTTAATGTTGGAACTTTTACTGCTGCACCATGTAAGGAAGTTCGTAAATCCACTGGAGATGTGGGAATTAAAAGAGGACCGTCCCGTAAATCGATAATCTCCTTTTCAATAATAATATCTGGTGATTCCGGAGAATCCTTTAAAAACTTTAACTTCTTTTTTGGATAATTAATACTCTCAATGTCTTCTTGAACTTGACTACAAAACGAAGTCATGATGATACTATATCAATCTTCTTTTTAAATTAAATATATAAAGGAAACTTTTCTAGCAACGTCATATCACATTATACTTTAAAAAACAACTACTACAATAGTTAAAATATTTAAGCATCCACTTTCCCAATTCTCTATACAGTTTTCATAGGAATAAGGACAGAGAAAACATGTACTTAAATTTCATTTCTGTTCTCACATAATTCTTTTCAAAAAATACAATCATTAACGGTGTTTACATTCGGCTACGGTATTCATATCGTGTACCAATCAACCAATGTAATCTATGTACAGAGAAAATATTTTACATAAACCGTATGCAAATAAACGGTTTACATTATTTACATGGTCATTTACATATTCCAATAGTATTGTTATTCAGGTAAACCAAACATGTACCAACCATTTATAAGCTCAATAAGCTTCATACTAAGGAAAGTTTCTTTGTATTTCACATTCAGTATCACACCAATATGACAATCTTCTATTGTATCATGTTCAATATTATCTCAAGTTCTACTATTCGTAACAGTATTTTTTTTGTATTCTCTACTGTCATTATCTAAAGTTCGTCTATCAAACCATTAAGTTGTTTTATTACCTAACGGTATTTTGAAACCACATCCCCCAATTTTCTTTATATTGTACTCCAACAACGTAATATGTTTACCCACAGTTGAACCAAACTTCTTTCCTAATGTCAGTTAACGAGTCCTCAATTTTCTTTGTATTCTTCGCCGACAAAGTCTTGTGTTCACCTACTGCTGAACCAAAGTTATTTTTATTACTATGTGGGCATTCTGCGATGTCTACCCGACATGGTAACGGTTTTCTTTTATATTTAATTTTATTTTAATACATGCCTGCAACACAACTTTCACTTCTACCCAATCGTTTCCCAAAACATTCAGTTCGTCTCTTGAGATCACCAGAAATGGACGTCGAACAAACATACTCTGTATATTGAACAGTATACGTTCTCCGTACACAATGTCTTTCATATTATTACCAAAGAGCTCCTCGACTTCTCACATTCTTCACAGAATCGCAAATAATTTTGTTCAGAGTATGCATAACATACGATCCGTAAAAATATGAGCTTTTAATGAAGCGAAAGAATTAAAAAGTCTTGCATGAATAAAGTTTATTCCCTCTAATTTATAACAGGGAGTATTATTATAAATAATAGGAAAGAATAAATAATTAATGTGATCATAGCATTTAAACTAGTCCTATCACTTCAAAAGCTACTACAAGAAGCGTACCAACTAAAATTGCATAGCAAACGATCCAATAAATAAGCAGAGTATGCTTTAGCATGTGATTTGAGAAAAATAGTATGATCAAAATCAAATTTAACAACGAGTATGTAAAACATACGATCCGTAAAAAATGAGCTTCTAATGAAGCGAAAGAATGAAAAATGATACGATCCGTAAAAATATAAGCTTCTAATGAAGCGAAAAAAATTAAAAAGTCCCGCATAAAAAAGTTTAATCCTTACCATCTTTAACTAGATCACATATTGTTCGAGTAATTATTACGAGGTATTAAAAATACGAAAGAACAAATAATTAATATACTGACACAATGTTAAAGTAAACTACAAACCAAATAAATTATTTTAGTAGGCTCACACGTAGTGTTAGAATAATTAATGAAGATATTCCGGGTTTGAGTCTTACCACTTCAATAGCTTCTACAAGAAGAGTGCCAACTAAAATTGCATAGAAATTTAAAATTAATTAGTTCGCAATCTTTAATTTACATCAAGTAAATTATAAAAATAAAAATATATATGTCACACAAACTTTTTCTATAAACTAGGCCATCCCTCCTAACAATCTATCCTTTCAGGAACCACTCTGACCATCTAACGGTCAATAATAACTCTTACTTGACCTACTAACCTGTCGGGGCGGCGGGGTGATCCACATAAAAAGATAATAATGTCATTCCCTTTCACATCCGTTTTATAACCTAAAAATTAAATGTACTACATGCAACATGTGACGATTTTCCTAGACCCTTCTATTTTCCAGAAGCCAAACACAGAAGAAAGCTGACAACTAAAGCATATTAGTTGAAGTAAGTAAGTGTTAATTTATTAAGAAGATACCACTCATTTTTTATATTATTTATTAAGTAAATATAAAATGGTGACACGGTGTATACATCATTGAAAATATGTTTCATTCCAAATTCAATAAGACTTACAATACAACTGTGCTTATATTGTAATTTTCGTGGAAGTTATATGTGATTTTATCTGCAGTAGTGAATATGGCAAAATGAACAGTACACATAGCATATTTTTTTATATAAATATGTTTATTTCTCTAGAAAAAATAATGTTATTCTTATGAAACTTAATGGACTTACTAAGTATAAATCAAGCTAATATACGATATAATTTGTGCGTTTATATACCTAACGTTCCCGAGCTACAGGTATGATAATGGTAAAAAGAAAAAAATAAATTTTAGGAGAAATTTCCCGGAAATCAATATGTGACGGTAAAACTGAGGTTGATGGAGAAAAACTGAAAAAAAATCTAATTCTACGTGAAAAGTTCTATTACAATCAGATATTTTCTTCCGTGTGACAGAGAAAAAGAATTATTTTCTAGACTAGTGTAATAGGTATTATCTGTCAGAAAGTAAATATACACCTATTTTTCGAGTCTGGCATTCCTGCGCTCCATCCGTGGAGAGTATGAGAATTAAATCAATCAAATGTTTACTGAGGGCAAAAAGAAAAGTTCAATCTGAATAAGACATTGAAGAGAGGCACAAGCTGTGAATACGAATAGTGCATAGTGTAAATAAAGGACGACACCGAAAGTGAAAGCCAGAAACAGCTGATAAACTTAGAAAAAAGAATAAAAATTGTAGAAGTGGGAACATAAAACACAAATACAACAAATACGCCGTCAACTAAATATTCTCCATGCCATGATTTTGGTGTAGTGGTTAAGTTGCTGGCTTACAAATGCAAGCGTCGCCAGTTCGAATCATCGGCAAGGACAATTTTAAAAATTTTAGTTAATAATACATATAGCTTATGAGAGATGGTAAAAGAGGTCGTATTTAGTTTTTCGTAGCAATTATTATTGGCAATGTTTAGTACTGATAATACTTTTTGTCTTTAGAATATTGCTTTTATTGTTGTCTTCATTTCAAAGAGAAGAATATCCGAACAAATGCCACATAAATTCCTCATATTTTGAATATAATCGCCATTTGCAATTACTGAAGAATAGAAAGTGAACGTTCCGATGTACCTGCAAATGGTAAAAAGAAAAACATGGAAGTGGAGTGTTCGACTACATACTCATGGTTATTAAAAATACAATTTTTACATGCCTTACACCTCCCGACAACGTTTCTACGTTAGCAAGTAAGAGGCTTGTGTTTAGGTTAGGCTGGTCAATACGTTTTGCAAAGGGGCCCGGTTTAGTTCTGACGCACCACAGGTGCGAGAAGGGAGCAAAACACTTTTTCTCTCTCTCTCTCTCTCTCTCTGTCTATTTATCTATCTATCTGTATATATATAACGCTATTTGTGAATGCCATATCCAACTTAAGTTTCAGCGGATTGAGACAAAACTTGGCACAAACATTAATTGTTGAAATATCATGATGTGTTCGTTAACCAGAACAATCAGATGAAAATGTTCAAAATGGCGGCCCTTCAATCTCTTAAAAACGTCCAAGGGAACCAAATTTCGCCCATAAATATGTATTCAGAAAGTTTGAATAAATTTCGTCTCTTACTGATATATTTGTGTGCAGGGACTTATTGAAATATTGGACCCGATTAATTACCTAAAGAAGGTTCACGCCCTTTCGCTACGGTCAGGCTGTTTTTTCCAAGAGGAGGCTATTTTCGTATCGGAACAAGATGCTTGTTAGTGATGATATGAAATTACACATTGAAAGTGAAGTAACTTGTGAAACGTGTTATTTGAAAGAATAACATAATAAATGTGCTTTACTCTAAAACAGAACTATATATCATGTATTTCGAGTTCGAGAGCGTTAATGACGAGGAGTGTTATTTGATTTGCTTTTTAATAACACATTGCAATACAAATAAAGGTAGGCAACATTAGTGGTAAGTAAACAACAACAACAACAATAATAATAATAATAATAATAATAATAATAAAAATAATAATAATAATAATAATAATAATAATAATAATAATAATAATAATAATAATAATAATAGGTATTGTTTGTGGCAAGGAAATATCTTCCTCAATTCTTCGAACGTAATGATTGTAACGCCATACCTCTCTTACAAACAAAATATTAGCAATTTATATCTAGAGAACGGGAAACTGTTGAGTAATGGGAGCAACGTTGGACAGTATGCACTCATAGTACTGAGAAAAATAAGCAATTTCAATGCAAAATCAACGAAGAGTCATTGTCATGCGTAGTCGTGGGTCCACGGCAGAGCACTCTTTAGGCAAAATGTCAATGACATATATCGAGAGAACAGGAGGTGATAGTGAGATGGGGCCAACGGTGGACACCGTGGACTCATAAGACAAATCGAAAAAATTAGGGGGGCGCCAGCCAGCCTTACTTATTTCCACATAATAATATAAAATTATATTGTCGAAATACACACACGAGTTAGCTAGTAACATTTCATATTATTATTATTATTATTATTATTATTATTATTATTATTATTATTATTATTATTATTATTATTATTATTATTATCTTTTCATTGCGTGTGCATGTTTGACTTGAAGCCAAAGAGAAAATCCATCATTCGTAGGAAGAATAAGAATAGTCAGTTACTTTAACTGTGAACGACAGCGAAAAATACGAAAAGAGTGACTACCTGTAGCAAAACGAAACAATACTTTCTTTCAAATGGATAAGAAAATCATGCTTGGATAGATTCGAACTCGTATGGAAGGCGCGAAAAGCCAGTTCATTGTCCACTTTTCTTTTTAACTGACTCACCGACCGTGTTTCAGTAACTTACTTATTGCTAATTTTACTTGCTTCACTCGTTTAACTTGCTTTTTCTAATAACTTATAACGACAGGGACACGAACACAGAAACATCGTGAACAGTTAAAAATCGTAGATGCTCTCCCGCCGTGAATCGAAACCGGGACACCATACACCAAAGGCGCACGTGCTGGCCACTAGACCAGCAGGGAGGGCACCGCTCACTCTCTGTGTTGTTAGGGATTACGACCACTGTATTGCCAGCTATCACTTTTGTGGGTTATATACTATGATCACGTTTCTTCTTTGCTGGAAGAGTTAAACCTACATTCTATGTAATACATGAGGTATTTAGAGCTACATGCTCTTCATTAATGTAATAAAAGGGTCATGCTGGGAATAAGAAAAAGAACTTTCTTTGGACAAAACGGAAACTGTTGGCATCAGAAATATTTATCTACGTGGTATGCGCAGTAGTTTGTTTCAGAATAGTTACTGTTTAGTTCAGTAAACGAAGAAAGGGGTATAAAAAAGCAAATATGTCGCGTCAACGAGATCGACCAGAGTTGACAGATGCGGAAGCAGATGTGTAGTAATACAACAACTTGCTTAAATTGATAATTGTTTTTTTTTATTCTGTAGTATATCGTATCACAACTTTACGGGAGAGCAGAGAAAGAGTTACTAACGCTATCATATAGTAAGCTTTAGTAACACGATCATATAGACACAAATGAATGTAACTGTGAGTACTAGAACTTAGATTTAACAAAAGCTGTTTAGATGTTCAGTGGTTTGTAGGGTTGAATAAGACACAAAAGATAAGAGACAATACAATTCTTCTTACGTCAGCTTCCAGTAGCTAGATACTGAAACTGCTGTTGGATTTTAATACATGACGTGTTGCAGGATAAAAATTGCTTTGCATTACTTGTTTGTTTGTACACAGCTACTTGCTTAGTAATCTGAACGGTTGTGTATAAACTAATGATAGCCAATTCCGGAATTATTACTTTCCGGACTCCCGAAAGTAAAACCGGAATTCGGAAAATTCCAATTTTGGAATTATTCCAGAATTTGGAAAAAATCTGGAATTTAGAAATTTCTGATTTCATTAACATTCCAGAACTCGGGAAAATCCGGATTTTTTCAAAATCCGCAGTTTTTCTCAATTCCGGAATTTTCTAAATTCCGGGTTCTTCCCGAGTTCCGGAGTTTAACTGAATTCCATAACTTTCCGAAATCCGGAAAGTGAAAGTTCCGCTACCGAAAAATGAATTTATTTTGGTTATTTGAATCGTGGCGGAAATAAATCTGTGACCAGGTAATGGCGACTGCTTTGAAAGAAATACAAAGTATGATAATTCAATCTGTCATACTTGTTGCTTCGTGTGGAGAAAAAACAAACTTTTGAACCAACGGCTTAAGAAAAACTCAAGTTATTAATGTAAACATTGCCGACATCATAAAAAAATTAGGAAATACATTTTGAATCGAAGAAATATAACATACAAGTTTGCAAGCGGAGACAAAGAAACCTAACGCAAGCAAACTAAAGACGAATCATTTACCGTGTAGCGATCGCGGTTTAGTGGTCAAGATGCTTGTGCGAATGCACGTTGCAATCATTTTTATTTATTTTTTTTACTTTAGGGATTTTGATGTCGATTGATCAGCGATAACATACGTTTTATTTTATTCAGATATTTGAGTACTCGGATGTTTCAATACTTGAACTATCAAATATTCAGGAATAATAATAATAATAAACTAATAATAATTATTATAATCTCGTAGAAGATTAAAAGCTAGGAGCTAATTATCCGTCAAATCATGCCATTACAAGCAGAAACGCGACATTTGGAAAGAATATTTCGGTTTGGTTTAATGTTGCTCACGAGAAGAGGAATTTCTCATCTTGTTTCTAAAACAAACAAAATAACATGAGAATTAACATTTTACATTCGAGACATGTCAAGGCTAACACAAAATTTTCGTCTCTTTTTGGAGATGAGAATCGAGACGAGACGAAAAGTATCGTAAACATTTCCCGTCTTGTCTCCATTCTCGAAATAGTGTATGTCCATTCCTTAGACGTAACAATTGCTGTGTAGACTGAGTCTCATATGGTATTTCGTTACATTGCATTTCAGAGCTCATTGAATTATGCTCTGTCTAGGTATTTTTGTAGCAAAGCTTTTATATTTACCTCTGCATATCCTAAAAATTTGTTTATTATATGCCTCACTGTTGCGTGATATTCAGTTATATTTATTACAGTTATTTTCCTTAAAACATACAATAGAATACTTTCTACATGAAACTCCAATGGAACGCTCTAATTTGAAATGTTGGTAGTTGCAGAGGTGTGTCTTGAAGGTACGGAACCCTTTCCCCGAAATCTCTACTTTTAAGTAAGTTTTGCCAAATTTAAGGCAAGTTTAAAATTTTTATTATTATTATTATTATTATTATTATTATTATTATTATTATTATTATTATTATTATTATTATTATTATTATTATTATTATTATTATTATTTAACCAACGGCTCGAGCGGCTCGACTTACAGCTCATTCACTATCGAACCGAACCGAGAAGTGAGCGGAGCCAACAGGCTGCCCAACCGAGCTGATTTGAGCCATCGGCTTAGTTGAGCTGAGTCGAAACGTGCCGATGGACTAGTTTCTACTTAGCTGGCTCGAACCGGTTCACACGAGCCGAGTAGGTGACCCACCCCAACCGAGAAAGCTCGAGCCATCGGTTCAATTGAGCTGAGTCCATGGCTCATTCCAACTGAGCCGGCTCGGGTCATCGGCTCATCCCAACCGAGCCTACTCGAGTTGTTCGCTCAGTTGATACGAGCCGAGCCGGTTGATATCACTACCCGAGTTGGTATTATGCTTGTGCTCAAGAATTCAACCGTGCAGCTCTCAGCCTTGATTTTAAGAACTACAGTATATACTTATATTGGTGATTACGACTTTTGAGGCTGTCTCGTAATAATAATAAAAAACCACTTGTCTTCTCGTTATCTAGACGAGACACACTAAAATTGCCCCACAAAATGCACTAAAATTACGAGACGAGACGCCCCCTGTCGTGAGCAACACTAAAAGTATTCCACATTACTGCTTACATTTCTCATGGCTTGTGCTTTCCAGTCTAATCAGGTCATTATTTCAAAACGAGTTAAAACGAGCTGAACGAGCGAGCTGGTGTGCCATTATCAAACTCAATTCAACTCGAAACTCGACTTTGAAAACACGGACTTCGCTCAGAACTCAATTCAAGAAAATTACCTTTGACTCGACTCGAATTGAACTCGAGTCGAGTCGAATTTTGGCTCGACTCGTGCTCATCTCTATTTGTATTTGTATTTTATGTTTCCACTTTAACAATTTCTACTATTTTTTCTCCGTTTACCTGCTGTTTTTGGATTTCTCTTTCGTTGTCGTCCTTTATTTACACCATGCATTATTCTTATTCCCAGCTTGTGACCCGTTTCAATGTCTTATTCAGTTTAGGCTTTTCTCCTTACCTTGACTACACATGTGATTGATTTAATTCTCACTCTCTGCGCCGGACCGATCAAAAAATTTGTTATTATTATTATTATTATTATTATTATTATTATTATTATTATTATTATTATTATTATTATTATTATTATTACAGTACAACCCCCTCAAATCCGAACTAATCGGGGCTGAAGCCTGTTCGGATTTCGGGGGGTTCGGATTACCGGGGAAATAATATTACGTACTTATTTCGTCATTGAATTGGCGGTAAAACAACGACTGAGGTTAGACAGGGTGGCCCAGTGGTCGAAAGGGCAATGACCTTGACTGGCGGGTGTACACTCATGTCCAAAATGATTGTCGCATATCTATAACTGTCTTCTTATAAGAATATAATTAGATAATAATTTTGCAGGATACTTTCAATTTAAAACTATGTGTATAATCGGGAACGTATATTTGTGGCAAATTTCACAGGAACGAAGATTATAGTGAGTAAAACAAAATGTTGCTTAATGGATAAGTAAGTTTTATTTTTGTGTTATTGTTCTTAATTACTGCTCTTCTGACATGAAATTTGCAACATACATGTCTTTGTTGATTATAAACATACTAACATTATAAGAAATACCGGACGAATTCGTTATCAAATTATATTGCTACAACAACATATTTATAGATATACCACAATAATTTTGGACATGACTGTATATACATGCATTAATATGCTTGTATATGCATTAATGCATGCTTAATATGCATTAATAAGCATTAAGTCTAAAAATGTTAAAACCTTAAAAAAAACTAAATTTGTGTGATTAAATCTATTTTTTTCCAGCTGTAGTTATTTTTTTCCCTGAGAACGTGTTCGGATTTCCGGGGTTCGGATTTGAGGGTTTGTACTGTATTATTATTATTATTATTATTATTATTATTATTATTATTATACTATTGAACTTGCACGGCGAAATTAATGTATAATACGATATTATTTCAGCAAATTTACTCCATTGTATGTTATTTAGTTTATTAATGGGCCCTAAATTGTCTCCAGATCAACGAATAAATTAACTACGGCAGGCACTTTGGAGGAAATATGATTACAGGAACATTATTGATTCGTTACAAACATGTTCACCTAATGATATTTCCACCAAAGTGCATGCCGTAGTTAATTTATTCGTTAATCTGGAGAAAATTTAGTGCCCAATAATAAACTAAATAACATACAATGGAATAAAATTACAGAAATGATATCGTATTATACAGTAATTTCACCGTGCATTATTATTATTATAGTATAATAATAATAATAATAATAATAATAATAATAATAATAATAATAATAATAATAATAATAATAATATTTTTCATCGGTCTTGTGCGGAAAGTGAGACTTGAATCAATCACATGTGTAGCCAAGGTAAGGAGAAAAGCCTACACTGAATAAGAAATTGAAGCAGCTCACAAGCTGGGAATAAGAATAGTGCATGGTCTAAATAAAGGACGACAACGAAAGAGAAATCCAGAAACAGCAGGTAAACGGAGAAAAAATAGTAGAAATTGTTGAAGTGGAAACAAAAAAAAACAAATACGAATGGGGATGAGCACGAGTCCAGCCAAAATTCGACTCGACTCGAGTTCAATTCGAGTCGAGTCAAAGGTAATTTTCTTGAGTTGAGTTCCAAGCCAAGTCGCTGTTTTCGAGTACGAGTTTCGAGTAGAGTTGATTCTGATAATGGCTCGCTCGCTCGTTCAGCTCGTTTTAACTAGTTTAGAAATAATGGCCTGTTTAGACTGGAAAGCGATAGCCATGAGAAATGTAAGCAGTAATGTGGAATACTATTAGTGTTGCTCACGACAGGGGGCGTCTCGTCTCGTAATTTTAGTGCATCTCGTGGGGCAATTTTAGTGTATCTCGTCTCGTCTAGATAACGAGAAGACAAGAGTTTTTTATATTATTACGAGACAGCCTCAAATGTCGTAATCACCAATATAAGTATATACTGTACTTCTGAAAATCAAGGCTCAGACCTGCACGGTCGAATTCTTATGCCCAAGCAGAATACCAACTCGGGTAGTGATATCAACAGGCACGGCTCGTGTCAACTGAGCAAACAGCTCGAGTCAGCTCGGTTGGGATGAGCCGTCGGCCCGGCCCAATTGAGCCGATGACATGAGCCGACTCAGTTGGAACGAGCCATCGACTCAGCTCAATTGAACCGATGGCTCGAGCATTCTCGGTTGGGGTGGGTTACCTACTCGGCTCGTGTGAACCGGTTCGAGCCAGCTAAGTTGAAACTAGTCCATCGGCACGTTTCGACTCAACTCAACTAAGCCGATGGCTCAAATCAGCTCGGTTGTGCAAGCTTTTGGCTCCGCTCTCTTCTCGGTTCGGTTCGATAGTGAATGAGCTGTAAGCCGAGCCGCTCGAGCCGTTGACAAGCCTAAACCCGGTCCCAGCTGTTTTGAAAATATTTGACTGAAGCCTATAACTTTTAACAATTTTTGGCTCGAACCCGAATACTTGACCTTTTGGAACTAAAACCCAGAACGTGACCGATGTCCTTTCCTCCTGAAGACTTCTCGAGGACCGAGATCGACAGTCAATTATCTTTTACTATTTAGATACAAACCGTATATCTTTTAAAGATTATACATGGTGTTGATATAATAATAATACTAATACTAATAATAATAATAATAATAATAATAATAATAATAATAATAATAATAATAATAATAATAATAACAATAATTGTAATAATAATAATAATAATAATAGTTTAAACTTGTCCTGAAATTTGACGAAACTTACTTAAAAGTAGAGATTTCGGGGAAAGGGTTCCGTACCTTAAAGACACACCTCTGCAACTACCAACATTTTATACTAGAACGTTCCATTGAAGTTTCATGTAAAAAGTATTCTACTGTATGTTTTAAGGCAAATAACTGTAATAAATATAACTGAATATCACACAACAGTAAGGAATATAATAAACTAATTTTTAGGATATGCAGAGGTAAATATAAAAGCTTTGCTACAAAATACATACACAGAGCATAACTCAATGAGCTCTGAAATATAATGTAACGAAATAGCCTATGAGACTAAATCTACAGAGCAATTGTTACTTAAAGAATGGACATACACTATTTCGAGAATCGATAATAGCCGGGAAATGTTTACAATACATTTCGTGTCGTCTCGTCTCGATTCTCATCTCCAAAAAGAGACGAAAATTTTGTGTTAGCCTTGACATGTCTCGAATGTAAAATGTTAATTCTCATGTTATTTTGATTGTTTTAGAAACAAGATGAGTAATTCCTCTTCTCGTGAGCAACATTAAACCAAACGAAATATTCTTTCCAAATGTCACGTTTCTGCTTGTAATGGTATGACTTGAGGGATAATTAGCACCTAGCTTTTAATATTCTAGGAGATAATAATAATTATTATTTGTTTAATATTATTACTATTATTATTCCTGAAGATTTGATAGTTTAAGTATTGACACATCCGAGTATTCAAATATCTGAATATAATAAAACGTATTTTATCGCCGATTAATCGCCATCACGTCATGTATTAAAAACCGATAGCAGTTTCAGTATCTACCCAGAAATTGCATGTATCTAGCAACTGGAAGCTGAGGTATGAAGAACTGTGTTTTGTCTTATCTTTTGTGTCTTACACAACCCTGAAAACCACTGAATATCTAAACGGCTTTCGTTAAATCTAAGTTGTAGTACTCACAGTTACATCATTTTGTGTCTATATGATCGTGTTACTAAAGCTTACTATATGATAGCGTTAGTAACTCTTTCTCTGCTCTCCCGTAAAGTTGTGATACGATCTACTACAGAATAAAAAACAATTATCAATTTAACCAAGTTGTTTTATTACTACACATCTGCTTCCGCCTCTGTCAACTCTGATCGATCTCGTTGACGCGACATATTTGCTTTTTTATACCCCTTTCTTCGTTTACTGAACTAAACAGTAACTATTCTGAAACATACTACTGCGCATTAATAGTAGATAAATATTTCTGATGCCAATAGTTTCCGTTTTGTCCAAGGAAAGTTCTTTTTCTTATTCCCAGCATGACCCATTTATTACATTATATGAAGAGCATGTAGCTCTAAATACCTCATGTATTACATAGAATGTAGGTTTGACTCTTCCAGCAAAGAAGAAACATGTGATCATAGTATATAACCCACAAAAGTGATAGCTGGCAATACAGTGGTCGTAATCCCTAACGACACAGAGAGTGAGCGGTGCCCACCCCGCTGGTCTACTGGCTAGCACGTGCGCCTTTGGTGCATGGTGTCCCGGGTTCGATTCCCGGAGGGAGAGCATCTACGATATTTAACTGTTCTCGATGTTTCTGTGTTCGTGTCCCTGTCGTTATAAGTTATTAGAAAAAGCAAGTTAAACGAGTGAAGCAAGTAAAATTAGCAATAAGTAAGTTACTGAAACACGGTCGGTGAGTCAGTTAAAAAGAAAAGTCGCTTCTCGCGCCGTCCATGCGAGTTCGAATCTATCTCATCTTGAATTTTTATCCATTTGAAAGAAAGTATTGTTTCTTTTCGCTACAGGTAGTCACTTTTTTCGTATTTTTCGCTGTTGTTCACAGTTAAAGTAACTGACTATTCTTATTCTTCCTACGAATGATGGATCTTCTCTTTGGCTTCATGTCAAACATGCACACGCATTGAAAAGACGCTGTCGATAATAATAATAATAATAATAATAATAAAAATATGAAATATTACTAGCTAACTCGTGTGTTTATTTCGACAATATAATTTTATAATTTTATGTGGAAATAAGTAAGGCTGGCTAGCGCCCACCCCCTAATTTTTTCGATTTGTCTTATGACTCAACGGTGTCCACCGCTGGTCCCATCTCACTATCTCCTTCTGTTCTCTCGATATAAGGTATTGACATTTTGCCTAAAGAGGGCTTTGCCGTGGCAACATGACTACCCATGACAATAATTCTTCGTTCATTTTGCATTGAAATCGCTTATTTTTCTGAGTACTATGAGTGCATACTGTCCAACGTTGCTCCCATCACTCAACAGTTTTCCGTTCTCTCGATATAAATTGCCTCGCCACAAACAACACCTATTATTATTATTATTATTATTATTATTATTATTATTATTATTATTATTATTTTACTTAGCACTAATGTTGCCTACCTTTATTTGCAATGCAATGTGTTACTAAAAAGCAAATCGAATAACACTCATCGGCATTCAGGCTCCCGAACTCGAAATAGATGATTTACAGTTCTCTGTGTTAGGGAAATGCACATTTATTATATTATTCTTTCAAATAACACGTTTCACAAGTTACTTCACTTTCAATGTATAATTCCATATCATCACTAATAATCATTTTGTTCCAATAGGAAAATAACCCCACTTCTGCAAAAAAAAAAAAAAAAAACGACCGTAGCGAAAGTGCGTGAACTTTATTTACGCAATTAATCTGGTCCAATATTTCAATAAGTCTATGCGCACAAATATTTCAGTAAAAGAGAAAAAGTTATTCAAAATTTCTGAATACCTATTTATGGGCGAATTTTGGTTCCCTTCGATGTTTTTAAGAGTTTGAAGTTCCGCCATTTTGAACATTTTCATTTGATTATTATGGTTAACGAACTCATCAAGATATTTTAACAATTAATGTTTGTGCCAATTTTTGTCTCAATCCGCTGGAAATTAGGGTGGTTATGACATTAACAAATAGCGTTATATATATATACAGATACATAGATAAATAGACACACAGAGGGAGAGAGAAAAGGTGTTTTGCTCCCTTCTCGCACCTGTGGTCCGTCAGAGCTAAACCGGTAACCTTTGCAAAACGTATTGACCAGCCTAACCTAAACACAAACCTCTTACTTCCTAACGTACAAACGTGGTCGGGAGGTGTAAGGCATGTAGAAATTATATTTTTGAGGAAGCATATGAGGGACAATTTGTGAGTTATTTATCGACGATTTTCACAAAAATGTTTCAGGCGATTTTGTTGCTAATTCATAAATATTTCTTTAACAACCCTATATTGTGGTAAAAATCATTTCCCTGGGAAACACTTATTAGGAGTAGTTTATTCTTGTATTTTTCGGCTACTGTTTGTTTTATAAAACAAGTCAAGCGATTTCATAAAAGAAAGTATTGTATTAAAAATTTAATAACATGGAATAACTCATTGTTCCTAAAGAAACAACAAGGGGTAGTTTACTCGAGGTTTTCCCTACAATTTTCTCAAACGACTAAAACTATTTTATTCAAGTTTTGTAAATAATTGTTTCATTAATAAACTAACAATATGGCTAAACTTGCATGATTGAAAATGATCAACAATACTCTTGGGGTGAGATTTCTAAGAAATTTTTCTCAAAAATGGCTCAGGCAATTTTGGTATTATTATTTCAAAAACTATTATTTTGTTAATTGCTCTAAGATACAGTATGACATATGTTTAATGAAAATATCTGAAGGGGTAGTACATTTTTGGGAAGAATATTGAAGTTTATTCAATTGAGTTTTCCAAGACAAATTATTTTATTCATATTTCCTAAATACAAGTTTCAATAGAAAGTGTGGCCTAACAGTTTAGGAAATTGGAACGACAAAGTCTAGTGCGGTGGCCCACAACTTTTTTAAAAATCAAGGCTATAACTTTTCCCTACTCATTGTTTATCAAAGCAGAATTCTGTCCTTATTAGTTACACAAGACGGTAATTTTATCATTTTCATTACCGTTTCTGTATTTCTCTTAAGGTTTAGTTCATAAGCATTATTTTTTATAATCATGCATCAAATTAAGCAATCATGTTGTAATTATCAGCCGCGGTCATGAGATTTATAATCAATAAAATCCTAATGGTTGTTTTCATTGTTTTTAAATCAGTGAGATAGCCCAGATTTAAATTTAGGGATTTCGACTTTATACTGAAAATAAAAAGTAATCGAACATAAATTACACTGTGAGTTACAATTCTCGCCTTAGTAATGTATTTCGAAAGTCCTCACCTGTTTGGTGCTGAGGTCGCCGGGAATCTATCTTGAAGCAACTTTGACAATGAGTATAATATACGATATATACGGTATACTCGTATATCGTTCAGATTAAACAGAAAAACACTATTAACGTTTAACACTAGACATCTTACAGTGTGGAGCGGAAACGGCTGGTGTGATTGGAACATATCCGAGATTTTATTTAGATTGAAAACCTTCTATTTCCAACCACTTTCCTTTCTCTGTTGTAGCATCTTTATCATAATGAAGTCCCGGTCTTTTGATGCACCTAGCATACTAGACCAGTGACCTGCAACTGGCGTACCGCGACGCCAGAATGTCATGACAAGGTGAAAAATGTGATGCAAAGTTTTACACATCGTAAGAAATTATTTTTTGAGTTATTATTATTGTTATTAGAGTCTATTATTATTACAGTTACTATGCTTCTTACGCTTGTACAGTATTTCGTTCTCTGTAGTATTTTGTTCTCTATATATTAAATCCGTCGTTTGTTACAACAAAAAACGAAGACGTTTATGACTCCTACGCAGTGACGACACTACAAGGGACAAGGTGAACGGGCGACTTCCGATCACATCCTCCGCCTACCGTCCTCGTGACTACCTCCCTCCGGCATGATGTATTATCATACAAGGGCACGAAATATACAATTTTGTTATTTAACGGACTTAGTGAACTGCTGTTCGTAGAAGGAGTTACTATAACAGAGTCCAGATGTTGCATTGATGTCATTCTCCGTTATGTTCGTTTGTTTCGTGGAGCTATCTGTTCAAAATATCGTCTTATGAATGTCAATGCTTGTCTGTATCGTACAGCTGTCGTGGCTGCCCTCCTTGAGAAGGAGGATATTCATTAAATCTGATGGCCAGCGTATTCCTTGGAGATCAACCCATAGAGCATGCTTGGGATGCTTTAGGGAGACATGTTGCCGAACGTATATCTCCACCAAGTACTCTTCCAGACTTTCAACAAACTCTCAAACGAAGAATAACAGGCCCTGTGACAAGAACTGCTTGCAAATCGTTTCCAGTATGCTACGTCCATGTCAGTAGCGCGTTTTTCCTCGAGGAGAGTATATCCAATACTGAGTCCTGCAATGAATGCTTTTGTGTCCTACTCTTTTTTGCATTCTGGACATGAGGTTCGAAATAATATACGGTTTCCTTAAATATTGGTGGTATTTGATACACTGTTTTAGTACAGACACTCCATGAATAAAATGACTATAGTGTTACCTCATGTATTCTATTCCTAACTCTAACCGATATTCATGAACCCTGGCATATGTATGTCTTAGGTCACTCTAAGTTTGGGGCACGAGTGTATTGTTTTCCTTATACTTTCTAAAAGGATAAAAAGTTTGGTGTGTACACGAATATAAAGTAAAAATGAAAGCATGCATTAAATACATACCTACACATAAAGGTAAACACATCTGTTAAAATAGTATACCATACAAAATGATATGGAGGCAAGATTTAACCTTGCAGAAATAAAACAGTAAAGAATGTCTTATAATCATGCTTCAATTGCATTTAAACCAAGTGTAATGGTTACTGTAACCTATGTCAAAAGCTTCATGATGTAATATACTTTATGAATGCCATGTTTCAGTGGTGAGCGGGGGTGTCATTTCAGATCATGTTAGATTTTAACGGGGAGGGTAGAGCAAGATCGTTCATCTACATACGAAATTAACGTTTTATATCGTATATAAGTATACGATTTATTAAATGGTCTGTATTTGTAAAAACTAGGAGTGACAATTACCCTTTATGCCCTCCAAAAATGTCGTTCCTGGTGGTGAGGATTTTTGTCTTCTAAATCCCCGATTTTTTTACGAAGCTTAAATTTTAATAAAGTCACTTAAAAATTGGGTATTCTTAATATATACCATTTATTATGTTTTTTGTTTATCTGTTATTAATGACGAGAGTAGCATTTGTCTTCTCTTAAGAATATAGAACAGAATAGAACTATAAATATTTATTGAATACTCGTATAAAATACTGATAGAGAGATATAGAGAGATATAGATTGCTGAATAGTATACTAATACAAAGCAAAATTTGCTGATACCTCAGTCGATTAAGTTATGATAAAAAGGCAAGTGAAATTTTATCCAAAGTGAAATGATCAACAAAACTTTTAAATAGATTTTTCTGAGGTATTCTTGTGTTTGAAAATAATAGAATTATCCAATGTTTTATAATGGCCTAACATTCTGTGATAAAGGGAAGTATTCTTGTAAACACTAAAATGAGAAAACGTGTGAGGGCATGACAGACAATACGTTTACGGATAAGCAAAGAATAGCATGGGTATAATTGATTGGTACATTAAAAGCATTATGATGCTTGTAAACTAATTAAAGTTATGTTGAAATGGTAAGTCAATTGGATGGATATTTGAATTAAAAGCTAGTGAGTTTCAATTTTTAGACTTCCAAACTGTGCTATACATAAAAATCGGAAGTCTTATAAAACGGCTATACCCGTCCCTCCATTTGTGAACGGGGATTAGAGCAAAAATGGTAAGATATATCTGGAAGTGGTTTTCGAAAATCGATTCAGCGTCTCAAGAATAGGCACCATCTTATCCTCCATTAATCCACAATTTAAGTTCTAAGTGGTAAAAGTGAACCTTATGCAGTCTCAACATTATTCGCCTTAAAACTAACATAGTAATAACAGTCATAATCAAAAATCTTTTCAAATGACATGGCCTTGAGCGGACTTTATCCTACATTCAATAGCAATGAAGAATCGTTATCACTTTGAGGCAAGTATATAGACATAAGGACTTTTCGCACTACTATGATTATTGTCAATGCCAGATGAGCTACCTGGAAAAATCTCGTATCATTGGCTACCACCTATGTAACTCTTCACTTCAAGTGCTGCAGAACCGTTGTTGTTTTCGGGAATCAATGCAATTTTTGAGAGATTTTAGAATCTTCATCCATGTGGTATTAAAACCGAAAGCATTATAAATTTACTATTACTTCCGGTTTCAATATTGATATCCACAGAAAAAACGGTACGATATATCGAAAACGAGTTTGTTAATCATTTCAGCGTCCTAAGATAGATTCCTTTTTACTCTGTTAATATGCTGTTCAAACAGAAATAGTAGAAATTAAGCGTAACAAAAGATGTACTAGATATTGATAAATAGTTTCTACAAATCGATTCAGTGTCTCAAAAAAGAATCTGTATTTCTTTTCTATAATCCGAAATTTTCCTAGGGTTTCCGGTTTCAAAATTGATCTACATAAAGGGAGAGAGAGAGAGAAAGAGAGAGAGAGAGAGAGAGAGAGAGAGAAAGAGACAGACAGACAGAGAGAAAGAGAGCGAAAGTAAGATATAGAAAATGCGATTTCTGGAGTATATTATGCGGCTGAAGAAGTGATTCAATCCGCTCTGATAAGTCTATTCAAACTGGAAGTGGTAAAAGACAATCCTATCCACTATACGTGACATTTCTAGGCGACAGATATTGACAAAATCATAGTAGTACGAAATTCCGTGTGTCTGTATACTGCCATTGCCCCAAAATGACGACAACGTTCCTTCACTGCTATTGAACAAGTAGAAAACCTTCTCAAAGCTATTTAACTTGACATTCGAAAAGAGCTACAATTAACGTTCCAATATCGATCTCCGTACAAGAAGAAAACCGTAAGGTATATCCAGGAGCGGTTTTCTGAAATTGATTTGCCATTTCAAGAATAAATCCCATTTCCTCCGTTAACGCTTTTCTAAAACCGGAAGTTGTAGAAATAAACCTTCTACGGTTTCAACACTGATTACCATAGAAAGAACCCAGTAACAGATAGCGACAGGCGGTTTTCTAGAATTAATTGGGCATCTCAAAAAAATATACCAACTTCACTCTCGCTATATATTAAACCGGAAATGGTAAAGAAATTACTACTGCTTCCAGTGTCAGTATTGATTCGCATTGAGATTAAACTGAAAGATATGTGTGAGAAACGGTTTTCTGTGATCGATTCAAGGTCCAAAGGATCCATCCCGTCTTTGACCAATTTAAATAGGAAGTGGTCAAAGTAGACAATGTCTGGTTTTAACGTTAATCTCGATACAGCAAAAATGGAAATAGATATGGAAAAGCTGATTTTTATATTCGATTCATCGTCCCAAAAATATATTTTTTTTACTCTTATCTCGGCTTAACCGAATACTACTTCCGTTTTCATTGTTGATCTGCATAGAGCAAATACGATAATACATAGAACTTTTTGTTGTGCATTCTGTGTCCGAAGAACATGTTATCTCTAATCTTATTCCTCTATTGTAAACGAAAGCTAGATATTTCCTTCAACCAGTTTTAATATTAAATATTCATAGTTTCGAAGTCTACCGTGTTCACATTGTGAAACGAAATATAGTTGTTGTCTCTACTACAGTATTATATGATTCATTATAGCTCTTTGCCATCACAAGTAGACTACTTGAAACAGTTCTCAGCAATTTTATCGTCCTGATATGCGAATTATCAACTTTAAATCACCTTAAATTGCAGTATTTGACCCTTTTCCTCTTCCATGTCTTACCGCCTCTCTCACATTACAATTTGTTCAGCAGTGATAGCCTAACCTATTTTTGTCTCCAATTACGTTATATTCTTCTCTATTATTTCCTATTGGCTCCGATGAGTGGGATCCCTGGTTTGATTACGCCAAATATACTTTGTGGTGGACAAAGACCGTGTGCGTTGGTTTCCCCCACTTTCTTCATTTTACCATTTCATAACCATGACTGTCTGCTTTAGCCTATCTGCCATAACTGGCACGTAAAAGTGAAGTATTTCGTTTCATTCCCATTGGGCTCTTTGGTTTTACGTTTTGTATAGCTACGGTCGCATTTTTTCCAACACAAACATTTTGGATAATTTTAGTTTTCTTCTTTAATTCCCTTGTAGGTAAATCTCTGTCGTTACTGTCTTCGATGCAGAAAACATGGATTCTAAAAACCTGACTCATATAACTCAATAAACTAAATTAACCAACGCTTCTATTACGTATTAGCGCTACCTACAAATAGATTTTTAGCACTATCATACGAAGACAATCAGACGGCAAGACCATTCGACAAGAAATACTGTCACTCATGGTGCAAACATAGGTCGAATGCTTGCATGTCCCAGACATGCTTATCGTTTGCATGACATTGTATAAGGCTACCGAGTAGTCTCCTCTTAAATTGTCATAAATAAAGAGTCCAGGGAAAAGGGGGATATCCATTTTTACATTTTTTTAGGAAACGATTTTTAAAGTTCAAAACATTTTATTTCGGAAACTGGTTGTGGAAAATGCTTCAGATTTAGTTTATAAGTTCATTTTTGTATTGGAAACTGGTTTACAAAATCTTATGTTCAATGTTTATTATTGTAAGTAAAAGAATACAAAAAACTGACATGCGGTTGGTTTATATTGGGGAAAAACGGGCATATTGCAGCTAAAA
Organism: Thermobia domestica; assembly: GCF_964235325.1. Classification (NCBI taxonomy): domain Eukaryota; kingdom Metazoa; phylum Arthropoda; class Insecta; order Zygentoma; family Lepismatidae; genus Thermobia; species Thermobia domestica. The sequence goes on along the minus strand of NC_137456.1, from coordinate 293,657,037 downwards.
TAATGGAAAAAAGAGGCGATTGTTTTTAGATTATAAACACTATTATTAAAATAGCTTGCTTTCTTTCTTTATCATTTTTATTCTCCTTTCGAAGTTTCGTATAGAAGGTTTAAGCGTATAGACTGCATAAGACATTCAAATCATGCAGATCTTACGATTTTATCTTCCTAGATAGGCAACTTCCATTTAAGAAAGAGGAAACGATCTTGTAAACCACACCAATAATTATGATGTTGGTCATAGCACCCTATTCAAACTGTTCTCAACCGATTTAACCCAGTTCTTTAATGTACAACGGAAATCTTGGAAATGTACTTTTATCCTCTAATCAGTATCAAGTATGGATAAGTAAAACAAGGAGAACAAGTAGGGTACAAAGGTTCATTGACTTTGTTAACCTGGTAGTCAACGTCAAGATTATTTGACATTTCTTACGGAAAGTTGCAGTTGCTTAAGCAAGTTTGACATTAGAATTTTAAAATTCGGGTTCTAGGACAAGAGTTATATATTTTAATTCATTTAATAATATTTCATTGAATATACCTGATTGCACGCATGCCCGTGACAGAGCAATACCACGGATGCATAATATGATTTTTACAATCCTGGCCTTCTTTCCATTCGATTTTTTTCATTTGATTTCATAGTAATGTATATGCGGTCCTTATGCATTATTGCAAAGTGTTATTGTACTAAATTACAACATTAAAACAATTAATGGTTTAAGCATCCAACTTTCCGACGCGAGTCATTTCTGGATTAAGAATACTCCCTCCAATAAATCCGGTTGTGGTGGGCCATTTCTTAATAATAGGTAAATCACAGCAGAAAACCTATAAGTCTCCCTACGTATCACAAAACTTGGGTGACTTTTCTCTACTCGAAGCTCATAATTTGCCTAGATTAAAATGAGCATTTTCTCAAGTACAGTGGTTGTAAGAATTATATCCAATCTCGAATAATGAAATTGTCAAATTCACTTACTTGATATGCTGTAGGCTTCACTCTGCTGCCTTTGATCACATTGTTCCAATCCTCTGGTATTTCATCTCTTGATTTTATGTTCACCAGTCTCATGTTCTTATCACGTTCAAGGTAAGAATGACATGAACTGGGAATGTTACTTGAAAGGAAATGAACCCTTTCCTTACATGTACAATGTAATGAAAGCATCTGAATAAAGTATAATCCTAATTTTGACTACTACAAAGGTAACATAAGAGCTCGAGTCGATGGATGTTGGGAGATAATATATTTTAATATTTTTTTATATAAATAGATTGTTGAAGGTACATTTAGCTGTATCATCAGTCAAAACTGGAACATAAACATAGTTGAACGTTATCTACTATGAGACAGAAAAATAAGAGTAAAATGAATTCCCCTTTCTTCCATTGTAAGTGATGACGATACACCCTTCCATTATAAAAGAATTTTTTTAAACAACTATAGCAGGCTAAAAGTAGACCTTTACCCTGTTTTCGATATATTGAATGAAACTGTCAGCGTGCTCAATAGTATGGCATCAAAATCTAAATTTTGCCAAAAACTGGACATTCCTCATTTCCCACTGGACTCTTCAAATGTTACTAAGATGCTTGCTGTCTTTTCTTTAATCGAGTTCTTTCAATAAAATAACGTTTTTCTTCGTTTCTAAATTTCTCAGCTTTAACAGTTTCGAAAAAATCATGATCATCTTTGATAGTCGGGAATTCGAATACTTACAGGGAAGGGTCACTCAGTAGCTCCGCTGAGATCCGAACGAGACAATTGTGTTTGCATTTGATATGTTATAACTAGATGAATTCCCAAGTTATTCGTGCCACCGAGCGAAATATCATGAGTTACAACATATTTTGTAATGTAAGAACTACAAAAAAAATTACCTGGCAGAATCGTTTGAACCGAGTCATTTCTTCGAAAACGGTTGAGTAAGTGGAAAACTCGGCCAACACTTATCAAATCATTTTCAACGGCAAACATTTTTGGGGTAAAAACTTTGTCCCAGGGTCCCCCGCAGGGTCCCAGATGGGGTCCAACTCAAAATTTTCAAATGGCAACGGGAGTTAAGTGGCACATCATTTGAAGGCTATTGTAAAATGAAAGAAAATGCAGCTAGTCTCGACTCTCTACAACAACCCTGTGCAAAATGGCGATGTGTCAAAATGTAAAGAAAAAATAATTGAAAAGTCCATGGTCACCCCTATAAATCGGAAACGGCAAGACAAATGTGAAAACAGGAAAGGATGTGTGGCATTATTTTCAAAGTACAACGATTAAAGTGAAAAGGTCTTGTCCCAGAGTCCCCACAAGGTCCCAGGTGGTGTCCAACTAAAAAGTTTCAAATGGCAAGATAAGTAAGACATCGTTTGAAAGCTGTTGTTAAGTGATAGAAGACGGAGCGCATCTCGACTTTCTACGACAACCCTGTCAAAAATTGCGGTTGGTCAAAATGTAAACAAAAGCTTAATTGAAAAGCAAATGCCACCTTGAATCCAAGAGGGCCGCTTCAAACCTATATCGAAAGGATAAGCGTACCAAACTGCTGAAGCTACGAAAACAAATTTCGCATTAATGTTGATTAGTAAGTGACTGAAATATGCAAAATGTTCAATAATGCAACATCCTGAGTTCAAAATGCCGCACTATGTATCGAGTATAATCTGTAATCCAATGTGGCTGCCAGCGTGAAAAATGAGTTTATATATAAATATGTTATTTCTTGGAATACTGTGACCAAACCAACAAAGTTTGTCGCAGCTCGATGCACTGAAATGACTTACACATGTTTGGTACTACTCGCCAATCTTGCAATATATATATATATATATATATATATATATATATATGGTATTGCTTGAAGTATTGCGATCAAACCAACGAATGACATACAAATGTAACCATCACGAATACGTTACAATAGCGCTCCCGACCTACTGGTGCACCAAGTTCTTTCTGTATGAACTACGTATGAGAAAATTAGAAAAATACCCGAATGTATTCAACTTTTGTTTAGCAGTATGAGTTGGAAATCAGAGTTGTGTGTTCATCGCATTCATCAAAATATATATCTGTTGTTACCGAATGAAATAATAGTTGAAGTGAATCGAAATTCAATTGTTCTTTAGTCTTCCTATTATTTCTAAATACATAATATAGAAAAATAGAGATTTAGATTTCTTTTATGAATGACATAGTTTTTAAGCGGCCATCTTGGTTTCAAGGTGGCCATAGTTTTTCAACTAAGCTTTTGTTTACATTTTGACCAGCCGCAATTTTGCACAGGGTTGTCGTAGAAAGTCAAGACTTGATCCATCTACTTTCATTTAACAAGATCTTGCAAACGATGAGCTTCTTAACCTCTCTTGCCATTTAAAACTTTTTAGTTGGACCCCACCTGTGACCCTGTTGGCACCCTGGGACAAGAAGCTTTAACTCAACTTTTTGTACTTTGAAAATAATGCCACACTCCCTTTCCTATTTCCATATTTGTCTCACAGTTTCCGATTTATAGGGATAATCATGGACTTTCAATTACGTTTTTGTTTACATTTTGACCCGTCGCCATTTCGCACAGGGTTGTCGTACAGAGACGAGACTTGCTGCATTTTATTTCATTTTACAACAGCTTTCAAATGATGTGCCACTTAAACCCACTTGCCGTTTGAAAATTTTGAGTTGGACCCCGTCTGAGACCCTGCGGGGGACCCTGGGACAAGGTTTTTACCCCAAAAATGTTTGTCGTTGAAAATGATGGGATACGTATTGTCCGAGTTTTCCATTTACCCAACTGTTTCAGAACAAATGACTCGGTTCAAACTATTCTGCCAGCTTTGTATCTTTTATATTACAAAATATGTTGTAACTCACGAGATTTCGCCCGGTGACACGTATAACTTTGGAATTCATCTAATTATAACATATCAAATGCAAACACAATTGTCTTGTTCGGATCTCAGCGGAGCCACTGCGTGACCCTTCCTTGTTAGTTTACAATTTTGGTACAAGTTCTCAACGAAATTACTCAGTCTCCCCTTATTTTTCCTGTGAAGATTTGTAACAGCGTGTTAATGTCTTTGCTTTTGTTTGCAGGATGAGCGTTTGGACTAATTACTCAAATCACAAGTGCGGGAAAACTCCTTTGTATTCAATGGGTTTCATAACGGAGACAACTGGACAATAATATACCTGATTTCCAAAAATGACGTCATAAACAGAGGCACAGCCAGAACCGGTATGAGTCAGCACAGAATCTACTGGAAACAGGATATTTGAAACTACAACGGCACAGAGCCGTCAAAATGTTTCACTGTTGACATTGTTGAAAAGCGTCATGATCCATTACGGTGGCCATCCATGTCAGGTCATATTCATGTCATGTAACTTGGTAGACAGATTGTCGACGCCGGTTGAGGACGGTGCTAATTATGTTTCTCCACTATTTACTAAGCAGTCATTCGAGGATTCGGAGTGACAGTACGCCGTAATGCCTGGCGAGATCTGTCAGCGGGGGTTTTGTTCCATCCACTGTTTCACTTCGTGGATGAGTATTTGCCGTCAATTATGTAGCTTATAATCACTTTGGACACTGTCCTTTGCGGCACTCCTAACAGACCTGTAAGTTTTGTCGAGCTTACAGAACTTTTGTTTTGTCGAGCTTAGAGGGAGCAACAATTTTCCTTCCTTCAAAAGTAGATAGAACTCTCATTTTACCCTAACACTGCAGTGCTCACTGTCCATTCACGTTCTACTACCCCTCACATAGTATGGAGTTCGCCATAACACGCAACTACCATCGGCTCAGATCTGCGGTGACTCCGTGGCGTATGGTGACGCAGATATATAACGTGTTTCCAACTCCAGATGTGACCGTTAAATAGATAAGTATTTGTGGATAAGGAAGAACAAATATTGGCAGAATGGGTATATGGGCATTGAGTGGAAGTGTATTTAGTGAATTCGTTGATAGCCCATAGAAAAGACAATTTTAAATTCTGATACTCTTAGAAGGACTTACTGGATTCCCGCTTTCATATTCCCTAGAGGCTACATGGTTAGCATACGCGATTTAAGTGCTTGAAACCAGGGTTCGATTTCTGTTGGGAACTCATGTGATTAGGATCCCGCGTTAAGCTGTATTTCACGTTTTCTATCGTCTCGTTACTACCTAATGTTTCCCTCAGGTGCTGGCTTCCGGAGAACTCATTATGAAAACAGCTGATAACAATTCTGGTCCAGGTTCATGCTCTGTTCAGGAGCAGATTGACGACATTGAAATACAACAAGTGATTTGACATGAGCAACATTGGTGCTTTTGAGACTCAGGTTGGATTATACTTACTTTTGCGTATGCATGCGTATACATATACGCGACTGGCAAGCCGACTGCTCGCAAGGATTTATACACACATGAATAAAGACGATAGTATTTCCTTAGAAGAATAATTATTTATTAAATAGGCATATATGTGGATACGGAGTGGAATGAGAAATACTAACAACACACAAAATATTCACTTTACAGAGCTTGAACGCTCAGACAGAAGAAAATGCACTGACGCAATTGAATCAACGAAATATTGAAAAATAAGACACTTAATATTGCGTTAGATATGCACATACCATACAAAAACATTAGAAAACTAGCCCTTCTATTCAATATCACTTGCACTATAAACTTATTATTCACACTATGAGACTTTCACTGCGTAATTTAAGACAAGGGGGATGCGGAGACACAGGAAGCACTTCCATGATCCATGATGAAATATGTTGACTCCGAAGAAACGCTATGTTCTAGAAAATGGTTGTTCACTTTGTCGCTTAACACCAAAGTAAGACTCCTATCACATATCAAATTCTTCGTCATACTCCTTTACATTAATAAAGAGGTAAAATGTTCTTGAAACTTTTCGTTCCTTCTTGCTCTGACGGCTTCGGCTAACTCCTCGCTTCCACCAACGCTTGGGAACATCCCGTTCGCTATACTTAGGGTTGGTAGTGCGTTATACAAAATAATAAAGAAACGTTAAAGTTTTCTGTATTCATACACAATACAAATATGACGACGGTATAAATGATGACGAGCACTGGCAACACATGTTTCGGTCCTGTGGGAATAAAACTTGGGAATGATAGTTAAAAAAAGTGTTGCAGTCTGAACTAGTAGATTCCTTCCATGACTATTAGATTTTTACACTACTATCATACATAAATCTGTTCAGTGGAAAGGAGCGAACGTTGGTAATTGTGGGAATGAGTCATTTCACCTACGACTTCTACAAGCTATGAACACTGTTCCCACGGTAGGAAGGATGACGCAATATGAGTGCGTGAGAACACAACAGACGACGAGAATTCGTTCACACACAATATAAACTTCATGTCCAAAAGTATTCCCAACCCTAATAAATGTCGTTATGAAGAAAGTACATATGGAACATTCATAGTGACGAAAAATATAAGTTGGTAACTATATTTTGGGGAAAGAAAAAAATGAGTTTGCTGCTACTCTACTTTTCTTTCAACACTGAGAATAAATATTCTCACCTCTCTGTGAACATTTGCTTTAAAACAAGTTTTGGTATAATCACTATTCGTCTGTGATGTGTACAACACTTTGGGCTAAACTGATTACATGAAAACGAATACGTGGCTTCACCTGTATGTGTGAAAACGTTTATAGGGTTATATAGTTTTGTTTCAATTTATTTAATTTTATTTATATTTTCGTAGTTCTTTACTTTCTTTAAATGTTCATCCTTGAGTTGTTAAAATATTTAATTGAAAATTGACAAATACAGATAAAATGTAAAATATAAAACACTAAATATTTTCAAAATATTGGAGTATATCGAATGAATATGTTAACTTCAAATAGAATTTAAAAAAAAATCGCTTTATTAATCTGATTATGAATAATCGTATGAATATAGGTTAATTCGTAATAATCCTGAGGGTTTAGACTAATGAATACACATATATACTTCCAACAAAGAAGAATTCTTTTGAAAAACATTTAGGAGTTATCCCTTCATCCAAGTGTATTCGAAACACACTACGAATTCGCATGCAAGTACACATATATCTTGTCGAATCATTTTAACTAATCTTATCCATTAACTGACGAAGATGCCAGGTTCCACCTAAACAGTTCTTTGGTCTTATTAAAGTAAAACTAGTTAACCATTATCGAAAAATGCGTGCAAAAGAATATTCATTAGTCTTTTGTGGTAGTGAGATTTTACACAAGACGTCTGTAGAACATAATCATGTTCAAAACAAAATATAAGAACGTAAAGGGATATTAATCTTGAATACTCCAAGGAAATTCTTGAAGTTCAACTCCTAATGCTTATAATAGGATAGTAAAATTCTGTTAACACAAAACCGACAATGCATGGAAATTCAGTAAAAATGTCTCCTGATTAAATATATCAGCATGAATATAACCCAATAATTCAAATGACTGACTTAAAGTAGTGAGAAGAAAACGTTGTTTAAATCCTACATTACCATTCGACACACTATCCATATCCCCTGCAACATGTTTAAACCACATTGATGTTTGAAGATGCGTGGATTTAGCATTAGCAATATAATTTAGTAGTTTTTCAATATACGATCAATATGGATATGCATGTGAAGAGTAGGAAATAAGGTGATTATTCAAATATAATTGTACTTCACTGAACATTGCATTGAGAAAATCATTTACAGGACCAATTTTCTTATCGGCAGAAGTTAAATTAGAACCATCTGATTTAGTAATTTTACCTTTAATATATAACATTGTGTGCGGTAAGTCCTTATAGTCATCCCCACGACCGGGGACAACAAATTCTATTGGTGCATTATCAGATATGGAAGCCACAGGCTTATATGGAAGTATTTTATTACCTACAATACTAGTTTGAGTGGGTAAACCAGCAAATAAATCTAATTCTGATTTCATAACTAAAATCTTACCAGGACACTATTATAATGTTCATGATATTCTATTTCAAATTAATCATAAAAGTGATATATTAAACTTACAATTAAAAATTCAAGTATCAGTAAAACGAATTGAAGTCAGTAGAGTAAGAAAATATTAGGAGATGCTTATAGATGTACGTCTATCTCCTGAACTAGCCAGAATACTAGGTTTTAATCATATACAAGAAGAAAATATTGCAGGTGTGCATCATGCTCGTTATCCAACTGATTTACAAAAATCGTTACCCACGCTTATGTATATTTACAGTGATATTGTAGAACCACAAATGGTAAGCAATACTAACTCCATTGTTACGTATTATAAATACATATATTACAAAGTATGGTATTAATAATGTACATATTTTTGACAATCCTCATGATGTCCCCGCACAACGTAAAAAAATCATCAAATTATTATTGGTTTAAGAGATAGTACAGGTAATCCACTTCCCTTCCAATATGGCAGTGTATGTGTAATATTACATTTTCGCAAAGTAATACGGTATTGTAAATTTTAACTTGTGTGAATATTAATAGTAAGAAAAAGAGAAAAAAATCAAAAATGCAGTGTGAGTGTATGAAATCAGAATTATATTTATTTGCTGGTTTACCCACTCGAACTAGTATTATAGGTAATAAAATAGTTCCATATAAGCCTGTGGCTTCAATATCTGATAATGCACCAATAGACTTAGTTGTCCCCGGTCATGGGGATGACTATATGGACTTATCGCACACAATGTTATATATTAAAGGTAATATTACTAAATCAGATGGTTCTAACTTAATTTCGGTCCTGTAATTAATAAGAAAATTGGTCCTGTAAATGATTTTCTCAAAGCAATGTTCAGTGAAGTGCAATTATATTTGAATAATCTAGTTATTTCCTACTCTTCACATACATATCCATATCGATCGAATATTGAAAAACTACTTAATTATAATGCTAATGCTAAGTCAACGCATCTTCAAACATCAATGTGGTTTAAAGATGGTAATGTAGGATTTAAACAACGTTTTCTTCTCACTACTATAAGTCAGTCATTTGAATTATTGGGTTATATTCAAGCTGATATATTTAATCAGGAGAAATTTTTGCTGAATGTTGAACAACTGCGTATTAAACTAATTCCAGCTATACCTGCATTTTGTCTAATGGGAGACACAGACGCTGATTGAAAAGTTGTAATTACAGATCAAAATTTCTTGTGAAAAAGGTATAAAATTCCGTACAAAGAAATGTATAGGTCTACATCCTATAAATAGTATGACCACATTCTACCATTATAAAAATAGTGTACATCTTACAAAAAGGAATTATCAACGAAATAACTCACTACTATCTAACAACATTTATACTGTGTATATTTTTATATTAATTATATAGACTGTACTGCAAAATAAAGTTGATAAAGCTCACTGGAAATTTCAAGGCTATTGTTTCTTCTGAAAAATGCCCATAACTACTCTTCAGCAAGAGTTAAATTTACATTCTAGACTAAGAACTCATATGCGATATGGGACACATAATGAGTTATTAGGCCTAAGCTATATGCTATATGCATATGCCTATATAACTACTTACATAACTTTCGTCATTTATAGTTTCGTCGTTCATTGAATATTTTCTAAAAGATCAAACGGAGTCATACAGTACAAATTCAAACAAACTCATTGATCTGAATCAAACTTGGCATGGTTGTAAATCTTGACAACGTTGTATTCATATAAAATAAATATTACGTGCAGGCTTTTAGTTCCCGAGTTAGATGAGATCAAATTTGAAGTTTGGACTTCGACACATTTTCGAGAATGAATTTTAATAAATAGTTGATTAAAAACCAATGAAGGACAGCTTTCTAACCCAATTGAGAAACATACTAATGTTTCAACCAAATTTTGAACAAATAGAAATATGATTAAATTTCAGACTATTCAAAAATAATTGAAATGACGTCTTGGTATTGAACAATCACAAAATGGCGGACATACTCGGCCAACGCCGAAAGGATGGCAACCCTAATTTCACTGAGTTATCTGTGAAGAAATATTAATGTTCTATTTCGGTGTCGTACCAATAGTTTTCATTTACTGATATTGATATGATTCAAATGCCGGAAAGAGGTGAGTAACTACTTGTTTACTAACAAGCTGAATCACAAGAACTATATCTCCAATTTAGATTCAATTCCAGATCTCGGATACAAATTCAAAAAAAAACTATTTAGATTGTGATTCTGATCCGACCACAAGTTTGCAATTTTGTTATAGAGTAGGCATATGCATGTTCGGCGCAAGACGCGGATATGATTCCGGCGGGAGCTCTTTGGGTCGATTGCCCCGTTAATCAGTAGGTCCACGTGTCATATAGCTTCGCTGGTGAAAGAGACACTCAACTGAAATCAACAACATTCCGTGTGGGAACTTAAGGGGTTAGGCCATAACGATAAGGCGGAAGTTCGTGTCAAATGATTCAGTGCTCAAAAGGCATGCTAAAATTCGAACCAACCAAACAATCAAACTGCAGAGGCACGTGAGATGTTCATGTATGTTCCGCACGACCAAAGATTACGTTAAACTACTTACGTTTTTCCAGGGCAAGGGACTGATAGTGAATATTGAGAATAGCATTTTATTATCAAACATTATATAAATTGCATGTTTTAAATAAATGCTAATAAAAAAAAGTTAATTTCAGAGACAGATTAAACATTTATGGATAGGATGTTTATCTCACAAGAAGACTTACGAAAGTGGAACTCACCGATTTGAATGAAACTTTGTATACTTGTAACACATCGAAAAATAATCGACATGTATTTATTTTTATTTCGGCGTTGGTGCGGATTTAAGAGTAGAACAAACTTTGAACGTTAGAGGTGATCGTGAAACGTACACAGAAAACAATTATTTAATGTAGAGAAAAAAACTTACTGCCAGGGGTTTCAGGACAGCTGATTCAGAATCTGACGTCAAAATTCGAAAATGCAAAATGGTGGATTTAATATGGTGATTACAATTACAAAAGTCTTTTCGTTTGAAATGGTCCCCAGTTAGCCAAGAACAATTATGGTTCGCAAGGGTTACTGCGAGGATGTTGCAGAAGAATTTGAAATAACTTTTTTCTACTTATTTTAACGAGATACTTGATAAAGTGCATTTCTATACCTCTCACTATTCGGGGCGCTTGTTTGTAATGAGTCTCCTCGCTTGTCAATATGTCCAAGTTTCATATATCCTCAGTTGTTATAATTATGAATCTATTGAAAAAAGTTTCACATTAATGATATTCCGTAAAAAGGTGTGCGATACATAAACATAGTTTACACAACGCACACCTTGGTACAGCAATAACTGCGCACAAATTTCAAAATGATGCACAATTTTTTAAATAAAATTTTACAGGATTGTAAAGCGTAGGAGGTTTTTAATACATATAACCGCTTTCGTATCACAGATACCTAATAATATTTGCAAATGTTGGAGAAGAAAACCTACTTATGAATCAATGATTGGATCTTAATTATATTATTACGGAGATGCTAATTAATGTTATAGAGAAGGACAATTTCAGAAAAATGTCCCAAGATGATTTTCCAGGGACTAAAGAAGAGTACATCAAGACGCTAAATCCAGTTGTTCCTGCAGGAATGGTTTCTATTTTGAGATACTCTTTTGAGGTTTCACTTAGGACTCAAATATAATATAAATCACATAAATACGCACCCCGACTAGTGAGAAGCGAGGGGACTCATTTTTCAATAAGCACTCCGACTGGTGAGAGGCGAGGAGGTCACTTTCAATAATCACCTCTAGTAGTGAGAAGCGAAGGAACACACTTTAAATAAGCACCCAGAATAGTGATAGATGCAGAAACCCACTGTAATTAAAAATGAAGCTTTCAAATCGGTTTGCAACTTTCTCGTAATAACTGATGATACCTAAATTGCTCTTGGCTAACTGCAAAGCACTTCAAACAAGAATACTTTTGTTAATTGTAATCAACATATTGACGTCAAACTTTGAATCAGCTGTTCTGAAACCTCCCTGGGTTCTTGTATATTGAATGATTGTTTTCTGTTTATGCTTCAAAACCTTCCTTAACGTTCAAAGAGTTAGCGAGAGACGCTAAACCCGCACCATTGTTGAAATTTTAAAAAAGTCACGTGTCGTTTCTTTTTCGATGTTGTACAAATCTGCAGTTTCATTAAAATCGGTGAGTTACACTTCCGTGGTAAAGGGGGAAAGGAAATAAAAAAATAACCCATATTAGTCTACTGTTTCGTAATTTTGTCAACATAACTTCAAAAATATCAATTCATCATAGCAAGACCTCTAGAAGATTGCACCTTAGAAGAAAAGCGCTCAGTCATTAGGTTTTTAGTCGCAGAAGGTGTAAAACCAAGTGAATTTTTTTTCTCGAATGTTGAGACAGTACGGTAACAGTTGTATGAACCGTGCGAATGTCTACAAGTGGGTTGATCGGTTTAAAAGTGGCCGAACAAGTGTAGGACATGAACCCCGATGTGGACGTCCAGTGAAGTTTCTGGCTATTCGTTGGAATCGAGGATTGACGGACTGATTCGTGATAACAGAAGAATTACTGTTGAAATGATAGACCTCGCCCCATCTGATTTTTACCTGTTTGGACCAAGACGCCCTACGTGGAAGAAGATTTGCTAACAATGAGGAAGTTAAGGCAGCGGAGCAAAGGTGGCGTCGGGGTAACTCGAAAGATTTCTTCGCCAAGAGAATTAGGAAGCTGCAAGAAAGATGGGACAAATGCATAACTGTAAAGGGTGATTATATTAAAAAATAGCCTTAGTTTTGAAAGATTGAAATAAATCTTTATTGAGCTATAGCAATTTGTCTCTTTTTAGTTATTGAATGCCCCTCGTAGTTTCCGGGGTCACTGAGATGACCGGTGACACCCCAATGCCGTGCCGCACAACATGAAAGAAGAGGAAGGGGAGATATATAAAATGTTCAACATTATCTGACATTAGTGTCCCATCAGTAGTGTCCCATCCGTATGGTTGCTGAGATGAAGAATGACACTTCCGATCCCGTTTGAAACAAAACTCAGCCCCGTAGCTTGGGAGATGGGGAGATAATAAAATGATCGAAAATATTAGCGTCGAATACATGGTATTCGGGGTCGCCGAGGTGATCAATGATCTTTCCGATGCCGCCTAATTCAGTGCCATTAAAAACGAAAACTGCATATTTCACAAGTACAAAACACATGAGATACGGAATTGTGCATTTAAATTTTCATTTCTCCCAGCGAAGCGGTATATACTAGTAAAACTTCATAACTTTGGAACCAACCAACCACCAAACCGATCTCATTCAAATTTTCAACATGGATGAAGTTCGGACCTGGGGTGACTTTTATCAGTTTAGTTTGACGTTTTAATGTAGGGAGGGGGAGAGGGTGTATCAGACCACCAGTCTTTGGCCTTTTTCTCAGCTTCCAGTGCACGTAGACGCTGGAAACAAAAAAACAATGACCAAATGGTACATGAAGTATCAAATGGTGATACTTTCATATCCATGGCGTAGCGGGAATACACCAACGGGGGTCAACTACAAGATTTTTAATGAAAAATGGTGTCAATTTCGATGTTTTGGAAGTAATATTGAAAAAGAATTAAATTTTACGGGAAACACTTTTCGTTAAATTCTACGGTTTCGGATCTACGTCTGTTATTTCTTGTATAACTACTATCAGACCACCCGGTAAACTCATTTTTCTGTTCGTAGTGCACGGAGACATTTCAAACAGAAAATGAATTCTAAATCGTATCTGAAGAATAAAATGGTGATACTCCCATATCTAGTGGCGTAGCGGGAATGCATCAAAGGGATCAACTCCAAAATGTTTTATGGGAACTGGTATCAATTTCGATTTCCTAGGAAGTATTATTGAAATACAAACAACTTTAACGGGAAACACTTTTAGTTAAATTCTGCGGTTTGCAATCTACGTCTGTTTTTGAACTTGATTTGCTACTATCAGTCCACCGGGCACAGGCATCTTTATCTGTTCGTACTGCACGTAGACACTAAAAAAATGGAAAAATGAAATGAAATGAAATCTGTAAGTTTTACGTTATGCCGGTTAGGCTAAAGGAGACGGTGATAATGAGAGATGAGTGAAATGGTGGAATGAAGAAAGTGGGAGGAAACGGGAATACCCCGAGAAAACCCACGAGCACGGTGTTTGTCCACCGCAAAGTTCACTTGGCGAGGGCTGGGATCGAACCCGGGACAGCAAGCACCAGATGTGAACGCTCTACCACTGAGCCATCGTGCAAAAAGTAAACGTGTACGAATTCCTTTTCTTTCTGACTCTCTTCTTCACCAGTGCCTTAACGTTTTGCTCTAATTCTTCAGATTTCCATCCATCATATTTTTATATCATTTCTTTAAACTTATCTTCTACATCTTTTTTCTCGACTAATTCCTCTATATCTTTGCCTTCTCTTTTATTTTTACACATCCTTATTATTCCACTATCTACATTTCTGTATTGTTTTCTTCAGTTTCTTTCTTTCGTAACTTTATTTTCTATCCTCACCTGTTTACCATATTTGGTTTGGACTTCTATTATTTGTATTCTTTCCTTCCATTATTGTTGAACTTGTAGGGCTTCCCTGACTCATACTAAGGTGTTCCGTTTCTAGTACCTGTTTGTCGATGTGTCGTCTACAGACCTGATTCCTATGTTATCGATTTTCTGGTTCAAGATTCTTGTGTTTAACCTCTGAATTTCGTTTTACGAACTAAATTCGAATAATTATTGGTGAACATATTTTTGACTTTGTGTTGGCTTCCTGAATGGAGCTTAACATAAAATCTCCACTGAACTAAGATTTCGTTCATCTTCTATATTCGTATTTGCTTCTGTCATCTAATTCTTCTGTAATTCAGTAAGGATGAAGATCTTGTCTTCCTTCTGAATATCTTCATCAGGTAACTCATTGATTCTTCTTATGTACCTATTTGTATACCTTTTGGACAATACTGTGCAAAATGATTATATTCGTCGCGATTCCTAAATTGTGCGCTCGTAGCTGAACATTGGTATCTAAAATGTTTTCTACATGCTAAACAACCGTATTGATAGCATCCATATTTCCATCTGATTGTTTCAGGACGAAATCTATTGATTTTATGTAGTTTGTCTTGATAGATATTTGTATCTTTCGTTGATCTGTGGCGACATTCACTTGTAGCGAGAAAAAATGCTTTTGTACACTGATTTAACAGTGCACATCGCATAGATATAGCAAATCATGTAGCATTACTTGAAAGGGAAGAATCCATGTTTTGTGAATGTTATTCAAGAGTGGAAGAAGTGAATCTAGCTGCTCTCACTGTATTATTGATCTTCATATGGGCCTAATTATCTGTTCTCTGTGCCTGTGCTGAATGGATACAAAATCATTGAAAACATGGTCGTCCCTGCATCAGGATTCATAAAACTCGTAGTGCCGTAAAAAGACGGAAGGGTGGTGTAAGGGAGCACTGCCTCCCCAATTTCAGGAGGGGACTTGACTGGTGTCCAACCTTTTGTTTTGCACAAATTAGTACCTAATTCAAGAGTGCTAAGCATTTTCCGAAAGTAAACCTGGAAATATAAACATGTGAATATTAGTTCACATTTTTAGGGGTAAGGAGGTAGCCCCAGACATTTTAACACATTGAACTGCCTCTTAGTAAAACGATGTTAAATTGCCCGGAAGTAAACCTGAAATATGGAATCTGAACTTTATTAACAAACTGAACATATCGACATAAATGCTAAAATAATGAAATAAACAAATGGAAATACAGATCGCTTAATTTCACATATTTGGAATATTGGCGAGCACTAACGAACTCGTAACATGTTTGAAAAACATAATATTCTAAACCTAGAAGGAACAATAAGAAAACCTATCCAAGAAGCTAACAGTGGTAACGTGTAATGGATATGTGTTGATTCAATTGAGGTAGAGTTTCATGAACCCAGTCATCGCAAGATTCACACTACACCCAGCCTTCATTGAACGTTTCACCACAAATTATACATTTAGTGGGGCTTTCTTGTTAATATTTTCTCGTTGTCTCTGTAGTGGTTCATTAGCTTCTTGTGACTTTACTTTGCTACAAAATTTGCTAAAATCACTTTTTCTTTCAATTTTCTTCTTATATGGTATCGCGCTCTACTTAGTTTTTCTGGTGCGTGACGCTAAACGTCTCTTGCGATTTTCCGTTAATGATTATAACTGTTCACTCATGTAGAGCACTTTACTAGTTCATGGAAGAGAATATTCTGATTTCTCGGTGATATGTGGAGAACATGGATTCGCTGCAGACGCCAAACAAGAAGTATCTTTCTTATCCTTAACCCCTAATGAAGTTGAATATTGTGGATCTTCACAGGGAGGTCTAGTGTATCATCTTGCAACACGAATCGAGTTTGCGGAGAGATAGTCGTGTTTTTAAATATCTTAGGGTTTAGTGAATATATTCCGGTGTACGCAAATCTATTGAGAGCAATATCCATGCGACACACGTTTCAATATGCGTCTGGAACAAGTTTAAAGCCGTAAATTGGTTGAAATAAATAATTGCTAGCTTATTTTCAGATCAGTGTTATGGTTGCGATGGCACTAGCAACACCATGCGGCTTAGCCGTAATGCTTTTATCTTTACCGAAGTCGATGGTGATAAGTAACTTAAGATTAAAAGGTAAAATCTTCTGTCCTACAGCGGCCTAGGGTGGTGATTTAAAGGATATCTTTCTTAATTATCGTAGTTTTAGAAGATTGTATAATTGTATCTCTCTGCTTATACGTGCTGCGGGGGAGGTAGTTATAGAAATATTCCTTTGCCTATTACGGATTCAGAAGTTGGATTTAAGGAAATCTCCTTAACACAAAACGATTTCAGGAATAGTTTAGAAGATTAGAGATCAGCACTGGAACTTATTCTTCTGCCCACTTGAGGTCTTCTTTAATGGCTGTCCTCTGAAAAGAAAGTTCCTGAGGAGAGGGTTGGCCATCTTCAATTTCCTTCGGAACCAACTTTGCGTCTTTCTGATACCCTCCTTCCACCGTCTGTTGGTGATTATGTTTGAATAGAAAACACGTACTCGTTAATGAAGCATGCTTTATAGTAGTTGCATACACCAAGAGGTACGGAAACTTACAGCCCCCACACCAGGAACATAATCCACAAGTTTATTTGAAAAGTACAAATATTGTTGTGGAAAAATTTATTCACAAGGTTCTATTTTCATGGCAAAATCCTTGATACGTGTCCGTAAGTAGGAACATAAGGTCGTAAAACTTTGCAAAATTCACTTTTCGTGTAATCTTGAATTCTGTATTTTTGGCTTTCTTGCAGAGATTTTAATATAATTGCCTGATAGTAAATATTCGAAAACATTCGGCCCGGAGTAAAATAAATTTGTCTTAGGTGAAGCACAAAACTCTTAATTTTTAAAATAAAATTCCGATACCTATTGTTGAAAACTGTATCCTTCCAGCACGATGTCATCGACAAAAGATCTTATTCGCTAATCAATGTAAAATCATCCTAGTTGCAATTAAGAGAGCCTGCGTGGTAGTTCTATGACCCATCAAACATATGAAGATTTTGTAAGATTTTTCCTGTGTGATTGACCTTGAAGATCATGTGTCAGCGGGTTTTCGGATGGAGCAAGATTTGAAGAACACTGCCGATTTAGGGATTCTTATTTTGTGATTGTAGCCCCTATAATGTCCAATTCCGCCCAAAGTGTATAAAAACATTTTTATATTTGTATAATAACTCATAAATGGCCTGTTTCTGCGACTGGTCCAAATTAAGATTAATATCAAAAACATCAATTTTGAAAAATTTTATCTATACTTCAATGAAATTACAACCTCCTCTTTTTTGTACATTTTTTTTCTATTTTGAACGCTTTCATTGCTGGAAAAGATTATCCTGGCATGCCACAAGGTGCACCACTGACGTATTTTTCTTTAAAGTAACAGTATAATTATTTGGATTGGAAATTACGTCATGTTGTTTATGTTGTCAAGGAAGTGGTAGAAAAACGATACGAAGAAAGACCTATAATCTTCAATCTGTCTTTTTGCTACTACCGGAATGAATGGGTAGAAAAGTTTAACTAACGTAATCCGTTTGTCAATAAAAGAGCAAGCTTGTCTTTGTTTAGGTATGGGTGTGGAGTGTTGTGATAATATGTTTCCTGGTTCTTTTCTAGTAATTTTGGCTTCTTATGATTTTTAAATAGAGATATAAGATTCTTTGTTAAATCGATGATAACGTTAGCGGTTCAGCAAGTCTAAACTAAAAATAACTGGAACACATGATTTCTTCCTCATACGAAAGTAATGAGAGAATGTCGTTTCCCAACTTTGAATGATACCATTGCTACACCTTCAAGGTAATAATTTTATTTCATATAACATTAACCGCTGTTTTATTTGGTATCAATTGAACATGAGGAAGTAAATATTCGAAAGGTCAGATGGAAATGCGGGATCCGGTATCCAGTAGCACTGTTCGTTTGCGTAATTTAGTGACTATTTATAGGCTTTGTTCTGTCATTACAATTGCTTGATCTTTGACTCCTGAACAAGGGTCGGACCTATTTGCTCTTTGGACGTTTAAAATAGGTATTACCTGACCAGCGAACGAGTGCGGGCCCCCAGTTTTGGAACTAAAATACAAACAACAGTGTTTCTAACCGGATTACTTGTAATTAATCTATCACAGTTATTTTTGTCCTGTTCGTAATAAACCACTTCACGCATATGTTCAAGTAAGACAAACACAGTTTCAAACACGGGAGTCTCTGGCGGGGGACGCGTTCCCCCAATATTTTGAAGTACAAAATATTCTATGTTTTATTCTAATTTAATTTATATATTAACGACAGAATACCATATAAATACTATTATATTTATTTGGAATATATTATTCAGGTTGTGAAACAATTATAACACAGTTCTTGATACACTTAAGGGAGTCTGTGAAGATAAGCAGAAAGGTAAAAAATAGAACCGAATATTATACACAGGTTCATCTAGGTAGTGCCATTTTAATCACTTTCGTTGATGCTTCCCCCCAATTTTACATGGTAGAGACTCCAGTGGTTTCAAAAGTTATAGAAGTTATTTCCAGAACACTTTAAGGGAGTGCAAAAAAGTACATACACCCTCTATAATTATTTGGCAATAACTTACGAATAAACCTCAGTGTTGTATAAAGAAACACTATGAACTTCGTAGCATTAGAGTGTAAGGAATTTTTACTTCTTCTATTAACAAAACCTCGAAGTTTAACTATATGAATCTAAGTTATACTTTGGAAACTGCGTTTTCGTTGTTTAAAGAAAGTTTTATTGTGTAATTTTGAGATAAGACATCTTCGGAATTGCGATCAAGTTGGACCATGTAATCTCCGATTGACTGTCTAAGCAGTGTCTTCAGTAACAAAATTCTTTTACACTGAGATCATTTTCGGATGTGTTGCAAAAATCCGGTTGAGAGAGAAAATGAAATGAAATCTTTGAGTTTTACGTCCCACGGTTATGCCGGTTAGGTTAAAGGAGACGGTGATTATGAGAGATGAGTGAAATGGTGGAATGAAGAAAGTGGGAGGAAACGGGAGAACCCCGAGAAAACCCACGAGCACGGTGTTTGTCCACCACAAAGTTCACTTGGCGGGGGCTGGGATCGAACCCGGGACCCCAAGCACCAGAGGTGAACGCTCTACCACTGAGCAACCGCGCCCCCTCCCGGTTGAGAGAGAAAAATAATAAACTTTCACCGCCGTACTCTAACCATCTCCGAAGGAGACTTGAATCCGCCCCTGATTGAGATGGTAGATAAAGATAACTCTCTCTGATGTCTAACCTGCCATTATTTAGCATGGTTTGGTAATTTTAAAAAATCCAATATTTCTGCCATATTTTAAAAACTTTATTTAAAAGAAATATACCAGTGTTACATTGCAGGCGATAGTGGGAGCGAATGAAGTTTAAGGTGGGATGCCTGACAATTGAAGGTCCCTTGTCCTTCCAAGGAATTGAACTCCAGTGAAATTAATGAAAAAATGAATTATGTATTAAGAAATAAATACAAAATATATTTTCAGGCTAACTCTTACAGGCATTATGTTATTATAAAATTAATGCTACTTCTCAAACTGATTAGAGGGAACAGATGAATATTTGAATAACAAAACCACTAGCAAAAGTTTCTCAAAGTATCAAGTTTGAAAAACAAAGTTTGTTTTTCATTGTTATCTCATTGCATAAAGATACCGGTGATGAAACAATTGCCAGAAAATCACGCGGCCGCTTCTTTCATCAATTCATGAAAAAGATGAGTATTAAGTACCTAAGTTCATTATTAGCATTTTTTACATTTTAATACTTACAAGTAAACCTTACGTTTAAGTGAATCGAGTTGCTGACTGAGACACATATGAGAAAGTAGTACTAAATGTGGTCAGTATTTCAGTGAAGTTGTAGGTGCGAAGCTCCAGGGGTTTAGGAGATACAGCTACCAGAACAGCACATGGAAGTACAGAATAGTCTTCATACATTTGGAGGTAAAAGCCCTGTAAGAACTCTAGTAACGACAAAAGGTAAATAACAAATATATGGGTACATATTAGGACTAGGGGAAAGTCATATAGTAAGGATATACCTCACGGCGGCCGTCTTGAAATCCGCCATTTTGAATTAAGGTTAAGTTTTTAAAATAGGAATAGGGTCATGTGATACATGATTTAAAGCGTAAATTTAATCAGAAGAACGATGGTGACGTTAATTTACGCGGAAGTGGTAAAAAGTTACAGGGAAATTAAATAGTGTTGAATCATATGTCTTAGTCCTTTACCCCACCTTGTAAATTTTGTGTTATTGATAATAATTAAATAAAAAGCAGGTGTATAAATATTAGGTCTATGGTAAGAGTTGCATTGATGGCGCCCATATTCAAATCCGCCATTTTGAATCAGATAAAAGTTTTAAACCAAACGCATAACAATAGTACCTTATTAATAGCAAATTTTACCATAAATCCAACGTGTTGCTAAGTGTTAATTCAAGTAACATGATAATGTCTTAACGTTTTAAAATCCCGGCATTGTCAATTTTAAACTTACTGCCTGTTTCGTTTTATTGTTTTATATTCTATCTTGTTTTGCAGTATTCTTGCCGTTTAGTACTTCATTTTCGACGTTATAACAAAAATATTAAATTCGATTGTACGAATAGTTGAGTTAAGTTGATTTTGTGTTTAACGTCCCTTTCAGCAGCGAGGCTATATAAGACTTGACCTACCCATTAACATGGAATCCGAATCACATGTGCTCCCGCCGGGAACCCGGGTCTCCCACCTGGTATGAATAATGTATTTTGTTTCGATGTTTCTTGTAGGCATATAATATTGTTCTCCCGCTGGATTTGTAGCTCGCATGCGCCTTTTGGTCACATTGTGTCATGAAAGCAATAATAAATCTGAACAATTATGGTGTTTCGGAGTCCACCTTTAACTATAGGTCTCCGTCGCATACAGCCTCGGTGCAGAAAACAACAATAACCTTTATCGAATACACAGATATAACCCTACATTAGTCTCGCCATTCCATTTCAAAATGAAATCAAATCTTAAATTTTAACGCCCCACGATTATGCACATTATGTTAAGGCACGTGAATGACGATCTAATAATAAGTGGAATGAGAATGTTGAAGAAAATGGGAGTACTACGAGAAAACCCATGGAAACGATGTTGTTCACCACAAACTAACCTCTCCGGGGATTGAATCAGTGCGCTATTCCATTTGAAATGAAACGAAATTTCTAGTTTTATATCCCTTGCTTATTATCTATAGCTTATAATCGACGTGTGATTAATGAGAGAGAATGATTATGAAGTAATTGGTGGAAAGGAAATTGGAGAACCCAAGAAAGCCAACAGCATTAATCCATGTGTTTCATTTGTTACAAAGTTAAATAGTGTTTAAAGCAATATTTTACACACAATATCTTTGTTTGTTTGTTAGTGTCTTCGTTTGTTACATTTACTCGTTTTGCAAATGCACAGTAGGTTTGGGTGATGACTTGTACGTACCCATTCAAGGTCAAGATACTGCATTCTGATGTCTCGGGAAATGTAGCATTATCGATGACGCAATGTTTTGGAGATTATCAGGAAAATAGCTCCATTAATAAAGCAGATATGAGTGCATACTAGGTTTCCCTATGACCCAGCTCGCATACGCCTTTTGTAGGGAAGACAAACAAGGGGTGTGTGTGTAGGTGTGTTCCCGCATCCCTATCCTTGTTGGTACATGCATATGGTTTAACACCTTACCAGTTGGGACAGGAAACATTGATGGGATATTTTCCGGTGCCAACAACTTTTAAACCTACAGGTGCTTCGTAGCGACCCCCTGGACCCCCTGGTCGTATTTCAGGAAGGTCCCAACAATTATAGAAAAAAATGTGAGAATCTGTGTAAACCGTGTGTATGTTCTGCCTCCTGGTGGTCTCACATTTTAATTAAGAAGCGGTGTGTAAATATGACGCATACCGCATATATTGGCACTGCCAAACTTACGGGATGGAGAAACGTAAGGGGAGTGGAAAGAGGAGGTGAGTCGTGAGGGGAAATACACACACAAGTAAATTTGCACAGTGCTTGTTGGTACCGATACAACCTTGAAATTTTCGTTGGCGCAGTCACGTCGACTACCAGTAGCCTGCCTGTTACATGACATAGTTAAACAGCAGAAGGTTGGTTCAAATCAGCGGAGGCATTGATCACAATTGGAGAAACGTATATGAATATATTTACAACTCGTACTTCCAGCAACGCTGGGAACAGAAACAAAGATTGTGATAAATGAATGGAAGAGAGGCTAGCGTGAAACATATACACAGCGCAAGATCTTATCGGGACACATTCATTGTTTCTATCTACGCACGTAGTTTGACTTTCTGTTGCTTCAGATAAGAAGGTTTGGGACCAGCGTCTGAAGTGAAGGTTAATTCATTTGAGCAAGAGCAAAAACAAATGTATCCTTAGAGGTAAACTAGAATAGTCTAAGATTGAAGACTTACAAGCACATTAGCAGATCACATATTCATACATTCCTACATACGATATGTTCCAACTTTCACAGTATTTTATTTTCTTCTTTTGTCAAACAGAACTCATTAGTTTAAAAATAATAATAAACTAAATATTTATTTTAACTTTTAATAAATAAAAAAACTCACAACTGTAATTTACCAATATGTCGTATAGAGATTTATTAAACTAATTGAAACATATGGAGTAGAAAACACGTAAGATTTCTCGGTTCGGAAAAGGACAGGCAGCGTCTGCAGCTCTCGATTGTTAGTGGGGGTGATAGGGCTAATTACGAATACTTTGAGTCTCAGTAGAATAGTAGTGTGCCTCTATCGAGCAAGCGGTCATAAATTAAAATCTTCCTCCTTAAGTCTTCCGTAAAGTGATTTACATTCGCTGATACTCGACCCTTAGAACAGTCTTTTAGCAGTTTCCATGAGAATCAGAGTCTCGTTCATTACGATGATTTGACCTTTTATAATCATTTTCGTTATTGCTATTCTGGTTGTCATTGTTACGAGCCTAGAATGGTTTATTACATCTGCCTTTCTCATTTCGGTGGTCATTTCTTCGATCCTTGGAATTACCATAACGTGGTTTTGGTCGTTTGTTGTAATTGTGAGGGTAACGATTCCGAACTTGCTCGTGGTTACTGTTCTGATTACGTAACGTGGTTTTCGATCGTTTTTCTCACGACCTTTTGCATTTGTCCTGTTCCAATTACCGCCTCTTTGGGCCTTGGTATTATTAACTTTCCGATTGTAATACGTATTCTGATTATTATTACCATAACCGATCGATCTCTGATAATTCTGAGAAGTTTGATTTTGCCTATTGTTAGGATTGTTACCTTGCGAATGTTTTTCTTCTCAAGTTTGCTGGAAACGCAATGTTTCTAATTTTTGAACGGACGCCAAAAATTCCCTAAAATTAGTACTAGCATGTAAATAAAGTTCCGTACGAAATCTCTGAGGTAACATATGTATGACGTCTGTTAATATCAAATTCTCTGGTAATTGCGGTGTCAGTTCTCTAAGTTTGTTAAACTGATCTAAAGCAAAAGCACGTACTGAGTCTTGGGATTGAATCGGGTTGCTTTACAAGCTGACAGCCTGTGCTGTATCGTCGCGTCTCCAGCAAAAGATTCAACTAGCGTTTTTTAACCTCTTCTAAAGTTTGAATTCCTCATTAAGTGTGTAGTACCAGCTTAAGACTACACCCTCCAATACATGAGGTATGGTTTCTGCTAAAGCTTTTTCTGACAATTTAGCAGCTTCCGCAACTAATGCTAACTTGCGCAGGTATGTGTGTACTGACTCAGTAGCAGGATCACCTTTAAACTTAGGTAAATACGCAATAAGTTTCGGTGTAATGTGATTTTTTAATTTAACTGTTCCTACTTTTCTGTGTCTAGTTTCCCTATGATTGTGTCTAAAATTTCTGTTGGCAACGGCCTTAACATGAGTTTCGTCGCTACTGCTAACTTCACTATGTTCGGTGTAAGCTGAGTCATTGTTAGATTGGTATCCAGTTCTAACGTGAATGCCACTATCAGTATTAGGTTCCGATTCCCACGTTTTATTTTCGATTCTTTCTACCTTTTGATATACTAACGCCAAATCGTGCCTAATTTCTCCTATTTCTCGCTGTGCTACTGTAATGTCCGCGTTGTTATCGAAATCCTGTTCGTTTTTAACTTTAACATGATAATGTAGGCGCCTAATCTCTTCATATCCCATATGAAGTGACCCTTCATTCTTTCGAACCTGTTCTTTTAAATCTACAACTTCGTCTTGTATTTCGTCTAAATGACTTTCAGTTTCTCTATGCGCTACTGGACAACGTTCTTTATTGGCGTTACAGATGGTGTGGTTAGCCTCTACCTGTCCTTGTGTCAATTCTAATATTTCAGACATACCCATTAAATGATTGTGTTTTTAGTGACTTTCATTCCCATTGAACGTACGTCGCGGGATATAAACTCTATGCTATCTCTATTTTGCTGAATAGTTGCTGTATTATGTTCGATTTCTCTCTGGACTCTTTCAATGTTTTGATCTACTTTGTTCTCTAACGCTTGTATTCTATCAGCTATTTTTGTAGTTCCCTCATCGCATTTAATTTCGACTGCTTCTATTTGAGTCCGTAATTTAGCAAGCTTTCCCTTATTCTCATTCTGTGCCTTTTCCTGCCTATCTAATTTTTCTTCCTGGCTATCTAATTTTTCTTCCCGCCTATCTATTTTTCTCTTACTTCTGCAAAATGTTCCTTGTTTTCTATCTGTGCCTGTTCATTTTTCTTAATGTTCTCTGTTTTCAGCTTGCATTTGTTCAAGTATCTTAAGTATGTCAACTTGTTGGTGAGCCATAATAAAAATACAATTATTAGTCGCAAATAATAAATGTAAATAGAATAAATAAAATACATATACTACAGAACACTATATGAGTACGAAAATACTAAATTTTACTATTATTGTTTGTATTGGGACAACCTGTATAAAGAAAAAATGATTAATAAAATTTCATATTCCAATATTATTAGTTCTTATTCATATATAAAAACTGTCTCCATGCACAAATCCCTGACGGTCTTGGCTCGTGTCACTCGTTCGGGCGTCATTAAAATTGCTACCTACCGTTTCCCTCGGGTGCTGGCTTCCGGAGATCTCCCTAAGAAAACTGCTGATAACAATTCTGGTCCAGGTTCATGCTCTGTTCAGTCGCAGATTGACGACATTGAAATACAACAATTGATTTGACATGAGCAACGTTGGTGCTTTTGAGACTCAGGTTGGATTATACTTACTTCTGCGTATGCATGAGTTAACATATACGCGACTGGCAAGCCGACTGCTCGCAAGGATTTATACACACATGAATGAAGACGATAGTATTTCCTTAGATGAATAATTATTTATTAAATAGGCATATATGTGGATACGGAGTGGAATGAGAAATACTAACACACACACAAAATTTTCACTTTACACAGCTTGAACGCTCAGACAGAAGAAACTGCATTGACGCAATTGAATCAACGAAATATTGAAAAATAAGACACTTAATATTGCTTAATAAACGTAGATATGCACATACTATACAAAAACATTAGAAACGTAGCCCTTCTATTCGATATCACTTGCACTATAAACTTATTATTCACACTATGAGACTTTCACTGCGTAATTTAAGACAAGGGGAATGGGGAGACACAGGAAGCACTTCCATGATCCATGATGAGATCCATGATAAGATCCATGATGAAATGTGTTGACTCCGAAGAAATGCTATGTTCTAAAAAATGGTTGTTCACTTTGTCGCTTAACACCAAAGTAAGACTCCTATCACATATCTAATTCTTCGTCGTACTCCTTTACATTAATATAACGGTAAAATGTTCTTGAAACTTTTCGTTCCTTCTTGCTCTGACGGCTTTGGCTAACTCCTTGCTTCTACCAACGCTTGCGAACATCCCGTTCGCTATACTTAGTGTTGGTAGTGCGTTATACAAAATAATAAAGAAACGTTAAAGTTTTCTGTATTCATACACAATACAAATATGACGACGGTATAAACGATGACGAGCACTGGCAACACATGTTTTGGTCCTGTGGGAATAAAACTTGGGAATGATAGTTAAAAAAAGTGTTGCAGTCTGAACTAGTTGATTCCTTCCATGACTATTAGATTTTTTTACACTACTATGATACATAAACCAGTTCAGTGGAAAGGAGCGAACGTTGGTAATTGTGGGAATGAGTCATTTCACCTACGACTTCTACAAGCCATGAACACTGTTCTCACGGTAGGAAGGATGACGCAATATGAGTGCTTGAGAACACAACAGACGACGACAATTCGTTCACACACAATATAAACTTCATGTCGAAAAGTATTCCCAACCTTAATAAATGTCGTTATGAAGAAAGTACATATGGAACATTCATAGTGACGAAAAATATAAGTTGGTAACTATATTTAGGGAAAGAAAAAAAAGAGTTTGATGCTACGAAGCACTTTATCAAGACAACAAGCGTTGTATTGGAAAACAACGAATCTTTTGTTCCATCGTGAGAAATGATAAAAGCGAATGAGGAAAACCTGCAGACAAAGAAAGAGTTGACGTTCAAACCAGCAAAAAAACAGCTTTTCTTTTCTATGAGTAAATAATGATTTCATTGCATGAATAAAAGTCAAAAAAGAAATATACTGTAAGATTTCATTACTTTGACCGTCACTTAAATATTGCTACTCGTGACACATTGAGCACACTTACCACTTTCACCACGCTAACACCATATATTCGAGCTTTAATAATTCGGACTCTTTGAAAATTAGAGTTAACTTATTTTAATTTATGACCGCTTGCTCGATAGAGGCACACTACTATTCTACTGAGACTCAAAGTATTCGTAATTAGCCCTATCACCCCCACTAACAATCGAGAGCTGCAGTCGCTGCCTGTCCTTTTCCGAACCCAGAAATCTTACGTGTTTTCTACTCCATATGTTTCAATTAGTTTAATAAATCTCTATACGACATATTGGTAAATTACAGTTGTGAGTTTTTTTATTTATTAAAAGTTAAAATAAATATTTAGTTTATTATTATTTTTAAACTAATGAGTTCTGTTTGACAAAAGAAGAAAATAAAATACTGTGAAAGTTGGAACATATCGTATGTAGGAATGTATGAATATGTGATCTGCTAATGTGCTTGTAAGTCTTCAATCTTAGACTATTCTAGTTTACCTCTAAGGATACATTTGTTTTTGCTCTTGCTCAAATGAATTAACCTTCACTTCAGACGCTGGTCCCAAACCTTCTTATCTGAAGCAACAGAAAGTCAAACTACGTGCGTAGATAGAAACAATGAATGTGTCCCGATAAGATCTTGCGCTGTGTATATGTTTCACGCTAGCCTCTCTTCCATTCATTTATCACAATCTTTGTTTCTGTTCCCAGCGTTGCTGGAAGTACGAGTTGTAAATATATTCATATACGTTTCTCCAATTGTGATCAATGCCTCCGCTGATTTGAACCAACCTTCTGCTGTTTAACTATGTCATGTAACAGGCAGGCTACTGGTAGTCGACGTGACTGCGCCAACGAAAATTTCAAGGTTGTATCGGTACCAACAAGCACTGTGCAAATTTACTTGTGTGTGTATTTCCCCTCACGACTCACCTCCTCTTTCCACTCCCCTTACGTTTCTCCATCCCGTAAGTTTGGCAGTGCCAATATATGCGGTATGCGTCATATTTACACACCGCTTCTTAATTAAAATGTGAGACCACCAGGAGGCAGAACATACACACGGTTTACACAGATTCTCACATTTTTTTCTATAATTGTTGGGACCTTCCTGAAATACGACCAGGGGGTCCAGGGGGTCGCCACGAAGCACCTGTAGGTTTAAAAGTTGTTGGCACCGGAAAATATCCCATCAATGTTTCCTGTCCCAACTGGTAAGGTGTTAAACCATATGCATGTACCAACAAGGATAGGGATGCGGGAACACACCTACACACACACCCCTTGTTTGTCTTCCCTACAAAAGGCGTATGCGAGCTGGGTCATAGGGAAACCTAGTATGCACTCATATCTGCTTTATTAATGGAGCTATTTTCCTGATAATCTCCCAAACATTGCGTCATCGATAATGCTACATTTCCCGAGACATCAGAATGCAGTATCTTGACCTTGAATGGGTACGTACAAGTCAGCACCCAAACCTACTGTGCATTTGCAAAACGAGTAAATGTAACAAACGAAGACACTAACAAACACACAAAGATATTGTGTGTAAAATATTGCTTTAAACACTATTTAACTTTGTAACAAATGAAACACATGGATTAATGCTGTTGGCTTTCTTGGGTTCTCCAATTTCCTTTCCACCAATTACTTCATAATCATTCTCTCTCATTAATCACACGTCGATTATAAGCTATAGATAATAAGCAAGGGATATAAAACTAGAAATTTCGTTTCATTTCAAATGGAATAGCGCACTGATTCAATCCCCGGAGAGGTTAGTTTGTGGTGAACAACATCGTTTCCATGGGTTTTCTCGTAGTACTCCCATTTTCTTCAACATTCTCATTCCACTTATTATTAGATCGTCATTCACGTGCCTTAACATAATGTGCATAATCGTGGGGCGTTAAAATTTAAGATTTGATTTCATTTTGAAATGGAATGGCGAGACTAAGGTAGGGTTATATATGTGTATTCGATAAAGGTTATTGTTGCTTTCTGCACCGAGGCTGTATGCGACGGAGACCTATAGTTAAAGGTGGATTCCGAAACACCATAATTGTTCAGATTTATTATTGCTTTCATGACACAATGTGACCAAAAGGCGCATGCGAGCTACAAATCCAGCGGGAGAACAATATTATATGCCTACAAGAAACATCGAAACAAAATACATTATTCATACCAGGTGGGAGACCCGGGTTCCCGGCGGGAGCACATGTGATTCGGATTCCATGTTAATGGGTAGGTCAAGTCTTATATAGCCTCGCTGCTGAAAGGGACGTTAAACACAAAATCAACTTAACTCAACTATTCGTACAATCGAATTTAATATTTTTGTTATAACGTCGAAAATGAAGTACTAAACGGCAAGAATACTGCAAAACAAGATAGAATATAAAACAATAAAACGAAACAGGCAGTAAGTTTAAAATTGACAATGCCGGGATTTTAAAACGTTAAGACATTACCATGTTACTTGAATTAACACTTAGCAACACGTTGGATTTATGGTAAAATTTGCTATTAATAAGGTACTATTGTTATG
The DNA here is from genome assembly GCF_964235325.1 of Thermobia domestica. NCBI lineage: Eukaryota > Metazoa > Arthropoda > Insecta > Zygentoma > Lepismatidae > Thermobia > Thermobia domestica. The sequence goes on along the minus strand of NC_137456.1, from coordinate 293,627,090 downwards.
CGTTTGGTTTAAAACTTTTATCTGATTCAAAATGGCGGATTTGAATATGGGCGCCATCAATGCAACTCTTACCATAGACCTAATATTTATACACCTGCTTTTTATTTAATTATTATCAATAACACAAAATTTACAAGGTGGGGTAAAGGACTAAGACATATGATTCACCAATATTTAATTTCCCTGTAACTTTTTACCACTTCCGCGTAAATTAACGTCACCATCGTTCTTCTGATTAAATTTACGCTTTAAATCATGTATCACATGACCCTATTCCTATTTTAAAAACTTAACCTTAATTCAAAATGGCGGATTTCAAGACGGCCGCCGTGAGGTATATCCTTACTATATGACTTTCCCCTAGTCCTAATATGTACCCATATATTTGTTATTTACCTTTTGTCGTTACTAGAGTTCTTACAGGGCTTTTACCTCCAAATGTATGAAGACTATTCTGTACTTCCATGTGCTGTTCTGGTAGCTGTATCTCCTAAACCCCTGGAGCTTCGCACCTACAACTTCACTGAAATACTGACCACATTTAGTACTACTTTCTCATATGTGTCTCAGTCAGCAACTCGATTCACTCAAACGTAAGGTTTACTTGTAAGTATTAAAATGTAAAAAATGCTTTTCTGGCAATTGTTTCATCACCGGTATCTTTATGCAATGAGATAACAATGAAAAACAAACTTTGTTTTTCAAACTTGATACTTTGAGAAACTTTTGCTAGTGGTTTTGTTATTCAAATATTCATCTGTTCCCTCTAATCAGTTTGAGAAGTAGCATTAATTTTATAATAACATAATGCCTGTAAGAGTTAGCCTGAAAATATATTTTGTATTTATTTCTTAATACATAATTCATTTTTTCATTAATTTCACTGGAGTTCAATTCCTTGGAAGGACAAGGGACCTTCAATTGTCAGGCATCCCACCTTAAACTTCATTCGCTCCCACTATCGCCTGCAATGTAACACTGGTATATTTCTTTTAAATAAAGTTTTTAAAATATGGCAGAAATATTGGATTTTTTAAAATTACCAAACCATGCTAAATAATGGCAGGTTAGACATCAGAGAGAGTTATCTTTATCTACCATCTCAATCAGGGGCGGATTCAAGTCTCCTTCGGAGATGGTTAGAGTACGGCGGTGAAAGTTTATTATTTTTCTCTCTCAACCGGGAGGGGGCGCGGTTGCTCAGTGGTAGAGCGTTCACCTCTGGTGCTTGGGGTCCCGGGTTCGATCCCAGCCCCCGCCAAGTGAACTTTGTGGTGGACAAACACCGTGCTCGTGGGTTTTCTCGGGGTTCTCCCGTTTCCTCCCACTTTCTTCATTCCACCATTTCACTCATCTCTCATAATCACCGTCTCCTTTAACCTAACCGGCATAACCGTGGGACGTAAAACTCAAAGATTTCATTTCATTTTCTCTCTCAACCGGATTTTTGCAACACATCCGAAAATGATCTCAGTGTAAAAGAATTTTGTTACTGAAGACACTGCTTAGACAGTCAATCGGAGATTACATGGTCCAACTTGATCGCAATTCCGAAGATGTCTTATCTCAAAATTACACAATAAAACTTTCTTTAAACAACGAAAACGCAGTTTCCAAAGTATAACTTAGATTCATATAGTTAAACTTCGAGGTTTTGTTAATAGAAGAAGTAAAAATTCCTTACACTCTAATGCTACGAAGTTCATAGTGTTTCTTTATACAACACTGAGGTTTATTCGTAAGTTATTGCCAAATAATTATAGAGGGTGTATGTACTTTTTTGCACTCCCTTAAAGTGTTCTGGAAATAACTTCTATAACTTTTGAAACCACTGGAGTCTCTACCATGTAAAATTGGGGGGAAGCATCAACGAAAGTGATTAAAATGGCACTACCTAGATGAACCTGTGTATAATATTCGGTTCTATTTCTTACCTTTCTGCTTATCTTCACAGACTCCCTTAAGTGTATCAAGAACTGTGTTATAATTGTTTCACAACCTGAATAATATATTCCAAATAAATATAATAGTATTTATATGGTATTCTGTCGTTAATATATAAATTAAATTAGAATAAAACATAGAATATTTTGTACTTCAAAATATTGGGGGAACGCGTCCCCCGCCAGAGACTCCCGTGTTTGAAACTGTGTTTGTCTTACTTGAACATATGCGTGAAGTGGTTTATTACGAACAGGAAAAAAATAACTGTGATAGATTAATTACAAGTAATCGGGTTAGAAACACCGTTGTTTGTATTTTAGTTCCAAAACTGGGGGCCCGCACTCGTTCGCTGGTCAGGTAATACCTATTTTAAACGTCCAAAGAGCAAATAGGTCCGACCCTTGTTCAGGAGTCAAAGATCAAGCAATTGTAATGACAGAACAAAGCCTATAAATAGTCACTAAATTAGGCAAACGAACAGTGCTACTGGATACCGGATCCCGCATTTCCATCTGACCTTTCGAATATTTACTTCCTCATGTTCAATTGATACCAAATAAAACAGCGGTTAATGTTATATTAAATAAAATTATTACCTTGAAGGTGTAGCAATGGTATCATTCAAAGTTGGGAAACGACATTCTCTCATTACTTTCGTATGAGGAAGAAATCATGTGTTCCAGTTATTTTTAGTTTAGACTTGCTGAACCGCTAACGTTATCATCGATTTAACAAAGAATCTTATATCTCTATTTAAAAATCATAAGAAGCCAAAATTACTAGAAAAGAACCAGGAAACATATTATCACAACACTCCACACCCATACCTAAACAAAGACAAGCTTGCTCTTTTATTGACAAACGGATTACGTTAGTTAAACTTTTCCACCCATTGATTCCGGTAATAGCAAAAAGACAGATTGAAGATTATAGGTCTTTCTTCGTAACGTTTTTCTACCACTTCCTTGACAACATAAACAACATGACGTAATTTCCAATCCAAATAATTATACTGTTACTTTAAGGAAAAATACGTCAGTGGTGCACCTTGTGGCATGCCAGGATAATCTTTTCCAGCAATGAAAGCGTTCAAAATAGAAAAAAAATGTACAAATGTACAAAACAGAGGAGGTTGTAATTTCATTGAAGTATAGATAAAATTTTTCAAAATTGATGTTTTTGATATTAATCTTAATTTGGACCAGTCGCAGAAACAGGCCATTTATGAGTTATTATACAAATATAAAAATGTTTTTATACACTTTGGGCGGAATTTGACATTATAGGGGCTACAATCACAAAATAAGAATCCCTAAATCGGCAGTGTTCTCCAAATCTTGCTCCATCCGAAAACCCGCTGATACATGATCTTCAAGGTCAATCACACAGGAAAAATCTTACAAAATCTTCATATGTTTGATGGGTCATAGAACTACCACACAGGCTCTCTTAATTGCAACTAGGATGATTTTACATTGATTAGCGAATAAGATCTTTTGTCGATGACATCGTGCTGGAAGGATACAGTTTTCAACAATAGGTATCGGAATTTTATTTTAAAAATTAAGAGTTTTGTGCTTCACCTAAGACAAATTTATTTTACTCCGGGCCGAATGTTTTCGAATATTTACTATCAGGCAATTCTATTAAAATCTCTGCAAGAAAGCCAAAAATACAGAATTCAAGATTACACGAAAAGTGAATTTTGCAAAGTTTTACGACCTTATGTTAATACTTACTGACACGTATCAAGGATTTTGCCATGAAAATAGAACCTTGTGAATAAATTTTTCCACAACAATATTTGTACTTTTCAAATAAACTTATGGATTATGTTCCTGGTGTGGGGGCTGTAAGTTTCCGTACCTCTTGGTGTATGCAACTACTATAAAGCATGCTTCATTAACGAGTACGTGTTTTCTATTCAAACATAATCACCAACAGACGGTGGAAGGAGGGTATCAGAAAGACGCAAAGTTGGTTCCGAAGGAAATTGAAGATGGCCAACCCTCTCCTCAGGAACTTTCTTTTCAGAGGACAGCCATTAAAGAAGACCTCAAGTGGGCAGAAGAATAAGTTCCAGTGCTGATCGCTAATCTTCTAAACTATTCCTGAAATCGTTTTGTGTTAAGGAGATTTCCTTAAATCCAACTTCTGAATCCGTAATAGGCAAAGGAATATTTCTATAACTACCTCCCCCGCAGCACGTATAAGCAGAGAGATACAATTATACGATCTTCTAAAACTACGATAATTAAGAAAGATATCCTTTAAATCACCACCCTAGGCCGCTGTAGGACAGAAGATTTTACCTTTTAATCTTAAGTTACTTATCACCATCGACTTCGGTAAAGATAAAAGCATTACGGCTAAGCCGCATGGTGTTGCTAGTGCCATCGCAACCATAACACTGATCTGAAAATAAGCTAGCAATTATTTATTTCAACCAATTTACGGCTTTAAACTTGTTCCAGACGCATATTGAAACGTGTGTCGCATGGATATTGCTCTCAATAGATTTGCGTACACCGGAATATATTCACTAAACCCTAAGATATTTAAAAACACGACTATCTCTCCGCAAACTCGATTCGTGTTGCAAGATGATACACTAGACCTCCCTGTGAAGATCCACAATATTCAACTTCATTAGGGGTTAAGGAAAAGAAAGATACTTCTTGTTTGGCGTCTGCAGCGAATCCATGTTCTCCACATATCACCGAGAAATCAGAATATTCTCTTCCATGAACTAGTAAAGTGCTCTACATGAGTGAACAGTTATAATCATTAACGGAAAATCGCAAGAGACGTTTAGCGTCACGCACCAGAAAAACTAAGTAGAGCGCGATACCATATAAGAAGAAAATTGAAAGAAAAAGTGATTTTAGCAAATGTTGTAGCAAAGTAAAGTCACAAGAAGCTAATGAACCACTACACAGACAACGAGAAAATATTAACAAGAAAGCCCCACTAAATGTATAATTTGTGGTGAAACGTTCAATGAAGGCTGGGTGTAGTGTGAATCTTGCGATGGCTGGGTTCATGAAACTCTACCTCAATTGAATCAACACATATCCATTACACGTTACCACTGTTAGCTTCTTGGATAGGTTTTCTTATTGTTCCTTCTAGGTTTAGAATATTATGTTTTTCAAACATGTTACGAGTTCGTTAGTGCTCGCCAATATTCCAAATATGTGAAATTAAGCGATCTGTATTTCCATTTGTTTATTTCATTATTTTAGCATTTATGTCGATATGTTCAGTTTGTTAATAAAGTTCAGATTCCATATTTCAGGTTTACTTCCGGGCAATTTAACATCGTTTTACTAAGAGGCAGTTCAATGTGTTAAAATGTCTGGGGCTACCTCCTTACCCCTAAAAATGTGAACTAATATTCACATGTTTATATTTCCAGGTTTACTTTCGGAAAATGCTTAGCACTCTTGAATTAGGTACTAATTTGTGCAAAACAAAAGGTTGGACACCAGTCAAGTCCCCTCCTGAAATTGGGGAGGCAGTGCTCCCTTACACCACCCTTCCGTCTTTTTACGGCACTACGAGTTTTATGAATCCTGATGCAGGGACGACCATGTTTTCAATGATTTTGTATCCATTCAGCACAGGCACAGAGAACAGATAATTAGGCCCATATGAAGATCAATAATACAGTGAGAGCAGCTAGATTCACTTCTTCCACTCTTGAATAACATTCACAAAACATGGATTCTTCCCTTTCAAGTAATGCTACATGATTTGCTATATCTATGCGATGTGCACTGTTAAATCAGTGTACAAAAGCATTTTTTCTCGCTACAAGTGAATGTCGCCACAAATCAACGAAAGATACAAATATCTATCAAGACAAACTACATAAAATCAATAGATTTCGTCCTGAAACAATCAGATGGAAATATGGATGCTATCAATACTGTTGTTTAGCATGTAGAAAACATTTTAGATACCAATGTTCAGCTAGGAGCGCACAATTTAGGAATCGCGACGAATATAATCATTTTGCACAGTATTGTCCAAAAGGTATACAAATAGGTACATAAGAAGAATCAATGAGTTACCTGATGAAGATATTCAGAAGGAAGACAAGATCTTCATCCTTACTGAATTGCAGAAGAATTAGATGACAGAAGCAAATACGAATATAGAAGATGAACGAAATCTTAGTTCAGTGGAGATTTTATGTTAAGCTCCATTCAGGAAGCCAACACAAAGTCAAAAATATGTTCACCAATAATTATTCGAATTTAGTTCGTAAAACGAAATTCAGAGGTTAAACACAAGAATCTTGAACCAGAAAATCGATAACATAGGAATCAGGTCTGTAGACGACACATCGACAAACAGGTACTAGAAACGGAACACCTTAGTATGAGTCAGGGAAGCCCTACAAGTTCAACAATAATGGAAGGAAAGAATACAAATAATAGAAGTCCAAACCAAATATGGTAAACAGGTGAGGATAGAAAATAAAGTTACGAAAGAAAGAAACTGAAGAAAACAATACAGAAATGTAGATAGTGGAATAATAAGGATGTGTAAAAATAAAAGAGAAGGCAAAGATATAGAGGAATTAGTCGAGAAAAAAGATGTAGAAGATAAGTTTAAAGAAATGATATAAAAATATGATGGATGGAAATCTGAAGAATTAGAGCAAAACGTTAAGGCACTGGTGAAGAAGAGAGTCAGAAAGAAAAGGAATTCGTACACGTTTACTTTTTGCACGGTGGCTCAGTGGTAGAGCGTTCACATCTGGTGCTTGCTGTCCCGGGTTCGATCCCAGCCCTCGCCAAGTGAACTTTGCGGTGGACAAACACCGTGCTCGTGGGTTTTCTCGGGGTATTCCCGTTTCCTCCCACTTTCTTCATTCCACCATTTCACTTATCTCTCATTATCACCGTCTCCTTTAGCCTAACCGGCATAACGTAAAACTTACAGATTTCATTTCATTTCATTTTTCCATTTTTTTAGTGTCTACGTGCAGTACGAACAGATAAAGATGCCTGTGCCCGGTGGACTGATAGTAGCAAATCAAGTTCAAAAACAGACGTAGATTGCAAACCGCAGAATTTAACTAAAAGTGTTTCCCGTTAAAGTTGTTTGTATTTCAATAATACTTCCTAGGAAATCGAAATTGATACCAGTTCCCATAAAACATTTTGGAGTTGATCCCTTTGATGCATTCCCGCTACGCCACTAGATATGGGAGTATCACCATTTTATTCTTCAGATACGATTTAGAATTCATTTTCTGTTTGAAATGTCTCCGTGCACTACGAACAGAAAAATGAGTTTACCGGGTGGTCTGATAGTAGTTATACAAGAAATAACAGACGTAGATCCGAAACCGTAGAATTTAACGAAAAGTGTTTCCCGTAAAATTTAATTCTTTTTCAATATTACTTCCAAAACATCGAAATTGACACCATTTTTCATTAAAAATCTTGTAGTTGACCCCCGTTGGTGTATTCCCGCTACGCCATGGATATGAAAGTATCACCATTTGATACTTCATGTACCATTTGGTCATTGTTTTTTTGTTTCCAGCGTCTACGTGCACTGGAAGCTGAGAAAAAGGCCAAAGACTGGTGGTCTGATACACCCTCTCCCCCTCCCTACATTAAAACGTCAAACTAAACTGATAAAAGTCACCCCAGGTCCGAACTTCATCCATGTTGAAAATTTGAATGAGATCGGTTTGGTGGTTGGTTGGTTCCAAAGTTATGAAGTTTTACTAGTATATAAAGCTTCGCTGGGAGAAATGAAAATTTAAATGCACAATTCCGTATCTCATGTGTTTTGTACTTGTGAAATATGCAGTTTTCGTTTTTAATGGCACTGAATTAGGCGGCATCGGAAAGATCATTGATCACCTCGGCGACCCCGAATACCATGTATTCGACGCTAATATTTTCGATCATTTTATTATCTCCCCATCTCCCAAGCTACGGGGCTGAGTTTTGTTTCAAACGGGATCGGAAGTGTCATTCTTCATCTCAGCAACCATACGGATGGGACACTACTGATGGGACACTAATGTCGGATAATGTTGAACATTTTATATATCTCCCCTTCCTCTTCTTTCATGTTGTGCGGCACGGCATTGGGGTGTCACCGGTCATCTCAGTGACCCCGGAAACTACGAGGGGCATTCAATAACTAAAAAGAGACAAATTGCTATAGCTCAATAAAGATTTATTTCAATCTTTCAAAACTAAGGCTATTTTTTAATATAATCACCCTTTACAGTTATGCATTTGTCCCATCTTTCTTGCAGCTTCCTAATTCTCTTGGCGAAGAAATCTTTCGAGTTACCCCGACGCCACCTTTGCTCCGCTGCCTTAACTTCCTCATTGTTAGCAAATCTTCTTCCACGTAGGGCGTCTTGGTCCAAACAGGTAAAAATCAGATGGGGCGAGGTCTATCATTTCAACAGTAATTCTTCTGTTATCACGAATCAGTCCGTCAATCCTCGATTCCAACGAAGAGCCAGAAACTTCACTGGACGTCCACATCGGGGTTCATGTCCTACACTTGTTCGGCCACTTTTAAACCGATCAACCCACTTGTAGACATTCGCACGGTTCATACAACTGTTACCGTACTGTCTCAACATTCGAGAAAAAAATTTCACTTGGTTTTACACCTTCTGCGACTAAAAACCTAATGACTGAGCGCTTTTCTTCTAAGGTGCAATCTTCTAGAGGTCTTGCTATGATGAATTGATATTTTTGAAGTTATGTTGACAAAATTACGAAACAGCAGACTAATATGGGTTATTTTTTTATTTCCTTTCCCCCTTTACCACGGAAGTGTAACTCACCGATTTTAATGAAACTGCAGATTTGTACAACATCGAAAAAGAAACGACACGTGACTTTTTTAAAATTTCAACAATGGTGCGGGTTTAGCGTCTCTCGCTAACTCTTTGAACGTTAAGGAAGGTTTTGAAGCATAGACAGAAAACAATCATTCAATATACAAGAACCCAGGGAGGTTTCAGAACAGCTGATTTAGAGTTTGACGTCAATATGTTGATTACAATTAACAAAAGTCTTCTTGTTTGAAGTGCTTTGCAGTTAGCCAAGAGCAATTTAGGTATCATCAGTTATTACGAGAAAGTTGCAAACCGATTTGAAAGCTTCATTTTTAATTACAGTGGGTTTCTGCATCTATCACTATTCTGGGTGCTTATTTAAAGTGTGTTCCTTCGCTTCTCACTACTAGAGGTGATTATTGAAAGTGACCTCCTCCCCTCTCACCAGTCGGAGTGCTTATTGAAAAATGAGTCCCCTCGCTTCTCACTAGTCGGGGTGCGTATTTATGTGATTTATATTATATTTGAGTCCTAAGTGAAACCTCAAAAGAGTATCTCAAAATAGAAACCATTCCTGCAGGAACAACTGGATTTAGCGTCTTGATGTACTCTTCTTTAGTCCCTGGAAAATCATCTTGGGACATTTTTCTGAAATTGTCCTTCTCTATAACATTAATTAGCATCTCCGTAATAATATAATTAAGATCCAATCATTGATTCATAAGTAGGTTTTCTTCTCCAACATTTGCAAATATTATTAGGTATCTGTGATACGAAAGCGGTTATATGTAATAAAAACCTCCTACGCTTTACAATCCTGTAAAATTTTATTTAAAAAATTGTGCATCATTTTGTAATTTGTGCGCAGTTATTGCTGTACCAAGGTGTGCATTGTGTAAACTATGTTTATGTATCGCACACCTTTTTACGGAATATCATTAATGTGAAACTTTTTTTCAATAGATTCATAATTATAACAACTGAGGATATATGAAACTCGGACATATTGACAAGCGAGGAGACTCATTACAAACAAGCGCCCAGAATAGTGAGAGGTATAGAAATGCACTTTATCAAGTATCTCGTTAAAATAAGTAGAAAAAAGTTATTTCAAATTCTTCTGCAACATCCTCGCAGTAACCCTTGCGAACCATAATTGTTCTTGGCTAACTGGGGACCATTTCAAACGAAAAGACTTTTGTATTTGTAATCACCATATTAAATCCACCATTTTGCATTTTCGAATTTTGACGTCAGATTCTGAATCAGCTGTCCTGAAACCCCTGGCAGTAAGTTTTTTTCTCTACATTAAATAATTGTTTTCTGTGTACGTTTCACGATCACCTCTAACGTTCAAAGTTTGTTCTACTCTTAAATCCGCACCAACGCCGAAATAAAAATAAATACATGTCGATTATTTTTCGATGTGTTACAAGTATACAAAGTTTCATTCAAATCGGTGAGTTCCACTTTCGTAAGTCTTCTTGTGAGATAAACATCCTATCCATAAATGTTTAATCTGTCTCTGAAATTAACTTTTTTTATTAGCATTTATTTAAAACATGCAATTTATATAATGTTTGATAATAAAATGCTATTCTCAATATTCACTATCAGTCCCTTGCCCTGGAAAAACGTAAGTAGTTTAACGTAATCTTTGGTCGTGCGGAACATACATGAACATCTCACGTGCCTCTGCAGTTTGATTGTTTGGTTGGTTCGAATTTTAGCATGCCTTTTGAGCACTGAATCATTTGACACGAACTTCCGCCTTATCGTTATGGCCTAACCCCTTAAGTTCCCACACGGAATGTTGTTGATTTCAGTTGAGTGTCTCTTTCACCAGCGAAGCTATATGACACGTGGACCTACTGATTAACGGGGCAATCGACCCAAAGAGCTCCCGCCGGAATCATATCCGCGTCTTGCGCCGAACGTGCATATGCCTACTCTATAACAAAATTGCAAACTTGTGGTCGGATCAGAATCACAATCTAAATAGTTTTTTTTGAATTTGTATCCGAGATCTGGAATTGAATCTAAATTGGAGATATAGTTCTTGTGATTCAGCTTGTTAGTAAACAAGTAGTTACTCACCTCTTTCCGGCATTTGAATCATATCAATATCAGTAAATGAAAACTATTGGTACGATACCGAAATAGAACATTAATATTTCTTCACAGATAACTCAGTGAAATTAGGGTTGCCATCCTTTCGGCGTTGGCCGAGTATGTCCGCCATTTTGTGATTGTTCAATACCAAGACGTCATTTCAATTATTTTTGAATAGTCTGAAATTTAATCATATTTCTATTTGTTCAAAATTTGGTTGAAACATTAGTATGTTTCTCAATTGGGTTAGAAAACTGTCCTTCATTGGCTTTTAATCAACTATTTATTAAAATTCATTCTCGAAAATGTGTCGAAGTCTAAACTTCAAATTTGATCTCATCTAACTCGGGAACTAAAAGCCTGCACGTAATATTTATTTTATATGAATACAACGTTGTCAAGATTTACAACCATGCCAAGTTTGATTCAGATCAATGAGTTTGTTTGAATTTGTAATGTATGACTCCGTTTGATCTTTTAGAAAATATTCAATGAACGACGAAACTATAAATGACGAAAGTTATGTAAGTAGTTATATAGGCATATGCATATAGCATATAGCTTAGGCCTAATAACTCATTATGTGTCCCATATCGCATATGAGTTCTTAGTCTAGAATGTAAATTTAACTCTTGCTGAAGAGTAGTTATGGGCATTTTTCAGAAGAAACAATAGCCTTGAAATTTCCAGTGAGCTTTATCAACTTTATTTTGCAGTACAGTCTATATAATTAATATAAAAATATACACAGTATAAATGTGGTTAGATAGTAGTGAGTTATTTCGTTGATAATTCCTTTTTGTAAGATGTACACTATTTTTATAATGGTAGAATGTGGACATACTATTTATAGGATGTAGACCTATACATTTCTTTGTACGGACTTTTATACCTTTTTCACAAGAAATTTTGATCTGTAATTACAACTTTTCAATCAGCGTCTGTGTCTCCCATTAGACAAAATGCAGGTATAGCTGGAATTAGTTTAATACGCAGTTGTTCAACATTCAGCAAAAATTTCTCCTGATTAAATATATCAGCTTGAATATAACCCAATAATTCAAATGACTGACTTATAGTAGTGAGAAGAAAACGTTGTTTAAATCCTACATTACCATCTTTAAACCACATTGATGTTTGAAGATGCGTTGACTTAGCATTAGCATTATAATTAAGTAGTTTTTCAATATTCGATCGATATGGATATGTATGTGAAGAGTAGGAAATAACTAGATTATTCAAATATAATTGCACTTCACTGAACATTGCTTTGAGAAAATCATTTACAGGACCAATTTTCTTATTAATTACAGGACCGAAATTAAGTTAGAACCATCTGATTTAGTAATATTACCTTTAATATATAACATTGTGTGCGATAAGTCCATATAGTCATCCCCATGACCGGGGACAACTAAGTCTATTGGTGCATTATCAGATATTGAAGCCACAGGCTTATATGGAACTATTTTATTACCTATAATACTAGTTCGAGTGGGTAAACCAGCAAATAAATATAATTCTGATTTCATACACTCACACTGCATTTTTGATTTTTTTCTCTTTTTCTTACTATTAATATTCACACAAGTTAAAATTTACAATACCGTATTACTTTGCGAAAATGTAATATTACACATACACTGCCATATTGGAAGGGAAGTGGATTACCTGTACTATCTCTTAAATCAATAATAATTTGATGATTTTTTTACGTTGTGCGGGGACATCATGAGGATTGTCAAAAATATGTACATTATTAATACCATACTTTGTAATATATGTATATATAATACGTAACAATGGAGTTAGTATTGCTTACCATTTGTGGTTCTACAATATCACTGTAAATATACATAAGCGTGGGTAACGATTTTTGTAAATCAGTTGGATAACGAGCATGATGCACACCTGCAATATTTTCTTCTTGTATATGATTAAAACCTAGTATTCTGGCTAGTTCAGGAGATAGACGTACATCTATAAGCATCTCCTAATATTTTCTTACTCTACTGACTTCAATTCGTTTTACTGATACTTGAATTTTTAATTGTAAGTTTAATATATCACTTTTATGATTAATTTGAAATAGAATATCATGAACATTATAATAGTGTCCTGGTAAGATTTTAGTTATGAAATCAGAATTAGATTTATTTGCTGGTTTACCCACTCAAACTAGTATTGTAGGTAATAAAATACTTCCATATAAGCCTGTGGCTTCCATATCTGATAATGCACCAATAGAATTTGTTGTCCCCGGTCGTGGGGATGACTATAAGGACTTACCGCACACAATGTTATATATTAAAGGTAAAATTACTAAATCAGATGGTTCTAATTTAACTTCTGCCGATAAGAAAATTGGTCCTGTAAATGATTTTCTCAATGCAATGTTCAGTGAAGTACAATTATATTTGAATAATCACCTTATTTCCTACTCTTCACATGCATATCCATATTGATCGTATATTGAAAAACTACTAAATTATATTGCTAATGCTAAATCCACGCATCTTCAAACATCAATGTGGTTTAAACATGTTGCAGGGGATATGGATAGTGTGTCGAATGGTAATGTAGGATTTAAACAACGTTTTCTTCTCACTACTTTAAGTCAGTCATTTGAATTATTGGGTTATATTCATGCTGATATATTTAATCAGGAGACATTTTTACTGAATTTCCATGCATTGTCGGTTTTGTGTTAACAGAATTTTACTATCCTATTATAAGCATTAGGAGTTGAACTTCAAGAATTTCCTTGGAGTATTCAAGATTAATATCCCTTTACGTTCTTATATTTTGTTTTGAACATGATTATGTTCTACAGACGTCTTGTGTAAAATCTCACTACCACAAAAGACTAATGAATATTCTTTTGCACGCATTTTTCGATAATGGTTAACTAGTTTTACTTTAATAAGACCAAAGAACTGTTTAGGTGGAACCTGGCATCTTCGTCAGTTAATGGATAAGATTAGTTAAAATGATTCGACAAGATATATGTGTACTTGCATGCGAATTCGTAGTGTGTTTCGAATACACTTGGATGAAGGGATAACTCCTAAATGTTTTTCAAAAGAATTCTTCTTTGTTGGAAGTATATATGTGTATTCATTAGTCTAAACCCTCAGGATTATTACGAATTAACCTATATTCATACGATTATTCATAATCAGATTAATAAAGCGATTTTTTTAAAATTCTATTTGAAGTTAACATATTCATTCGATATACTCCAATATTTTGAAAATATTTAGTGTTTTATATTTTACATTTTATCTGTATTTGTCAATTTTCAATTAAATATTTTAACAACTCAAGGATGAACATTTAAAGAAAGTAAAGAACTACGAAAATATAAATAAAATTAAATAAATTGAAACAAAACTATATAACCCTATAAACGTTTTCACACATACAGGTGAAGCCACGTATTCGTTTTCATGTAATCAGTTTAGCCCAAAGTGTTGTACACATCACAGACGAATAGTGATTATACCAAAACTTGTTTTAAAGCAAATGTTCACAGAGAGGTGAGAATATTTATTCTCAGTGTTGAAAGAAAAGTAGAGTAGCAGCAAACTCATTTTTTTCTTTCCCCAAAATATAGTTACCAACTTATATTTTTCGTCACTATGAATGTTCCATATGTACTTTCTTCATAACGACATTTATTAGGGTTGGGAATACTTTTGGACATGAAGTTTATATTGTGTGTGAACGAATTCTCGTCGTCTGTTGTGTTCTCACGCACTCATATTGCGTCATCCTTCCTACCGTTTGAACAGTGTTCATGGCTTGTAGAAGTCGTAGGTGAAATGACTCATTCCCACAATTACCAACGTTCGCTCCTTTCCACTGAACAGATTTATGTATGATAGTAGTGTAAAAATCTAATAGTCATGGAAGGAATCTACTAGTTCAGACTGCAACACTTTTTTTAACTATCATTCCCAAGTTTTATTCCCACAGGACCGAAACATGTGTTGCCAGTGCTCGTCATCATTTATACCGTCGTCATATTTGTATTGTGTATGAATACAGAAAACTTTAACGTTTCTTTATTATTTTGTATAACGCACTACCAACCCTAAGTATAGCGAACGGGATGTTCCCAAGCGTTGGTGGAAGCGAGGAGTTAGCCGAAGCCGTCAGAGCAAGAAGGAACGAAAAGTTTCAAGAACATTTTACCTCTTTATTAATGTAAAGGAGTATGACGAAGAATTAGATATGTGATAGGAGTCTTACTTTGGTGTTAAGCGACAAAGTGAACAACCATTTTCTAGAACATAGCGTTTCTTCGGAGTCAACATATTTCATCATGGATCATGGAAGTGCTTCCTGTGTCTCCGCATTCCCCTTGTCTTAAATTACGCAGTGAAAGTCTCATAGTGTGAATAATAAGTTTATAGTGCAAGTGATATTGAATAGAAGGGCTACTTTTCTAATGTTTTTGTATGGTATGTGCATATCTAACGTTTTCTTCTCACTACTTTAAGTCAGTCATTTGAATTATTGGGTTATATTCATGCTGATATATTTAATCAGGAGACATTTTTACTGAATGTTGTACAACTGCGTATTAAACTAATTCCAGCTATACCTTCATTTTTTGTAATGGGAAGCACAGATACTGATGGAAAAGTTGTAATTACAGATGCAACATTGCTTGTGAAAAAAAATGATGTATCGCCAGCAGTTAAAATAACCCGAAAAAATCCGATATTACAATATCCTAAATTTAGAATAAAATATCATATAACAAAAGTGCAGGTGAAGACAGGAAATTTGCCATAAGGAATTATGGATAGTAGACTTCCAGATCTGTTTTTCGGCATTTTGCCTAAACGTATTGTTATTGGGTTTGTTACTAATACTGCCTTCAATGGTACTTATCAGACAAATCCGTTCAATTTTCAACATTCTACAACCTGGTTTTGATAACAAGCTATATATACAGGCATATTCCACGTTATTTGCAGGTTCAGGTATTTATTATTATAATGAAGGTAATGATATTTCACTTGCCGAATATCCTAATGGTTAAACTCTACTGGTGTTTGATCTAACCCCCGATTCTAGTGCTAGTGCTACGTTTCATACTAGTCCACAAGTGTACGTTTAGAGGTTCATTTTAAAGAAGCAGTGCCATCTCCTGTAACAGCAATTATTTTTGGTGAATTCTCCTCATAATTAGAAATTGATTTCCAGAGAAAAATATATATTAATTAATTAAAAGAAATGTTTAATACAATTGAACTTTATGAGGCACTACATCAAAATCTGCCTAAAAATCATTTTATTGGTGTATATGCTGCAGATGAGTTACCTCTGTTTATTCATACATTCCCAGCAGCCATAATTATTAATACACATTCTAGTGATAAGTCTGGTGAACATTGGGTTGCTGTTTATATATCTAATATGCGTGTGGGAGAGTATTTCGATAGCTATGGTATACCTCCCTATATACAACATCATATACCTGTCTGTATTATACATGGAATAATAGACATATTCTAGTTGATTTATCTCAATTTTGTGGACATTATTGTTTTCTATATCTAGCATGTTGTGTGTCTGGTTATTCACTACGCGATTTCTTAAACAAATTCTTAATCAGCACTATTGATGCTAATGATATTATGCTTTATTCATTTATGAGAGTATGATGATGATGATGGTCAGTGGCGCGAGATTAAGTTCTCCGTATACCATGTGTGTGTGTGGGTGTGTGCGTTGGTCAACCTGCCAATCTTTTAGGTCGATCGGTCTACACAGCAGCACTGTGAGCAATTTTTACAAAGCGAGAATTTTTTAGTCGTTGTTCGAAATGTTTTTTTACTTTTAACGCGTTCAGGACCCTTTTAGGGATCCCCCCGGGAGTTCTTTTGACTCCGCTCGTTTATACAGATACAGCCGGTTGTGTGTGTAAAGTGTGTGTTCAGACTGAAAAATTTCGTTTCTCGATCGCTGTGTATTCCGACGTATTGCCATCTACGTGTGTGTTACTAGCAGGAACTACAGCAATTCAAACTCCCTGCAGCTGCGATCACCATTGTTGCCAATCAAGTTTTTGTTGAAACGTTAAATAAAATTAGCAGCTATAGCAAAGAATTATTCACAGTAAGACCTCGGATATAAATATTACGTAAAAATAACCCTATGTCAAAAATGTTTTTATTAGAACTGAGGAGAGGGAGAGGGGAGGGAGAGATGTGTATACAAAAATAAATCTATATATATATATAATTGAAAATCACTATGTTTGTGACTTTAAATCTGCTGAACCGCCTGATCGATCTCGATCAAATTTGTAACATGGATGAGATTCAAGGGCGGGCTGGTTTTAGGATATTTACTTCGATGGTAAAAGTGAGGGGGAGGGGGAATGGGTATAAAAAATAAATAAAACTTAATAACTCCCGAACCACTCAACCGATCTTCAACATAGATGAGGTTTAGGCCTGGGATCGTTTCTATCATTTAAAATTGACTGAGCAACGTATGGGTGGAGAAGGAGGGGAGCTATATAAAAATCAAGACTGAAAGTGACTATTTTTGTAACTTAATAAATCTTGAACTATCCGACCGATGTCATTCAAATTTTCAACACACCTGAGATTCGGACCTGGAAATATTTTTGTAATTTCACGTTAACGGTAGATCCTAGGGAAGGGGATGGGGACATGAATAAAAACTAATAAAACTAAACTTTTGAACCACCCAACCAATCTCGATTAAATTTTCAACATGTATGAGCGTCGGGCCTAGGGTGCTTTTTATCGTTTCACTATGACGAGCCAGCATAGAGGAGGGGGAGAGGAAGATATATGTAAAAAAAAATAAAAATGGCTGTCTTTGTGACTTCATCACTCTTGAGCCGCCCGACCGATCTCAATTAAATTTTGAACATACATAAGGTTCGGATTTGGAAACATTTTTGTAATTTCACTTTAACGGTAGATCCTAGAGGAGGGGGAGGGGGGCGGGAGAGGGACGTATGAATAAAACTAATAAAACAAAACTTTTGAACCACCCAACCAATCTCGATCAAATTTTCAACATGCATGAGGACCGGTGTTTTTTATCGTTTCACCATGACGAGCCAGCATAGGGGAGGGGGGAGATATATGTAAACAAATAAAAATGACTGCCATTGTGACTTTTATCACTCTTGAACCATCCGACCGATCTCAATCAAATTTTCAACACACGTGAGTTTTTGGGCAGGGATTACTTTAGGCTACTCACTTTGACGATGCAACATATTGAAGGGGGAAGGAGGAGAAATTTAAAAATCATCAAAATGACCAATATTAGTGTTGGATCCATAGTTTTCGGGGTCGCTGAGAGAAACAGTGACACTACTGATGCTGTAACAATCCAAGTTCAGCCCCGATAGTTTGGTAGGGGGAAGTTGCAACGTAGGGGAGGGGAATAAACATTACAAATGATCGGAAATGGCTAATATTAATGTCGAATCCATGGTTTTAGGATTTCCTGAGATTAACAGTGACAATTTTGAAGCCGTGTACCGCTGCACGTACGAGGGGGAGGAGGAGCTGTATATAATAATGATTGAAAATGACCAATATTAGTGTCTAAGCAATGGTTTTTGGGATCATTAAAATGGACAATGACATTTCCGATCCGGTTTAAATCCAAAATCACCTCCACAAGTTGAAGGAGAGGGAGAAAGAGATATATTAAAAATGGTCGAAAATGTCCACTATCAGTAGAATTGATAGTTTTCTGGGTCGCTTAGCTGAACAGTGATACTTTCGATCCCGTTTAAATTCAGATTCAAACCGTCAACTTGGTTGAGGCAGAGTAAAAGGTTTTAAAATGGTCGATAATAATCGATATTAGTGCTGAGTCCACATTTTTGGGATGGAGAGTGAAACTTCCGATGACATGGGCCGCAAAATGGGTGAGGGGATATAATCATTCGAAATTAGTGTTGAATCTATAGTTTTTGGGATCGGCGAGATAAACAATGACACTTCATATGGTGTTAATTCCAAATTCAGCCGCGCGTATTGCAGAGGGGGGAGAGTGAAATTAAAAAAATAACCCATATTAGTGTCGAATCCATAGTTTCCACGATCACTGAGATGACCGGTGATTCATTCAATGCCATGACGTGATCAGTGATACATTCACAATATGAAAGAAGAGGAGTGGGAGATATATAAAAATGTTCAAAATTATCCGACATTAGTGTCTGATCCGTAGTTTTTAGGGTCTCTGAGATGAATAATGACACTTCCGATCCCGTTTGAAACAAAACTCAGCAACAAAGCTTGGGAGATGGGGAGATAATAAAATAATTAAAAATTATTAATATTAGCGTCGAATAGATGGTATTCGGGGTCGCCGAGGTGATCAATGATCTTTCCGATTCCGTTTAATTCGATGCCATTAAAAATGAAAACTGCTTATTTCACAGGTACAAAACACATGAGATACGGAATTGTGCATTTAAATTTTCATTTCACACAGCGAAAGCGGGTATATACTAGTAAAACTTCATAACTTTGGAACCACCCAACCACCAAACCGATCTCATTCAAATTTTCAACATGGATGAAGTTCGGATCTGGGATGACTTTTATCATTTTAGTTTGACAGTGCAGTGTAGGGAGGGGGAGAGGGTGTATCAGATCACCAGTCTTAGGCATTTTTCTCAGCTTACAGTGCACGTAGACGCTGGAAACAAAAAATGAAGGACCAAATGGTACATGAAGAATCAAATGGTGATACCTCCGTATCCAGTGGCGTAGCGGGAATACACCAACGGGGGTCAACTACAAAATTTTTAATGGAAAATGGTATCAATTTCGATGCTTTGGAAGTAATATTGAAAAATAATTAACTTTTACGGGAAACACTTTTCGTTAAATTCTACGGTTTCGGATCTACGTCTGTTATTTCTTATATTGCTACTATCAGACCACCCGGTAAACTCATTTTTCTGTTCGTAGTGCACGGAGACACTTCAAACAGAAAATGACTGACTAAATCGTATCTGAAAAATAAAATGGTGATACTCCCATATCCAGTGGTGTAGCAAGAGTGCAGCAAAGGAATCAACTCCAAAAGTTTTTAATGGAAACTGGTATCAATTTCGATTTCTTAGGAAGTATTGCTGACAAAGAAACAACTTTTACAGGAAACACTTTCCGTCATATTCTACGGTTTGGTATCTACTTATGTTATTTGTTGTTGAATTGCCACTTCAGACCACCCATCTCAGGCATTTTCCTCTGTTCGTAATGCACGCAGACACTTCAAGCAACAAGAAAAAACGGAATGTCCAAATCGTATGTGAAGAATCAATGGTGATGCTTCTATATCAAGTGGCGTAGTGGGTATACGTCCACGGTGGTCAACTGCAAAATTTTAAATGGAAATAGGTATCAATTTCGATTTCTTTGGAAGTATTATTGAAATAGAAACAACTTTAACGGGAAACACTTCTCGTTAAATTCTGTGGTTTGGGATCTACGTTGTTATTTGAAGTTGAATTGCTACTATCAGTCCACTCAGCACAGGCATTTTTCTCTGTTTGTACTGCACGTAGACACTTTCAAGAAAAGGATTCAAACTGGACCAGTAGCGTGCGTTGTGTATGCTGTTATCTCCTTTGCTCTTGAAGGTCGCTTCATCCGTTCACAGAATATCCCGGTGGAAACATGGAATTCCTGGCACTCATCCACTGACAAAACTCTAGACGGATATGTAAAGCTTGTTTTCGTAGTTCCTGGTTCAGACTGACATGGTCAAGATGAAGCACGTTGTTGAGCAGAATCCTCTAAACCGTCATGTTGATTATCGCACCATCCCTCGCGAATCGTGTTTTCGAGATTTGGGGAACTACATGGACTGTACCAAGGGTGCTATCCTTAACACGGCACCTGATCTGCTGACGTTTTGTATTGAGGAAAGGCATGCCCAGTCCTCTGCACACCAAGTGCAAGAGACGAAATGCTTTCTTCGACTGCTCAGCACGGTTGGGAGACCGTTGACCATATAGCCGCGCAGCCTCGAGATAGTTCTGCCGACTTTTTTCAATACTATTAACATATCAAAAGCTACGATATTCGAAAACATCGTTTGGGTTCCCTCAAGCACACGAAATAAAAGGCAATAGGAGCCGATATCAACAAACATTCAACAGTTTATCTTCCAACTACAAACAACATATATTCAACTGTTTTATATCAGAACTTTTTTTCGTTTTCTTTCCTTCTTCTACTTTGTCAGATTGCACTTCATTAATGTATTTTTCGCTACTAATAACCATCATACAAAATTTTCTTCCTTTTCACTCCTTTTTGCAACTTCTTTCCCTCTTGACCCCTCTTCACCTGTAGCTAATTCCCATGTGCAGGTGTAGCTTTGGAGAACGACACTTTGAACTATTTACATGTAAAATTCAATTTTTTGTATGGATAGACATGTTTATAAGGAACAAATAACTGCAGGCGACAGAATGAAATACAAAGTAATACTCTGTATTATAGGTTTACAAGTGTAGTGTTCCTAGTCTAAAATGACTACAAGTGATTTACACCGGATATAATAAGTGAGTATATATGAAAGATGGCACTATTTGATGTTATTTTCCACTGGCAGCATAGTTTTGCATAATATAAAAGACCTGTATTTTATGCGTTCAAGTGCAACATTACTAGTACGAACTCATTGAAATTCGTACCATTGACAAAGTGCTATTGAAATTCCTACCATTAACAAAACCATTCCTTTCCATCTTGGCTTGCGCACATATCCCCCACTGCTGACAGACTTGTTCCTTTCGGACGCACTTCCGCGTTAGCGTACGGCTTTCTTCTTCCCTAACCCGAGTAGGTAGCATTCGTGTTTTAATTTCCACCTAATACAGGTTGGTTTGAGTTTTTGCTCCATAATATTTGGCCTAGGAATTAATTCGTGCGGTTGGTACGCACACATTGAAGCTGTAGTACAAACACAAAATACATAAATTCCTTAAGAAAAATATTGTCCATCGCTAGCCACCACTTTCGCCCATCTGTCAGGCAATGTACGGATTCCGTGGCGAAAGAAGTCCTCATCCTTGGAAGCGATCCAGTCAGAGACCCATGTTTCGATATCTTCTGAAGAAGTAAACCGCTGTCCAATCAAATCGTTGTTCATGCAATCGAACAAGTAGTAGTCCGAATGAGCAACGTCTGGTGAATACGGCGGGTGGGGTAAAACTTCCCATCCGACATTTTCTAAATAGGTTTTGACCGGTTTTGCGGCATGTAGGCGAGCGTTATCATGTTGAACAATAAGTTTATCATGTCTGTTCTCCCATTCTGGTCGTGTTCTGGCCAGAGCTTGCTTCAAACGCATTAATTGTCGTCGATAACGTTCTCCATTCATAGTTTCACCCGGTTGCAGCAGCTCATAGTACACCACACCTTTCATATCCCACCATATGCACAGCATATCCTTTGCACAGTGAATATCTCGTTTTGGTTGTGATGGACTTGGTTCACCTGGTTTCACCCAGGCCTTTTTTCGTTTAGGGTTCTCGTAATGGATCCACTTCTCATCACCCGTAATAATTCGATGCAGAAACCCCTTTCTGCTCTGTCGTTGAAGCAGCAATTCGCAAATGGTTTTTCGTCTTTCAACGTCTCTGTTTTTCAATTCATGTGGAACCCAATGTGACATCTTTTGAATCATTCCCATGGCTTTCAAGCGTTTGGAGACTGTTGTTTGATCAACGCCTAATGCTGCTGCAAGTTGTTCCTGCGTTTGACACGAATCCTGCTCGAGCAATGCTGTCCATTCTTCGTCTTGAAATTTTTTGGCTGTCCAGCTCGCTCTTGGTCTGCCAAGCCGAAATCACCACTTCAAAACCGTGCAAACCACTTCTGACACGTTCGCTCAGCTAGAGCATGATCACAATACACTTCCACCAAAATACGATGACTTTCAGTCGCACTTTTCTGCATGTTAAAGTAATGCAGCAGGACACCCCGCAAAAACACTTTATCAGGCACAAATTGCGCCATGTTCACTTAACTACAAACTGGTGTTGTTGACGCTTTAATCCACTGCCCTATACTACGAACGATACGCGATGACAGGGGTTTGCAACACATGTGTGGATACACGGAACTGTGGGACGCTCCGTTCGTTGCGCCATCTCTTGTCCACCCGCACGAATTAATTCCTAGACCAAATATTTAATTATTCATCCCTGTATTTTATCTATGCCAAGTGAGACATTTTTATGTCGCCAAGAGAAACCTTTAGGGGACAACAAGAAGAAAATTAGTGAAATAATTATAAGTTTTAACAATTGTTTCTAGTTTTGCGCCAAAAGTAAACTTGTATGAATTCCTACAAGGTCAATGTATGAATTGTATGAATTCTCAACGGTTTTCTTTAATTCTTCAGACTTCCATCCATCATATTTTTATATAATTTCTTTAAACTTATCCTCTACATCTTTTTCTTGACTAATTCCTCTACATTTTCGCCTTCTCTTTTATTTTTACACATCCTTATTATTCCACTATCTACATTTCTGTATTGTATTCTTCTGTTTCTTTCTTTCGTAACTTTATTTTCTATTCTCACCTGATTACCATATTTGGTTTGGACTTCTATTATTTGTATTCTTTCCTTCCATTATTGTTGACCTTGTAGGTATTCCCTGACTCATACTAAGGTTTTCCGTTTTTACTACCTGTTTGTTTTTGTGTCGACAGACCTGATTCCTCTGTTAATAATTTTCTGGTTTTCTGGTTTCGTTTTACTAATTAAATTCGATTAATTACTAGTGAACATATTTTCTTCTCTGTATTGGCTACCTGAATGGAGCTTAACATGAAATCTCCATTGTACTAAAATTTCGTTCATCTTCTAAATTTATATTTGCTTCTGTCATCTAATTCTTCTGTAATTCAGTAAGGATGAAGATCTTGTCTTCCTTCTGAATACCTTCATCAGGTAACTCATTGATTCTTCTTATGTACCTATTTGTATACCTTTTGGACAATACTGTGCAAAATGATTATATTCGTTTCAATTCCTAAATTGTGCGCTCTAGCTGAACATTGATATCTAAAATGTTTTCCATATGCTAAACAACTATATTGATAACATCCATATTTCCATCTGATTGTTTCAGGACGAAATCTATTGATTTTATGTAGTTTGTCTTGATAGATATTTGTATCTTTCGTTGATCTGTGGCGACATTCACTTGTAGCGAGAAAAAATGCTTTTGTACACTGATTTAACAGTGCACATCGCATAGATATAGCAAATCATGTAGCATTACTTGAAAGGGAAGAAACCATGTTTTGGGAATGTTATTCAAGAGTGGAAGAAGTGAATCTAGCTGCTCTCACTGTATTATTGATCTTCATATGGGCCTAATTATCTGTTCTCTGTGCCTGTGCTGAATGGATACAAAATCATTGAAAACATGGTCGTCCCTGCATCAGGATTCATAAAACTCGTAGTGCCGTAAAAAGACGGAAGGGTGGTGTAAGGGAGCACTGCCTCCCCAATTTCAGGAGGGGACTTGACTGGTGTCCAACCTTTTGTTTTGCACATATTAGTACCTAATTCAAGAGTGCTAAGCATTTTCCGAAAGTAAACCTGGAAATATAAACATGTGAATATTAGTTCACATTTTTTGGGGAAAGGAGGTAGCCCCAGACATTTTAACACATTGAACTGCCTCTTAGTAAAACGATGTTAAATTGCCCGGAAGTAAACCTGAAATATGGAATCTGAACTTTATTAACAAACTGAACATATCGACATAAATGCTAAAATAATGAAATAAACAAATGGAAGTACAGATCGCTTAATTTCACATATTTGGAATATTGGCGAGCACTAACGAACTCGTAACATGTTTGAAAAACATAATACTCTAAACCTAGAAGGAACAATAAGAAAACCTATTCAAGAAGCTAACAGTGGTAACCGGTAATGGATATCTGTTGATTCAATTGAGGTGCAGTTTCATGAACCCAGCCATCGCAGGATTCACACTACACCCAGCCTTCATTGAACGTTTTATCACAAATTATACATTTAGTGGGGCTTTCTTGTTAATATTTTCTCGTTGTCTGTGTAATGGTTCATTAGCTTCTTGTGACCTTACTTTGCTACTTAAATTGCTAAAGTCAGTTTTTCCTTTAATTTGTCTCTTTTATGGTATCGCGCTCTACTCAGTTCTTCTGGTGCGTGACGCTAAACGTCTCTTGCGTTTTTCCGTAAATGATTTTAACTGTTCACTAATGGAGAGCTCTTTACTTGTTGATGGAGGAGAAGATTCTGATTGTGATATGTGGAGAACATGGATTCGCTGCGGACGACAAACGAGAAGTATCCCCCTTTTCCTTAACCCCTAATGAAGTTGAACATTGTGGGTCTTCATAGGTAGGTCTAGTGTATCATCGTGCAACACGAATCAAATTTGCGGACAGATAGTCGTGTTTTTAAATATCTAAGGGTTCAGTGAACATATTCCGGTGCACGCAAATCTATTGAGAGCAATATCCATGCAACACACGTTTCAATATGCGTCTGGAACAAGTTTAAAGCCGTAAATTAATTTGAAATAAATAATTGCTAGCCTCTTTTCAGATCTGTGTTTTGTTTGCAACGACAGTAGCAACACCATGCGGCTTAGCTGTAATGCTTTTGCCTCTACCGAAGTCGATGGTGATAAGTAACTTAAGATTGAAAGGTAAAATCTTCTATCCTAGAGCGGCCTAGGGTGCTGATTTAAAGGATATCTTTCTTACTCGTCGTAGTTTCAGAAGACAGTATAGTTGTATCTCTTTGCTTTTTGCAGCCTCCGGGGCAGGTGGTTATATAAATACGCCTTTGCCTATTACGGCTTCAGAAGTTGCATTTAAGAAAACCTCCGTAACACAAAACGATCTCAGAAATAGTTTAGGAAGGTTATCGATCAGCACTTGAACTTATTCTTCTGTCAACTTGAGGTCCTCTCTTATGGCTGTCCTCTGAAAAGAAAGTTCGTGAGGAGAGGGTTGGCCATCTTCGATTTCCTTCAGAACCAACTTTGGGTCTTTCTGGTATCCTCCTTCCACCGTCTGTTGGTGATTATGTTTGAATAGAAAACACGTGTTCGTTAATGAAGCATGCATTATAGTAGTTGCTTCCAACTGAAATACCGAACCTTACAGCCCCTACACTAGGAACATAATTCACAGGATTATTTGAAAAGTACTAATATTGTTGTGGAAACATTTGTTAAAAAGGTTCTATTTTCATGGCAAAATCCTTGATACGTGCCAGTAAGTAGAAACATAAAAGCCCGTAAAACTTTGCAAAATTCACGCTTCGTGGAATCTTGAATTCTGCATTTTTGGCTTTCTTGCAGACATTGTAATAGAATTGCCTGATACTAAATATCCCCATCACGCATATGAGAATTTTGTAAGATTTTCTTGTGTAATTGACCATGAAGATGATGTATCAGCGGTTTTTCGGATGGAGCAAGATTTGGAGAACACTGCCGATTTAGGGATTCTTATTTTGTGATTGTAGCTCCTATAATGTCCAATTCCGTCGAGAGTGTATAAAAACATTTTTATATTTGTATAATATCTCATGTAGGCCTGTTTCTGCGACTGTTCCAAATTAGGATTAATATCAAAAACATCAATTTTGAAAAATTTTATCTATACTTCAAAGAAATCACGACCTCCTCTTTTCCTGTACAATTTTTATTTTCTTCCTTTTTGTACGCTTTCATTACTGGAAAAGATTATTCCTGGCATGCCACAAGGTCCCCCACTGACGTATTTTTCCTTAAAATTACAGGGTAATTATTTGGATTGGAAATTACGTCATGTTGTTTACCTTGTCAAGGAAGTGGTAGAAAAACGATACGAAGAAAGATCTATAATCTTCAATCTGTCTTTTTGCTATTACCGGAATAAAAGCGTGGAAAAGTTGAAATAATGGAATGCGTTTGTCAATAAAAGAGCAAGCTTGTCTTTGCCAAAGTATATGTGTGGTGTGTTGTGATAAAATGTTTTCCTGGTTCTTTTTTGGTGATGTTGGCTTCTTATCATTTTTAGAAAGGGATATAAGATTCTTTGTTAAATCGATTGTAACATAAGTGTTTAAGCAAGTCTAAACTAAAAATAAATGGAATACATGATTTCTTCCTCATACGAAAGTAATGAGAGAATGTCGTTTCCCAACATTGAATGATACCATTGCTACATATTTCAAGGTAATAATTTTATTTTATATCCCTTCAACCCTGCAATAGGCGCGTGGATATTTGTGACATAGATAGTCGCGCGGGCTACCACTGTAGCCCATTTGTTTTTATTTTATTATATTGGCAAGTTTGTTAATATTTTTATCTTTCTTGTAGAGAAATGTATTTATAAACTGTTCTAAGGCTCTTATACACAATTTGAGAAATATATTTATTTTCAAAGTTATGTATATACAAAGAAAATCAACGCCATTCATTTTTCAAAAGTAATACACGAATAGGACTGTAAAAGTTATTTGTTTTAAGCAATAAATGCACCAATCTGGTGAATTTTCGACTTTTCTTCATCGTAAACATATATGTCGGAATTCCTTTTTTAAAAATACGCATTATTTTACCGAACGTTTACAAACAAAGGTTACAGATAAACGTATTATCGACAAAACATATACCTTTTGATCGAAATACTTTTTATGATTTCCTGCTATCAAAAGTTTATTACGATTTTGCATAATGATACATAAGCTATTTACTCTCATATACTTTTCTTTTTCTGTTTTCAAGATTTTCGAAGCATGTCCTACGCACAAGTGATTGAGTGTCAATGTGCACCTTCCTTCAAGCATTGATCACCCATGAAAAATATCAAAATGCCAAGAAGGGCACGTATTTCAGTCTCGTCTGTAAGTTTTGCATCACGGTCACGTACAAATATCTTTCTAACTCTGTCAATGTAAATATTGCTACAATCAACTATAAGTATAAAAATGTTTGCATCTAAAAGCAATTTTAGACATTTAAGTTACGAAAACGCAGACCTGGCCTCACCTTTAGGTCCAGGAAAACGAAGAAAATATTATGAGCACGAGTACAAATATTACGAGTAGTAGTTTTTTTTCATCTGAAATTGTATTTTGCTACATAATAATTTACTTCAGAACTGTATTTATTATCACTATCATCAACAGGTATCAGTGATTCCTGCTACTCGGAATTCTCAGTAACATCTTCTGAATTTTTACTAATACTGTGTCCGGAAAATGCAGTTCTTCCGTCTTCACCATCACTATCGCAATCTAGAAAACATTCCTCATCAGAATTGGCATTTTGCAAACCTATTGACCATCTGATACACACAAACTATAATAAAAAAACCTTGACGTTTTGGAACATTTGTAACAGCAATAGTCGCGCGGGCTACAGATGTAGCCCATGAAATTTTCAAGCAGAAAAACAATGAGCTCGTTTCGTTTTTACGTTCGATTACACAATAAACATGCAGAATGATAGTTGATACAAAGATACACAGACACCCTTTGTGTTAGCATCTCAAATTACCTTGCGTCAAGGAAAACTAAAACGCTGGGCTACAATAGTAGGCCGCGCGCGTATTGCAGGGTTAACCGCTCTTTTATGTTGTATTAATGAACATCAGGAAGTAAATATTCGAAAGGCCAGATGTAAATGCGGGATCCGGTTTCAAGTAGCACTGTTCGTTTGCGTAACTTTGTGACTATTTATATGCTTTGTTCTGTCATTAGTATTGCTTGATCTTTGACTCCTGAACAAAGGTCGGCCCTATTTGCTTTTTGGACGATTAAAATAGGTAGAAGCACAGTACCTACGCTTTCTGCATATTGCGAAGTTCAGTATTTGATCTTCTGTTGTGGATTTTGTTGGAGGTTTTGTGGTGTCCCCTGTTTTCCTCTATACTTCACCCCGTTCTAATAGTTTTTTTATTGTTTCGTCGGTTATTTCCTTAATTCCTCTTTCTCTTTTGGTTATGCAAACTGTTTTTTTGCAGCTATTAAATAGGGCTCTGCCATTTTATTAGCAAGGGAAGAAAAATCTTTTAAACAGGGATTTTCTGCTGGTGTGGAGATTCTACGACGTTGAAATTAGACGTCTGATCTTCTTTTTCTAGTTGTGGTGTTGATATTGAAGTACCGGTATGTAATGGCGGAAGAAGAGGATTATATTGAAAAATAGGATTTTATCTAGGTACTGCAAATTTGACATTAATTTTAACCTGAATGATTCAAGAGACTGAGGTAGTATATTTATGTATATACAAATACAGTGCGCCAATATATAACGAATTGAGTTATTTTGCAATAGAGAAATGGAAACTACACCGAAAACAAATATGTATATGAGCTTCTTTGAGGCTAAGCGGTTGTCGTGCTCGCCTTCGGAGTGGGTGACCCGGGTTCAATTCTCGGCGGGAGTTCATGTGGTTCGGATTCCACGTTAATCAGTAGGTCCCGTTTCATATAGTTTCGCTGTTTAACGGGATGTTAAACTCAAAATCAACTCAACTGAAAGTATACGTCTATCAACTGGCTAGCACAAATGTCAGTAGTTAAGAAGTAACAGAGTTACATATTAATATTATTATTATTACTGTTACTACTATAATATGAATTATTATTAATGAATAGAATGTTGCAATTAGGTTTTGTTCCATGAAGTTGGGAAGTCATGGAACGGAATCTCTTAGGTAGTTACATAATGCTTATATGAATCATTTAGTAGCATTTGAGTTTCGCAATAGTTCGTAAGGGCAGTGAGTCTTTGAAGCAAGCCTGTAGGACAGAAAACCGAGAGAACAATGGTGCACATGTTGAAGCCACGTATCAAATTTTGTTGGTCACTAATTTTGGATTCCAATGGTCTCGCTATTCTCTCATTAAATTAACAGTTGAATCCCTTGGGAGCAAATATATGGATTTCATGGAGAGATCGAAGTAGAAATAAATCTGTAAGAGTACTGTTAATATGTGAAGACAGACAGATAAAAAAAGTTGTCAGAAAAGTGAAGGCACCGATTATTGCTAACCATTCGCATTAAACTTGAAAACATTGCGTATTAGGATAAGCAAAGGTTTGTTTCATAGTTACTATGGATAAAATAGTGAAACAGATAAATTGATTCGATTAGACAAATATAATATTCCAGAGCAACAGAAATTTTAAATGATACAAGATTACGACGCTCAATAGCATTTTAGTCATAGTATATGAACTAATAGTATATTAGTTCAATAGTATAATATTATATTTGTGTGTTGTTGCTAAGTGTTAATGCAAGTAACATGATAATGTCTTAACGTTTTAAAATCCCTCCCTTGTCAATTTTAAACTTACTGCCTATTTCGTTTTATTGTTTTATATTATATCTTGTTTTGCAGTATTCTGGCCGTGTAATACTTCATTTTCGACGGTATAACAAAATATTAGATTCGATTGTACGAATAGTGAAGTTGATTTTGTGTTTAACGTCCCTTTCAGCAGCGAGGCTATATGAGACGGGACCTACTGATTGAAACGGAATCCGAATCACATGAGCTCCCGCCGGGAACCCGGGTCTCCCACCTGGTACGAATAATGTATCTTGTTTCGGTGTTTCTTGTAGGCATATAATATTGTTCTCCCTCTGGGTTTGTAGTTGACACGTGCCTCTTGAGTCACATTAACTCATGGAAGCAATTACAAAATATGAACTATTATAGTGGTACAGATTCCACCTTGAACTATAGGTCTGCTTCTCATCCAGCCTCGGTGCAAAAGAATCAATAACCTTTATCAAACAAACAGATATAACCCTACTTTAGTCTCGCCATTCCATTTCAAAATGAAATGAAATCTTAAGTTTAACGTCCCACGATTATGTCCGTTAGGTTATGGGAGGCGATGATTAAGGCAAGTGAATGACGAAGGAAGAATTAGTGGAATCAGAATATGGAAGGAAATTGAAGTACTCCGAGAAAACCTATAGAAACGATATTGTCACCGCAAACTAATTTCTCCGGGAATTGAATCAATGCGCTATTCTATTCGAAATGAAATGAAATTTCAAGTTTTACATCCCTTGGTTATACTCTATAGCATATAATAGACGTGTGATTAATTAGAGTGAATGATTTGTGGAAAGGAAATATGGAATAAAATTGGAGGACCCACGAAAGTCAACAAAAAATATCTATGTGATTCATTGGCTACAAAGTTAACTAGTGTTTAAAGCAGTTGCTCTAACCGCACTGCTCATATTTACTCACTGAACTCTCATTTTACACACAATATCTTTGTTTGTTATTTAGTGTCTTCGTTTGTTACATTTGCTCGTTTTGCAAATGCTCAGTTGGTTCGGGTGCTCACTTGCACGTACCCAGTCAAGGTCGAGATTCTGGGTTCTCGTGTCACTGGAAATGTAGCTTTATCGATGACGCAACTTTTGGGAGCGTATCGGGAAAATAGCTCCATTAGTAAAGCAGATATGAGTGCATACTCGGTTTTCCTATGGCCCAGCTCGCATACGCCTTTTGTAGGGTAGATAAACAGGGGTGTGTGGGTGTGAATAACGAGACTTGTTAAATGGTGTTGTTATTTTTTTTAAACTCTGCTAAAAAGGCTAATATTTAACTCCACCATTGCCGAACTCAAGAGTGTTGGGGTAGCTACCACCGTAAAAGAAAATAATCTCTATTGTGTGTATGTGTGTGTGTGTAAAATAGCATAATGCTATGTTAAAATAGGAGTTGAAAAAGAGAACGACTCTTAAGTAATCTGTACTAAATAGTCCATACTCTTTACTAAATGTGGAAACACCACCTCAATATGTGGCTCTGTTTGCGAGTATGACCTTTGATCTTTGGGTCATGTGGTAGTTGATGACCAAACCACCACCTCAATACTTGGCTCCGTTTTCGAGATATTAGGTTTTAAGTACTTTGAACTTTGACCTCTGGGACATGTGGTAGTTTGATGACCAAAACAGCACCTCAATATGTGGCTTCATTTTCGAGTTATTAGGTTTGACCTTTGACCTCGATAGTCGGTATTTTTGGAACATGCAGTTGTTGGTGTATGCGGCTTCCTTGACGAGTGATTGGGTCATACCCGCACATAAAACATAAGGCCCAGGTAAAATAAGTGTGGGATGTTCGAAAACCCCCATATCCCGAGTTTGACATAGGAAGGGCCTAGATGTAGATTTTCTTTGCGCAGTAGGTCATAAAAGGGAACGAGTAGGAGAGTCCAGTGGGCGTGGCCAGGGAGTGTAGCCAAACGTGGGCGGGGCAAACTGGGCGGAACCAGGGGCGGGGTCACGTGACCGGCCCCAGCCAATCAGCGTGAAGGGGGCGTGCCTTGTTTGCCCATGCGCAATAGGAAAAAAACACCCCAAGGTGTCCCCTCCCTTATCCTATATTGTGGTAAAAATTATTTTCTTGGGTAAAATCTACTAGCGGTAGTTTATTCTTGTCTTTTTCGGCCACTTTTGTTTTTAAATAACAGCTCAGGTTATTTCATAAATAAGTATTTCATTAGACATCTAATAACATTGAATAACTCATTGTCCCTGAAAAAAAAAACACAAGGGTTAGTTTACTCAACGTTTTCCCCGACAATTTTCTCAAATGACTCGGACTATTTTGTTCAAGTTTCGTAAATAAATGTTTCATAAATTAGTTAAAAATATGGCTAAACTCGCAGGATCGAAAATGATCCACAATATGTCGTTTACTCTTGGGGTGAGATTTCTAACGATTCTCTCAAAAACGTCTCAGGTGCTTTTGTTAATATTGCAAAAACACTTATTTTGTTAATTGCCTTAATATTCAGTATGATATATCTAATGAAAATATCGGAAGATGTGGTACATTTTTTGGGAGGAAGGGTCAAGTTTATTCAATTGAGTTTTCGGAGACAAATTATTTTATTTCTATTTCCGAAATACAAGTTTCAATAGGAAGTGTGGTTTAACAATTAAGCAAACTGGAGCGACAAAGTGTAGTGCGGTAGCCCGTAATTTTATAAAAATCAAGGCTATAACTTTTTCCTACTCATTGTTTATGGAAGCAGAATTCTGTCCTTATTAGTTACACAAGGCGATAATTTTTTCGTTTTCATTACCGTTTCTGTTGTTCTTTTAAGGTTTAGTTCGTAAGATTAAACATTATTTTTTATAATCATGCATCAAATTAAGCAATCGTGTTCTAATTTTCAGCCCCGGTCGTGAGATTTATAATTAATGAAATCCTACTAGTGGCATAGACAAGTTATATATTTAGAGATTTCGACTTTATACTGATAAAAAAGAGTTATCGAACATACATTACAGTGAGTTACGATCCTCGCATTACTAATGTATCTCCAAAGTCCTCACCTGTTTGGTGGTGACGTCGTCGGGAACATAGGCGCCGACTTGAAGAAAATATTGGGGGGGCCAAAACAATGAATAAATATATAATCATATTCAGCCGTTTTCTACCAACTGCTGCATAAAGGCCCCCTTCTCTCCAGATCTCGGTCTGCTGCATCCGCTCCGCTGCTACATTCATGACCTAAGTCAAATTTGTGTAAACGCATTAAAACAAACTCAAATTCTGGGAACTTCCTGCACTACATTGATCTTCACTTTTCATATCAGTGTTACCATAGTGTTGGTTGAAGCTTCAGTGCTCTATTAACTCTTTTAGGATTTTTGGTAACTTTTGTTACCATGACATACTGTGGACTTTGACCTCTTATTTAGGTTCTATAAAAGGTACTTTAGTCCTTTTTATTAGTCAAGTCAAGGATGGACCAAAGAACACCCCAGATGCGTTTTGGAACCGGATGGTCAACTTGGCTGCGCCAAATGGGTGCGGAAGGGTGTGACTTTTTACTTTTTCTTAAGGCAGATTTCAAAAATTTTTCACGCCTGTAGTTTTCATGATATCAGATTGGAATTGTATGTACCTTTGGGTATTTCTCAAATTTTTCTGAGATCTCTACGTGAAGCCGAGTCCCGGTACGAGTGGCGCGAATGTTCCGAGGGGCTGAATTTTTCAGAAAAAAAAATGCAGTTTCCCCAATTTTTCCGGTTGAGGAAAACGATACGTAAATGTGTGTGGCACCGTTGGAAATGGTTTGTTATACTAAAGAAAATAACGTTTAAGCCATGACTCTAGGCTAAATAGTAATGGCGCAGTAATTTTTTTATAATAAATATATAGGTATGTGTGTGTAGAAAAAGAGAGCCTAAATTCAGACTTTCAACATTTTTTCTGCCCTTTGTTTTTAAGATACAAGATTGGTATTTTGCTCACGTATTATGTACATAACAATGTATTTTTTGAAACAAAATATTCAAATCCCTATGTCAACCCAGGCCTAGGCCAGAGGGGCAAAATGTTTTGGTTGGATTTGCAAAAATACTTCCGAGTTTTTCCCTAACTATCTGGTTTAGGTGTATGATACGGACATGTGAGTGATACCGTTGGAAAGGGCTTATTATACTGAAGAAAATGGCGTTTAAACCATGACTCTAGGCTAAATAGGAATGACGCAGTACATTTTTAAAATATTTTATACCTAGGTATATATAGAGGAAGTTCGGGTTTTACGGAATACCATTTTTGTTTCGCTTGTAACTCAGTTATTAATTGCACATTGAAACAAAAAGGAAAACAAATATACGCCTTACATATTTGGCTTTATTTATGCATATCTTGATAAAGAAGTTTCGTTACAGGGGTGGGTAAAATTTATAATTTGCAAAGAAACAACTTTGGACGGTAATATGAAATAGTCGAACATGGAATAAAAATGGTATACAGAAAAGAAATGAGTTTTCTGTTGAACATACAACGAATACAGTGACAATATATGAAAATTCTGAATGCCAAGCCATAACTGATTGTGATTAGCTGCAAAAGTCATAAATATAATACTCTGCTTCAGGATCGGCACAATCACTGTGTGCTCACATTAAACATGATGGACGCTGGAACCAAGTTCACCCCTTGTATCATCAGAAAATCTGCTGTAATAAAAAAAATACACTTAGCATTGTTGTCATCATAGTGTATATTTAATTGCCCAATACCGATGGATATTTTTGTAATCGGAATACCATACGGAATACGGAATACCATGCTTTTCTTGCGGGTATTCCATATTGCCCTCCACGCCACCTTGGAAACGAAAGAGCTGTTAAACGCATTCGAAGGCGTATAGGATAATGGCGCTTATCAAACTACCTCTGTATATCCAACGTCATAGTAAATAATGAATTGTTGTTCTATTACATTTCAATAGGAAAATACAGGTTGTAAACCACTCATTTGTAAAAGTATTCCTGAATAAAAAATCAGATTTTCACGTCTACCAACACAACGAATGGCACAATCACATGGAGACTGACTATAGAGCATCATGGGGACGTGAGGTAGTAGTTTCTTTCCTCTCCGCTTGGAAGCAACACATCACAGGCGAGATAATGAGGTATTCCATATTGTCCGACTATTCCATAATACCCGAATGTCCTCTATTTATATACATATATGAAAAGATGGGTCACCTTCAGACTTTCAAAAATTTCTCCCGACCTCAGTTTTCAAGATACAAGAAGGAAATTTTTGGTACGTATTATGTATATTACAAGATTTTTTTTAAAGATTCAGATCCCGTATACGTGAACCCAGACCCGGGCCAGAGGGGCACAAAAATTTCGATTTTTTTCGAAAAATGTTATGTTTTTTTCAATGTTCTTATTTCTGGTGTATAATACGGACAAGAGTTGAAAAGTATGAGCTATCCTGAGAAAAACGAGGCATGAACCACGATCCTACGATAAATAGTAAGGAAGCAGTAGCTGTTTGAGTGAAAGTCTAAAATTTACCTCAAAAAGTGGAAATCCTAAAAAGGTTAAACGCCGAATTGAAAAAGGTGCTTTTTATCGAATAAGAAGGCTGTTCCTAATATTGAATTAAAGGCACGACGTAATTTACGACAGAAATTCTTGCTCCTCTTCGGTAATTCTTCCTCAACTGGATTATTTTGGGGGGGCGAGGACCCCACCTTTAAATATTGGGGAGGCCAAAAGTGCTCTGCCCCCCCCCCCCAAAGTCGGCGCCTATGGTCGGGAATCTATCTTGAAGCAACTTTGACAATGAGTATTATATACGATATATACGGTATACTCGTATATCCTTCAGAGTAAACAGAAAAACATTGTCAACGTTTAACACGGGGCGCCTTACAGTGTGGAGAGGAAACTGCTGGAGCGATTGGAATAAATCCGAGATTTTAGATTGAAAACCTTCTATTTCCAATAAATTTCCTTTTTCTGTTGTATCTTTATCATAACAAAGTTCCGGTCTTTTGATGCGCCCAGTATACAAGACCAATGATCTACAACCGGCGTACTGTAGTGCCAGAGTGCCATGGCAAGGTGAAAAATGTGATGCAAAATTTTACACATCGTAAGAAAATATTTTTTTAGTTATTATTATTATTCCAGTCTATTATTATTGCAGTTACTATGCTTCATACGCTTGCACAGTATTTCGTTCTCTATCGTATTTTATCCTCTATATATGCATTTCGTCGGTTGCTGGAACAAAAAACGAAGACGTTTATGACTGCTATACAGTGACGACACTACAAGGGATCAGGGGAACGGGCGCCTTTCGATCACATCCTCCGCCTTCCGTCATCGTGACAACCTCTTCACCCGACATAATGTATTATCATACATCAGTTTCTCGTTACACAAAAATATAACTGGGTTTCCAAATCTGTATCTGCCTATTGATACGTAACCCTTCCCCCAAGAAAGTAAAGCTGGGGGAATGTTTCGCATGTTTCGCAAAAAGTACAGAAAGCAAATTATAAGATATC
Source organism: Thermobia domestica (assembly GCF_964235325.1). Taxonomy (NCBI): domain Eukaryota; kingdom Metazoa; phylum Arthropoda; class Insecta; order Zygentoma; family Lepismatidae; genus Thermobia; species Thermobia domestica. Next base: position 293,590,266 of record NC_137456.1, on the reverse strand, counting down.
CAAATTTACTGTTAAGACCAATAGATCAAACACAACACCTACATCTAAAAGAAGGTGAAAGTATACCAAGGTTCAGCTAATAGTGAAATTCCAAACTTTCTCTCTCAGCCGACAATCAGTCTCCGAGTTCGTTTTCAGCTAGGTAAGGGCACGAAAGATACAAGTACGTTATTTAACTGATTCAGTGAAATGTAGTTCGTAGAAGGACGGAGTCCAGATGTTGCATTGATGTCATTCTCCTTTATGTTCGTTTGTTTCGTGGAGCTATTGGTCCAAAGTTTCGTTTTATGAATATCAATGCTTGTCCGCAAGGTAAAGCTGCTGTGGCCAGCCCTCCTTGTGGAAGAGGATATCCATTAAATCTGATGGCCAGCGTATTCCCTGGAGTTCAACCCATAGAGCATGCTTGGGATGCTCTAGAGAGACGTGTTGTCGAACGTATACCTCCACCAAGTACACTTCCAGACTTTCGACAAACTCTCATTGAAAAGTGACACGGCCTGCAACAAGAAAAATCGTTTCCGGTATGCTACGTCGATGTGAATATTGCGTTTCTCTTCGAGAAGAGCATATTCCATACTGAGTCCTGCATATGAATGCTCTACTATCCTAGTCTTTTATTGCATTCTGGAGTCCTTAAATATTGGAAGTATTTAATACACTGTTTTAGTACAGACACTCCATGAATAAAATTACTATAATGTTACCTGATGTATTCTATTGCTGACCCTAACCGACATTCATGGAACCTGGTATATGAGGGTCTTAGGTCACTTTAAGTTTGGGGCACGAGTGTATTATTTTCCTTACAACTTTCTAAAAGGATTATAAATTTGGTGTGTACATGAACTTAAAGTAAAAATGATCGCATGGATTAAATACATACCTACACATAAAGGTAAACACAACTGTTAAAATAGTATCTCATACAAAATGATATGGACGCAAGATTTAACCTTACAGATACAAAACAGTAAAGAATGTCTTGTAATCATTCTACAATTGATTTAATGCAAGTGTTACGATTACTGTAACCTATGTCAAAGGTTCATGTTGTAATGCACTTTATGAACGCCATGTTTCAGTGGTTAGCAAAGACGTCATTTCAGATCATCTTAGACTTTAGCGGGGAGGGATGGAGCTAGATCGTTCATCGACATAAGAATTTCATGTTTTATATAGTCTATTAGTATACGATTTATTAAATGGTCTGTATTTGTAAAAACTAGGAATGACAATTACCGTCTATGCCCTCCTAAAATGTCGTTCCTGGTGGTGATGATTTTTGCCTTCTAAATCCGCGATTTTCTTTACGAAGCTTAAATTTTCATAATCACTTAAAATTTGGCATTCCTAGTATATACCATTTATTATTATTTTCGTCTACATTTTATTATTAAAAGAGTAGCCTTAGTCTCCTCCTAAGAATATAGAATAGAGTAGAACGATAAATATTTATAGAACACTCGTATACAATACTGATAGAGAGATATAGAATACTGAATAGAACACTGGTACGAAGCTAAATCTGCTGATACATCAGTTGATTAAGTTATGATAAAAAGGCAACTGAAACTTTATCCGAACCGAAATGATCAACAAAACTTTTAAATACATTTTTTTAAGTGTTCTTGTGTTTGAAAATAAATTAATTATCCAATGCTTCATAATGACCCAACATTTTATGATAAAGGGAAACATTCCTGTAAACACTAAAATGAGGAAACGTGTGAGCTCGTCGTGACACGGGTACTACTGAAGCTCTAGGCTACTCAATCGAGAAATATGAAAATGTAAAAAAGCAAAAGACTAGCTCTTCGTAACATACAAAATGTTACCGGATGAACACAGAACAACTCCATATAAGTATGGGCGTCTCTTGAATGTTATAATTAATGGGTAGAATTAAAACATTATAATGCTTGTAGACTTAACTAAGTTATGTTAAAATGGTAAGGCAATTGAATGGATATTTGAATTAAAAGCTAGTGAGTTTTAATTTTTAGAGTTCTAAATTATGCTATATATAAATATCGGAAGTCTTACAAAACGGCTATACCCGTCCTTCCATTTGTCGATGGGGATTATAGCAAAACTGGTTATATATAGAGAGAAGTGGTTTTCGAAAATCGATTCAGCGTCTCATAAATAAGCACTCCGATCTTATACTCCGTATCTTATACTCCGTTAATCCACTATTGAAGTCCTAATAGGTAAAAGTCAACCTCATGCAATCTCAACAATGATCGCCATAAAACTAACACAGTAATAATCAAAAATCTTTTCAAGACTTCTCTCACTACTATGATTATTGTCAATGCCAGATGAGGTACCTGGAAACATCACGTATCATCACTCATGTAAATTCTCACTTGAAAAGAGCTGCAGAACACGTTGATATCTGAATCAATTCACTTTTTGAAAGATTTTAGAATCTTCATCCATATGGTATTAAAACCGAAAGCATTATAAATTTACTATTACTTCCGGTTTCAATATTGATATCATAAGAAGAAACTGCAAGATATATTGAAAACCAATTTTTTAAACCATTCAGCGTCCCAAGATAGATTCTTTTTCACTTCGTTAATATGTTGTTCAAACAGACATGGTAGAAATTAAGAATAACAACAGCTGTACTAGATATTGACAAATAGTTTCCAGAGATCGATTTAGTGTCTCAAAAAGGAATCTGTATTTATTTACTAGAATGCGAAATTAAATTTTTAATACTGTTTCCGGTTTCAATATTGATCTACATAGAGGGAGAGAGAGAGAAAGAGCGAAAGTAAGATATAGAAAATGCGCTTTCTGGAATATATTATGAAGCACAGATTGAATCCGCTCTGATAAATCTCTATTCGAACTGGAAGTGGTAGAAGACAACCGTATCCGGTTTCAAGATTAATTGCTATAGAATAAAAGTTTCAATATATAAAATGTTTTTTTTGGGGGGGGATGGATTGAGCGTGTAAAGGAAAGATATCACCACCCGTGTCTGTCTGCTAAAATCAGAAATTATTACTATACCTTTTTACAGATGAAAACCTACATGTGCGGTAGCCAATGATACGCGATATTTCTAGGTGTTGCGACAGATATTGACAAAAATCATAGTAGTACGAAATTCCGTGTGTCTATACACTGTCTGTCATCTGCCCCAAAATGATGACAACTTCGCCTCACTGCTATTGAGGGTGCAGAAAACCTTCTCAAAGCTATTTAACTTGATATTCGAAAAGAGCTATAATTAACTGAAACATGACTAAATAGCTATGTATGTTTAGCTTGATATCATCTATCGCTTTGGTCATTATGAGACCGATAGATGACTAGATCTTCTCCACCACCAGCAACTAGCGCTGGAATATAAAAATAAATCTCATCTGAAAGATAATTCTACAACTAAAGCATGTGGGAAATGTAGCTCATGGTATTTAGAAATCATAACTCATACTCAAATTTGCTTTTAAAAGTGCAGCAGATAGGGTAAAGACAATAAAGTACAAGAGTAATTAGTCTGGCGTAGTCACTTATTGTTTCGACGAAATAAACAGTACCTTCTTCAAAGTTAGTAAGTCCATTCTTCTCCTCCCTCTCTTCCGCTGGCTCGTTGCTGTTCTTCCAACTCCAAACGAAGTGCCCCGAGAAACACCCACCATCCAGTTTTGTTTCCCGGACTGAGGTCTCAAACCACACCTCCTGATTTCCTCAATACCAAATATGGTCACCTCTTCCTAACACCGTGTTCGTGATGTCACATGAGTCAAAACGTTTGAGAGTCGAAGACCTCACACGCTGGGGACTTCACCTCCTGATCCTGAATTTTATTTTCTGAGGAATTTCAAGTGCAAAGCTAAACCTCAGCGAAAAGTAGAAAATACAAAATACACACTTAATAATCGTTGACGTAGTTACCAGACAATAACTTTTAGTTGAGGCAATCGAATGAGTCAGCTAGAGAAGAGCTAACTGGCGCTCGAAATATGTACAAATAAGTTATATGTGAGCAATGTCCTCAAACGCAGACTAGTGACACTGCCAAGAAGTGGAAACGTAGCCAGACACAAGTAGAAAGTTGATAAGTTGCACAAAGGTAGGAAAACAAACAAGGGTAGTGACTTTATATGAGGTTAAAGGAATCTGCTATTGCACTTATCTTTTAATAAAACACAAAGGTATACAAATATGCTTCTAGGAAGCCTGAGACTACATAATTGAACTTTCCGAGGAAAGAAAAAAAATAAAAATAATCCAGCGAAGTAGAGGACGTGAATCCAAAAGTCTGTCGTTGGAATCGAACCAGGGACCTCCGACGTATCGTATCGTAACATGAACTCCCCGCAAACAAGATGATTGAGTCTAAGAGCTGAATACATGGAAGATCTAGAACAATCATCGGCATCTAAAAGAAACTTAAAAACACATGTAAGTATACATTCAATTTTTTTTCTCAATATTCAAAATTAACAACCAAAAAAAACCTAAATCATACTTAGTTACGACTTTGAAGTTAAGATTAAAAAACACTAGATGGCATAGGCTGTATCGGACGACGAATCCAGGCAGACGACAAGTTCTCAAATAAGCGAAAGTGGCGACGCCATACATCTAGTACGAGAAACTAAAACAAAAGAAGATTTTTAAAAAGTGATGAGAAAAATCAAAATAAAGATATTTTAAAGGTAAGTCCTACAAATATACAACAACAACAACAACAAAAAAACAGTTATAATATAAATATATGTATAGTCTTGAAGTAGGAAAAAAAAGAAATTGATATGGATGGAATAATAAATAAGCCAAAGTAAACGGAAACAAACCCGGTATAAAAATGTGTAAAGCAAAAGCAAACTTAAAAAGAAAAATAATGATAATATTTCTATTATGTTTGACCTTCCTTATTTAAACAAAAGTTAATAAGTAGTATACAGTAAACGAAGGGCAGTAAAAAAAATCAGCTTAATTGAAATCCAATCAGCCTTGCACTAAAGTTTTTTTTAATATAGAATGAAATAAATAATCCACAATGTAAAGTCTCTAATGTAGATCTCACTCTAATGGAAGACAAAGCTTAATAATTTACGCATTACTAGGTAACTACCCATAGAATAGCACAGAATGTTGGCGGAACAAAACCGGGGGGCAAAGAGTGGTCCTATTAGTCTTAAGAAAATTGAACCATGAAGGATTTAATCTTCACGGTGTCCGTAGAAATGGACTTATCGCGGTCCATATTCGCACTTGCCGACAAGCAAAATAGGACACGACAGACCACCACCAAACTACTCCTAACCTAACGCGGCCTATAAGTGAAGATGTCCAGGTGAAATATCCAAGGTGAAACCACTCCTCGAGGCGACGTGACGACAACCAGTCGGCAGGATCGAAGATCACAATAAGTCAAATCCACTTGGCGAGAACTTCCATGTCCAATAGCAAGGCTGAGGCGTAGATTTCTCAATTGTAATCCATATCAGAAAGGCAAAATAAGTCCAGACGAAGCATTGAAAGTGAAAAGTATGTTCGTAGTCAGAGGTAGAAGTTTAAACACAAATAAAATCACAGTCTATAATGTGAATAAAATACGATCTGTCGTAGCATACAAATTATGTAGTATTATTATTAATAAATATCTTTGTGTCTTCTAATCACATTAAATTCAAAGTCTATACAAAATATGCATATACAATAAAGATGATACTACTCCACGTCTACATTTTTCTTCTCTTTCCAGAAATACTACTTGAATCCAGCAATGGGACGTAGGCTTCAATGCATCCAAGGATTTCCAAAAGGTAACTATAATCTCAATATCCTTCAAATAATATAATCAAAATACTGATGCATCATATGCCACAACGAATTCTTAAAATATATATGTCGCAATACAACTGTACAATGCTAATACAAAGTTATTATATCAACGCCTATAAATATCTCTCTAATAATAATACCTAATCCCAAGTTGCAGTAAGTTCCAATAAATATCAATAATATGTTATATAGTCATGTAAATAAGAAACTGAAGGCGAAGGATGAACATTAGTTCTATTGCTTTCACTAGTAGTTGGTGGAGGGGGTGGAGGCAGGCTAGCACTTCTAAAAACTTTAGGATTTCGACGTAACATGGGGCGTCGCTTATAAATTTTAAATAACAGAAAAACTGCTAACAACAGTAATAAAATTTCCACAATATAAACAATGATCCACAACACATCTTGATCCAAAGACATAGATTCTGCTCTAGCGCCTTTCACACAGAGAGTACACAAGAAAACACCTTGTTTATATAATAAGTAACCTATGGCTAATGTCAAAATAAAATTCCAAACCACGAGAAAAATTGGAATAAAATTGTCTCTATAATAAATTGGAGTATAGGGAACCACAGTAGCGACAGAATAGCTAGAAAGATTTAGATGAGGTACAGAATAGTGCCAATTGAGATTTAATAAATTTGAGGAATTGAAAACTTCATGAGTTTTAAATTTCTGATTAAGGTGAACAAAACTATTGGCAGACAAGAAAGCCGGAAATAAATGCACTACAGTAGGCGTAACTAATTCCGTTTGGAAACAAGGAAAGACGGCTTTCGCAAATAAATGGCTATTAACTCTTAATGTCGTACCACAAGGCAGTTTAATCATAATCGAACCATACTTAGCTTTATCTGTAATGTCTAAGAGTTTAGTGTTAGTACCAGTCACTAATTGAACCGTAGCAGGCGGATGAGTCAACACATAAGTATGTGGTTGTAATTCCAGCAATTGGCTTTGAGAATTGCCATGACAAATATAAGAGCACGATGAAATTATATCACGGACAGTTATACCAAAATATCCTTTATATAAACATTGCGCTAAATGAGAAGACACAGAAACATATGATGGGATTTTACATAATGGTGAAACTTGCAAATTACATGACAAAAGGTCTGATCCAGTAATTGGTAGGGATAAAATATGACCCTGAAAGATAACATAACTGGGTGAAATACTAATTGAACATGTTTGGTTATGATAACCAAATGGAATGGCCTTAACTGAAAATAATTTATATTGCATATCTTGTTCTCTAAGTGGCACTTTAAAATGCACAAAAATGTAACTATCAGTAATAGTGCACGAAAGTAATTTCAAAGTATAATATATATCAATATCTTCAGCAGGAATAGCCAAAATCATACGTTGTTTAGTTATAGATTCCTGTAAAATGTGAAGCTGAGCTTGCAAACCTTCATAAGGCACCAATACGGGATCTAACTTCCCTGCTCGACAGCTTTGAATGGACGTTTGATAACGCTGAAATTCTAATACTTTCAAAATGTGCATCGATAACTGATATAATTCACCCAAAATCGCAAAAACTTCCAATTGGTCCTTATTTGATAAATTTTCTAAGGTCCTGGCCAAAAATTTAGATTGATCCAACAAAGTCTTAGAAAAAACTTCCATCTTTTGAAAATTTTTACCCAATTTCTCCTGGAAATTTGTTAATTCAACAGACGCATTCTGAATATACACAGAATTCCTCAGTAACTGCTGTCTTAGTTCAATAACTGTAGATTCTAATTTATCTTGTTTCTTCTGAAAAGACGATAACTGTCCTTGGGTAGCCACGTTACAGCAAAATGAAAAAAGGTTCCCTAAAATAGCAATACCTCTCTTAGAACGCGAATGTTCTCGGTATCTATAAGGTTCATTAATTTTCAAAAAAATACTCGCTATATGTGAATGTAATGAGTCAAGACTATGAGCTAAAGAGCATGTCTGAATAGAATACGAAGAATTATCGGCACAGTGTAATGATTTAAATAAAGAAGACGCAGGCAGGGATTGCGGAAAAGTGAAACTTACGTTAAACATGATGGGAATAGCATATTGGTATAATATGTGGCCATGTAACTCATTAAAAAAAGTCCACTTGAAATCGACACATTAAAATTGGCAGAAGTACCAAAGGCAATGGATAAAACCAGGGTCATCTGTAAAAAATACAGACGAACACACATATAACACCCAAAATAAATAAATAAAATTAAACTCAGAACAAAACTCAAATAAAATTCAAGTGCGTTAACGTATGCAATGCATATAAATATGTATCTTAACTACCATAGTGTAACTTGATTCATTAAATAATAAAACAAATAGATGCATCCAAACAAAGTAACTCAGCTTAGTACCATTAAATTAAACTGCTATACTTCTCATAAAATGTTGAAATTACTTAAAACCCATAACGTAGCAGTCATAAAGACATAATTGTAATAAAATAACACTAAAATCGATAGTCAAACAGGTATATATTGTAATTAGTAACACAACTAACCAAAACTTATATCATAGAATGCGCATATAGACTAAATTAGGATTTGAAAAAAATACGACATAATCAGGAAATTAATATCAAAATAGAGAAAACTAATGTCAAAAATAGGAAAACTGCAGTTTAAAGTCTTAATTCAGTGAAATTCAAACGTCACAGACCAGGGTAAAATACACAATTAGGTAAATATGTAATATATATATATATATATATATATATATATATATATATATATATATATATATCATGATCTCCGCAATTATACTCGAGTAAAATAGTCATAATGAAAATTGCAAAATAAATAAATAAATAAATAAATAAATAAAATAAGTACTAGACCAGCTAGTATAAAAATGTCATAATTGGTAATTTTTTTTAAGCTTATGATCTGAATAGAAAATAAACTAACGTCAAATCAAAGTATAATAAATATCCAAATTGAATTTCTTTTTTTCCTTTGCAGGTAAGTCAAAGGAAAACCCTTCGTCCAGGATCTATGTAACCGAAGACTAGTGATCAGTGAGTGTGTGTGCCTGATACAGTGCCGTGCGTGCGTGATACACTAATATGTGAAACATTAGTGAATTTTTTTTACTTATGTCATTAGTAATACATGTAGGTAAGAATAGCGGTAAGAACTCTACTAACCTTCATATATGTGCTACTAACCACTGTCTTTTTTTTAAATCCGCACTGGGAAATAAGCAAACATATTATTTTCATATAATTTCCGGTTCTCTTTATCAAAAATACATAGCACAATACGATCGAAATCTTGCAAATTAGCTTCCAGAACATTTCGAATCGTGGATAAAGCAATCTTCATTGCCTGAAACTTACCAAAATTGAATTTTCCAGTTCCCAAATTAGGGAACGCTATCGTCCGACAATTATTCTCCAAAGCGCGTTGTAGAAAATTCGTGTAACATTGTCGTAAAATTCTTTTATTATTATCTCTAGGCGCGCAAGTGAATAACACATATTCCGCTGGTAAATTAAAAGCCGAAGAGATCTTAGCTTCACCAGGTTTTAACGAACCTAGCTTTTTACAAACTTCAGCTAGTTCCTTCCCTGCCCCTCTGTGAATTGCTCCGTCGACTCCAGACAAGGGAGTAAGGGTCTCATTCGCTGCATTAACCACGATGTCACACTTCAGATCCGCAATATTACCATAATATACACTCACTTTCTTGTTAATGTCCTCATTATAACTATATAATGGCTTCTTGTATGCGAATTTCTGAGACGAATCCATTAAAGTTGGAAGCTCCAACACATCCACAACTCGCTGAATTTCCACGGGATCACTGAGTGCAGTGGTGAATGTTAGCTGGTTAAACTCTATATTATGATCAGAAGAATCTTTGGCAATATTTATCACTTGCATGTCACGTATTTCTTCTTCTTCCTCGCCTGTCATCGGTTCTGGAGTTACATCCGGGTAATACGGGTTAAGTCTAGTAATGGCAATCGACTCAATTTTTTCTCTTCCCTTTGAAGTTTTGTACTTCACAAAATAAGCATTTTCATAATCTTTTCGTACAATAACAGCAGGTCCAAAAAATAATACTGAAAACGCTTTGGCATTACCTCTCCGTCTTGAAGGGTCAAAAATCCATACACGCTGTCCTTCCGTGAACTGTACGGATCTATGATGTTTATTGTAAGATCTCTCTGAAGTACGAAATCGATTAAAAATTTTATCCTGAGCCTGTTCTCTAATGTCAACAAGAGTGGCTAGACGCTCTTGATTCACACTGTGTACACACGGTCCATTAATGATAGCCTGGTGTTCTAAATAAGGATCCACTCCGTGTAACAGTTTAAATGGGCTAAATGACGTGGAATGGTTCACAGTGATATTATGGGCAAAAGTGACGGCTGGCACGTGATCCACCCAACTACCATGATTGTTAGGATCCACTTTCCTTTTCAATAGTGCTTCAATATGGCGGACAGAAGTCTCAACAAGTCCATTGGTCTGGTGAAAGTAGGGATTAACAAAGTTCATTCTAATATCTAAAATATTACATAGTTCTTGAAACAAAGAACTCGTAAACGCCGTAGATCTATCTAAAATCACTTCTTTGAACAAACCAAAGCGTAAAATTACATGATTGTACAAAAAATCTACCAAAGCAGCGGCTGTCTGTTCACCCAACGTAGCCGTTACTACGTAACGAGTATTGTAGTCTATTGCGATTGCTAAATATTTGTGCCGCAGAATATTGGCATCAGAATACCTCCCAGCTACATCAATACCAATACGAAAGAAAGGAGGCACGCTAGGTGTAAAACACCCGGAGGCGAACCCGGTACCTTTTTGAAACGTTGGCACACCTGGCAGCTTTTGCATCGCTCGATGACGAACTTTTTCATGTAAGGAAATATACTGAATTTAACAATAAATTATATGTTTTTGTAAATCCCGAATGTGAACTACCCAAAGAAGAACTATGAGTTGACTGAAACACTTTCTCTCGTAAGGAAGCAGGAATAGCTACCAACAACTGTGTACCAGTTGGACGTCTATGTTTTCGGTACAACAAACCATCCTTCATCTCATATCGCAGTGCCTGTCGTTCAATATCGTAATTTTCCGATATTTTCCCTTCTAAAAAGAGAATGATATCTTTGTAACAGGAATACTTCCGCTGTTCTTCCTTTAACTTATCATCTTCTTCTATAGTAAAGACCCGGGGATCTTCTAGATTCTTCTGTTCATCCGCTTCGTCTCTTGTGCAATCTACATGGCGACTAATACTGTCTACAAGACTATTGGAAGCACCCGAAATATGAGAAATAGTGTAATTATAGGTCTCCAACTCCGCAAGAATTCGAGAAAATTTAGCCACATTCTTAGTTTGACGTAAATAAACCAGCGATCTACAATCGGTACGCAAATAAAAGTGACGTCCTAATAAAAAATGTCTAAAGCGTCTTAGCGTAAAGATCAAAGCTGCTAATTCTAAATTAAATGGGTGATATGATCTCTCGTGTGGCCCTACAGCACGAGAACAGTAAGCTATTGGAACCAAAGGAGCATCTTTTTCATCACTTTCAGGTTGCAGGACTGCCTCAGCCAAACCGCGTTGTGAGGCGTCCGTGACGACGTACACGTCTCTTTCTGGATGAAATTTCATAAGAGTAGGCGCAGACAAGATCACTTCTTTGAGCTTCTCAAAAGCTTGTTGTTGTTCACTCGTCCATTTATATGGAACATTTTTTTTTCAAGAGACGCTGTAACGGCTCCGCTATAGACGAAAAGTTGGCAACATGGTTTCTAACAAATGAACACAACCCTAAGAAACTTTTCAATTGTTTTTGTGTTCTTGGACGTCTATAATTTTGAATCGATTCAGTAATACGTTCAGAAATAGAAATACCACGCTTAGAGACGCGGTGACCCAATATTTCCAATGAAAAATGGCCTAATTTGGTTTTTTCAGGAGATATTTTCAAACCTCTGCGTCTTAATCGTTCAAATAGTTCACGTGTTGTATTAATAATGCCATCTATCGTATCGTCTGACCACAAAATATCATCGAGATAATAAAATACTTTATTTTCATCTAATCCTTCTAATGTTAGTTTCATTAAATCATTTAACGCAGCTGGAGAAGTAACTCCTCCCATAGGAATGGAAGTGAAACAGTATTGCTTAAGTCCAGGAACTGAAAAAGCAGTTACTAATTGACTTTTTTCAGACAAAGGCACTTGAAAGAAACCTTGCGAAAGATCTGTCAAACAAATCAGGTTTTTACCACTAGAACGCACTAATATGTCCTGAATTGGTGGTACAGGAAAATTAATAGGCCTTATCTTAGCATTCGTAAATCTCATATCTGCCACGAACCTCCAAGATCCATTTTTTTCTTAACTAATATGATGGGATTATTGTAACTACTATGACAAGGACGAATGACGTTCTGTTTAAGTAACTGTTCAACTTGCTCGTGAACAGCATCCCGAAGATGGAACGGGATGGGAAACTGGCGGATGTATACTGGGTCTTCATCCTTTAACTGAAATTCGTGAACATAGTCCCGTGCCTTTGAAAAATCGTCCGGGGACCAACTAAACACATCTCTGTACTCCGTAACTAAATCATAAAATCGTTGTCTGTCATGTTCAGAGAGTTCAGGGTTCACATCCACCCTGGTACAATCAAATTTATCAGATTGAGTCTTTTGAAGACCAGTATCTTCGGTAACATTACTACAAAAATGTTCTTCCCTATTCAGAACAGCATGCCCTAAAACTTTATTCTTCCATAGCAAAAATTGCTTGTCAGTAGGATTCGAAACCCAAATATGTGAATTTACGCTGTCAACCGCAGTATCTCTTAATAAAACATGTACAGCACCCACTACGAACTTATTAGGTACCAAATAATCTCTATTTCCCAATAAATCAAAACATTTCTTCACTTTAACACATGTCCGCGAACGTGGGGGCAACCAAACAGACGAAAAAGCCTTATACACAGGAGATACGAGCGTTGCAAATTCGTTAGACACAGAATTAACTGTACTGTCGATGGGCAGAGTAAATTTAGGAATCCTACCAAACCGCGTAACTTCCAAACATAAATCATGTAAATTTAAATTTGCCTTATGGGCCAATAAAAAATCCTGCCCCAATAGGGGTGGGTGGGAATACGCTGGGATAACCCGGAAAGGATGGCATCCAAGCTTGAACTTGAGATCCAAGCTTGAATCGAACCAAAGCTATCTTGTTAACAGACAAAGTATTCCCTGTCACGCCTTTCAAAAAACTATGTGTTGCTTGAACTTTAGCAAACGCGGGACCATGGCCTGACCAATACAAGACACCTGTGATCCAGAATCCAATAATAAAGGACTCTCTTTCCATTAATAGTAACATTAACATGAGGAAGCGCACGATCAATCTGAATAGGGACTTTAAGACGTTGAAGAGCTGATGGCCCTGCGTCATCAACTCTATTGATCAGTTTAAATTACTTCTACAGTGGGTGGCAATATGGTTTTCTTTCCCACATTTATGACAAATAATAGGACCCCTCTGCTCTGTCCTATTCCCTGCATTGTTATTCTGACCACCCCGGGAACGATTTTGCTGAAACCGTTGGCCATTGCCCCGTCAATTATAATTACGTCCATAATTGTTATTACTATTGTTATTATTAGTATTACGTCTCGAAAACGAACGTTGATCATCTGTCCTCTTATTTTCTGCTTGCAAAGACAATTGCGTTAATTGCTTTTGTATAGCATCCAGCTGATCTTTAACCTCATCAGTTTCCTGTGTATTCGTAGCTTGAGAGGGCAAAGTCCGTACTACAGCCTGGGAAAGCTGACTTTGCGGAACAGAAGCCGATTGAACTTGAGTATTCTCAATTGGATTACATTGCATTAACTGAGAATCTGCTAATAACGGATTTTTCTTAATCAGCTTTTCAATTGCTTTTCTTTCCAACAACACGCGTTCCTTCTCCTCATCCAACAAATCTTGCACTAAAGCTTCAACAGTAACATCTTGTTTTTTTATTGCCAATCTCATATACTCCGGAGATAATCCATCGATTATTAACTGCACTTGCTTAGCTACTGGCGCGTCCTTATCGTTACGTAAAATTAAATTATGTTACGTATCGTAACATAACGTTTCAATATCGATCTCCGTACAGGAAGAAAACGTAAGGTATAGTAAGAAGCGATTTTCTGGAATTGATTCACCATTCGAAGTGTAGGTCCCATTTCCTCCGTTAACGCTTTTCCAAAACCGGAAGTAGTAGAAATAAACATTTTACGCTTTCAATACTGATTAGCATAGAAAGAACGCAGTAACAGATAGCGACTTAGTTTTCTACAGTTAATTGAGCATCTCAAGAAAATATACCATCTGTACTCTCTCTCTCTCTCTCTATTAAATCGGAAATTACTAAAGGAATTACTACTGCTTCAAGCGTCAGTATTGATCCGCATTGAGATAAAACTGAAAGATATGTATGAAAATCGGTTTTCTGTGATCGATTCAAGGTCCAAAGGATCCATCCCGTCTTTGAACAATTTAAATAGGAAGGAATATAGAATTAACGCTAATCTCCATACAGCAAATATTGAAATAGATAGCGAAGAGCTGTTTTTTGTATTCGATTCATCGTCCAAAAGATATATTTTTTTCTCTCTTATCTCGGCACTAAAAGCGAAACTAGTAAAACCGTGTACCACCTCCGGTTTCATTGTTGATCTCCATGGAGCAAATACGATAATACTTAGAATTTTTTGATTTGTATTCAGCGTCCAAAGAAAATGTTATCTCTAATCTTTTTCCTATATTGTAATCGAAAGCTATATATCTCCTGCAACAAATTTTGATATTTAATGTTAATAGTTTCTGGGTCTACTGTGTTCACATTGCGAAACAAAATACAGTTGTTGCCTCTACCACAGTATTATATAAATCATTATAGATCTTTGCCATCACAAATAGACAACTTGAAACGAATTCTCATCGTTGCGAGTCTCAGCAATCTTATCGTCCTGATATGCGAATTGTTAGCTTTAATATCATCATAAGTTGTAGTAACTGTCACTTTTCCTATCCCATGTATTACCGCCTCTCCCACAATCAATTTGTTCAGCAGTGATAGCCTAACCAATTTTTGTCTCCAGTTACGTTATATTCTTCTCTATTATTTCCTATGGGATCTGGTGAGTGGATCATTCGTTTGATTACGCCAAATAAACTTTGTGGTGGACAAACACCGTGTGCGTGTGTTTTCTGGGTTTCTTTCAGTTTCCCCCATTTTCATCATTCCACCATTTTATCTTTTTTAGCCTAGTCGGGATAACTGTGGCACGTAAAAGTGAACGATTTCGTTTCATTCCCAATGGGCTCTTTGGTTTTACGTTTTGCATAACTACGGTCGCATTTTTCCAACACAAACATTTTGGATAATTTTACTTTTTTCTTTGGTTCCCTTCCAGCTAAATCACTGTCATTACAGTATTCGATGCAGAAAACCTGGATTCTAAAAACGTGACTTATATAACTCAATAAACTAAATTAACCAACGCTACTATTACGTACAAGCGCTACCTACAAATAGCTTTATAGCACCATCATACGAAGACAATCAGACGGCAAGGCCATTCGACAAGAAATACTGTCACTCATGGCGCAAACATAGGTCGAATGCCTGCATGTCTCAAGTATGCTTATCGTTTGCATGAGCTTGTACCGAGTAGTCTCTTCTTAAATTGTCATAAATAAAGAGTCCAGGGGAAAAGGGGATGTCCATTTTTACATTTTGTTTCAGGAAACAATTTTTAAAGTTCAAGCCAATTTACTTCGGAAACTAGTCGTGGAACATGCTTCAGACTTGGTTTACATTATCTATATTATATTGGAACTAGCTTACAAAAACTTATGTTCGATGTATATTATTGGAAGTAAAAGAATACAATAAAACTGATATGAGGTTGGTATATACTGGGGAAAAACGGGTCTATTGCAAGCAAAGTAACGGGAAAACGAGGCAATTGTTTTTCAAATTATAAACAATATTATTCAAAATATGACATTTTTATTCTCCTTTACTCCGATAATTACTTCTTTTGGAGTTTCGTATAGAAGGTTTAAGCGTATAGACTACATAAGAAATTCAAAGCATGCAGATCTTACGATTTTATCATCCTAGATAGGCAACTTCCATTTAAGAAAGAGGAAACGATCTTGTAAACCACACCAATAATTATGATGTTGGTCATAGCACCCTATTCAAACTGTTCTCAACCGATTTAACCCAGTTCTTTAATGTACAACGGAAATCTTGGAAATGTACTTTTATCCTATAATAAATATCAAGTACGCGA
Source organism: Thermobia domestica (assembly GCF_964235325.1). Classification (NCBI taxonomy): domain Eukaryota; kingdom Metazoa; phylum Arthropoda; class Insecta; order Zygentoma; family Lepismatidae; genus Thermobia; species Thermobia domestica. The sequence continues at coordinate 293,574,073 of NC_137456.1, read as the reverse complement.
GAGTGAAGCAAGGAGAACAAGTGGGGTACAAAATTTCATTGACTTTGTTAACCTGAGAGTCAACGTGTTATAACCGACTATTTGACATTGCTTACGGAAAGGTGCAGTTGCTTAAGCAAGTTTGACGACATTAGAATTTAAAAAAATTGTGTTCTGATACAAGAGTTATATATTCTAACTCATTTAATAATAACTCATTGAATATACCTGTATTCAACGCATGCTCATGACAGAACAATATCACGGATGCATAATATGATTTTTACAATCCTGGCCTTCTTTCCATTCGATTTTTTTCATTTGATTTCGTAGTAATGTATATGCGGTCCTTAACGCATTATTGCAAAGTGTTATTGAACTAAATTACAACATTAATACAATTTATGGTATAAGCGACCAGGTTTCCGACGCGAGTCTTTCATGGATTAAAGACTTCTCCTTCCAATAAATATGGTTGTGGTGGGCCATTTGTTAATAGTAGATGAACCACAAAAGAAAACCAAAGTCCATTAAAAGCCTCCCTACGTATCACAAAACTTGGGTGACTTTTCTCTACTCGAAGCTCATGATTGGCCTAGATTGGAATGAGCATTTGCTCAAGTACAGTGGTTGTAAGAATGATATCCAATCTCGAATAATGAAATTGTCAAATTCACTTACTTTATATGGTGTAGGTTTCACTCTGCTGCCTTTTATCACATTATTCCAGTCCTCTGGTATTTCATTTCTTGATTTTATGTGCACCAGTCTCATGTTTTTATCACTTTCAAGGTAGGAATAACACAAACTGTGAATGTTACCTGAAATAAAATGGACTCCTGCCTTTCACGTGCAATGTAATGAAGGTATCTGAATAAAGTATAATCCTTATTTTGACTACTACAAGAGTAACGGAAGAGCTCAAGTTTATGGATGTTGGGAGATAATTTGTTTTACTATTTTTTAAAAAGAAATAGATTGTTGAAGCTACAGTTAGTTGTATCATCATTCAACACTGAAACATAAATACAGTTGAACGTTATTGACAAAAGAGATAGAAAATAAGAGTAAAATGAATGTCCCTTTTTCCGTTGTAAGAGATGACGATACCTCAATCCATTTTAAAACATTTTAAACTAAAATAGCAGGCTAACCGTAAGCCTTTTCCTCCTTTTCGATGCTCAACAAGATGGCATGAAAATCGCAATTTTGCCCAAAAGTGGATATCCTGCATTTCCCCCGGATTATTCAAATGTTAATGTTCAAATGTTAAAAAAATCATAATATCAAATCACAGAGTGACTGCAGATAATAAATAATTAACATGAATTTCGGTAACTTTCGGGATAAACCTAAATAGACGATATCGTCCCTTTCCGGCATTAAGGCAGTAAGCGACATTTTTTCGAAATTAACTTCTTTTTGCAGTTTTTGGCTCAGAATTTTAGAGCCCATCGTATTGTCTAACCGCCATGTTTCTATATTTAACAGTTGCCGAGATAGTTATGTCGCTTACACGGGTGTAATTAGACTTGCTGGAGGCAAAAATGTCGTGTGTAACACTAAATCGTTTGTATTTACTGCATAAATGTTTCCAATGAAACGAAGAAACTGACTTATAGTCTACATTGTTTCAAACACCAAATTATTTTCGTGCTTGGAACAAATACATGTGGTATGAACATGATTATTACAATATTTCATGGCAAAAGTGTAGTAAGGACAGATTGAAGTTGGCTCTGAGTCGCTTAAAACATTTTTGATGTAATGATATCAATGATTTCCAGTATTTGTTGCAGTTCTATTTTCCTGCTAAGAAAAATACTTTTCCTTACAGCGATTTAGCTATTTTTAAAAATATACGTAAGATGCTCTCAGCCTCACCTCTGAAGTAAACGGTAATATTGTTATAGCTATTTACTGCTATTTTACTTGCAATAACAGTGTGTAACGTGGTATATTACATTTTAAGGTTTCATATTTCGTTGCAGAAGTTCTTCAGCGAAAACTTCCGAAGCTGCACAAGCGTCCAATTTACATGACTTCGCTTATTGGGAAAAAATATCGTGGTGCGAGCAAGTAAAGGGGAAGGACCTAAGAGGTTCTACGCTTGGCGTTTAATACATTTTTTTAGTTGACTGAAAGTGACAATTGTTTTGACCATGCAAGAGGAAATCAATGGTAAGATTTGAAGCAACTTTTAGCAAGTTTTCACAATGATTGTTTCCGTTCCCTTTACTTTATGGTTTCAGATATCAATTCGCTAAATAGTAGGCTAAAATCAATAATTTCGTTTTCATTTATATTAAATATAATAATTTCAAAACTTGTCAACAAAATAGGAACAGAAATTCCATAGTGGGCCTGTTGTGTATTAAATAGTCGGTGTTATTTTAGTTTCAGTTTCAGTTTTAGTTTCAGGGAGAATGGTAAAATTATTGTACATATGCGTACTTTTCAACACTAGTTGAGGGAAAAGCAAATTTATATTTACTTAACCTTAGTACAACAATGCTTCTGCGAGGTGAATTAAAATCCTAAACAACAAACTATTCGCTGACAGTACATGCAACGGTATAGTTGTGTGAATATAAGCCTAAAGATGGTAATTTTTGTCGGGCAGAAAAGAAAACTTAGGTGTAAATACGTGTAGCTTAGGTGTAAATAGGTGTAGCTTAGATGTAAATTGCGGGCCTAGGGGGCATAATCCTTACCTAAACCAAAGTCTAGGAAATCCCTAGAAAAATCAAATTCATGAAAATAATTATGCTTTTTTTACATTAATTTCTACAAGTTGCATCCACTTCTACAAATTTTTTTCATTGAAGTCAGAAATATACATTTATGCTGAGATTTTGTTTTTTCCTATTGAGTAAGTTCATATTAAGAACTATTACAAATTATTTATTCATTGTTTTACAGTTAACTTTAGTAAGTCAACCCTTTTGATGGAGCATTCCAAATCCCCACATGACCGTATCCATCCTAGACTTTCCTGCTAGGATCGATACACCTATGATCTCGGTGAACTACTATCAAGATACATGGGTTGATATTAACCGTAATGGACTGAAGATTTTTTAAAGAATATCAATGGGTCTTAGAAGTTTAAACTTTGCCTTTAAAACGTTTAAAATATCGTTGAAAAGCCGGACATTTTTCTGCTTAATGAACGATTATCAAGGTTTATTAACACGTTTTTCAGAGTTTAGTAACCTTCCTGTGTACAACTAGATAAAAGTCAACGTAAAATATGAACAATCACAAAAAGTGTGTTTTAAAGATCCTATCACTTAAATGGAAATGTGCCGAACAATGTCCCGGTTTCACCTACTGAAAATAACGTGACTTCAAATAATTCATTTTTTTAAGATGTCTCTATATATGCATGTATTTTATGTGTGTTCGCTAATATCTTCGAAAAGTCTTATTTCAGCGCTGCTTTTTGCATTAGGTAACACTGTTCAGCTTACGGAATGGTGAAAGAGTCATTAAAATTCAGTAAACATTTCATATAAAATATTCCTATTATTGGCAATTATTAGGAATGATTATTTTATACACTAAGACTAAACGATCATTTCATTAGGGACACTTATCTAATAGCGTGTTCATTCTGGGTAATCAAAGCATGCAAACGCTTATGAATAGATTTCTCAAGGTACACCCCTTGTATTCTGCAGATTCCGTCCAAGCCATCTATAGTGCAGCAGTTCCTGCAAGTGGTGCACATTTGAACGATGTGCAGCACATTGCACAGAACATCACAACTTGTTCCATACATGCTTAATAGGGTTTAGTCTGGCAATTTTGGATATCAGGGTAGTATTGAAAACTCATTTCCATGTTCCTCCAACCATTATGTAAAAAACGCAGCACGATGACACCTTCCGTTCTCGTGAAAGAATATGGCGCTGCTCTCTTGGACTCGCAGGTATGGGCCATGAAAAGTTTAATCGAGTAAGAAATACTTCTTCTTCGCTTCCCAGACCCAGACAATAAAAACACCGCCACTGTCCTATTGATTTGCCATGCTGCAACCCGGAGAGGTATACTCATGCTGTTTCCAACAATATCATCGACATGGTTCAGTGAAAAGCGGGATTTACCACTGCAGATAACCTTCTTTCATTGATCCATTGTCCCATGATCCCTTTGCTTGTGTTCTTGTCAGACGTATGTTATTTTTGTGTTATTGTAATAGTGTTGGTCTACGCCTATGTTACCCTAACCCATGTAAGGTATGGGTGCGTCAATTCCTGCATTGACATACGCCTGTGGTGAGATACCATAGTGCTATTTGTTGTTCATTTTCTGCCCACCAGACGTACCTGATCCAAGTGTGACCGCCTGGCGGATGACTGACCGTCACGAACACTGTTGACAAAATCTTGACACTGTAGCGCTTGAACATCCCGCAAGTACGACTGCCTTAACTGTACTGGATGCAGTCATTTGTGCCCAAACAGTTTGCGCTAGTTAAAATTTACTTATAATTTTGATTGCCCATAACGGGCATCAGCTGCATTCTATTATATTCGGTAGCCGTGCGCGTCTTCTATTTTACCTGTTCATGACGTGGAAGTTACGTGTTTTCGATATTTGATGGCGGTTATTAGTATTGTAATGATCGTTCTGTGCATATAAAATCTAGCTGTTAAGAAATGTTGTTTTTAGTAACTAATTAGCTATGCCAATTTGTTGTGGTCTTTAGGAAACAAAGGGTCAGGCCAGAGAAGAAGAGAGGGCAAGGATATGGAAAGCCAGCAACTCTGGCCTTACAGAAGTGCCGTCCCGGCATTCGCCTGTTAAGACTGAAAACTATCACCGAGATGTTCAGTTTGGATGACTGGCTAGAACTAGGTTCGTGCTCACGTTCAACCTATCCAATGTTGTTTGACAGGCAGGCAAGTTGCCCCTACCCGTCCGGCCAGGAAAAAAATTGTCAATGTTAAGTATATGCAAATTAAACCGATTTCAAAGAGCGTGATAAAAGTAGCAGAGTAATATTTGCTAAAGCTTCGACTTACACTATCACGTGGTAATACTTATAGCTGCCCTTTTACGTCAATGGAAATCAAATCTACTTAATGTATTTAATAGATGTAAGATTTCTGCCAACTTCAAAAGTCAGATTTATTTAGTAGACAGGAGGTACTATTAGTCAAATCATTTAAACTATTACTTTGCAGTCCACTTACAAAAAATATTACTTTTATCACATGTTATGTCGGTTCATTTATTTGCTATTTTCTGCTTTTAGTTTTCCCATGGGAGGAAGATTTTAAATGTAACCAAACAACAAGTTGAAAAACAAGTCATCAAGCCGAGGGTACCAAACGGGACATATTCCAATATAGAAATTGTTTGAAGAGTGAGATCATGAAAATTGGGGCTGAAGAAAGGAAGGAAAACACAAACAAGCATCAGAAGAGAGCAGCAGTGGGAGATACCCTAAACCCGGATGAGAACAAGGCTGAAGAAGGGAAGGAAAACCCAAACAAGCATCAGAAGAAAGTAGCTGTAGAAGATACCCTAAAGTCGGACGTGAAGAAGGCTGAAGAAGATAATAAAAACCCAAACCAGCTTCCGAAGAGATTATCAGTGGAAAATACCATATACCAGGATGAGGAGAAGACTGAAGAAGCGAAGAAAAAACCAACCAAACATCAGGAGAGGAAGATACCCTAAACCCGAATGAAGAGGGAACTTTAGAAAAGAATCGAGAAAGAGATTAACATTATTTCGCTGAGAAACGGAACTTTAGAAAAAGAACACATTTCGGACTAAGCTATTTAGACTATTTCTCTGACGATAATATCATCTTTAACCAGGCTTGTCCTTCGCAAAACTCAATGGATTGGTTGCACAAAACACCAACCTCATCATATGAATATTCCTGATGAATATATCAGATCAAGATGAAGAAGAAATTCAAGATTGAAACACGTTGTCATCATCTTTTATTTTTCGTGCAATAGGTAATAATTGATAGTTACAGTTTTGTGAAGTTTCGACAATTTGCATTTATTTAGTAAATGAATGATGCAAATTTTCATTGTGTCAGTAAGCTGAACAAATCAGTAATAATTTGCAATATTCTAAGCTTTTATAAATTAAAAAACGCTAAAAATAAATGAGAACACTTATAAATGGTGTCAGTTATTATTAACTTAACTATTCAGAAGATAATATTAATTTTTACATATAAAGGAGAGGTAAGCATTCTTCTTGCCAAATTTATTTTAAGCAGCATTATTTCAAGAAGCGTTCAGTATTTTACCGATCAGTATACATCTAATATTCTTCAATTAACGAATCAGCAATTTATTACCATTTATTTTTCCCCTAAATGTCGCTTAACGAAATCTCACTATGACACCGTGTGCCTTAATGGATTAGTACATTTGAATGAATTTTGTTTGAACCATTGATTTGTTAAAAATTTTGTAAGCAAAAATGAATTAAGCGCCAAAATAATTGAATATTTTTAAGCTATAATATACGTCACTGTCCTATTAGACGGAACTTCTTTAATTATATTAGCTGTATTTTTCTTACGAAAATAGTCCAGAAAACAAGAAAAGTTATTCAAGAAAAAAAAATCAAAATTTCAGTTCTTCGGCTCACCTATAAAATTTTCAAAATGTCGCTTGCTGCATTAATGCCGGAAAGAGACGATATGTTTCAGAAATTTTTCAACCTATCTAATTTTAAACCAGAGAACGTATTAGTGTCTGGATAGCAGCTTAAACAATGCACACGAAAGCACATGCAAAAACACCAGTGCCGGATTAAAGGAGAGACTTAGGGAGGCTATAACCCCGGGCCTTCAGGTGACTAGAATACTCCTTTCTGATCAAAATCTCAACTGGCTTTCTAAAATGAATCATGAAGATATAATCATCATCATAAAATAAAATATGACCAAAAATATTAACCACATTTCATTAACTTTCCTACTGTACTTTGAGAGAAATTTATTAGCTGAAGTCAGCAGGGGCCACATATTTTTTTCCTAGCCCCGGTCCTCCAGTTCGGTTAATCCAGCCCTGACTAACGCCTTACGTACTACGGAAAAGCATCAGAGAAATGAAAATATTTCTATTCTCTTTACAGTTAATCTATCTTAAACCAGACTCTTAATGAGTTATCTTTTAGTACGAAACTGAAGTAACGTTCTAATAAAACAGATTTTTCTTCTCTTGTTAACTTTAAAATGCCTTGCACATAGCACGAGTGCGCGAAAATCCGAACAGTGGAGAGAGTTAAACTGATGTTGCTATGTATTCTTATGGCTGTGTGGAACCTTGGTACATCATTGCGGTCCAGAGTGGAATTAACATAGCATGCAGTGGCGACAACATGTAGTCCACCCCTCAAGAAATTCAAGATAATACAACCAGCTGACAAGATTATGGCAACATTTTTTCTCTGGGAGGAGGTATAGTAAGGGCTTTTCATTGAACCCTCCCCACTCTCCAGATCTTGTCCAAATTGAATTTCACCTGTTTCCCAAGATTAAGTAGCACCCGCGAGGAAAAAAGGTTGCCAACGATGAGTATGTTATGCAGGCTGTCGAAAAATGGTTTCCAGCATAGCGGTCAAGGTTTTTTTAAAAAAACTGGTATTCATGCTCTAGAATACCGGTTCTCAAACGTTCCGATAACGCGGACCTCCTGTTCATTCGGAAAGTGATCTGAGAACCCCCTTGCAATGCTATCTGAAATATCACATGGTATAAAAAATATACTAATTAAAAGAATCACTGACAAGAAAAAGATCAACAAAAATAATGTAATAACTAATTTATTCTAAAGATCATCAAAATATCATCTAAAGATTATTGTAAAGGCATCAAATGTTGCAATGCTTTTTTAGACAACTCTTCATTCTCACAACGCACACGCAACCAACTGCTACAAAGCTCATTTTCTTTGAAAACTCTTTTCCTTGAAGTATCGCACGATAGTTCCAATAGGTATTCTTGTTCTGTGTTAGAGAGATTCATAATTTATATGTCATGGATTTCTACATTAGTGAAAGGATTTTCAATCCAACCATTACCAGGTTGTGAAGCAGGGAAGTATTCCCGAAAGCTTGCAGCTAATGCTCTCAAGTGTTTACAAGTGTTTTATGCATTTCAGCAAAGAGTTTTTCACCTGAAAAATCAATAAAATCCTTAAGCACTAGAAATGATGAATAGTTATTTTCTTGTACTCGTACCGCCAACAGCTACAGCTTTTTAATATTAAATAATACTTTTGCATAACTGATGAGAGTTCCATTTTATTACATTTCAATTTTTAGGCATCGTGGGCCCCACTATGAGAACAACTGCTCTAGAACATTGTTGAGAGAAGTGCACTATAGTGAAAGGGGGCTATGTGGGAAAATGTAAGATCTTCTATATCAGGAATTATCGAACAATCCTCGTAATATCATTCATCATTTCCTATATTGCCTAATTCACCTAAATGTACCGATTTTCCGCCCTATAGAACATGAGGGGGTTTTTGTTGACAAATCCAATGCATTAAATTTTGCCTCTGTCCTCTCTTGCGCTGTATGGAGATTATCTCACGAGGATACACAATCTTTGGATTTATTTAGGACGTGTTTTTCGGAAACCAAATCATTCACCACGTCTTTAAAATTTGGCAGTATCGCTGGTGAACTTTTGGTGTTTGACGTTTCCTCAAGGGTGCGTTAGAAAGACGGCTCCACGAATCGCATACCGAAATCTTTTTATGTATCAGAGGAAAAGCAAAACAGTTCTGTGATTGGTGTAGAACCCAGGCTTCCCGAGTAGTTATGGTCACTGCTGTTAAAGGAAGAAAACATTCCCTTACCCAACACCGCAAAAAATAGGAGTGCAGACATACCAATACATTAGAAAAGTAAACAAAAGTTTCCAGTGCATCTCTAAGGTATGGCGCTGATATTAATTATGCAGCAACTTGGTATATTGGTGACGGAACCAGTTTTGTCTTATCCATCTTTAGACTAAAACAGTGTTGAGCAAACTACGGCCCACGGGCCAGATACTACCGGTCGAAGCATTCTATCAAGCCCGGAATATGGGTTTTGATCTACAGAATTTAACTTCACTTCTGAAAATCCGTAAATTCTACTTTAATCAATATTGTGAGCACCCTTGGTAGCACGTAGCACATCTAGGCGATATTCAATTTCCATCCACACATTAGCCAACATCTCTGGAGGGATCGATGCAACGACTGTGGATATTCGTTGCTGCAGGGATTCAAGATCTGGTACACGTATTCCGTAGACCTCATCCTTGACATAACCCCATAAAAAGAAGTCTAATGGGGTTATGTCAGGAGAGCGTGGAGGCCAAGCTGTTGGTCCATCACGACCAATCCATCGCCCAGGAAATGTCCTATCGAGATAGGCACGGACGTCCACATCCCAATGAGGTGGTGCACCGTCTTGCTGAAAAACGACATCGGGGCAATACTGAAGCAGCTGAGGAACAGCATACAGCTGCAACATATCCAGGTACACTGCAGATGTGATGGTATACTCAGCGAAGAAGAATGGCCCAATAATTCGATCGTGCAATAACGCGCACCAAACATTCACCTTTGGACTGCCTCTGGTGAACTCACTGACCTCCCTGGGGGTTCTGAACCCGAAATGCGTACATTATGGCGATTCACTACTCCACTGACAAAGAATGTCGCTTCGTCGGAAAAGGCAATTCGTCTGAGATAACCATTATTGTCCTCAATACGTGATAGCATTTCTATCGCAAACTCATATCGACGTGTACCGTCGTCGGGCAACAAGGCCTGAACGAGTTGCACTTTGTAAGCACGAAACAATAAACGTTTGTGTAAAATGTCATGGATAGAGCTTTTTGGCATCTGTAATTCACTTGAGGCCCTGCGCACCGATTTCTTAGGACTTCTCAGAAAAGACTGCCGCATAGCCTTAAGCGTGTCTGCTGAGGTTATTGGTCGACCAGACCTCGGAAAGTCAGCAACCGACCCTTGTTCTTGAACTTCTCATACCTGGCTTTAATGCTCTTGACAACAGGTGGGGTCCTCCCAAATGTTGTCTGGAACTGTCTCGTGGTGATCGTGTCTCATGGTACCACAGGACCCACTGTGCCTTCTCCTGGTTGGTTGGCATGGCTTCTTGGGCTTCTTACGTACTACAAACCTAAAACAAAAAAAATGAGACTTGGTAAAACAGAACAAACCTAACACAGACAAAAACTTTTATAGTTTGTAAACAATTCAACGCCAGTTTCATATTTCTAGCCTCAGTTATCCATTTCTGTAATTAGGGAAGGACTTCTCGGGCACCCTGTAGTTTCTTTGAAAGAAGCAATTTAGTATGTTGACAGAAATAAATATATTTTGTTTTCAAAACTTATTATTTTTGCCACTCGTTTGTGCCATCACCTTTTACTGGATGTAACTACAAGAAAAATAATATGAAAATAACAAGAAAACGAAATAGAAACATTAAAACATCATTTCGCAGTATATATTTTCAATGCCAGAGCACAATTTACGTTTGTTGGCGGCCAACAGCAGTTTTTGTAAATACATTTCCCTCTAGCATGTGTTTTCTTGTAGCATAAAATCGACTAAAACTTCCTTTATCCCTTTTCTAAAAACGAATGTTAATAAATCCTACAATATGGATTTACCCCACGAGTTGGTATCATTGCTTCAAGTTTTAGTGCTGGTAGTTGCTCCAAATACAAACACGAGCAATGTGTTTTGTTTATTACGTTAGTGTGTTAATTGTCATATAGGCTAGGTGCTAAAAAGGAGATTTAGTTCCAATCAGTCGATCAGTGAGAGTCGATCAATGATCGTAATTTTCACACATTAGAAAACTAAAAATAATTTGCTATTGGAATCGTAGTGCTAATGAAAGCCCTCTGTCTTACCGTAAATATTCGTGGGTTGTAATGTTAGAACGTTTATCGTTATACAAACACCTAAATTAACGTCTTCTTTTCTTAAGAAAATCTTTTCTACATGAAATTTTATGTCATTTTTTAAAATCATTTCAGAGTGACAAAATAGAGTCCTTTTTAGTCCATTAATATGCTGTTCAAACAGAAATGGTAGAAATTAAGGATAACAAAAGCTGTACTATAGTAGTAGAAAATGGATCGATCTGGGCCAACCTGGAACAGACCTAGCTCATATTAGAACAACTCACAAGCCACTGGGAAAATGACCACCGTGCACCGTGAACCCACAGTCTTTTACGACCTCCATTTTAGGGGTGAATTTATTCCCTTTTATGACCACTTTTTAGTGGGTGTATTCGTTCTCTTTTACGACCTCCATTTTAGGGGGTGAACTCGTTCCCTTTTATGAGCATATTTTTCAACCTCTACGAACAGATAGAAGAGCACATAAAACTACGTAACATAGCAAGGGTGTACTCGTTTCCTTTTACGACCTCCATTTTAAGGGGGTGAACTCGTGAGCACTTTTTCAACCCCTATTTTAATTATGAACACACAGAAGAGCAGATAACACATAAGACTACGTAACACACAGCAGAACATATAACAGATAAGAATATGAAACATAGAAGGGGTGTATTCGTTCTCTTTTATGAGCATATTTTTCAACCCCTATTTTAACATAGCAGAAATTACACTGAGATTATGAACACAGAACATGGCTTATTTTTCAACCCTTATTTTAACATAGCAGAAATTACACTGAGACTATGAACAGATAATACGTAAGAATACGTAACATAGCAAGGGTGAACTCGTTCCTTTTTATGAGCATATTTTCCAACCCCTATTTTAACATAGCAGATAATAAACACAACATCCTCCATTTTAAAGGGTGAACTCGTTCTCTTTTATGAGCACATTTTCCAACCCTTATTTTAACATAGCAGAGAATAGGGGTGTATTCGTTTTGGATTCCTCCCCTATTTGAACATAGCAGAGAATAGAAGTGTACTCGTTTTCAACCCAACATTATTTTCTTTTACGGGGGTAGCAACACCCCCAACACTCCTCCTTTCTCATCCAAGGCTTGGGACCGGCAACGGCGGAGTTCAAAAAAATAACATCATCATACTCTCATAAATGAATAAAGCATAATATCATTAGCATCAATAGTAGTGAGTGAGAATTTGTTTAAAAAATCCTGCATCGAATACCCAGATGCACGACATGCTAAATATAGGAAACAGTAATATCCACAAAATTGAGATAAATCACCTTGAATACGTCTATTATTCCATGTATAATACAGACAGTTTCGTTTTAAAAACCTTATATGATGTTGTATATAGGAAGGTATACCATAGCTATCGAAATACTCTCCCACACACATATTAGATATATAAACAGCAACCCAATGTTCACCAGGCTTATCACTAGAATCAGTATTTATAATTATGGCGGCTGGAAATGTATGAATAAACAAAGGTAACTCATCAGCAGCATACACACCAATAAAATGATCTTTAGGCAAATTTTGTTGTAATGCTTCATAAAGCTCAATTGTATTTAACATTTTTTTCTTTATTAATATATATTTTACTCTGGAAATCAATTTCTAATTCTGAAGAGAATTCACCATAAATAATTGTTGTTACAGGAGATGGCAGTGCTTCTTTAAAATGAACCTCTAAACGTACACTTCCTTGCCGTTGCGGACTAGTATGAAATGCAGCACTTGCGCTTGAATCAGGAGTTAAATCAAACACCAGTAGAGTATAATCATTAGGATATTCAGCGAGTGAAATATTATTACCTTGATTAGAATAATAAATACCTGACCTGTAAATAACGTGGAATATGCTTGTACATATAGCTTATTATCAAAATCTGGCTGTAAAGGTTTGAAGGGCATTGGATTTCCATCAACATACAATGTAAAAAATGACATACTAAAATGTTGAAAATTGAATGGATTTGTTTGATAAGTACCATTGAAAGCAGCATTAGTAACAAAACCAATAATAATACGTTTAGGCACTATGCCTGAAAACAGATCTGGAAGTGTACTATCCATAATTCCTTGTGGCAGAGTTTCTGTCTTCACCTGCATTTTTGTTATAGGAAATTTTATTCTAAATTTAGGATTTTGTAATACTTTATTTTGTGCTATTTTAACTGCTGATGATACATCAACCTTTTTCACAAGCAATGTTGCATCTGTAATTACAACTTTTCCATCAGCATCTGCGTCACCCATTAGACAAAATGTAGGTTTAGCTGGAATTAGTTTAATACGCAGTTGTACACCATTCAGTAAAAATTTCTCCTGATTGAAAATATCAGCATGAATATAACCCAATAATTCAAATGACTGACTTAAAGCAGTGAGAAGAAAACGTTGTTTAAATCCTACATTAGCATCGGCCACACTGTCCATATGCCCTGCAGTATCTTTAAACCACACTGATGTTTGAAGATGCGTTGTTTTAGCTTCAGCATTATAATTTAGTAGTTTTTCAATATACGATCGATATGGATATGTATGTGAAGAATAGGAAATAATTTGATTATTTAAATATAATTGCACTTCACTGAACATTGCATTGAGAAAATCATTTAGAGGGCCAATTTTCTTATCGGCAGAAGTTAAATTAGAACCATCTGATTTAGTAATTTTACCTTTAACATATAACATTGTGTGCGGTAAGTCAATATAGTCATCCCCATGACCGGGGACTACAAATTCTATTGGTACATTATCAGCTATTGAAGCCACAGGCTTATAGGGAACTATTTTATTACCTATATTACTGGTTTGGTTGGGTAAACCAGCAAATAAATCTAATTCTGATTTCATACGCTCACACTGCATTTTCGTTTCTTACTATTAATATTCACACATGGTAAAATTTAAAATACCATATTACGTTTACAAAAATGTAATTTTACACATACACTGCCATATTGGAAAGGAAGTCGATTACCTGTACTATCTCTTAAATCAATAATAATTTGATCAAATTGTTTACGTTGCACAGTGACATAATGAGGATTATCAAAAATATGTACATTATTAATACTATTCTCTGTAATATTTGTATTTATAATACGTAACAATTTAGCTACGGTGTCACCCACCATTTGTGGTTCTACAATATCACTGTAAATATACATAAGTGTAGGTAGCGCTTTTTGTAAATCAGGTGGATAACGAGCATGATGAACAAGTGCAATATCTTCTTGTTGGATATGATCAAAGCCTAGTATTCTGGCTAGTTCAGGAGATAGGCGTACTTCTATATGCTTCTTTTGATCTTTTATTACTCTATTAACCTCAATTCGTTTCACTGATGCTTTGACTTTTAATTGTAAATTATATATATAACTTTTATGATTAATTTGAGATAGAATATCATCAACATTATAATAGTGGCCTGGTAAGATTTGAGTTATGTTCCAGTTTTTTGTATTCATGAGACGATAATAAATATTTTTTGTATATTTGGAAACATTCTGAAATGAACTTGTATAATGCACTTCAACAACAGCTGTTTCCCACACTCCCTTCTCCAGTACAATAGGTTGATATAATTTAGTAGTATAACAAGCAAGAGTATTTTGAGGAAAATATTCCATAGAACTATTGCTAGGAAGTGTGAGATAAAAACTATCACTTTGCTCCATAATCAGTCAAAAATATCCTTGGATCTTTTTATCCGTTTCACACCACCATCAGCACCACTAAAATGAACTTTCTTTCTTTTTCTTCTTCCAGATCCTTCCAACACCTGATTTAATTTATTTTGAGCTTTATTTTTTAAATTTGTTTTAGCTTCTTGCCATCGATCATGCAAAGACTCTTGAATAGGTCTATTATTATCTAGTACATCTCCTGCTACATTAATTCCTGTACGTATCAATTCTTTACCAACAGTTTTTGCACCTTGTTTTAATAAAGGTAATACAGTACGAAATAAACCTCCTAGAAAACTACCAATGCCATAACCTTCTTGATATGCTGTACCTCTATACATGCTATAATTACCTCCTGCTTGATGTATGTAATAATTAAGGTAGGGCTCATTCATCCTTCTTTCTTTCTATATACTTAAAAATATCAATAGATTACAATAGATATTATAGAAATATCAAAAGATTATTATTATTGCTTATAAGTACACCATTTGCGTTTACGGGGTGGAGGACCATCCTCTTCGTCCTCTTCGTCTTCTGTTAGTTTTCTAATATAATCTATTCGTTGTGGATTACCAATGTACTCTAAGGGTATATTGGCTTTTGCTAATGTAGCAAAAGGTTTCCAGCCGGCAACTGAAATATTTTTCTTACGACATCTAACAAAATCGGATATCAAATCCACTATTTTTGCACCTGGAATTAATTTATTATTAATATTCACATTTCCATTATCGTCCCATTGAATATTTGGATTTTGTTTCAATTTACGTAATAAAGGTCTTGCTTTACGTTTACAAATTTCAGGGAGAGAAGATATTATTTCATCATCCTCCTCCTCCTCCTCGTCCTCTTGTTCTTCTTCCTCCGTAGTAGTAGTAGTTGTTGCTGTTGTTGTAACTGCTGCCGGTTTTTGAATTATATTTAAATATTTTTGTAAGAATCTCTATATCTTATCCATTTTTCTTCTACATTTAAACTTTTATTATTTAAAATTTCTTTCATTTCATCATCAAGATTAGATATCGTTTGATAATGGTGTAATTTTTCTGGTGCGATTAAAATAAGTTTTTGTGCGTTTTGCATAATTATTTAATTAAACTAGATAGTATACCTCCAATAATAGGTGCAAGAAAAGCAGTAAGAAAACCACCTTTTTGTATAATTATTCGTTTTTTCTTTTGTTTTAATGACGGACCTTTTTCACCAAATATCTATGTTCCTTTTTATATTTTCTAGCTTATTTACCTCTGTTTTATTTAATGGAACATTTCCCTGTAATACGCTATAGGAACATTCACAAATAGAGCGAATTAAATCAGGATCTGCATTTTGTAAAATTGCCTTACGTGCTTTCGGTTTTGACTTTGCTAAAAGTTTTAACATATGTGCATTTTCCTTACTAATCATTTTTTACGGCTATTAAAGCATAAATAGTTGTTAGAATATAAACGATATTACAATTATTATTTTTTACAGGTACATAAACAATTAAAAGAATCTGTTGGTAAGATATTTGTTCGAACTCGCTGCTCATCAGGAGTATTTTGTTTTAAATCAAAGAGTAAATAACCATGTGCAATTCGAGTTGCATCTTGATATGCTTCTTGAATAAATTTTGTATTACCTGGATACAATTGTCGTGCGAGATAATTAATTTGAGCTTGGTCTCCAGGATTTTTAAAACAAACAATATAATGACAATTTAACGAAATATCCCGCATTCCTTTTTGTTGATGAAAAATATTCTGTGTTATAAATATTACACTTATATTTCTATGATGGCTACACTTAGTAAAAATATCTACAATTCGATGATCACACTCACGCATTAAATCATCAATAATGACAAGATGTGGACCTTCGTGTGCTTGAAAATCATTATTTTGAGGTAAACCTTCTTTAAACGTACAGTTTGAAAGAGTATCATACAACGGTTGCCATTCACCATAACACCATACAATATTTTTAAATAGCTTGCTATAATGGTCAAGAAATGTTTTAACAAAATATGATTTTCCACATCCTGTAGGACCTGCTACCATACATGTAAAAGGAATTTTCTATTCCGTCTCTATTACAGATATATTGCATTTATTTTAAATAGCGTTTTTAAATATTTTGCTTTCTTTTCTCCTTTACATAAAAGCAGCGTTTGTGGAAGAACAAATTTGATTTAATATACTTTTTACTTGTGATACTGATAGACCTCGTGATGATTATGATGACAATTTAACTAAGCAACGAAAATTTACAGTGTTGCTAGAATTTAAAATACTTGTGACGACATGCTTCACCTATAAATTCTTGACTTCTCTCTTTTTACAATATAGTATGTTTTAAATCAATCCAAGAATTTTCACTTTTTGGCAGACCTATCCATTTCACATAGGCCTTATTATTTTTCTTTCGCACAACTTTTTCAATTAAATAGGTTTTTATAAATTTCGTTAATTGTAATTCGTGTCTGTAAAATCTTCCTTCAATAGGTTTATTATTTGAGTCTACTAAGTGATATGTCGGAGGATTAGTGAAGAAAACTTTAACAATTCGAAAAATTTCTGTTCTCCAATTGCGTGTACAACCTCTATCAAAACCAGGACGCTTAAGTTTACTAATTCTTACATATTCACCTATCTTAAATTTACTTTTTCTTTTTATCACAGAAAAGTTTTTGCAATAGATGTTTGTCAATAGATGTTTTTCATTTTCTTTTTTAATAGCGTCGATAGGTTTCATTTTAATAGTGGAATGAATAATATTATTATATTTATGTAGTAATTCCGGCAGAATGCCAATCCATTTATAATTTCCCTGCAGTGTAAATTTTCTCCACATTAAATTACATAATGATCTATTAAATCTTTCAATAATACTTGCTTTCACATCACTGTACGTGGAATAATGTTTCATGTTATTTTGGTTCATCGCTTTCTGAAACTCTGAGTTATAAAATTCTCGACCCCTGTCAGTTTGTAAAAATTTAGGGCTTTAGTTTGCTTTTCTCAGTTCTGTTATAAATGCTTGTGTAATTTCTTTCCCAGTTTTATTTTTCACAGGAATAGCCCAAGCATATTTAGAGAATGTATCTATCACACTTAATAAATATTTGAAATTTCGATTAATTTTTGCTAGACCTTTCAATTTTCCACTATTCATTTCAACTAAATCAGCTTGCCATAAATCATGAATCCCTTTCGTTATAACGGGTATTCGAGGATAGTTTCGTCTTGCACTTTTATGTAATTCTGCAACTATTTGTTCTCGAACTGATTGTGACATATTTTTTTAATACTAATATATCCAAAAAAATATATCGTATTTAGAATATACAAATCGTACATGTTAAATCTTTATTATGATACCCCCAAGGAACAGTCTGTATATTACAATTTAAAATTTTTCTTTTGTCATCATACGGATCTAACGCTAATTTTGTTACCTGATTTGTTGTTAAATTATGGTATTTGCTTTTAATTTCAAATTGTGTTTTATGGATCGTTTCGTTTTTAAATATACATGATTTATAATCGCCAAACTTAATTTGTTCTTTAACTACATTTTTCTTACTACCTTTACATTTTTTCAATTCTTTATTTTCACCAGTTTTTATTGCATAATTTTTTGCTCGTAACCCAACATATTTAATCATAGGAACTCCACCTAATTCGTCTTTCATTTTACCCAAAACGTGTTTATTTTTTGTGCTATATAAAGAATTATTTTCAGGATAATTTGAGGTATCAAAATAGTCATTCATATCTTTTATATCGTTATAAATATTGTTAGTTTTAATATGGTAAATGAAAGAGTCAGTATCCATATACGCAATTCTAATATTATCTCTATATCGCGGTTTCATTATATTATAATGAAAGTTATATATAGCTAATTTTGATAATTCTAAAACTGTCGCTCCTACGTAAATTGGTTTATTGAGGGTTACCGATTTTTTTACCATATGAAATAATGCCAAATTATCAGCCAATTTTACCCAATTTTGAAACTGATTTTGCGCTACTAATTTTTTACACTTTTTCATTGTTAATTAATTTTATATCAATTCGTTTTCGTACATTCTCCATTGTCTTTCCGTATACAGAATTATTTAATAACTTATAGAAATCTTTTTCAAATTCAATTGTAGCATTTGCACGGCGTTGAGTTTTTTCTTGAATATAAGATGCAAGCCATTTAGATTGACGAAACCATAATATTTTATGTACTTTTACCAATTTTAAACCTTGTTTTAGATAAAATTGTAATACTCCATAATGCAAGATATAATTCGATTTCGATTTAAGTGTCAATAGTAATTTTGAATATTTACCATTCGGTGGAACTTCATTAGTTGGAGCACACGGAAAATCAGAATGGTATTCGTGTAAATAATTTGGATACTCTAAGTCCACTTCTAGAAAAAATCCCCATTCACTATCCGTGGGCCAATTGATAATTTTATGTTTGTCTTGCCAATTGTCAATTTTATCATCCCACCGAAAACCACCATATGGTAAATAGTCAATCATTGATAGTCCGTACAGATTGTTCATGTCAATATACAGTAAATAAGATTTTTCTTTTTCCGCATCAAAATCATGTACGTAAGGATTATTAGCTTTGGCATACCTTAAGACAGCTTGAGTAATACCTCCGCGAATCGATTTTTCTACAAACATATACATATTGATATCTGATAAAAGTTCAAGTTCAATTTTTGTTCTATATAACATGGCTTGCCATGCCAACCCAGGTGCAGTAAAACAATTAATCGGATCAATACAAAAAGCATTTAAACATGTCTTTCTAAAATTCTCCAACACATCTGCTGTGAGAAGTATATCACATTTTAAATATAGATCGTGGTAGTCCCCTAAATTTTCAGATTTAAACACACGCCAAATCATTTTTGCATATTGATAATCAGTCTCGGAAATTTGTGTTCCATTCAATTTGCTACTAAACGCCTCTCTTCCAGGAAATTCAGTTTCTTTAAATGTATCTAAATTTGTTATGTATTCATAAAAATAAATTCCCTTACGGAGAATTAAAGGAAACTTTTCATCGGAAAAATATTGCTTTGTATAGACAAATTGCTCAGGTTTTAATTTTGACACCAAATTTTCGAGACTGTACGGCAGGAATTTAAATAGGTCTACAAAACGTAACTCGATAGGTCTACCATTAAAATTAAAGTGTTTAGAGAATGTTATGTATTTCTCAGTGCTTTCAGCAATTACCGAAATATTTCCAGGGGAGCAACCTAATTCTTTCACAAATAAATGTGCATCATACCCAGACAAATTATGGAAGAAGACAGGGATAAAAGTACTTTGACGTTTAATTTGTAAATTACAATTGTTGCACACCGTGGCAATAAATTGACCAGTTAAATGTTTATGATGTTTAACTTTTCTATTGTTACTCGTATATTTACTATCACAAACTGAGCATTCAGTGGATAGGTTAAACTCCTGTAACTGATAACTAGTTAATTGTATTAATGGTTTTTGTTGATCTAATATGTTTATGATTTTTCTTAATTCATTCTCCATAGCAGACATAAACTTCATCGATACATTTTCTCACCGATAAATAACTAAATCTGATTTCATATAGTTGTTACTCCAACATACAATGTAACCAAAACTGCATGGTATAAGTTGGTGAATTTGTATTGTATGAGATCCACTTTGTTTATTTATAAGTTTTAATAAACTTTCCATATCTGCAATTATTATCATATCATTCTGTAATAACAATTTCAAATTTCGAAATTTTAAAACTTCTCCTTGTTTCGGCATGTTAATTTTGGTTGGAGTGTGTTCTTTACATAGTTTGTCATGTTCATCTAATTTTGATTTGTTATAAAAAGATATTAAACATCGTCTACAAATAAATGTTTGATGACTACCTAACTGATGTCTGACTAAACCATTTAAATTTGTAATTAAACAATAATGAGAGTTTAAATATAATAAATCAATATGTTTACCTACAGCTGTGTTTTCGCTTATACGTAACGGGGAAATAGTTTCATGATCATAATTAATGCCATATATATTAATGGAAATTTGTTCCTTAGTAAATACAGAATTATACATATGTTCAAATTTGCTTATGTGTTCTATTTCGACGGGAAATTTTATATTGTTTTTTTCAAATATTGGTAATAAAGTATTAATATATTGTATGTAATTATTCACACGATGTGGATTATCTTTTGCGGGATGTAACGCAGCTAGAATACTATACATAAAACATCTATTATCATTATTTTGAATATTTAAAACACATTTTGTAGATAAAATCCATTGAGGCAATTTTATAAAAGAAGAAGCGGAAAGAGGATCATATTTACTGATTTTAATTTCTAAGTGAAGGTTTGGTTCAGAACATAAAGACCACCCTGATTTCTTAATTGCTCTATTTTCTTGTTCAACTAAAATTTTATTAAATACTATTTCTATTATAGAATTCACATCTGTACTCGGCAAAATAATTTTGTTACCACTATTTACAAAGAATCGACATGTTTCTAAATCTACTGGTTTTACAAAAGTTGTAGCCAAAGAAAAATTTACTTTAGATGCTGAATTATCTTGTTCCTGTTTTAATATATCTAAACAGTCTTTTCTTTTATTCTTTAAAATACATCCACTATCCTCATTTAAATCAGTATCACATTTTAAAATATTTTTTTAAAATTATTATTAAATAGAGTATCAGAATTGATAGTATTTGATTTAACCTTTTTTGTTGCCATTTTTTTAAACTAACTCAGTGTTACTATAATAATTTTGAACTGAGTTTTTATAATATAATATTATTATTATTAGTATAAAATGTCTTACTTAGAAAAGAAAACAAAACCACACTATTAATACACCACACTAATAATAAACCACACACACAAAAAATATCTGAACTTTACGCTTCAGACGGCACACAGGAAGTGATTACAAAAAAACATGTCGGTCAGTCTTTTATACCTGTCTGACCGCATTGCGTAATATTGCGCAATAGTATGAGTCATCCTCGGGGATTCTCCTCTTCCTTTTATACCTTTGTAATTGATTACATTACGTTCAGAGATTCCTATCGTTGAATGACCGTATTGTCTGTTAAAGAGAAAACTAGCTCAATGTTTTTAAAATCCGGATGAATGACGTAATGAGAATTATCTACATATGGCGGAAGTTATTATGTAACTGATAACAAAACACGGAAGTTTCGTATTCCTCTACAATCTTTAAATAATCATCTCTGCTATGTTCAAATATAGGTTAGAACAAGTTCACTCCTTAAAAGAATCTTTGCTATAGGGTTCGAATGTATTATCTGTTATGTTCAAATAAGGGTTGAAAAATGAGAACGAGTACACCCCCCGTAGTCTTATGTCTGCTATGTGTTGATGGAAAATAAGCCATGTTCTTTTATTAGCTGTGCTATGTATTATCTGTTGTCATAGTCTCAGTGTATTCTATGCTATGTTAAAATAGGGGTTGGAGAACGAGATCACCCTTTAAAATGGACTATGTTTAATCTTCGGTGGAACTAATACACCCTCATTATTATCTTAGTTTAATGTAATTTCTACTATGTTCAAATACTGGTTGGAAAAGAGAACGAGTACACCTCTAAAATGGAGGATGTTGTGTTTATTATCTGCTCTGTGTAATTTCTGCTATTTTAAAATAAGGGTTAGAAAAGGGAACGAGTTCACCCCTTAAAAAGTGGTCATAAAAGGGAATGAATACACCCTTGTGTGTTACGTAGTCTCAGTGTAATTTCTGAAATAAGCCATGTTCTTTTATTAGCTGTGCTATGTAATTTCTGCTATGTTAAAATAGGGGTTTGAAAACATGCTCATAAAAGGGAATGAGTTTTACGTATTATCTGTATGCTGGTGCTCGTAGTCTCTGTCTGATGTGCTATGTTCAAATAAGGGTTGGAAAATATGCTCATAAAAGTGAACGAGTTCACCCCTTAAAAAGTGCTCATAAAATGGAACGAGTACACCCCTGAAAGAGTGTTCATAAATGGGAACGAATCTGTTCTGCTATATTCGAATAGTGGTTGGAAAATATGCTCATAAAAGGAAACGAGTTCACCCCTTAAAAAGTGCTCATAAAAGGGAACGAGTTCACCCTTAAATTGGAGGTCATACAAGACCTTGAGCTCACGTTGTACGGTGGTCAATTTCCCAGGGGGGGTCGTAAAAGGGAACGAGTTCACCCCTTAAAAAGTGGTCATAAAAGAGAACAAATACACCCCCTTAAAAGTGCTCATAAAAGGGATTAAATTCACCCCTAAAATGGAGGTCGTAAAAGACCGTGGGCTCACGGTGCACGGTGGTAATTTTCCCAGGGGCTTGTGAGTTGTTCTAGTATGTTCTAGTATGTTCTAGTATGAGCCAGATCGATCATTTTTCTACTACTTACTATTAATTGACAAATAGTTTTCACAAATCGATTCAATGTCTCAAAATAAGAATCTGTATTTCTATACTATAATCCAAAATTATAATATTTTACTACTGTTTACGGTTTCAATATTGATCTACATAGAGGGAGAGAGAGCAAAAGTAAGATATAGAAAATGCGATTTCTGGAATCTATTATGCTGTTGAAGAATAGATTCAATCCGCTCTGATAATTCTCTATCTAAACTGGAAGAAGTCAACTGCTTCAAGATTAATTGCCATAGAATAAAAGCGGCAATATATAACGACAAGTTTTGTTTTGGAATGGATTGAGTATGTCAAGGAAAGGTGAAATCATCCGTGTCTGCTAAAACCAGAAATTTATTACTATACCTTTTTTCAGATAAGAACCTTCATGAGCGGTTGCCAATGAACTCAATATTTCTAATTAGGTACTGCGACAGATATTGACAAAAATTATAGTAGTACGATATTCCGTGTGTCTGTATACTGTCGTCTGCCCCAAAGTGATGACAAAGCCGCTTCACTGCTATTAAAGAAGGGGAATACCTTCTAAGAGCTATTTAGGTTGACACTAGAAAAGAGCTAGAATTAACATTTCAATATCGACCTGCGTACAGGATGAAAACCGTAAGGTATATCAAGAAGCGATTTTCTTTAATTGATTCGCCATTCCAAGAGTAGGACCCATTTCCTCCGTTAACGCTTTTCCAAAACCGGAAGTAGTAGAAATAAACCTTCTACGGTTTGAACACTGATTACCATTGAAATAACGCACTAACAGATATCGACAGACTGTTATAAATGAGGCGGTTAATAGAGCATCTCAAGAGAATATACTATCTTCACCCTCTCTCTCTATTAGACCGGAAAAGGTAAATACATTACTACTGCTTCTCGTGTCAGTATTGATCGTAACGTGAGATTAACGTTAATGTCGATACAGCAAAAATGGAAATAGATATCGAAAGGTTTATATCCGATTCATCGTCCTAAGAATATATTTTTGGGAGTAATTGAGGTTCCGGGGGTGGGGTATAATCAGCAACGAAAAATATACAATCTATATATCAATCAATTCAGCTTGACTAAACAAATCGATCGATACCAAATTTAAGTACTGCCGGTTAACCACTTCCGGTTTACTGAACCTAATTTAGTTTCCGGGAGTGGGGTATAATCAGCAACGAAACATATACAATCTATATATCAATCGATTCAGCTTGACAAAACAAATCGACCGATACCAAATTTAACTACTTCCGGTTTACTGAGCCTAATTTAGTTTCCGGGGGCGGGGTATAATCAGCAACGAACAATCTGTATATCAATTGACTCAGCTTGACCAAGCAAATCAATTGATACAGATTTTAACTTCTTCCGGTTAGCTTTATTTCTTTCGTCCTTTTCTTTTTGTGTTTTATCTAATTTTTACTTTTTGTCAGAAATGCTTTTAAATAAATATAAATCTCGTAAACTTAGCTAAGAAAGTGGTGTGCCTTCAAAGAATCAAATGTCTTGCGGACAACTGTTAAACAATAATATGAGCACGTTCTTGACAACATCAACATTTAAGAATTATTTTATCTATTTTGTTTTATCAAATAAAAAAATGAAAGATCGGTGTGAATTGGCTAACCCAATTTTCATTTTTATATATCCTTTACAACTTTTTCGAAATAAAATATTTTCTCCTGAAACCACTCAATAAGCAAGGCGAAATAAACACTTTGGTGGAGTTTTTAATCGAAATCTAAAAGCTGAAAACGTAGTGTGAAGACCAGTGTGAAGTTGACCACCAAATATATCTTCAAACGTATTTTTTTGTGTTTTGTAAAAGAGATTTTTATATTCAAAAGAATCAACAACAGATAAGTCTCTTCTTATTTTTCCAAACAAACAAACAAAAAAATTCTCTTCAAAAGAACCAATAACAAATAATTAGCTTTAGATTTGGTTCGAAATATGGCGGTGTTACCAGTGTGCATAGTAATGGTTGTGTTAATTCAACTCAATTTTAACGCAGGACAGTGGTTCCAGCGTGACTACTACTATACGGTGTTAGTTCAACACATAGGCCTACGCCGCAGTCTTAGCGTTTAACACAGGGGGTGTGTTACGTCTTTAACACACAACCGGTGTTGAGCCGTGCCGTAAGCGTTAATGAACCACAAAATTACTCCCCCAAAATATGTTTAATCGCCTATATGCGTAACGTGTTTACATTATGCTCAGTCTAAGATAACACTTTAAACAAGTAAAAAAAATGTACTCCAGTGGCGGATGGGGTTGCATGAACCACCTACATTTTAATTACTAGTCGCTTGCTTTTCCGACTTGGCCACGAAGGCGAGGAAGAAAACGTCGCTTGTAGAGGGATAAATTGTTGAGGTCTTTTGAATTTAGCTAATCAGAGTGCTTCCTTAAGCCACGTATATTCGACGATAACCGTTCGGGATAAGATAAAATCTGCTCGCCATGTAGATCTAATTCTATAACAAAATGATGACTGTTTATTTACTTTATTTTATAGTTCTTCCATATTCACTTTCAAATGATCTACGCCAGTTGCCATCTAATAAAGTTGATGAATTTGTTGCTTCTAGTACACAATCGCTTAGGAAAATAAACAATAAATGCATCAAATGTGGGAGATGAATTAGAACACCTAAATGGCACATGTCTAGCACATCTTGTTCTGTTAGGGTTTTTTTCAGAAACATTACGTAAAACAATTGAAAACACATCGCGCGGTTTGCATTTTGAAATTTTGCCTACACCTGGATTTGTTTAAGTATTCCTTTCTACTGTATTTGTCTGTAGCTTCAATTCATAAGCCTTTATAATTAAATGCACAACATATTTGGCAATCACACAGAAAACAACACCGAATATTCTACGGTTGTGTTAATTTAACACAATGGCTGTGTGTCATTTCACCTACCGGCATTCGACACACAACTCCAAATGGAGAGTGAGTTGTTCTAACCACTTGTTTGTGTTATATTTTAACACAATCGTGTTAAGACATAGGCATGTCGTTGAAATAACACAACGATTTTTTACGGTGTGAAGTTTCATCACCCATTTCTTTTGTAAACACTTTTTATGTTTTTCGAAAACTGTTTTTTACTTCAAAACAAGCAATAACAAACGAAAAACAAACTCTTGACTTCGTTTTCGAATCAAAATTTGAAAGTAAGAGGGGCCAGTGTGAAGTTGCTCCCACAACTGTATTTTGTAACTCTTACGTTTTTTTTAATTTTTTTTCCTTCAAAACAATCAATATCAAACGAAACACAAATGATTGGCTTTGATTTCGAATCGATATTGGAAAGTACAGGGCCAGTGTAAATTTATACTTCCCCTTCAACTTTATTTTGTAAATATCTCTTTATTTTTTTCGAAAAAAAGTTTGTCTTTAAAACAATCAATAACAAATGATTTTCGTATCGAATCAAACTTGAAAGCAAGGGCTAACTTCACGTAGATATAACTACATAACCGAAATAAAAACATCGAAATTCTTAATGTTCTCTGTTCATGTAATGCTTTTTAATGTTTCTGTTTTGACTTTTGAGGAAAAAGGCCTGCTAACTAACTTACTTTATGGACTATAGAGGCTGAAGGTTGAATACTCCATTCACAAAAACTCTCCATTCACTTCCCTCCTTAGGCAACAGAATCCGGTTTCTACTTTATACTCAAATTTTGCGAGATCTGTCTTAATATTGTCCTCCTATCTTCATCTTGGATCTTTCTATTTGTCTTTCTCCAATTGGTTTTCCAGTTAAAACTTTCAAACCACTCCTACTTTCTTCCATTCTGGCTACATGACCTACCCGCTTGAGCTACCTAGATTTCATAACCTTAACAATGTTTGGAACCAATATAAGTTATGCAGTTCCTCCTTGTGAAATTTCCGCCATTTCCCATTCCTGTCGTTCTTGGGACCGAATATTCACCTGGGGATTTTATTCTCCAATACTCTGTCTGTGTTCTCTCAGAGTAAGCGACCAGTTTCAAAACCATACAGTACAGCAGGAATAATTATCGTTCTGTAGATGTTAAGCTTCAAAATCTACGACAGAATTCTTGAAGATAAAAGATTCTGATCTGAATAATAACACAAGTTCCCTACTTTCAGTCGAGATCTTATTTCTTCGTAGATATCGTTTTGGTCCGTTAATATTGATCCTACCCTAACAGCACAATTATATAGCAGGCCTATGGCTATCATGTTCCCTCAGGTACATGGAAATGTGCCCAGTATGTGCTTTATGTACCTGTGAGAGAGAAACCCTATGGATGACAAGTGATAATCACTGTCTATGTCCTCCCCTAAGCACATACCTCATATGTAACTGGGAAACTTACCTAGTATGTTCCAAGTAGGTTACCCATGCCGGAAGCATCAATGCACCACATAATTATTCACCCAAAATATATTAAATCACCTATATGCGTAATATGTTTACATTAAGGTGAGTCTAGAAAACACTTTAACCCTACAACGGCCAACCTATTTTCCTAACATAAACAGCCAAGATGAGTCCAATGGACTCACAGTGTTGATATTGTGTTATCAGATCTTATATTGTGTTATTGAGTGTAATTCCGTGTAATACTTTTAAGTGTTTCCGACGGAACATGCAAGTATAACAACCACGTATTTTTATAGTGTTTACAAGCTAGTCAGTGTTGCCATCTGATGTAAAATTTTAGTGGAAATTAAAATTATTTTTCTTGTATTGTTTAAAAGGTAGTGTAATTATATATTTTAGTAGGAACAACTTTTGCTAACTACTAGACTTTCAAGAAACGCTTTTCTCAAAGTACTGTAAGTTATTAGAAACTTTATAAGTAATGCAATTGAAGGGGTGGATTCCAAAAGAGCGTAAGTCAATTTTTGTCAATTTTGAGATATTGGTTCTATTAAGTTCCATTTCAGCATCTTCGTATATTGAACAGGCTTTCATGCCAAAACTACATAAATCAAATTAGTTGTAGACAAAAGAAAACTGAGTAATTGTCCAAAATATCCTTAGTCAACAGCATTCTCTGAAGTTATTTTGTGACTCATGCCTACAAACACTTATAAAATTCTTTCTATAGATGATAATTTCACCGGTTTCTTACGAAACGTAGATAATTAAAATTTTCTTTTACGTAGATTAGTTTTCTTTCACGGAAATAGAATGATGGAAACGCACACAAAATATCGTCTCCTGGAAAGCTTAGTTTCTTGACTTAGGCTCTTTTGGGGTTGAGCTCTTCAATTGTTGGTTTGGAATGTTCTCGTGATTTCCTGGAACTACTGAAGAACATGCTTCGTTTTACTTGTTTGTTGATTTACATTTTTTGCAGTATCTAAGAACAACCGAATCTTCAGAACACACATACTTTTGGCAGGTCCTGCGTATTTGCCTTTGTATTTGTCCTTTTCGCGCATCACATAAGTAAAAAATATTTTCTTCTTTCTTTCTCCAACCTTATGTTGGTAACATGCATTAGCCTATATCAATAGTTTTAAACTCGGCAGCCACAGACTGGATTGATTTGTCAAGACCTACAGCACGTCTATTGCCAATATGTGGCTGGGTGAGACTTTCTGCTATTGCAATAAGAATATCATTTCTGAAAGTCTTCCGATCAGGATGTAATGTACTCCAGAGGAATAGGCTGCAACAGCTCATACATCAAGCCTATTCATAAAAATAAATGGTCATATATTAGTCTTTCTTTGCCATGAATATTCATGGGCCATTTGGTCTCTTCCTTCCTTCAGTTTGGTAAGAATTCGGGTGGAACGAACGTCTTTTGTTCTTCACTGTTCCCACTAGTGTAAGACCATTGCCAAGCAATGTGTTGGCGAGATCAAAATGTGTGAAATAATTATTTTTTACTCCCAGAATAAGACACCGCCAAATGCAAGACCACTTTTTGTCCCAAGTGTTTGGTTGTTATTTTCTTTCCTAAGGTAAGGTGTACCACACAAAATGATATTTTGTTTTGGAATCTGCTATTCATCATACTTTCATCTCACACTTACCTGGTTTCAACGGCAAATATTGCGTAAATAGACACTACCTACGAATGGAACAAGCTGTTCGTCAGCATTCAGATTTTCTCCAGGGTCATAGTGGCTTTTCTAGCATTGGTTCATTCTTTCCTAAACTTCACGCATTGACGCCAGTTTATCTATTTCTTCTGTCACTTCTTGTTGTTATGTCATCAAATTGGATAAATGTGCGCAAATACTTGTACCTGTTTTTAGTCATAGCACCGCGAAATATTGGTGGTCCATACTTTTTGTCCCATAGCAGTTCTATGTTCAGATCTTTGGCTTTGAGACAACCAGTAGTATACAAAAGTGCAAGTAAATACTTCAGTTCTCTCGACCGGCTTCCACTGATTCTGCATATTGCTTCTTCATGAGTATACCGAACGATAGTCTTCACACCGTCTTGAATAAATAATAACAGAGCGTCTAAGGGACCTTCGATTATTTTATGTGGAAAAACGAACCTCATTTACTCCCCCTGATGATGTTCTGAGATTTTGTCTTCTGTAATCAAGGAGGTTCAAAATATGTGGTTCCGTCGTTTGCATATAAAATATTTTCATTACTTTGGCACCGATTTCCAAAATCTTCAATTTCAGAATTACTAATTGTATCAGAAACTTCTAATGCTTCACTTTCCCAAATACTTCCGCTATCTTCAAGTTCACTACACATAATGTGTTCGTCTTCATACCCAACAACTGGCGATTTACTTATACAATATTTGAAGAAGCAGACATTTCTGCACTTCCATTAGCACTAACATACACTAACAGTTCCACAATCTGCACCACAACAAGAATCAACTGATACAAATGTGCCATATAATTAATACTTTAAAGACAATTACCTATATTACCACTGGGAACCCAAATATATGAAGCAATTTAGTAATGAGTCCATTGGACTCACGTTGGCCTTTTGTGTTACGAAATTAGAAATATATTTTTAAAACCTACCCTAACGTATATTTTTCAATTCCAAATTGTATTCACACTTTACATTACCTACCGATAGCATATCTATAAAGAGACATCTATTGAGCAAGAAATAAATTGCAGGTGGATAAAAATTATACGCGATGAGTCCATTGGACTCACGTTGGCCGTTTAAGGGTGAAGCAAGTAAAAAAATGTGCTTCAGGGTTGGTGTGAACTACCTACTATTTGATTACTAGGCGCGTTCTCTTCCAACATGTCCACGAAGTCGATGGGGAAAATGTTGCTTGTAGAGGGATAAATCCTTGAAGTCCTTTTAATTTGGCTAAACAGAGTGTTGTTGTAACCCTGTATATTTGACGATAACAATTTCGGATCAGATAAAACCCGCTCGCCATGTAATTTTATAACAAAATGACTCGCTTCTCTTTACTTTATTCCATGGTTCTTCCATTTTCACTTTCAAATGATCGGCGACAGTTGTCATATAAGAAATACAATTCTTTATCCCTAACTACGTAAATAATTAACTGTTCACATATGTATGAAAGACTCATCTTAATTTTTATTCATCAGTTATATCATTTCTTTCTTCTACATTTATCTCCCATATTTCATGCATTTGTTGCTATTTTTTTCTATGCGATTGTGTACTAGGTCAGAAAGTGGAGCACAAAGCGCGAGAAACCGTTGCATGTTATTGCGCATGAGCAAATGCAAAGAGCTGACTGTCATTCGTGTGCCGCTGCAGATATCATTTATGTCATAAGTAGCTGAAAGAGTATGCACCTAAAGTAAGTACCTCGAACATAAAAGATATACCTCCCAAGTGACGATATAAAAACAAATGATTATCACAGAGCTAAACTCAGCCAGGTATATAAATGCTACATTTGTGGCACATAGTCGCAAATATCAATTAGGTATAAAAGCATATAAAACTTTAGCTATCTGAAGTACATACTTAACACATAAATATCATATGTACCAAGTTTCGGGTACCTAAAAAGTAGCAGAGACACCTAAATGGCACATGCCTAGCACATCTTGTGCTGTTATGGTGGATATTCGAAAGTATCCACTTTATTGAAAGAATTCTTTGAATTTTGACTTTTCCATAACCCGACCCCGGAAACTAAATTAGGCTTAGCAAACGGGAACTGGTTAACCGGAAATAGTTAAAATTGGTATCGATCGATTTATTTTGTCAAGCTGAATCGATTAATATATAGATTTATATGTTTCGTTGCCGATTATGCGCCATCCCGGGAAACTAAATTAGGCTCAGTAAACCGGGAGTGGTTAACCGGAAGTAGTTAAATTTTGTATCGAACGATTTGTTATGTCAAGCTGAATCGATTGTATGTGTTTTGTTCCTGATTATACCCCACCCCCGGAAACTAAATTATTCCCTATTTTTTCACTCTTATCTCGGCACTAAAAGCGAAACTAGTAAAACCGAATACTACTTCCGGTTTCATTGTTGATCTCCATAGAGAAAATACGATAATACATAGAACTTTTATTTGTATATTCAGCGTCCGAAGAACATGTTATGTCTAATTTTATTCCTCTATTGTAATCTAAAGCTACATATCTCCTGCAACCAGTTTTAATATTGAATATTCATAGTTTCGAAGTCTACCGTGTTCACAATGCGAAACGAAATATAGTTGTTGTCTAAACTACAGTATTATATAATTCATTATAGCTCTTTGCCATCACAAGTAGACTACTTCAAACAAATTTTCATCGTTGAGATTATCAGCAATTTTATGGTCAAGATATGGGAATAGTCAGCTTTAATACCACCATAATTGTAGTATTTGTCTCGTTTCCCCTCCATGTATTACCGTCACTTCCACAATACAATTTGTTCAGCAGTGATGGCATAACCTATTTTTGTCTTTTCTTCTCTATTATTCCTTGTAGTTTCTGGTGAGTAGGACCCTTGGTTTTATTACACCAAATAAATTTTGTTGTGGATAAACACCGTGTGCGTGGGTTTTCTGGCAGTTCTTCAGTTGGGCATATTTTCTTCATTCCACCATTTGATAACCATTATTGTCTCCTTTAGCCTAGTCGGCATAACTGTAGCACATAAATGTAAAATATTTCGTTACATTCCCAATGGTCTCTTTGGTTATACGTTTTGCATAGCTACGGTCGCATTTTTTTCAAACATAAACATTTTGGATAATTTAGGTTTCATCTTTAGTTCCCCTGTAGCTAACTCACTGTCATTACTGTATTCGATTTAGAAAACCTGAATTCTAAACACCTGACTCATAAAACTTAATAAACTAAATTAACCCTCGGATGCATGTCGCTTTTTTTCTACACTTTTACATCTGTGGGGTCAATTTGACCCCACGCAATATTTGGTTGATAATATTATAACATAGTATGCATGTTAGGTTAATTAGATTACGTTAGGTTTGGTTAAGTTAGGTAATGCGGAGGTATGTTAAGTTTGTTTAGATTAGGTTACATTAGGCAAGGTATATAGTTCAGGTTATCGCGTTTTATTCATTAATATAAGGAATAAACCAATTACAAATATTGTTCAGATATTTTAACTGTTTTCCTCTTCCTCGCTTTCCGAATAGTTAAAAATAGTTCACTCTTCTTCATATTAATATGAGTAACAGTTCACTTACACTTATCCGAGCTGCAATTCAGCACCATAATCTTACTTGAAACAAAAGATTTCTTGAGCAAGGAAAACAACACTAAATATGAAGAAAGTACCCATGTTTTGGCTTTGTCACATCAATACACATCACTGACATTCAGAACACACTACTAACACACTACTGTGAAATTTGCACACATACTTCTCACATCTGCTGCAACGCTGTGATGTCTTCCTGTCCTCTTCCCTTGTACAGATCTGACATCTTACTCTCTTGTTCGAAGATGTAGGAGCCAATGCCTTTGTTTCCCTCTCTACACCGCAGAGTTTCATCGCATCAATCACTGGTTTCTTTAGGTTCAAACTGTGGCACCTCAGCCTGATGTGAGGAAGAATCAGTTCGTTCGCCAACTCAGTTAGAAAGACACGGCGCTTGTGACTGATCCCTGAATGATAATCCGGATGTTGTGATAAGTAGCATGTGTATGCATTGAGAGCGCCTACGTTGATTACATTATAAAAGAGGGCCATTGGCCAGCGACGCGTCTGTCTCCTACAGGTGTATGTTTGAACCAATTTGTCCATGGCGTCAACTCCACTCTTTGTTTGGTTGTAAAATTTTATGATTTCTGGCTTCTTCTTGGAATCTTCCTCATCCACGCCTGTGTCATGATGCATGGTGCTGAGTAGAATGACGTTCTTATTCTTTTTCGGTACGTAGCTTACTAGGGTAACATCTTTATTGAAGACGAATTGTGATGTGCTAGGCTGTCTTGACTTAACATTGACCAGCGCAGGTGGAATTTCACGTCTGTTTTTCTTTATTGTACCAACAATAGTTACATTTTGTACCAACAGTTCCTTAGCTAAATCATAACTTGTGAAAAACTGATCAGTTGTGATATTACTGCCGGAGTTCCGCAGCGTGTAGCACAATGTCTTCACGACGTTGCTGGCGAGGTTAGTTTGAACTGGTTCCCCTGGCTGTCGTCCCAAGTACACTAAACCGTCTTTTGCGTAAAAGTTCTCAGCATCACACAACCAGAAGATCTTAATGCCGTATTTACCTGGTTTACTTGGCATATACTGCACAAACTTGCATCTCCCACGGAAAGGCACTAACTGTTCATCAATCGTGAGGAAAACTCCGGGAACCATAACTTTTCGACAATTTTCTATGAAAAGTGTCCAGATATATCGAAATGCAGCCATGTGATCAGTTTCCAGACGCAAAGCGCGGGTTCGCTTGTCATCGAACCGGAGCAGTCTTCTGATATCTTCGAAACGATTCACGCAAAAAGTTGCTTTGTATTTCGGATTAGCGAATTTGTTGAGAAAAAGTTCGCGAATAGGAACATCCCAACTTCTCTCAGTACCTGCGATAAGAAGAATGCCAATAAAAGCCTGAAGCTCTTCTAATGTTAGGTCAGTCCACTTTTTTCACTGATTTCACTGCCACTCTTCTTCCTTCTAAATTCGTGCACTGTACAATTTCCTCCAAAATGTTACGGGAAATGAACAAATCAAAGGCATCTTTGGGTGACGTCAAGACAAAGCCCCGCGGGAGACCTTGTACATTCCTTACGATGTTGTGCCTAGCAGTCTGGTGAACACCGGGTGGTTTGCTTTTCCACTCAATTCCATTCTTCGAAATCATACCGAAAGACGCTTGCTCATCCCTTGCATCTTCTTCTTCTTCTTCATCATCATCACCACCATTATCCATTTCAAAATCACTGTCTTCCCTCGGAATGTTTTCCTCCTCTGAAACTCCATCATCTTCGTCAAAACTGTCCAAGTTGCTGGCAACACCATTATCATCCTCCTCCGTAAGCAGTTCGTTTATTTCATTTAGAGACAATCCTCTTTTTGTCATTACTGTCTATGGCACTTTCAGTCTAATAAACAGGATTTTATAAAATCACGTAAAAGCAATAAGCATGCACTTGTTCAAACCTAAAATGCGGCGTTCTTTCACACACGGTGTGCAATTGTTTCTGCAACACAAACAAACATGAGAGCGGAGCACTGTAGAAATGTCGTCCGACTATACACGCGGTCTGTCAACAACAACTGATTGCAGTGTTGTCAGGTTACAGTGGAAAAAATATTTTCAAATAAGATAAAACAACCTTTTATTCGCGACAAATTTTTACTATACTTGCAGCAATATGCGAATTTATGGAAATTTTACAAGAGCATAAGTTTATTCCCAGAGTAAATAAGATCTCGAAATCAAAACTTATAAAAAATATCCAGTTTTACAAAAAGATTCATCATCATCCCTCGATAATTCGAATGATGATGATTGTTGTTCTGCCCTAAGGCAGGTCTTTGACCCGAAGGTCCCTGGGCAAGATGAGCCCATGGTGGTTTTTCATTGCCTTCCATGGGATGATGATGACGTCCTAAGGACGGGACCTACAGTTTAACGTGGGATCCGAATCAAATGTGTCCCCACCGGGAATCGAACCCGGGACCCCTTGATTACAAGGCGGTGAGAGTAACCACTTATCCACCGGGGAATACTGATTTTAAAAGATTTTCTCTACTTTGGGTATAGCTGAACATTATATCCAGGCTAAACTTTTTATTTTGAACGTTTCTAAACTATTTTGAAACTGGGGTCAAATTGACCCCACATATGTAATAGATGGGTAATGATAAAAAATGGTAAAAAAAATAAATAATAATAACTTGCAAAACAAATGTGTTTACATTCTTTTGTAGTTGAAGCATCCTGCTTAGATGTCACAGAACATCAGGATTTTTCAGTGAGATTTCCTTGTAATACTAGGAAATAAAAGCATGTTGGGGTCAAAATGACCCCACACATGCATCCGAGGGTTAACCAACGCTACTATTACGTACAAGCGCTACCTACAAATAGCTTTATAGCACCAACATATGAATACAATCAGACGGCAAGGCCATTGGAGAAGAAATACTGTCACTCACAGTACAAACATAGGTCGAATGTCTGTATGTGTAAGGTATGCTTATCGTTTGCATCACGTTGTATAGGACTACTGACTAGTTTCTTCTTAAATTGTCATAAATAAAGATTCCAGGGAAAAATGGGATATCCATTCTTACCTTTTATTCAGGAAACGGTTTCTAAAGTTCAAAGCCTTTTATTTCGGAAACTAAACTTGGGAAATGCTTCAGTACAAGTTTACAAGTTTTTATTATATTGGGAACTAGCCTACAATATCATATTCAATGTATGTTAGTGTAAGTAAAAGAATATAAGGAAACTGACATGAGGTTGGTATATACTGGGGAAAAATGGGTCTATTGCAGTTAAAGTAATGGCAAAAAGAGGCGAGTGTTTTTCAGATTATAAGCAATATTATTAAAAATAGCTTCTTTTTTTCGTTTGTCATGTTTATCCTCCTTTACTCCGATATACTCCTTTACTCTTCTTTTGGAGTTTCGTATAGAAGGCTTAAGCGTATAGACTGCTTAAGTGTAAGACATTCAAAGCAGGCAGATCTTACCATTTTTCTTCCTAGATTGGCAACTTCCCTTTAAGAAGAGGAAAGGATCTCGTAAATCACACAAATAATTATGATGTTGGTCATAACATCCTATTCAAACAGTTCTCAAACAATAAAACCCAGTTCGTTAATGTACAATGGAAATCTTGGAAATGTATCCTGTAATCAGTAACAAATGAAACAATGAGAACAAGTTAGGCACAAAGGTTCATTGCATTTGTTGACCTCAGATTCAACGTCTTATGAACGACTATTTTACATTGCTTACGGAATGGTGCAGTTGCTTAAGCAAGTTTGACGACATAAGAATTTTAAAAATCGGGTTCTGGGACAACTCATTTAATACTAATTCATTGAATATTCCTGGATTACACGCATGCTCGTGACAAAACAATATCACGGATGCATAATATTTAATTTTTACAATCCTGTCCGCCTTTTCATTCGACTTCTCTTCTTATTTCATAGTAATGTATATACGGTCCTTTGCGCATTATTGCAAAGTGTTATTGCACTAAATTAGAACATTAATACAATTTATGGTATAAGCTTACAGCTTTCAGACGCGAGTCACCTCTGGATGTAAGAATTCTCCCTCCAATAAATCTGGTTGTGGTGGGCTATTTGTTAATAATAGGTGAATCACAGAAGAAAACCTATGTCTCCCTACGTTTCACGAAACTTGCTGACTTTTCTTTACTCGGAGCTCATGATTGACCTAGAGATAAAGGAGCATTTTCTCAAGTACAGTGGTTTTAAGAATGATTTCCAATCTCGAATTTTGAAATTATTGAAATCACTTACTTCATATGGTGTAGGTTTTACTCTGCTGCCTTTGATTACAATATTCCCATCCTCTGGTATTTCATCTCTTGATTTTATGTTTACCAGTCCCATGTTCTTATCACGTTCTTAGATAGAAAAAAATATACAGGACTTCGAACACATTTTGCAACTCCTAAATAGGAAAGGCTACGACCTACTTTTTAAACATTCTTTAACATAGCCTAGGTGTGTTCTCTTTTTCTCTTTTATGACGACTTCTTTCAACCCCAAAAATTACGTAAGACAATAAACACAGAGACTACGAACGCATATTTTAACATCACTCCTATTTAACATAGCAAGGACTACCAACATAACAGAGTCCTCTGCTATGTTAAAAATGCTGTGTAGGGTGTACTCGTTTCCTTTTATCAACCCCTATTTTAAAACAGCAGAGATAACACAGCACTTTTAACATAGCAGAGCTGAGTATTACCTATTTTAACCAATATTTAACATCGCACAGATTACATGAGACTATGAACATATATTACACACCCCTATTAAATACAGCAGAGAATATGAACCAATAGCAGATGTGTATTCATTCCCTTTTATCAACCACTATGTAACATACCAGAAATTACACACGCAATCATCTAGTAACACATGTGCAAAAGTACTGACCACCGAGGGCAAAGGTCAAATATTAATACTAGAGTAACGTATTGTGAAGTGCATTAATATTGTGAAGCTTAAATATCTGCAGATACAGAAAGACTAATAGATTTTTAGTTCAATAAAACTGTTCTCAGCTAAAAATTCAGCACTTTTTATAGATGATGTGTAACATGGAACTTTGAAAATTTTTCCTTCCTTTGTGAGCTGATTTTTACTCTGACATCATCTCTTCTTCGTCTGGTTTCCCTCCTGCCTTTCCCTCTATTAGCACTATGATCTAAAATGGCCAAGCATGCTGTTTCTTCTATTTTATCATTGTCATGATTCGTCATACTTCATCAGTTTTCTAT
The DNA here is from genome assembly GCF_964235325.1 of Thermobia domestica. NCBI lineage: Eukaryota > Metazoa > Arthropoda > Insecta > Zygentoma > Lepismatidae > Thermobia > Thermobia domestica. The sequence continues at coordinate 293,536,059 of NC_137456.1, read as the reverse complement.
AGTACGACTTCATCCCTTAATAACGCTAATGCTATGGAGTCTGTTCTACAGAATTAAGCTAAAGTTAAATCTCACGTTCAAATATTTAGTTAGTGCCCGGGAAACTTTGAACTTTAGCGTACTTTATTTTTGTCTTTAGTATTTGTCATTTTTGCCGTTAGTATTTTGTCAACCTATACTAAATATAAGACATAATTCGCGAAACACGCGTCCATTAACCATAAAACTATGAACCTTACTTATTGAAAGGAGAGGCAATAAAAATTTATTTATCATTGCTACTTAAAATGAGGTCCTTTCTATGGGTGACACAAAATATTCAAAATAGTAGAAAATCAAGCACCACAAAAATAGAACACTCTAATTTATTCCTTCGTTTATTTGAATCCCCCAGAAATCTATAAAATGCTGAGTTACTTTCAATGTATCTCCTTCGATTTTTTTCGTGGTTGGTACAAAACTATATGGACCGCCCAAATTTATTCCTTCCTATCTTTCAGTAGCACAAAATGGTAATTCTTTAATTTTCGAGCTCCTCCGTGGCTAAGCGGTTAGCGTACGCGCCTTTGGCGTGGAAGACCCGGGTTCGATTCCCGGTGGGAGCTCATGTGGTTCGGATTCCACGTTAATCAGTAGGTCCTCGTCTCATATAGCCTCGCTGCTGAACGGGACGCTAAACTAAAATCAACTCTTTCATTTTCCTGCTTGTTACAAAACTGAATAGGTCAAACAAATTTATTATATCGTTTATTTTAGTATTACAAAGTGGTATAACATTTTGAGATAGTTGAATGGTACGTCTTCGCTTTCTCTGGTTAGAACAAATTTATTCCTATGTTTATCTGAACAGCACAAACAGGTATAAAAAATCTGAGCTGGTTAAAATGGCATTTCTCGTTGGTACAAAATTCGATAGGTCACTCAAATTTATTCCTTCGTTTATTTGAGTAGTACAAAATGGCACAAAATACTCAGTAGTAGAAAATGGCTCAACTAGTAAAAATGGTAATTCGTTTTTTCTGGTTGGTATCGAATGTAGTACACCCAAAACTCATTCTTTTGTTTATTGGAGTACAAAAGCTACAGAAATTATGAGCTAACTAAAGTGAGCATTCTTTGCTTTTTTTTATCTTATTAATACACAAGTAAAGAAGTGTTCACTTTCTTTTCTGATTGGCGCAAAATTGAATAGGTCACTGAAATTTAACCCTTCGTTTACTTCCATAGCACAAAAAGATATAAAGTGGTGAGCTACTTAGAATAGGCCTTCTTTGTTTTTCTTCTGATTATTACAAATATAGAATAGACCAGTATAATTTATTCCTTCTTTTACTTGCGTAGTACATAATTTATAAAATTCTCAGTTAGTTAAAATGGAATGTATCGCATCGTTTGTTTAAATATTGCAATGGCTATAAAACTCTAATCCAGTGAAAAAGGGGCCTTCTTCACTTATTTCTCGTTGGTACAAAAGGGCATATTTATTCATTTATTTAAATTGTACAAAAAGGTATAAAGTGGTGAGCTAGTTAAAATGGTTCATCATTGGTTTTCTTCTGTTGGGTACAGAAATAAAATAGACTACTCAAATTATCCTCATTTTTTAAAAATGGTACAAAAGTTATAAAATGCTGATCCAATTAAAATGTACCTTCTTTGATTTTCTTCTGATTGGTAAAAATATTAAAATAGACCAAACTTATTCCCTCGGTTATTTGAATAGCACAAAATGAGCTTTCTTCGCCTTTTCTAGTAAGTAAAAATTTATTCCTTCGTTTATTTGAGTAATACAACAGCTATATTTGCCCTTCACTTTTCCAGTTGGTATATAAGGAAATACTCAACTTAACTTTTATTCATTTTTCACTTTATTCTAGTTCGTACAAAACTAAATACTCCATCCAAATTTATTTCTTCGTTGATTTGAGTAGTACAGAATGATATTAAATTCAGACTTTGTTATAATGGTCCTTCTTCGTTTTTTCTGGTTAGGACATATTTATTCCTTCGTTTGTTTGAGTAGTAAAAATGATATTAATGTTTGGTGCAAAAATAAATAGCACATCTACATTTATTCGTTCTTCACTTTTTTGTGCTTGAAACAAAACTGAATAGAGCATACAAAGTAACCCGGTGCTCCTTTTGCAAGTTATTTATGTTTAAATATTTGACGTTTGGCCTCGATCGTCAGTACTTTTGGACATGTAGAAGTTGATGACTTGCTACTAAATGTGGAGAAACGAGTTCAATATGTGGCTAAGTTTACGAGTTATTCTGGTTTAAATATTTGACATTTAACCTCGAAGGCCAGTTCTTTTGCGTCATGTAGTACGTGACGATCTATTACTAAATAAGGAAGCAGCACCTCAATATATTGCTCTGCTTATGAGTTAATATTTAAATATTTAACATTTGACCTCGATGGTCAGCACTCTTGGAGCGAGTTGTAGTTGATGACCTATTACCAAATCTGGAAACATCAGCTCAGTGTGTGGCTCCATTTAAGAATTATTAAGTTTTAAATATTTGACCTTTGACTTCGATAGTCAGTACTTTCGTTGCATGTAGTATTTGATGACCTGTTAATAATGTAGAAACAACACCTCAATATGTGGCTCTGTTTACGAGTTATTCGTTTTTTAACTTTTCCGGTCGATGGTCAGTACTTTTGAGAAATGTAATAGTTGATGTCTTATTATGAAATGTGGAAACAGTGCCTTAATACATTGATTCGTTTAATAGTTATTTAAGTTTAAATATTTGACTTTCGACCTCAATGGTCACTAATTTGGGATATATAGTACTTCATGACCTATTACTAAATGTGGAATCAGCACCTCAATATTTGACTCTGTTTTCAAGTTATTCTGGTTTAAATATTTACCTTTGACCTCGGTGGTCAGTACTTTTGCGACATGTGGTACTAGATAAATACTTGTGTAATTTGTGCTATGTTACATAGTGATTGATAAAAGGGAACGAATAAACTCCTGCTATTGGTTCATATTCTCTGCTGTATTGAATAGAGGTGCGCAATATATATTCATAGTCTTATGTTATCTGTGCGATGTTATTTAGTGGTTAAAAATAGGTAATCTTATTTTATTAGCTCTACCATGTTAAAAATGCTGTGTAATCTCTGCTGTTTTATATTAGGGGTTGATATAGGGAATGAGACACCTCCATTATTCTGTGTTATGTTGGTAATCTTTGCTATGTTAAATAGGAGTGATGTTAAAATATGCGTTCGTAGTCTCTGTGTTCATTGTCTTACGTAATTTTTGCTATGTTAAAATAGAGGTTGATAAAAGAGGTTATAAAAGAGAACCTCTAGGCTATGTTAAAGAATAGTTAAAAGTAGGTCGTAGCCTTTCTTATTTAGGAGTAGCGAAATGTGATCGTAGTCTTATGCAACTTCTGCTATGTTAAAATAGGGGATGGAAAATGTGTTCACAGTTCTTTATTAGCTCTGCTATGTTCGTAGTCTTATGTAATTTCAGCTATGTTAAATAGGCTGTGGAAAATGTGTTCATAGTCTTATGTAATATGTACTATGTTAAATAGTTGTTCAAAGAAACCATATCGTTATACCAGCACTGCTACATGTTCTAGTGTGCTAACTTGAAACAGGTGTTGAAAAATAAGCCATATTCTTTTATTAGATAAGCTATGTGTTCGTAGTTTTATGTTAAATAATATTGGAAATCATAGTCATAGTCTTTTATTAGCTGTGCTATGTGTTCGTAGTCTTATGTTTCTTATGATATGTTAAAATAGGAGTTGAAAAAGTTCCCATTTAAAAAGTGAGTGGTAAAAAGGAACGAGTACACCCCTAAAATGGAGTCGTAAAAGAGAACGTGTTCTCGGGATGTGCTATTTTCCATGGTTGGACGATACGGGTAATTTCGTATCGTACGACACAGGAAAATTGAGTTCTCGCTATCGGGAGGACCTGAAAAAAGTAGCGATTTTTAGGGTAGTGCGAGTGTAACCGGCTGGAGTTCGGGTCGCTGTTCGGGCTTCTATTTATTTGTAACCATTTCAATTCGAGGTCTCTGTTCGGGTGAACATTTATTTGTAAGCACTCCGTGTAATCTGGTCGCTGTTTGTTGTTCGTGTTCCCTTCAATAGGTATCTTCCTGATACTTGAACTTACCTGGACAGGACGATGAAGGACCTCTCCAAGAAGAGCTTACAAACTGTTTCCAAATCGCTCGTAGGTCTCAATAATGAGATGAGCATTAGGCGCCGAGAGGTTCGGGTGTCTTGTCTCGAAAACCTCACGGACGATCAGACGGTCATCCAGACCATAACGCACACAAACATCACTCATACAAAAGACGAAAACACACTGGATTAAATAACACCATACTTATTTATTAGAACATTATTATATAAAAAGTAGCGAAGAGGAATGAATACAACACTGAACGCTGAATATGTATAATAAGTTTCGTCACTTTGCCCTTTTAAGGCAATAGAGCCTTTTATATATATGAGATTATAATTTAGATTTCGCGACAAGTGCTTCTCTCACAGCATTGACGCACTTGGGGGATTAGCAGTGAGGAAAAGTTGTCTGGATCGTCCCACGGTGAGTGCAGTTGTTGCGCCGAACAATCCTAAAGCGTAGAGATGAGTCTTTAGCAAATTAAACAAGAAATTTTCCAAAGTAGAATGCTGATGTTGAAGGGTGCGTGTATAACATTTTAAACACACAAGTTCTGCGGACCTGGGACTTTACTAGTTGGGGGCTAGCCGTAAGAAAACGTCCTTCACCGTCTAATAGCTTGTGCCACAAAAAGTCAGACTTAATTCCCAACGCAACGTGCGTGGTGGCTGCTTCTAAACCTGGAGTCGAACTCCCTGAGCACCCAAGCTCAAGGTACGGGCTGCAATGGTCAACTGAAAAATGTTGGCAGTTCATGCCAAAAATCACTCAATTAACTCACCTGTGTGCACATGCAAACAGTATACGGTAAACAATTTATGTTAATTTTAGTTTACTGCCCACAATGGACTTGACACAGCGATAACTCTGGTGTGACAAAGTACAGATAACGAGCTGTAAAACAACGCAATTGGTGGCACTTTGGTCACTTGAATACCTGTTCTGGTCTGGTCTGATCTAATCTATTGCAATGTTTCATAACCGATTAAAGAAAGCACTTAATTCAATTTCTAATATCTATAGAATATATACTGTGCATATAATAATTTAGGGAGAAACACTGAAACGGTTCGTCACCAACTGAAATGTTCTCATCAAAAACAATGTTTTAAATATATATGTGAAAAAGCAATGAAAGGCTTCTTTGTCCAATTTTGTGGGAAAGAAGCAATTCCCATCGAAGAAAAAAAACGTATACGCATCGCAGAATAAAGTACAAGTTGAAAAAAATAATCGCTGTCCTTAAGAAATATACAGAGTGTCCACAAAAAATCCTTCTATAATCTGGTAGCGGTTATACGAGTCAGGTGTCCCCCACCTAATTAAGAATTCCCCTGATCGAGAATATTGTTGGGAAGGACCGGAATACTCATGAGAGTATAATGAGATTAATCATTGAATGTAAACCAACATCAAGAACAGGTATTGAATTCTCTCCACCTGGTGAATGAAGAGTGAAGAAAGAAGGAAGAGAGAAGTTTGAAGAAAAGGGGAAAGTCGAAGCTCTAAAGCTTCTGGTCATATGGAATTATCTACAAATTTTAATTCAATTAATTAATTCCAACTTAATTTATTAAATTTTAAAATCCCAACTTGAAGAATAATGCAAGTTCGTAAGGATATCCTGTTCACAGAAATTCAAGAAATGTCGAAATTACATCACTGCATTGAACCTCTTTAGGGGATGTTCATATGGGAAAGTAAAGACAAATTTGCAATATGGAAGTGCAGCAGACGGGGCTAAAATTAAAAATCTGAGAGAATGAATGGAGTTAAATTGTAGCCAGAATAGAGTCCCCAATGGGTTTCAACGATAAATCAACTTCAAAATCAAACTTTGAAGAAAACATGCATACAATTTGTTTTGATTTTGGTTTTAAGTGTTTTTGGTTTGAAGAGTTAACCACGTAAAATGAAAACTACTTTTAGTAAGGATTTCTGATGCTAAGTTTGCTTTTGGCAGATCTGTGAAGATCCATCAGAACACGCAATGAGCAGTTAACTTCACTTCGGTGGAGCAACGGCCTGGGATCCAGTGAGCTTTTTTTTCGTGATTGGCGACCCGAAGTATGGTAATGGACCTACGAATACTGGAGCAATACATGGCAATGGGACTAGCAGTTGCCGACAGGTCTGTTGAAGGCCGCTCTCCTTTAGCGGAGAGTGAACTCACATTACTATTGAAAACTCATTTCATGAATTTTCTGAGAAGATTCAGAACCTGAATGCTCTACCAGCGCTTCCTCCTTCTCACTAAAATTTTAATTATTTATTGAGACTTTATAAAAATTTTCATGCTTTTACTACTTGACACAAATTATTTTATTCACATATCACGTCTTATAGAGTAGCCGCCTATCCTTAGAACAATTGAATACAGTATAGAGGAAATAGCGGCAAAATGTTTCCTGAAATTAATGATTTTCTTGGTGAAACTTGATAAGATTTCTGATGTTTTAAAATATGAGTGTTCAACATTACAATTTCCAAGTTTTTAAAGAAATAAAGAAATAAAGGAAAATAGCTCAAGTCAAACGGCTCAAGATCGGCATTATACAAATAATGGGAGAGCAACTCAATAGTCGTAATAAGTTGTTCAAGTCTGAGTTTTGTGCTCAGAATTTGTTATTTAAAACTGACACAATCTCCCTTAACGAGGTTTTCATAGAAGTTTATTATTGTTTGAAACTATTCATCATTTTGTCTCTCCGAGAATCCAGCCTAAAATGTAAGAATTTCTATGTTCGGCTAAACGAAATGCAGGCTAAACTATAGCAGATCCCGTATCGAACCTGTTGAGAAGTGACCAGAAGTATTAGGACCTGGCCAACCATTCGCTGCTTCAGGCCAACAAGCTCTTGGTACCCCAATATTTTGCAATGAGCTTCCAAAGAAGATCCAGGTGCCTCAAGTAGTAGAATACCGATTCCAGCAATGATCAAACTCATGATGCCTCCGATGTAAGGTTCCGACGCTCTCACATGATATTAATGATAACGGTTACACTTATAAAAACTAACGTTTATTAAAACTATATTGGAGAAATGGGTTTGAGTGAAGTGTTACACAATGTCTCATTAGTCAGATTTGTTATGTCTCTTTCGCATGCTCACCTAATGTGGTTTCTATTTTTCCACATTGTTCCACAATTTGACAGGTGATTCCTAAATATCTGGATTTTTCTCATAATTCATACTGCAAGATGCTATTTGTTTTACGTTCTTAAGCTTCTACACGCTTAGAACTGAAGATAATTAAGAAAACTGAATCAGATATAAGCCTATTAATTAATTTGCATTTGTCTATCAGAACTAACGCTCTCAGATATGTAACTCATTGACCAGATATTAACCTGTAAAGGTCCAAGTACATATCTAAAAAGTTTTCGAATTTATTTAATTTCCTTTCATACTAACGGTAACCAAAATCAATTTGCAGAATGTCTAAAAACCAACACGAAATGGGAGCATGAGGGGCCCGACTTCATTAAAGGGCTGTGGGTTTATATGATATATGATTTTTATTCAAGGCATTCATTGACAATTTTCTAACAATGCATGCTAATTTTGTGTATTTCCTTTCTTTCCAAAAGATAAGTTGGTTATTACATAAAAATATCTGTTTTGTAATTATTTACATATTGTCAGGGTACGTCAAAATTCAGTAATACATTTAAATATCAAAATTCATTCATTTTTATTAATTGGCTAAAAAGAGGAAAATTGAAGCATTGTTTGTAAAGTAACTTGTAGTAAGAAATTAATTATGTTGCAGACAGACAGATTATAACATCAGATTACATAGTGCTTATGATTGTTGTTTTCATTAAGTAACAGACACGAGTCTGCAAGTGTCACAAGAATATAAACAAATACTGAAGCAAGAAAGAAAATGTAAACTCTGTATAATTTGTGTTCACAATTTACACATTATCAAAATTAGGTAAAATTGTGAAAATCGCAGACGTAAACTGTCTGGAGTTTTGGTCAATGAGAGAAAATGCAGAAACTGCGGTTTCAGCACAGAGATGCATAAACTGCAGAATTTGGTAAGAGAAACAACAAATTCGTCACAATGAAAATTAACATAAAAACGTGATGTCGGACTGAATAGGGATCAGTCCCAGGGAATCCGTACATTGATCAGTTCCAAGGAGTTGTAGATGTCAGGCTCCTAGGATCAGTATTCTCTGTAGAACAACAGCGAGTTCCAGTGGAAATCCATCCACTGTGTGGAACATCGAGGACGAACTCCGTGTCCAGGAGTTCGACTTCAATTTACAACGAAGGTATGTAGTACTGCATCTCTGTTATTCTCAAATTGACTGAATCGCCGACAGTTTATTAATGTAATCGAGCAATCTTACTTAAAATCAACATCACAACATCCTACACCTAACTCTACTAAAGTAAAGAGATAATAAATGTCCAATTTAAAGTTAAATGCATAGATAATTATTATTTAATCACCTACGCATCTTAAATATAAAAATCCTTCGAAGTAGGTTGGTGGAGATATGATTGTAATTTTATTCCTGTCTACTTTGGATGGTAGACAGAAGCAACTTGTCTCGTGTCACTAATCCATTACATCCCGGCTTTAAAGGCACGACACGATGTATAAGTTGTCATGGTGCAGATGCTTAGGGTTCAATTCCCGGCAAAAGTAATTTGTAGAGAATTTTAGTTAATAAATAACTTGGTTATTACCTTTCACAAAGTCAAGCGTTAGATCCACGATATTAAGTGGTCATGCACATGCGTTAGGTTGATTACGGTTCACATTTAAATAATGAGGTATTTACAAACGTTGCAATAAAGAAGATAGATTAACCCTCACCACCCACCCGTATAAACATTTCAGTAGTGTATAAGATTTAGAGCAAGGTTGAATTATGTTATCGCTTATTAACAATCATAGGGAGCATTACCTGGTTTGCAGGATGATGGGAAACCTGCCAGAATGTTTTCATCATCTAGATATTACAAGTTGGATCTAGGGGTGCTTCGTAGTTTTACGGAGTATGGACCGACCTTTAGTTCAGCTAAAGAAGAAATATTTAGAGATAACATTCAAATTTAGAAAAAAACAACGGTGGTTCATGGTGAATTTTAAACCAAAAAATTTCGATGTGAAAAGGGTGTTGGAATTAGGTTACCGAAGACACTTTTTGTCGGTAGTGTCAGGAGTAGACGAAGTGTCATTAAGTTTGAAGAATGCAACGTTCTTTGCGTTGAAGTCGGATGACCTCACGTATGAGATATGTGCGATTTTCAGAGAATGTGTGGATCAATCAAAGGTTGATCAATGGTTGGAGCGTTTTAGGGACACTTTTGAGTGTTCAAATGCAATTCAAATTGCAGATTTGGTGGGAACCTTTGGTTCATTGGAGAAAAGATCGAAAATCGTCATATCTCGGGAGAATCGGTTATTAGATTTAGCTGCGTTTGCAGGTTTCTTTTTAGAAAGAAATAAGACTCGAAAGAGTAGATTTTAGGTTTAGTTCAAGAGCAGGTTGAGGTAGATATATTTATTACGAGATGATTAGTTTGTATATAGTATATTGTTAAGTTTTAATATTTATAGTACGGGTTTAGGTAATATTGAATTAGTTTAGTAAGAATATAAATAAATATAGTCATAGTAATTGTAAAAATAGGTTACTTAGTGTTAAGAATAGTTATAACAATAGGATAAGTATATACAAGGGTTAAGGAGTTTTATGTTAGTATTTTGAGTAATAAATAAATAGGTTTAGTAATTTAATAATAGCACTAAAAATGAATTTAAAAGATGTGAATTAATTTAACAAGTAAGGTGTCTTTACGGCATAATAACCATAAATTATAAATAAATGAGTGTAATAAAGAAGGATTAAAATTTTGTGAAGAATAAAATAAATAAGTCTAAATAATGTAATAATGGAGAAGAATATAATTATGAGTAAAATGCTATCTACGAAAATAAGATCAGAAAAAGAGAAGAAAAAAGAGGCAAGATAGATTGAAAAAAAGAGTGATGAAATTAAGGTTTAGTGATTAGTTAGTTAAATTTATTAAAGATATTGACATAATTAGGCAAACATCTTGATAGAAAATAATCTAGGTAGGTAAGAAATCACATTTTCGTGATGTTGAATTGGGCGTTTACCAGACCTCTCACGAGAATTTTTATTTATAAATAACACATAAGTCTTCGGAGGCATTAAGGCGGTACAGATAAAGAAAGAGTTACCCATTTGTCGTTCTGCAAAGCGGTGATTTTTTTGTTGTTGTTGTGAATCTGACCTATTTAGCCAAGAATCTAGAGAGAGCAAAATTTTGAATTATTTTTTTAAAGATTAAAATTTAGGCGTAGTAGTAAAAGATAGAGTTTAATTATTAAGGAAATAGATGATTAAGAAATAGAAAAATAGAGAAAATAGGCTTTCTATCTAGCTTTAAGTTAGAATAGTTAAGTTCTAGGAATAGGAGAAGTAGAAATTAAACTAATCTCGAACACTTAATTCAGGAATGAGAGAATGAGAAGGAAAGAGGAGAGTAGGAAAGATCTGGAAAGAGAAAGAGGATAGAAAATAGATAAGATATTAGAGGTATAGATAGCAAAGTTAATAGAAAAATAGAATAATGTATATTTAATAAAGGATGTGACAATCAAGATTATGATTGATTTTGAAGAATTATAGTATACCTGAAAATGACGATTATTATATTAATTATATTATTATATTATTACATTATTATATTGTGATTATATGTTATTAATGTTAATAAGAAAAAAGAAGAAAGCTAGCAAAATAAATAAATAAGTAGATATACTAGTTGTATTAATGAAAAGTAAGCAATATAGAGCTATAGCTATATGAATATAAATAAGAAATAAATAAAGATAAAGTAAGCTTACTAAGAAATAATTTAGGGGAAGAAATAAGACTTGGCTATATCCAGTCTACAGAGTTACCCTTAAGAGTTACAGAACATACGGAGACGGATTGAAGAATCATGTTTATAAAAATGATCATAGATGCCGTTTCGAAGTTTAGGCCATTTGGCAAATTAATTATTATTTATTATTATTAACATTATATTATATTATATTATTAATTATATTATTATATTATTAAGTAAAACCCGATATTGACGATATTGACGATGGTTTTTATGTTGTAAGGCCAGCGACTAAAAAAGTTGAAGTTAATGAACAAGAATTGAGACTTACAGTAGGATATATGTACTAATTTTTAGGCATATTGATTATTGATATAACATCTGATGTTATCAATTTTATTGATATACCCGATTTTGTCAAAATAAATAAATAAATAGATAATAACACATTTTGGAGTATGAAGAAGAGTGGAAATTTGAGATATAATATCAATAAATAATTTGTGAAAAAAATAAATAAATAAACAAATAATAATGATTATAAGTGTACTAGTAAAACAACAAAAGTTGAATAAGTAGGTAACATTTAAGTAACTGTATTCAAAATGGTATTTATGGATGAAATTGCGAGTAGGGTCGCAATTTGACTTCAAAAGCCCAATCCCAGATTCGAGGAAATACGAATCTGCATCGATCAAATCCCTAATCTATAAATATCTTTTTTACAGTGATTATAAATTATTAATCGAATTATAAATAAGTATAGATTTAATAAATAATAAATAGCAAGTAATAGTAAAAATAGAGTTAGGTTACTTACCAAATAGCAAGTAGAGGACATTTATATAATGGTGAAGGTTGAGAAAAAACACGGTAACACACGTAACATTATCGCACAACACATAAATAAATATGCACATTTTTTTCTCACTAATAAAATGATCACATTAATAATTTGTGGATTCATGATTTGAATAATTAGAATGCGTTACTGCATAAATCTTAGTGCAGTGAATGATAAAATTTAACCGATTGAACATTGCTTCACGTGGAAAGATGTGTGTGAGAAAAGGACGTTCTTATTCAGAGGACGTGGAACGGATGCATGTGTTGGTCAAGGTTAAGCGGAAACGAGAGAAGGAGAAAAAGAAAAAAGTAATTTTTGCAGACATCGACAGTTTAATCTAAAAGCATTGACATAGAGTTGACACTGAGTTGCCAACTAAGTAACTCAATTTGGGTCAAGTTTGTAGAAACAATGGTGCTATTTTAGTGTTGGGGTGTTTGCGTGTTTGATAAAATCAATATAGAATAATAGTGAAACTGCGGAAAATATATTGTCGTGTGTGAATGTATAATTTAAATGTGAATACATCGTTATGAAGTTCCCTAAGAAAGGACTTAGGATGGAAATAATTGTTAACTTGTTGATAAATGTTGAAGACATACAGACTTCAAGTAGTTCTGTGTTACGACGGTAGATGGCAGGTAAATGCAGTGAACTGCTATCTAACATATTTTGCTTGATATAATGAAAAGGACTAATTAGAATTTGCAAAAAAAAAAACTTGAAAAGTATTGACCATCAATTTTTGTTTTTGCTCAAACTGAACATTACAATTTTGGCTTTTTATTTTAAAATTATATGTGTAATCAGTTATATGAATTAATAATTTGTAAATATTTGTATACAGGAAGTTCTCCAAAAGCCTATCTTATTCATAAAATCTAGTCGTCATCGGAGATGCCTCAGTTTAAAGTGGGGGCGTGTCACGGTACGCCAAAATTCAGTAATACATTTAAATATCAAAATTCATTCATTTTTATTAATTGGCTAAAAAGACGAAAATTGAAGCATTGTTTGTAAAGTAACTTGTAGTAAGAAATTAATTATGTTGCAGACAGACAGATTATAACATCAGATTACATAGTGCTTATGATTGTTGTTTTCATTAAGTAACAGACACGAGTCTGCAAGTGTCACAAGAATATAAACAAATACTGAAGCAAGAAAGAAAATGTAAACTCTGTATAAATTTGTGTTCACAATTTACACATTATCAAAATTAGGTAAAATTGTGAAAATCGCAGACGTAAACTGTCTGGAGTTTTGGTCAATGAGAGAAAATGCAGAAACTGCGGTTTCAGCACAGAGATGCATAAACTGCAGAATTTGGTAAGAGAAACAACAAATTCGTCATAATGAAAATTAACATAAAAACGTGATGTCGGACTGAATAGGGATCAGTCCCAGGGAATCCGTACATTGATCAGTTCCAAGGAGTTGTAGATGTCAGGCTCCTAGGATCAGTATTCTCTTTAGAACAACAGCGAGTTCCAGTGGAAATCCATCCACTGTGTGGAACATCGAGGACGAACTCCGTGTCCAGGAGTTCGACTTCAATTTACAACGAAGGTATGTAGTACTGCATCTCTGTTATTCTCAAATTGACTGAATCGCCGACAGTTTATTAATGTAATCGAGCAATCTTACTTAAAATCAACATCACAACATCCTACACCTAACTCTACTAAAGTAAAGAGATAATAAATGTCCAATTTAAAGTTAAATGCATAGATAATTATTATTTAATCACCTACGCATCTTAAATATAAAAATCCTTCGAAGTAGGTTGGTGGAGATATGATTGTAATTTTATTCCTGTCTACTTTGGATGGTAGACAGAAGCAACTTGTCTCGTGTCACTAATCCAATACATCCCGGCTTTAAAGGCACGACACGATGTATAAGTTGTCAATATAGAATAATACAAAGCATTACGTACGTATATGGAATAAACTTTCATTGTATTGCATTAAAATTATTTTTAAGCGCCTTCAATGTTTTAGTGAACGTAGTATTAAAGCAGAATACGCTAATATTTAAAACGGTACTCAGACGTAAGGAATTAGTGCAATAACGTCTAATTTATTATAATTTTTACTCTGTATGAAAACAGATTCTCGATATTCTTACCTGATCAAGGTCAAAGTAATTGTTCTTAGAAGGTAGAACATATTAATTGTTTACAATCTTTCTGGCTAGTGTAACAGCTAAGCCTTTGGACATAGACATATCAAGTTTTCACACGAATATTATGCCACGAATATTTACCACGGATAGCAACTTTGATATAAACAAATCTTGAAAATCAGCTCTTCCTACGTTATTGTTATAATTTGCAATGTGTTGAGATTGCGGAATGGTCATTATAACAATTCTTCTTCTTTCACGACTGATATCATTTCATTTTAACACAATAAGCTTGATCCATCACGACTCTGGAACTCACTAAATAAATAATAAACACTTCTGACCTGAGTATATATAATTGTTTATTAAAAACTAAACTCCAGTGTAACAGTTTTGACAACTTAACGTTGTCTTGTTGTGTTGTTAACGTTGTGTTGTTAACGTTAGTGTCTGACGAAGACAACGTTAAGTTGTCGAAACTGTTACACTGGAATTTAGTTTTTAATAAACAAGTGTATATACTCTGGTCAGAAGAGTTTATTATTTCACAAGAAGCTCAATTGTTTACTGAAATCTGAAGTCGTAGGTTCCCCTTCCTTTCTTTTGGAACTCCGTGTTGTTTGGGAGTGAACATTTCTTCAATCTTTTTTCACGAACAGTTTCCACTGCTTGAACCCTACCGAACTACGTTCACACATATCTTAAAAATGTTTAAAATAATTATCGAAAAACCGTTTGAAGGTGAGTGGGTCACTTACAATAATGATAATGTTTTCAACAAGTGAAGCACTTCGCTCAAAACGATAGTGATTTCAATATAAACGAGGAAGACTTGTAGTATATTTTTGGAGAAAAATAGGACAATAAAACAATTAAAACACAAGCACAGCACAAAATAACAGAGAACGAGATTAGTATTTTCCATGTTACTTCAGACTAAAGACTAGATTAAAGGTAAAAGGAAACTGATTTACGACATTTTTTGTATACATGATATAATGTACTGTATCATGTATCAGTGAAATATGTAATTTTTATATATCCAAATTCTTTACAATAGAATTGAGATTATTTGTTAAAAAAGACATATTTTGCATAAACCAATTTCACATCTGCCTTTACGGACATTCTGTATGGAACTGTTATTCCAAGCACGATGCTAAGAGCACTTCACTGCAGAAGTATTCCATCTGTGTATATTTTTATAATAGTAATCTACACCTGGTAGAAGTATGAATCCTCTATCCCGCCGGGTAGGTAAAATTTTGATTTCATGTAATTTTTTGTCATATTTTATGACTCTTACGTATATTGAAAAAATATAAATGCCCTATTTTTTTTGTCCGCTAGCAAAAGCTAGCTTCTGCCCAAATAGGGTTATGCCCTCTGTAGGGGAAGAGATTCAGAAATATTATGGCAGTCAGAACAAACATACAGATGGGATATGGGTGGTTAAAAGAAAAAAACTTTATTGATAAACAATTTATAGGTCATTATGGCCTTTAACCATAATCATTGTTAAGGTGCAATAGGTACAGATAGAGGAGAAGCATTAAGTTTGGATGAAAGAAGAAATGAAGTGCAGATCACATCACAACACAGAGGTTCGGTTAGTAAGACGAATGTGTGTTATCTTCTCGCCTAGGGACGACGCTAGGCATTAATGAAGACAGGGGTGCCCTGTTAAGACGGTAGGTGTTACGGTGCATATGATGGCCAGATATGAGAGTGATGAGCATCTGAAGAGTATGGTGCGTAGTATCGGCTGTCTGGATGGTCAGGAGGAATGGTGTAACGGTACAGAGTAAGCAGTAATGAAAGCGGAGGAATGAAAGTAGCAGAAGGGGAGAGCTTACGGGCGTGTTCTTCAAATGTTTGCTGGAGAAGTGGATGATTTGGTTGCAGACGGCGGGTAATATATTTTATGCAAAGTTTTCCAGATGATATAAGATATGCGGAAATGTGAGGCGAGCATAGAGGTCCCGGGTTGGACTGGGCAGCTTAATACGAAAAGTTATACGCAAGGCATGTCGTTCAAGAATGCGTAGTTTCTCATAATATGATGGTGGTGCAGAAAAGCAGGCTGTTAGATCGTAGACAAGTATAAAGCGCAGAAAAACTTTATAGGTATTCAGGATAGTAGTCGCAGAGAGTCCCGAGGTTGTTCCAGCAAGACTTTTCAACAGATATAGACGACCATACGCCTTTTTCGAAATATCTTGTAGATGTGCCGACCAGTTAAGGCGGTGATCGAAAGTAAGGCCAAGACATTTAACAGTACGAGAAGGCTTGAGTGGTACATCTTGAACAGTGAGATTTAAGAGCCTCGGGTTACGGTGTATACGGGAACGGCATGTTGGAGATTGGAAGACAATAGCTTGAGTTCTTGTCGGATTTATTTGTAAGCGCCAGTGAGAGCACCAATCGACAAAAGTATTGATTGCTTCTTGTAAAGCCAAATTGAGTTGGTGGGTAGTGTTATCAGTGGCAAATAAAGCAGTGTCGTCTGCATATTGAAATAGCTGTACTGTGGCTGGAACAGCAGGAAAATCGGCAACATATAGAATGTACAGTAATGGTGACAAAGCCGATCCTTGTGGAACCCCAGAATGAAGAAAAATTGGGAATGGGGAGGTGCAATTTATGTAGACGTAAGCCAGGCGATACGGTGAGAAAATTGAAAACGAAGCGTAGATATGGAAACGGTAATCTGAGCTGTTTATATAGCTAATCTGAGTTTATATAGAAGAGCTGGATGCCAAACCTTGTCAATTGCCTTTTCTAAGTCAAACAGAACCAAGCAAGAGCGGCTTGTGTTGTGGTAGAGAACGTATGTTCAAAAACAAGAAAGAGAGCGCCATAGTGCAATGAAGAAAGATAAGATGGCTTTCAAACTTCGGTTTCCATTACATTTGAATGATAATAGACATTATTACCAGAATATGTAGGACAGATGTTGACGTGGAAAATTGCCTACTGCTGCGTACTGAATTTGTTGAGCGATGTGGTTACGTAAGAACGGATTAATATTTTGTAAAGAGAGAGAGAGAGAAATGTTAAGAGCTGATGAACAGTTACAGGCTGTTGAAGTGCTGGATTTGTAGGTGGTTGGATTTTTTCAGGTATGCGCAGTGGAACTACTGTTTCTGGTTTTGATGGCTCAGGAGCTGGTTTGGATCGGCATTTGTAACTGTATGTCGGATGTGAATTTTCTTGACATGTGGAACACGTCGGAGATGATTTCGTGTAGGGTGTGGACCTGAACAGTAGCTACACTTAAATTGGTTTTTGCACTGAGAAGTAGAGTGCTGGCCATAAACCTGACAGCGCTCACAGCGAAGAGGTAATGGGAAAGAGGTGCGAGACGGTTCTACACGAAGGCGCTGTTTATAAATATAGGCACCGCGAGTAAGCAAGTCATCAATAGTCTGCTGTGAATTAGTAAGGACACGCACCATGTATGTCCGCCTTTGATCCTGATACATTTGATGATA
The DNA here is from genome assembly GCF_964235325.1 of Thermobia domestica. Taxonomy (NCBI): domain Eukaryota; kingdom Metazoa; phylum Arthropoda; class Insecta; order Zygentoma; family Lepismatidae; genus Thermobia; species Thermobia domestica. The sequence goes on along the minus strand of NC_137456.1, from coordinate 293,518,533 downwards.
GTGTAGCCTTCTAAATTGAGTTCTTCAAGGACCTCGTCATCAGTATAACTCGGATCTACACCACGAATAACCACAGATAGAGTGGGCGATTTTTTTCGGTGGTGGTGGCTGTTTGGTTCGTTGGTCACTCAGCTTGGTCATGGTAGATTTTACTCCGAAAATTCCGAAACTGAATTTGTTCCGGATTGTACGGAGAAATTCCGGATCCGGTGTTTTGATTATCATCCCGTTCCTGGTCTTTATGATCTGATTGATATTGGCACGAGCTATGTACTTAGTGATCTGAACAAAAAGAAGTTTCGTATTAAGGAATTTCGGATCAAAGTTTTGAAGTAGATAAGAATAAAGAGCTGGTCGACCCGGTGGAGGCAGATTAGGAAATTGGTTACTGTCGTGAATGTCGATATTCATTGAAGATTCGGAACTAGCGTCACTGATCTTATGTTGTCTTTTAGCAGGCGGAAGTTTTGTTGATGACACTGGGGAACGGGAGCGAGCTGAAGAACCCTGGCTGGCAGAAATCCGCTCCAATGAATGACATCTCCGTCTTACCGATGACCCAGGAGAGCAGGAGGTTTGCTGTACAACTGGTGGTAAACCAGAGTGTTGGCCACTCACGGGTTGAGATGCAATAAGGCACGTCTGAGCTCGTGATAATCTCCGTGCTGTAGTAAGTTGAAGTGAAAATGATGATGATGAAGAAGAAGAAGATATGGAGTATGAATGATGAAGCTAAGCTTCCAAAAATTTTGTACACTGGTGTGCACGGTAAGGCAGTCTCCACTTGGGTGAAACCCTTAGTCTCTCTCACTCTCTCGCCCGTAACTAAGACTTGCCGTGCTTGCGTCCACAAGCACGTAATAATCCTAGCCTAGACTTGACACTGCAAGCAATGCCTCCAGTGAGAAAGCTGGATACTAGAGAAGATGAATGCCCTATTCTTTTCGATGAATTTAAACGGAAGAATGCATAAAATATCTGCGATATATAGGAATTACATACATGATAGATCAAATGTATTTTTCATATGTTTTCTAAAATATATTCCTTATAAATTTTCTTTTAATACGATGTTAATCATACGCATTACGACACTTGTAGCTGTTATAGTTTGGTCTCGTTTTGTTAATTTAAGAGGTATTAGTTAAGTTTTTCTTGTCTTCTCGTCAAGTAAAGCGGACTTTACCTAGACAAATGAAAATCGATTATTTGCAAAACGGTTGTTATGCTTCTTTGTAAGCCGAAGTTTGATAAAATTAGAAAAGAGTAGCGTATATTCAGAATCTTCAGTCTCAAACTGCAACAGTCGCTTTACTTTCATCTTAATTTTAGTTAAAGTTAAAACGCAATTTATGGATACATTTTAGTGATATGTTTGAATTTTTAGAAAACAGACCAAGTTCGTAGTTGTAGATAATAAAATAAAAGTTCTTGTTCTCTAAAATACAATTTGTAAAAATGCAGAACTTCGTAATGCAAAAAGTTGTTTTCTCACCACTGCCTTATCGTTTTATTGTATATAGGAAGTACATCTGTAACTAAATCATTCCAGCAACTACTTTTCCTGTGATAGCCAGCACACAAGTATACCGAGAATAATTTACGTAAAAAGTAGCTTACTTGAAGTAAGCTACACAAGCTTATACTTTGCCCATCTATAGCCTACCAAAGCTTCAAACAGAGTTCAAAACATTACAACAATATTTCGCATAAGCTTATTGCAATCAAAACGAGAGACTTTTGAATGTTTGTTGCAAATTTCAAAGTTTACAGCAGAAATACCAAAGCATACGAACTGCAATTGGAACAAGTATAATTTGACTTGTTCACAATCCAATCAGACAAAACTTAGACTGAATTTTATTCCTAATTTTTTCGTGGCGTTTCTAAGAGTACGTTTTACAATAATGACAACTTGAACGAAAAAGAAGGATACTGAAACATTTAGTCGGTGAAAACCATTCAATCACAAATTCCCTCTTACACTGAGTTGTACTTAGAAATGTATTCAACAAATCCATAATCCTGAACTTATAATACAATTTAGAGTAATTATCTTCAAAAGTTTGTAGATAGAGTAGTTCAACATGCGTTCCGAAAAATATAATAAGGCCTTTTTAGATCATGCTTTTATTCAGAAACTTTTCGGCAATAGTACAATGTTAACACTAAAATTAGGCATCCGAAATCGTAGCATGGAAGCCAGTTTATAGTTAAATCCAATTAAACACAACCAACTGTTTTGTGATTTGCGAATGTCTGAATCGAGATTACAGAAACAGAGATACTCACTACAGATTCCTACATCAAAATTACTTCATTATTATATCTTCCACATATCCACTTGTCACTTCCTGGACAAAATAATATAATTAAATATGAAACTTCCTATCATCCTACACGCAAATCCCATTCAATTTATCGTTCCATTCCATTTCCGTTTTCAGAAACATGAAAATAATTCATTATCATACCATATTGAGTACCACTTCGGAAATAGAAACTATTTTAAGAGAGTATTGTGTCTTGGCATGCTTCAATACAGCTGATGGCCTCTGTGAAATACCTGAAATTCCGATCATATCATTTCAGGCCACGTACAATAATTACCAATTATTGGAAACTTCTTCTATAACGGAAGTATATCGATTCTGAGCTCCTTAAATTCATTTTCCAATTTAAATTACTGCTTTGAATTTAAACTTCGATTATTTTCTCGTTACAAATTCTCAAAACCAATTCCTTGGACCAATCCTGATTTGATATTGGAAAGTAATTTTGTTTTTGTCCTGGCTTTTCTAAGAATCACCATAAACCGAAAATGTAGTCTAGTTATGAGTCCTTAATTACTAATTCTTAAGAGACCCACATTTACTATACATTTCTTTTCAGTGAACGATTATTGCGACTGACTCGTTGCCCTTACAAGCTCTAAACCTACCCACAGATATTTTGATGAAACTGAGTTCAAATATCTTAACGCTATTCTAAGCCAGAATTGTAGAGCGAAATTCAAAATTTATGCACCCCTTCTAAATACAAAAAACAATAATTACGTTTTACAACTGAGCTCAACCTTCTCGACTTTTACTTGTGAGTACACCTGAGAAATGCAACCAGTTCACGATGCCATGACACTTGAGTAAGTATCCGTGAAACATTTGACGTTCTTCGGCTGCAAGATCGACTATTGGTACTGGTAAGGCAATCCACGATGCGACGAATTGTCGACTGCATCTAAGACCAGTTCAAATATTTCGAATATCTTTTGTGGATTGTATGCAAGTATGGATACCCAGCTGTGGCACTTAGCATGCATGGTACTGATAATACACAACTTTACATAATATTCGGGTACTGGGGGAATGCCCTGACTGATTGCCGATAATTATTTGTTCATTGTTAGTATGCATTGCTTTGTTTTATTCGCACCCTAATACGGTTTTTCATAGATTTCCCTATTACAGCAAAACGTGAATTTCCTAATAGTATTTCTGCACGTCGTAATTGTTGAAGATTTTGATTGTGTCATTTCCTGTGTAATATGCATTATGCCTTCTGTGTTATGCACTTTACTGCAATTGCTAGGCTGTTGCAATACTATTTTCGCTATTCCCTTAACTATTTTCACTATTTAAAACATTACAATTATCACTCCCCTTGAATCGTGTCATAGTGCACACTAAAGATTTAGCTGGACATTGCATATTATTATTCGCGTCAGACGTACTATGATTCTCTTTGCGCCTATTCTGTTTGTTCTTAGCAATAACAGAAGTATTTCCTGTAGAGCTCATTCTATTGTGTACATTATTATTATTCTTGACACTCTTACATGCAGAGGTACAAAAGAAAGAAAAAGAGTTACATTTCTGTTGATGAAGCGGGGTAGAATCTAAAGACTGTTGATTACCGCATTCTTTCCCAGCAGATATCATAATGCAAACGTGGAAGCATTCCGTTTCTCTCCTGTTGTTCTTCGAGAGGAAATGAAACATGAGAATTATCGCGCAACGAAACATCAGCTATCTTAGCGATAAATTCCGGTGTACTGTACTGCAAGATTTGTTCTTTCAAATTAGCTTTAATAAGCGTCTTATAACTCAGCTGACTGTTCTTGTAATAAAAATTCACACAACGTATCAACGGATGAAAACGACTTATTGCATGTGAACTTAAAGTACTGATGCAATAACACTGGTCTACAGTGGATTTTTTACTGAAACGAAAGTAACCAGTCTTTATAGATTTCAAGGTGCTGAACACGAATATCACACTTAAAATTAGCTGGTAGCTCAGGATTGCCAGTAAATGTGGAATTCACCTTAAACAATTCATGTTTTTCACATTTATTTTGTTAGGTTTTATTCAGGAACGTATAATTACGTCCCTATTTATCGTTGCGGAATGTGCTATATCTCTTTCTATTCGTCGATGGCCGTACTTTCTGAAAATTTAACAATCATTTCGTTAACCGGTATCGTTGGGAAATTATATTGCCATACATTTGAAAATATCCCTTTTTTGAGAGGAAAATCCGAATTTTTTCATTTTTTTCTGGCAACCCTGCAATAGAAAAAATATAATTTATATTTGAAAAGTAACCTGTGATATTGGGAATGTTTTCTGATCGAAGCGAGCCGAACTGTGAAAAAATATTATCTCTTCTACCGAAATGCCGAAATTTTCCCTACCTTTACAACATGTGCATTAAAAATGTAATATTGGCTTCTGTATGCCAAACAGAACTATAGGAGAATACATTCAGACAATGTAACTATCATTTTGGTAGTCTGTATTGGAGTGGAGGATTGTTATTATTTTGTACAAAAGTAAATTGTACACAAATTTATTGCCTAAGATAAATGAATGCACTCACTTTCAATGAATGCGCCGTTTCTTTGCTTTCCTCTTAGGCTGTGCCGGAGCATCCCTGTGTAGCGTCCAGCAGAAGTCAGCCAAAATAGCAACTGCCCACCGACCCGTGGATCGATATTCCAACAGAGAAATATCCCTGTGAAATCTCTTGCCGTATTCATCACTGAAAGCACCACAGTTCTCTGGAAGACATCGAGGTGTGAGTGAAGAAAGTGCATTTTCAGTGTCATGTTGCAACCAATGTTTTGATAAGCATAAATTAATTCATCCACAAGGTCCCTGTAATTTTCGGCTCTGTTGTTTCCCAAGAACAATGTGGTCAAATTACGGAAAGAACGCCACGCATGCAGGTGATCAGGGGTTAGAGTGGCCTCAAAGTCAGGGTCATTTAGGAGCTGGCGTATCTGTGGACCAATGAACATTCCCTGTTTCATCTTCTCTGTACTTAATCGTGGAAACTTCATGCACAAATATCCGAATGCTGCTTCATTCGTGTTCACTGCCTTTACAAACGCTTTCATAAGTCCCAACTTAATATGCAGTGGTGGGAGAACAATTTTCTGAGGGTTCACTAGAGGTTCATTGACAATATTTTTTGAGCCAGGAATCAGAGCTATTCTTAAAGGCCACTCCTTTTGTGTATAGTGTTTATCTCTTGCGCGACTGTCCCAGTCACATATATAACCACAATACTTAGTATAACCTCCTTGCAAACCCAACAAAATCGAAATTACTTTGAAATATCCACATATTAGCCATTCATGCTGATTGTAACTAATGACGCGTAGAACTGATTTCAACGTAGTGTGCGTTTCTTTCGCTAAAGCAGCATATGCGACAGGGATGGACGATCTTTCGTTATTATTATGTAACAGCACACCCCTCAGGCTAGTTTTGGAACCATCTATGAATAGTCTCCACTCACTGCAGAATGTAATCTCACCTTCAGTACTGAAATGGTTCTCATGTTTTTCTGACGATCCCGAAAAACTGACACTCGCACTGTTTCAGCTAGAAGGTTCCACTGCTGCAGTCGTGAGGCTAACACTTCAGCTTTACACTTCGGGAGGTCTAAATCCCTAATCAAATCACTGAGGTCACGTTGTGTGATTTTGTGTGTTTTGATGGATGAAGATGGCATAAATGAAGGATCAACAGCACTGGTGGATGGATGCACTTCTTCGGCTGGATATGTAGGATCAGCATTCTTGCTATCACTGCTTGATGTTGTTGCGTTTGGGCTGCCGTGTCGTGACAAAACGCTGTAACTTTGGCGAAGAGTTTTGCGAAAATGAGCCTTAAAGTTTTCATCCGAAAATGTGATTTGTATCGTGTAGAACCAGTGTAACTAGGCAATAATGGTCAACCAATCAATTTTCACCAAATTTAATCACACAACATGCATTTACGTAACATTACATGTAACCACGTGTTTCCAAAGTCAAGAGACACTATTTCTCACGATACAGATCACATTTTCGGATGAAAACTTTAAGGCTCATTTTCGCAAAACTTCTTCGCCAAAGTTACAGCATTTTGTCACGACACGGCAGTGGGGAAACAGGAACTAGCAGTCCTTGTCCATGAGGCACAGGACGAATTACAGATGGGATGTCAGGGTATTAGATATTTCTCTTCCTTTTGGTATTGATTCCTTTCTTCAAGGGCGGAGTCATACAAAAATAGCAATCAGACACATGATTGGTGGGTTCACGCCAAGTAGCAGGCACGCCAAACTTCATGGAGACGTTTTTCCCATGCATCCAAGATTTTAGTACGGAAGAACAGGACGTACAACACACGTTTTAAGTACAAGATTTGTCCGAAATACAATGAATGGGCTTTCCTTATTGCATCAGTAAGTGGTCGCCTTCTATTACCACAAATAGCGTCTGCAAAAATGTAACAAAAGCTATTGGGATTGTTCTTGCAGGTGCGGGACATTTACATGAAAACCGACACTCGTTCAAATAACACGAACAATCAGATTTTAATTTAAATACTTTACTGTATATACATTTTCCACCAACCACCTCGCAACCAACACACATTACAGTACAGTAAAAGAGAGCGCGGACACACACACACGCCGCCAACAACTTTCAGCCTGTCGAATGATCAGGTGATTGGATCGTGGGCACATGAGTGAGCTTTACGCATTGTTGCCAGATCCAACAAGTACAACTTGCTTAGCGACGGCAGCAAAACCGTTGTTACACTTCTTTGTATATTGCTATTATAACAACAACGCAATTCATTTGTTCCCTAAGTACGTGTGGCATTTACTCCTTCGAAATTTCTTGACTATACGGTCATCCCATGGGAAAAACATTTTTTGTGTGGATGTGAATAGAATATAAATTGTTGGTGTCAACGTATATTTTATGTTTATATTTATCCGAGGATTGCCAGCTGTAGGCAGAAAAAAGTCGGAATTTTGCAGAAAGGAAATTTTTCGTGCAATATTTCAGTACATAAAATCCCCCACCCCAGTATAGACCATGGAAATGATAGTTACATTGTCTGAATGTATTATCCTATAGTTCTGTTTGGCATACGGAAGTAAATATTTCATTTTTAATGTTCGTGTTGCAAAGATGGGGAAAATTTCGGCATTTCGGAAGAAGAGATAATATTTTTTCACAGTTCGGCACGCTTTTATCATGAGATTTCCAGAAACCATTCACAATATTGTTTGGTTACTTTTCAAATATAAATTATAACTTTACTATTGCAGGGTTGCCAGTAAAAAATAAAAAATCAGATTTTCCTCTAAAAAGAGGGATATTTTGAATATATGGGTATATAATTTCCCAACGGTACCGGTTACTTTAACGACTGTTAATTTTTCAGAAAGTACGGTCATCGACGCATAGAAAGAAGTATAACACATTCCGAAATGATAATTATACGTCCCTGAGTAAAACCTAACAAAATAAATGTGAAAAACATGAATTGTTTAAGGTAAATTCCACATTTACTGGCAACTCTGAGCTACCAGCTAATTTTAAGTGTAATATTCGTGTTCAGCGCCTCGAAATCTATAAAGATTGGCTACTTTCGTTTCTGTAAAGAAATAAAAAGGGATAATCTTTTGACCAGTGTAATCCTTCAACTAGGAAATTGATTTGTTGCTGTATAGGCATAGCTTTATCGAAACTAAGTATGAGATCTAGGTTCTCATAAATATATGTGATAATAGGTTACCCTTCTTTTTGATCTCTAGAACGAATGGTGTGATCCGTAAACTTCTTAACTAGAAAGCTTCCAAATAATGTAATCATACGTCTCTTTATGTCCACATACGAAAAGTGCAAAGATTTGTTTGTCCTAGTTAAAGACAAAAACCACGCCAAGGCCCCGTTCCGTAATAGATATGGAAGTAAATGATGCATCTTCACTTGTTTGAACTCATAAATGAGCAGGAAGATTCAAATACTCAAAAAACGAATAACGTCTTTTAGTTATTTGCCGTGGAAAAATGTAGGGCACACAATCGAATCTTGGGACGTAAGTCGAGCTTGTGCCATAATGCTAGAATTCACCATTTTCTCTAAGTATCTCTAAATAGTATAGCTAAAAAGCACATAAAACAAAATAACACAACAAATTGAGAGGGTGGTAAAACAAATAGAATTTCATCAAATTCTAACGGTGGGCGGCGAACAAACTAAAGCAAAATAATTGAAAATATGAGGATCTTAAAGCATCTACCACCATGTGGAGTCGCCCCTTGTCGGTCTGAGAACTCAGATAATGCGCTTATAGACAACGTAATTGGGAATGTCAGAACCGACAAGGATTTTGTATATATTCAATGTGACAGGACGTAAGGTACGGGATCTCACCTTGGTTGCAAGTAAATAAAATCAAACATATGCAAAAAGAGATCAGAGGGGTTGAAAAGGGTGAGAAGGGAACAATTTTAAGGACAGGTTAACCTACTTGCACTTACATGTAGATCTTTATGTTACCATCATGACGATTCTTCCAGTGGGCTGACGTCCGTCAATCTCTCTATCTGGTTGGCTGGTCGTTCAAGCAGTTGAAAGTTAAGGGTTATCGAAACCCGAACAGGAAAACCAACTTTAGAAAAACCGCAAATTCAATCAAAGTCGAAATTTCTTTTTAGAAAACAATTCATCGTGGTCAAGAGCTATGTAACGTTAGCTGAAATAAGATGCTCTTTAGGACAGAGCAAAGCAAAATTTATCGTAAGCTTACAATGAAGTTTGCGTTCTACATCTTAAGTCATCTCCAATTCAATATCGACTGCCCCTTCCTAGATCGTTTTGCTTAGCGTTCCTTCCGGGTTCATATCCTCGGTCATTAACTATGTTTTCCGTCTTGATGAAAAGTGCGTGCTCGTAGATTAACAAAGGTAAGGTGATAGTATAAGAAAGAAATGACAGACAGCAGGGAGACTTCCAAGAGGAAAGGCAAATGAACTTAGAAAAAATCGAAAAGTGATTTAACATTAAACGAATAATTATGCTTTTCATTGTAATGATTTTTAAAATAAAATGTCCCATAGTTCGATATGAAAAGTTTTGTTGTGTGTCTAAATACACATATCTTCACAATATACTATTGCAATAATTATAGGGCCATCAGGTTCCGACACGCGTGACATACATAATAAAATACGTCTTTCCTAACTGGTTTGATGGCTGAAGAGTTAGCACATCGTACTCAGAAAGCAAGGGTTTCGTGTGCAAATCCTGATGTGGTGATTTTTAACATTTTGTCTTCACTCAAATAGTTGATGAACATATTTTAACTTCACGTTAATAGGTGTCTGTCCATGCATTTCTATTTAGCGTACACAAAATGTACATAAATACATTAAAACCTGCCGCTTTTTGTCCACATTAATACACATGAAACATGAATATATTGAGGTTTATTCGTCCTTCCGCAGAATAAAAAAGCGATAAAAATTGTATAGTGATAAGTGATAGAGACTACGGAGTAGTCGGAGTCTTCGCTGATGTAATTTGTGCTCATTAAATCAAACACATGTGAGGTAAGTGGCAAGACAGCCAAAAATAAGCGGGAATGGTGAATGTAAAATATGGCAGATTGTGGGTCTTTTGGACTTTATTGCCAATATTGAAACCAAAGAAGAGAAACTATTAAATTATTATCGTGATTGAGTCACACAAGGAAGGAATTAAGCAAAAAATATTTTTGTGGACTTTCCATTGTATACAAATTGCCCTACAGGGTCGTTGTTAGTTATACCATATGATAGCCCTGGTAAGCAACATGGTATTCATGTTTTCTAAGGCAGTATATCAGGTATTTTACATATTTCAATTCCCCATAAAGTACTGAACGGTAATTTTTATTAACATTTATGTAATTTATAACAAGTATGTAATTTCTAAAACTGAGAACGCTACGGTATGACAAACATTATTATTTTATTGGCCCCAAAAGCACTAATAATACAAACGAGAGGGACAGAGGTATGTACAAGGTATTGTGCTGAATAATAATATGATCACGATAAGATGGATCGTGGTAAATAGAAACAAAACTACAAGAGAGTAAAGTTTGATGCGTACATAATTCCTTCATCCTATCTCATAGAACATATTCAATAATGCAAATAGATAGCTATTTGTGTTCAAATCGTTTTCCAGTGTGGGTTGTGAAGTAGTCAATAGTTATGAATAATTCTGTCATAATTTGTTAATTTAAATATTCGTTATTTAATTAGATTTTTTTCTACAACTGAATTTTAATAGAATCATTGACATCTTGAACTGTGTCAAAACAAAACTTTTATTCACGATGTATATTTGCAGACAGCTCAAATATGCATCTTTTTCTTCATTGTCATTTCTGAAGCTGCTAATAAACAGGACTTGATTCCATTCCTTCTTTTGTGTACTCCCCTCCGCTCAGCCTAATACTTCCTAGTTCACTGATCGCAAGAGTAGTCGCTTGGTGTTTAGCAAAACCACGGAGAACACGTACACAGGGGTATTCATGATCAAGATTTGAAAAGAATCATATCAACTGAAGAAGAGACCATTCCATTTAGCTCCACATTCTTTTGAATACCATTCTGAAGGATCATCAAGGCAGAGACTACTTGGTAATACACACAATCCGTTGAGCAGGGATGAGGGACTACATTTAACCGAGATATGCCTAGCGTCCTTTTAGAAGGACACCATGCAATACTGACCTTAGGCACCCTCGTCTATGTTCTATCAATCCAATGTTCTTTATAACTAAACTCTCTCCCTCTGTAACTCTATAGCGTATGGAACCCGGAGGTTCAATACCGCGTTCACAAAAGCTCTCCACTGACTTCTGCCCTTAGGTAACTTCATCCAGTTTCTACTTTGTATTCCAATCCCTGCGAGATCCACCTTAATATTGTCCTCTCATCTGCGCCTTGATCTTCCTAACGGTCGTTTCGCGATTGGTCTTCCAGTCAAGTCTTTGAAAGCGTTTCTACTTTCTTCCATTCTAGCTACGTGACCCGCCCACCTAAGCCTCCTAGACTTGAGGACCCTAACAATATTTTGTAGGAGGTAAACCGTATAAATTATGTAGTTCCTCGTTATGATATTTCTGCCATTCCACCATTCGATTTCGTCTAACTCCGCCCTGATAATCTTCAAAAATTTCATCTCCATATGGGGTCATTCTTGCTAATAGAGTATTTGAAATAATTTTATAGGATGCTGACAAAGAGAAATGCCTCGATACAGTCAGTTTTGTCGCCTTTATTGTGAATTGGAAAAATTATTGATTTTTTCTACTCTTGTGGTAATTCTTCCTTATTCCAGATAAAGAGAATGAGGTTGTGTATCTTGTTCCTCCAACAATTGTTCGCCTCCAGCTAAAATTAACTCAGCCGGGATTGCATCTAAACCCGAAGATTTGTGTTTCTTTACTTTATTTATAGCTGTTTCTACTTCTATTCCTTTGGGTTCTGGAATACACGGTTCTGCGGTATGTATCTCCTTTTTTCTAGCACACTAATTTTTAGTTGCCTGTTAAGCAAATCGTCAAAGAAACCTTTCCATCTGTTTAAGATGCTATCCGTACGGTCAGATGTTTTTAATATATAAGCACGAGGTTGATAGCCATTGTTAAACTCGCTGATTCCATTAAATATGTCCCGGATCTTTTTATTTTACTATTATCCTCAAGTTCCTTAATTTTAGCTTTCAAAAAATTGCGTTTCTTTGTTCTAAAAGTTTTGGAAATTTCCCACTTAATATCTGCGAAATATTGTGTAGTCATTTCATTCGGATTTTGTAGGCAGCGTAATTTTGCCTGTTTCCTTTTCTCTGTTATTTTAATGCATTCCTGGTTGAACCATCGTTTGTTCCTACGTATTTCCGCGTGTTCCAAGTTCTCTTTTGCTGAAATTGTAATGCTATCTCTAATTTCAATCCAGTTATCCTCAACACTAGTGTACTCCGAATCTTCTAAAGCCGAGAATCTATTCGAATCTTCAATCTGGTATTCCTTTCTTACCTGGTTATCTTCTAATTTCTTTAAATTGAATCTCTCCGTTTTCAGACCACTAATATTACCTTTATTTAACGATAATTTCTCTTGTATTATCACTGATAAAAGGTAGTGATCAGTGTCACAATCAGCTCCTCTAAACGACCGGACCTCAATTAGTAGATAGATTGCCTTCTTGTATCTACTAAAACCTGATCAATTTGATTATGTGTTCTTCCGTCTGGTGATGTCCAAGTGTATTTATGAACTTGTGATGTGGGAATTTTGTACTTTTCACGATTAGGTTTTAGGATTTTGCAAAGTTCGCGAGTCTAACACCGCTTTCATTACTTTCCTTATGCAGACTTTGGTTTCGTATAATCGGATTGAAAACATCCTCTCGCCCTACCTTCGCATTCACATCCCGTAATAGAATTTTCATACGATATCGCGGGATTTGGTCAAATATCCGTCTTTTATATCGTCATATTTGTCTTCAGTTGGGGCATGTACATTTAAAACAATAATATCACACTACCGTAATGTTCTTTGTATTGGTTTTTATGTTTACGAGAATGTTCAAGAAATCACTTAGGCGATTTCGCTTTCTTTTGTTTCAAATGTAGATGTTGTTGTAGTCGCGTATTCTCATATATGGTTAAAAAATGGCAGGGAAGGTCTTTCTGTGAGATAAGTTTTTATAAATACTATTGAATTTACTTCATTATTAAGGGCTTGCGCTGCTTGAATAAAGATGAGGTACAACGTCCGTTACCGATATTTAATTAATTTTGCTTTATCTTTTTTGTAACTCAATTTAATTTTCAGTGTCCTTTAAAAAGGAGAGTAGGAACACAAATAGTCAAAAGATTACGAAAGTCAAATGTATTGTGCTTTGTGTTCTTTTTAGATAATTTTCATTTCTGATACTATATTTACATAACATTTAACTGCCTAATGTGCAATATGAAATATGGTTATTAAAATAAGAGGATTAGGGTTCTCTTCAGCAGTCAGCATCATACTTTGAACTACAAGGCTAAACAATATTAAATTATACCCTCACAACATAATTAACTCTTTATTAGTATTATTCTATCGCAAACTAAGCTAACTTTTTCTAATAAATTTTAATTTAGATGTTGAATAATTAAATTGTATCTTATAGTGCACAAGGCAGGAAATGTTACTAAACATATTCCTAACATCATATGCAAATTTATCTATGACAACAACATTATAGCTGTAGCTTCAAATCCCATACCAGCAACTCCCATGTATGCTGTTTGCAGATTTTCTCAAAGAGAGAAGGCGAAAGTTACAATCCAATAGCCTCATAACATATAAGTCCACAACACAGGAATGGGGTGGGTTGATCGTTCCGATCAAAATATCAGTTGCATCGCACTACGATTCGAGGGAAAAAGTGTTACTTCCCATTGATTATTTTCCTACTAGACGTTGCAACACTAAACTCATTGCAGATACACAGAGAACGGAGAGGGAAACTTTAATAACTTACATTTCGGAGAAGAATCCAACAAATCCAGAGGTAGAAGTAAACGCTCGCCCTCGTCCAGTTTTGAAAATGCAGACTCGCGATTTGATTGTTTCGATCATAAGCTGGTGTGCTAGGGAAAGCAGACAAGGTGCCGCGTGTGCACCAAGGAAGTGTTAAAAAGGTGTGATCCTACACTTTGGTGGATGTTTGATGCGTACTACACGCCAAAATGAGAACAGAATTGCAATGAAAAGGACATGACTGAAAAATGTGCATTTTGATACCATTGAAAAGGTGTATTATGAAAAATAATAAGTAATGATTTCTAAAGTATGTTTAAGAAAGATCTGTAATGAATAAATATATTAACAACAACCGCAAATGTAGCTTGGTTCTACGTTACTTTACTTGCATTCTTCCTTTCTTTGTAGATAACATATCCAAATAATTGACAAAAGTTTAGTTTTCAAAAATATATTTTTATACGTACATGTGCCTACTGTCCTTTTTCAAGGACACCCCCTCCCGGTGAAACCAGAGGTGGGGGTAACCTTTATTCCCGTTTTTGATCATAAGGCCGTAATATGAGCCAAAATAGAAAGATGAAGACAATTAATAGTAGATTTTTAAGGCATAAATTGGTTAAGTCCCTAGTAACATGAAGATTTGATTCAACACCCCTAGCAGATTGACAGGATTAGATTCCAGTTGTCACCTAGTTCCAGTTAGTGCAGTTTCCTCCAGAGAGAAGACACAGAACATTCATAATTCCCGACGATGACGACAACGTCAGCCACCAAGAATCATTCAGTCTAGTTCTCTTCCTCTGTTTTATAATATAGACCTTTCTTCACCTCGCCCTTCTAACTAGTCACTTTTTATATAATTGAAACCTAATATAATTGTATTTTTATATAATTGTATTTATATTCAACATAAACTTTTACATTAAAATTCCGTGTAGGACATCAGTTTAAATCCTCATGTTTTACATCCCTTATTTTAGCATTTAATAATAACATCTCAGCTATTAACTGATGTTCCCAAAGCGGCACAAAATATTGGTTCAGCTTGGAATAGTGTTTGTAATTATTAATTTTCTAAAACGTGTTTCACCTACCACAACGTATAAATGTAAAATTAGAGAAACTATAAGTCAGAAAAAAATATGTTACTAATTACACTGAGGGATATGCACTTGCTCACAAAGAAATTGTTTCATAAATCTTATTCCAAGCAGAATATATTTTTCGACATAAATATTTTCTATATATATATATATATATATATATATATATATATATATATATATATATATATATATACAGGGTGTTTCAGATAAAACGTCCAGTGCTTATAAATCCGAAACGGCTGATAATAGAGAGATGAAACAAAAACTGAGATAGAAACGATGAGAAAGCATATCAAGTGGTGTTGTTGTGGTGACCCTCAGGAAACTCAGTGAAGGGGGGTTGGTGCCAACTTCAAACTGATACAGGACTTTTTGCGGCCATTTTGAAAACGGTGCCCCAAATCGAAAATTGTTTCCTACAAAAGTTGTTTCGTATTTCAAGGGCTATTGAATGAGGTATGATTCAATACATGTTCCTATTTGAAAATTTGAAGTTGGGCCCTGGGCCCCCTTGAAGGAGGGCCCTGTGGGTCACCACAACAACACCATGTCATGCGCCCTATGACATTTTCCTATCTCAGTTTTTGTTTTATCTTTTTATTCTCAGCCATTTCGGATTTATAAGCACTGGACGTTTTATCTGATATAGGACACACTTTTTGCGGCCATTTAAAAACGGTGGCCCAAATCGAAAATTGTTTCCTACAAAAGTTGTTTTGTTTTTCAAGTACTATTGAATGAGGTATGAATCAATACATGTTCCTATTTGAAAATTTGAAGTTGGCCCCTGGGCCCCCTTGAAGGAGGGCCCTGGGAGTCACCACAACAACACCATGTGATGCGCCCTATGACATTTTCCTATCTCAGATTTTGTTTTATCTTTTTATTCTCAGCCGTTTCGGATTTATAAGCACTGGACGTTTTATCTGAAACACCCTGTATATATATATATATATATATATATATATATATATATATATATATATATATATATATATATATATTGAACTTGGCAAGAAAGTATTTACCAAATTTTAAACGTTTGTGAAAACACATGGAAATACAAAGTGAAAGAAAGTTCCTTCTACAAGCAAGCAATATATATATATATATATATATATATATTTATATATATACTGCTTTCTACTTACCTGCGTTATTGAAGTGTAGTGGTACACAATTGCACTCTGTTATGAGCTTCTGGTATAAACAATTCATTTTGCAACCTGTTCTCGAGTATATGGGACTCACAGATAGTTTTCTCTCATCGTGGAAATAACATTTCCTTTGATACGGTGTAAGTTCTTTTAAGTTGTCTGTGCTGACTATTTGGAAAACGGTAGATGCATATACTTGTTCCAATCTAGGTTCACTAGACTCCAGAATAAAATTTATTACTTCTGGGTACTCATAAGGTGAAACCACATACAACTGCATTGTAAACAAGAAAAAATACAGTATAATTTATACAATATAAACAATAAAATACAATAAAATACATATAATAAAATACAATTTACAGTACAATACAATTTAAATAATAAAATACATACAATAAAATACAATATAAACAAATATAATTTATAGGGAAGAATTGATTTGATGAATATTATTTATGAAAATGAAAAAATATTTTTTTAATTTATTTTTTATACTTTCTTACAAATCAGCTACAATTATTAGTAAGGTCTTCTTTATTTTTAATGATAAACTAATTCACTGAATTAGCACTTACAACGAAACGTCGATCATTTTGACAGTCGATAAATTTTGCTTTTTAATAGTGGCAACACTGTTTCATTTGTATAGCCGCCGCCCTCAATAGCGCACAGTATTGTTTAGTTTGAGTGCAGAACTTGGCGGCAACGGACAGAAAAATAAAAACCTCCCAATTATTTTGATCGTATCTTTCTGTTAATGTTATTTCTTCATTGCTCTACAATACCCTATGCTTCGCTTAATGGTGCTGGCTTAGCATTTTTCAGTATAGCTTAGTAGCGTGTCAATTAGATTGCATTAGGTTGTTTGACTGAAATGGATGGCTGTAGTCGCAAAAGAAGTGTCAATACACAAGACCCGGACTTCAGTGACCATATCCCTAATTTATTGGATGAGATTGAAATAGATTCAGGAGAATTCTATTCGGAGGTGGATGATTCCGATGCAGAACCGACTCTGACAAGGAAGCTTTTGTTTGACTCTGACATCATTGACATAATATTTACTAACAGAAACATAAAATTGGCTACTGTCAGAGAGACGCTTGCATCTGGCACAAGTGTTAGTAACTATAGAGATACACATATTCAAGAAATAAATTCCCTTATCGGACTTCTACTTCTCTCTTCAATTCTAAATTCAAACGATGAAGAAATGAAGTGCCTCTTTACAAATGATGAATTCAGTCGACCCATAATTCACGCAGCAATGTCCGGGAAGCGGTGAAAAGGGACGAAAAGATGATAAAGCAGCTACAATTTCTGAGGTATTTTCTCATTTTATCTCAGCCAGAAGGTATACTGTGCATCAAACCAAGTGACAGTTGATGAGATGCTGTTACCTTTCCGGGGATGATGTTGTCCGGAAAACAAAACAAATACGGCATAAAAATCATGTGTTGGCAGACGCTAAAACCTCGTACCGGCTCAACGTTTAAATATACACTGGTAAAGGAAGTGATGGGGCAGTATTGACGGAAGAAGAAAGAAATATGAATATACCTACACAGTCACTTATTCGACTTTTTAAGCCCATAGAGGGAAGTAACCGAAATGTTACTGCAGACAATTGGTTTTCTTCCGCGGACGGAGCTGAGGAGCTTGAGAGAAGAAAAGTTACCTACGTGGGTACCTTGAAGAAGTATACGCATGCGATCCCTGAAGAATTTCTGCCAAATAAGAATCTTCCAGTTGCTTCTACTCTTTACGGATTTAGGAACAATATGACACCTCTTTCGTACATCCCTCAAAACAATTAGGCAGTGTGCCTTATTTCAACTATGCACAACACAATTGAGAGAAATCAAGAAAAGAAGATTCAGAGGTTATATGTTTTTGTAACAACACAAAGTGTGGCATTGATTTCCTCGATATGAGGTGTGCTGTGTTTTCTGCCAAGCGAAAAACAAGACGATGGCCCCTACCCGTGCTCTGTAGGCTTATAATCATAGTTAGTGTAAACTGCTTCATAGTCTATATGAGCTTCTTGGAAACTACTCTGCAGACAAGACATACATTCATAAAAGCCTAACCCATGACCTGATTGTGCCACATCTTCAGAAGAGGCTAATTGATACCCCTAATCTTCCAAGAGAACTGAAGATGGACATCAGAAAGATTACAGGAAGCAACCATTCCCCAACAAGAGTTTGAGTGCCGAATGACCACTTGGATGGAAAACTTATGCCAAGTGCCCACCTGAAAAGGACAGAAAGACGTAACATAAGCGTTTCAGATGTAACAGAGCTATTTGTGGATAATGCGATAGAAGAATGAGCTTTGACCGTGCGTATAAAGTGCGAAAAGAACGTTAAGAGAGCACAGAAAAACATTTTATCTCTTTTATTTTATTCAAACCACTTTTGTTTTTGTACTTATGACAGAAAATGCGCCAAATCTATGCAAATTTTTATTTCACAGTTTCGTCCTCTGTCTATATTATAGTAAGAACAGCACTGTACTGATGATAATAAAAGTTTTTAACGTAAATGGTGTTTACAAAAATGTAAAGAAATATTCCCTAATTTGACAGTAATATTAGCATAAAGCAACAAACTTCCAAAAGGCGGTAAAATGACCAACGTTTAGGTTAATGTTATAAAAATCATGTTTCGTTGTAAGTGTTAGTGTTAATTGCTATATTCGCTCAAATGTATGTTTCTCAGCTAAGAGTAAGATTTATTTCCGTCCCTTTAGAAGCGTAGAGCATAAGATCAGATAATGTGATGCAAAATGCTCTTTATTGTAATTATAAAGCGATTTAAATATAATAATTAATGAATATTTTTATGCTGTCAGTAATATTATTAATAGCATTGCATTATTGAAACTCACCTTTGATTTTTCCCTGGGCATGACTATAATAAATTTTTGTGGCTCTGCATATATCGTTACGGAATTATTCTGAATATAGTCAGATGCATTTTCGTATCCGATTCTGTGAAATCAAGAGAAAGTATTATTCATATCTTGAAACCTTTGGAACGTAACAAACTTTTAATACATTTTAAGTATGTATTTCTAGCATAATATCAGATTTGGTGAAATACTACGTGAAATATTGTCTCTACTATCCAGGCAAAGCAAACCTTGTTATAATTGCAATTATAAAGTAGGCCAGTATCTTACATGTTATCTTTGAAATTATTATGACTGAAAGTTTTATAACACATTAAAACCAAACAAAACTTACACAAAATTTGTGAAATGTTTATATGTAGTTTCCAGAAGTTTCACAATTGGCATGTAAGTCCTTGGGCTACAATGAGATACTGAACATTCGTGAATTGCAGGGGATATAGGTTGTACCAACTGAACAAATATCTGATGACTGATACACGCCACTGGAGCAAGGTAAAAAAATGGAAGGCTACTTACTACGTTCTGCGCAGTTAACAACTTTTAGTATGCATAAATGCCAAATTTGAACATCTTTATTAAAGTTGACCATTTTGTTCTTTCTTAAATGTTAGGGAATAAAATTATTGTAGTTTTTTTGATAATGACCATTTAATTTTTTTCTCTTTTCCACAAACAGAAAATTGTTTCATTCTATTTGTATTTCCTTTTTCAGCTGTAGAATAGTAGGCAAACGCAATTTTAATTGTTTGGCACAAATTTTCATTAACTTAACTATATAAAGCGTCAAATCATATTTCGACATTTAATTCCTATTTTATGTATCAACTAGTGTTTGGCCTTATTGCAGAAAAAACGAACCTTTCTCTCCTAATGCTTGAAATTATTATTTATTATTTCTCATCCGTCTTAGTGGTGATGTTCAGCCGCATACTGTTCCTTCAAATGCTGGTGTTGATTTTTCAGTTTATTATCGAAATTTCAAGAGCTCCACAAAACTAATTTAGGAAGATATGAGTATCTAGTTTTCACCGAAACGTGGTTTTGTGGTTTCGTACAAGATGAAGAACTTTAATTTTCCCTCATTTCAACATGTATGGGAGGGATTGTGAGGTGTGTAGGTGTTATGGTTTGGGTAAATAAAAATGGCCTCCAAAGGACATCACGACGTAACAAAAATTGTGAATGTATATGGTTAGAAGTTTATGTTACTAGTATTTAACATAAGGTAAGCAAGTATTTATTTGTTGTTTCTATAGGATACACAAAATCTCACCCTTATCCATCCTGGTAGCTTGCAGATATTTAGTATTAGTAATACTTTCCTTAGGTAATGTGGTCTTGATGGATTACTTCAATTGGTCCACTCTTATATAATATGGGATTTGATAAGTGTAAAAATATTAACTGGTTTAATACACATTTATACGTTGCCTAATCATACATCAGTACCAAATCTTCTTCCAGCTCTTGAAGCTTTATGCTCGCATTCCTTATCATCGATTTGTACTACGTACGCATTAGTCAAGTGACTCTTGCAAATCTAACCGAACATAGTGCTCTTAGACCTGACAATATTTATACAATCTTCCTTCGCAATACAGCTTATCCTTTTAACTTTTTGTTTAATAGATGTTTACAGAAGGTATTTTCCCCCAAAGTGGAAAGAGGCTAACATAGTTTTCCTCTATGAATCCGGCAATAAAACTGATATGTGTTCCTGTAGACAATAACTCTTCTTCACTGTCAATTCTTTTGGAGGAAATCATAAAGGATAGACTTTACAAGTTCAAAACCACTTATCTGAACATCACACAATATTATTTGCTGCAACAGAAATCATGCTGCCTTACCAACCTATCAAAATATCATATTAATGCTATAAACGGTATTTGAGAAACTACTAAACTTAATGTAATATACTTAGACTTATCAAAAGCTTTCGATAAAATTGGCATCATTCTGCTTCTTCACAACCTATCCAACACATTTCATCTCCATGACAAATTCCTTTCTTTCCTAAAGGATTATCTTACTGATCGTTTACGAGGTGTTGTTCTGACAGACGTATATCCCAAATGTATGCCGGTTCCATCTTGGCCTCCCCGTGGCATAGTAATAAGACCATTATTCTTTATTATTTCATAGGAGCTTTCTTCCATTCTCTATAACCTTGAAGCATTCTTCTCTTTGCTGATTACGGTAAAATATTCCCTAAAATCTCTTCCATACACGATGTCCTGCGACTTGAACACATCTTCGCTAATCTTCTTGATTGGTGTATGACTAGGAATGTAAAAATAAACCCTCAAAAATACTTCACTATTTATTTGAACGAAAATATGTTTTTCAAATGTATTATATTAATAACAGTCCTATTGAAAGATCACATAAAGACCTCGGATTATTATTGGTTGAGAAACTTACATAAGCTGATCACATTACTGTTACTGTGAAAACTGCTCCGAGAATACTGAGAATTCTCTACAGATTTACTAAAATTCTCGATCACAAATCACTCTGTATTTTCATAGCTTTTCTATACTTAAAAATTGCTCACAGATATGGAATAAGTCCTTTGCTTCAAACTTATCAAGTCTTCATTCTGTTCCTAACATTTTCCTTTATTTTCAAGTATTTCCTTCAGTGTGTTGTCATAGAAAACAACTCCTAAACAAATTTAATATACAGATCCCACCCATTTGATGCATGGTCGCAGACTTGCTGCTTCTCCATAAACTTGTCATACGAAAATTTGAGTCGCAATTCTTGGTTTCTGTCCTCAATTTGCGTGTATCTTCTCGTGTTACTAGCAGTCATAATTTACTAAACTATGTACCTCCCAGACTTCTTTACAACGTTCTTTATAATTCAGCCTGTCATCAATGTATAGTAATTTACATTCAGATGTTAATATCTTATACTATAAAAATCATTTTAGAAACAAATTCAAGTTTCTTTGATATTGTCTTTATTTTATATTAAATTCTTATATAAACTAAAGACTATATTACAATATTTGAATATATTATTATTATTATTATTACTGTTTTTCTCATATAGTTATTTTTTTTTTCAGTGTGAACGGACTTAGATCTCTATCTGGAACTTTTATAAATAAATAAACTTTCTGGTCACCTTATTGTCAAAATAGTCGCTAGTATTATTCATACAAGTAAGAAGTTAGATCAAGTACAATTTGAAAATGTTAGAGATCTTCAGCTTTCAGATCAATGTCGAAAAAATTGAGTGTTCTTCCGTCCTATTCTCACAGATCTTTTCGAAACAAACCTAGAATTGCCCTAGCGCATAGTCCACAGATTTATAAATAAGACAACGTACAACATATATATACAAGATAACCAAATAGTTTTGTTGTTACAGAACAGTGACAAACAAAGATCAATAAAGTATACTGTACATATCCTGAGACCTCCAAGAACTCTCTATCGGCATTTATATCAGAAATCTATATCGAACCCATTTTTCCAACTTTCCTCGAAGTGCACGAAAACCTTGTAATAAAGAATCCCGTCTGCGCACTCCTCAGCTCTCCTTCATTTGCGAAGGATATCCCATTGGGTTGGTTGTTGAGCGAATGAAACACAGGGTCTGGGAGTGCAAGGTGAGGTGAGTATGGTGCATGCGACAATGTCTCTCATTTAGGTTGCTGAAGAGTCTTTCGGCTCCTTTTCCAAGCGAAGTGGCTTGCCTTTGTCCTGGATGAAAGCACATCCTTGCAATTTACTGCGACTCTCTCTACTGCAGTTTACGGTGCACCCTTTGAAGCAACTGAGAATGGAGTTCAGCAGTGGCGTTCTATCTTGGTGGAAGAAGCTCGTATTGTACCACTTGCCAACTATTAAACGAAACTGAAATATAACTCTTGTGGGTGCTGGTGATGTTCTTTGTGTCTGGAACTGATGGCGTGGTGACAAACAATATCTGGTATTCTTGGAAGTTTCATTTATGATTCAAGTTTTACCACCAGTCAGCAAGTGATCAAATAAGTGTGTGTTCAAGGTTTGAATAAAGAGGAATAAGAGACTCTCAAATCAGTTCCTTGTTTGGCTACGGTGGTGCGTTGGTACCTATTTGATTAACTTGAATGACTCCCGAACTCATATAGATGCAATTTCACTATTTCTGAAGACAAATGAAAACTTTCAGCAAGTTCGTCACACATAAGATACCTATCATCTTCTTTAGTTACCTTAAGGTCCTAGTCAACCAACATATGTGATTCTCCGTTTCGAGGTACATCCGAAAGTCTCACATCCCTGAAATGGAATTTCTGGTACCAGTTATGCTGCGTTCGTACACAGTTTACTTCCCAAACACTTGGCATAGGCGGTGACTTAATAAGGCAGCTCACAGACCTACTTTAAAGTCATAAAACAAACACACGCGAATTAGTTAGTTCGATACCTCCATTCATCTTCGACACTGCATGTGGTATGGCAGTTGCATTTGCGAGATATGGCTGTATTACTGAAGATCGATTGTGATACCAACTCCCGATAGCTTGGCAGTAATCTGCGTTATTCTGTTTTCTTTCTGTGAGCACGTCTAATGCGACCTCAGAAAAGAAGAAAAAACTTTATGATTACCTAGTAGTAGTCTTTAAGAAATTCAATGTACTACACCATTAAACAAATATAAATCCTTCGAACGTGAAATACATGTTGACTTTTAAACAATTAATACAAGATATTTAATCGTTTAAGAATAATCAGATAAATATAATTGAAACCCTACAGATAATTGAAATATGAGGATAAATCACTTATGCAGATTTTTGTACGTCGATGTTGAATTAATAAGGCAGTGATTTACGTACTCCACACAACAAGTTTAGTTAACGAGTGAGTTCCGTGGCAAACATAGGTGTCAGAAAAGCTAAGTTCTATTAAAACTAATATTCATTTATCTAATGACCTCTGTCACCTGGATATGGTGCTAAAACGGCCAGTATAATCATTAAGTTTTTCTAAGATGAACGCAGAAACATATACTTCAATGTGAAGCGGATCATGTATTTTTTTTAATAATTGTTGGGATCAAGTATATCAAGATTAATTTGGACTTCTCTAATTTATAATATACCGAAAATCGAAAGTAATTTACCTGGGATGAACGTGCTATAATATCATAGAATAGAAATATCACTGAAATCTCAACCGTTACAGTTATTATCATTTCTGTGCAGCATTAAGCAGTTAAAACAATCAATTCTTTAACTTGAATAATTTCTTCTAACAAGATAACTCGACATTATAGTTTATATTATAATTTAGTAATTAAAAATCCGTTAGTGTTCTCTTGGAAAGCAACAATGGAGAGGTCATACTTTAAGATGAACCTTACACCCTGAACCAAATAATACTATTTAATTATTTTCCAGCATTCCCAGAAATTACTACGAAGACAACTGTTTCCTCTGACTGCAGGTAAAGTCATTCAGATGAATAATAAATGCTGTCTAGTGTTCATCACTAGTGAGAGTATGGTTCGAAAGTTTGATCTTTACCTGAGGCTGTGATTTTGATTTATGGTCCCCTTTTCTATCGGTACATAGACCAAGTTTATATCGGGACGTAATTTTGAAATAATAGAAATATACTTACCAAAATTGGATTATTAGTTCAAATGTATGGGGACCCGGAATTTAATTATCCTCAGCTACGATGATTTATTCTTGTAGTGATAATATATTGAACTACCATGTTGCCTTTTACTGATCTGATTTCCTCATCCCTTGATAGTCAATACCAAAAGAATGACTGCAATACAACCTTTTCAGGGTGCGCCACAATTATCCCTGAGTTATAATTGGCACAAATACAACTAGTTCGATTCCACCATGCTATGGAGTACCTAAAGCAGCACAAGAATCTCAAATTGGATATATTTGTTATCCAATTTGCACGAATTCCAAAAAAAAATGAGTAAATGTAATTGTTAATTAAGTATGCAACTTCAACGTGTATCGGAGCTGCCTAAATGAATTACTTGCACTGCTAATGTGCTGCTAACATTTAAAAACATTTTGAATGCCATAATCAGATTCTCCCCTCGGTAAAAGTAGACGAATCCAATGTTATCTAATCTTTACTATTTTCACTGGTCCTTTATGAAACTTCATTTTTCATTAACAATATGTTTCAACAATTTTCTTCTTTAACATTGTTTGAGAATGTGCATTGCGTAATAACTTTGTCTACAATAAGCATATAACCTAATATGTTCAAGCTCCTTGATTCTACAGGTTTACTATCAATAGTTGAATACTTTCTATAGTTGAAAATTTTGGAAAACAGAAATAACATGAAGTTTCTTGTTAAAAGTGAATTGATTAAGGTCTCACATCGGTTGGTTCTGATTATCTTTTACTATAGGATTAGCCGAAACACGAAATTTAAATTGTATTAATGAAAGTGTCTGTATGACGATCGAAAACTGAAAACAGTTATTGGTTATCGTAAGATCATACCGTATTGCTTCGTAAAGTAACTTTCCTAGACATCCTATATGCTGGCACTTATTGGCAGGACAGTTTGTAATCAGAATGATAACAGGAAAAGAAAAAAAACACGATCCTCAACCCCTATACAGAGTGATAACAGCAAAAAATAAAAGCGCGATCTCCAACCCCTTATGCTCATGGCTTTGTGATAAATGGATACAAAACACAAATGTAATATACATTAAAGACCGTACAAAACAAAGTCACAAAAATCACAAGAAAATAAAAAATAAATGGCTTTCAGCCCATATTTTTTCAAAGAACATGGTTAGATAAGTATAGTGAAATCTTTCCATATGAATCTTCGGAGAAGTGGGTGGTAGCTAGGTACTCTCAAGTTAGATCTAAGTACTCTCAACATAGATTAATTACTAACGTTTGAAACATCAACTACTATTTGTTCATGAGGAACGTCGCAAATTAGAAAAAAAAAAAATCGATTAACTTATTCTTCGAGAATGGTTCCATCCATATTGTTCAAATTACAAGGGCTTCCTCTAAAACATTTAACACTTTTCCCCACTATTTTCCCTCTCAAAAAATTCCATTCAATATTTGATCCCCTTTTGATCTATGATGGTCTGATCGAAATTAAGGTCGTTTTAACCCTACAATCACATATAGTTTTTCCAAATTGTATCGATAGTAGGCCATAATCAAAATTGACCAAAAACCAACCATACCCTACCTATAAGGGGCACATGCAAAACGAACAGCTATTAATGTTGGTTTTGCATAGTTGATACGTGAATGAGTGAGGAATCACATCTCAAATATGCGAAACTCATTAAAGCTCCATTTGATGGAATGTGAAGCCTCAATTCCTATTTTGGGATATAGTGAAACTGTTTATATTTATCAATTTATTTGGGAATGAACACTCTTGTCTCCTTTAAACAAACACAAAATAATGAATCATTGTGCATGTGTAATTTATTAAAAATACTGACAGCCAAGAACGTATGTTTCGATTTTTTTTTGGAGGACGCGGTTGCTCAGTGGCAGAATGTTTACCTCAGATGATTCGTGTCCCTGGTTCGATTCCAGCTCGCGCCCTGTGGGCTTTGTGGAGGACAAACACCGGAGGCTCGTTGGTTTTCTTGGTGTTCTAACGTTTCCTCCTACTTTCTTTATTCTACCAATTCACTCATCTCTCATAATCACCGTCTCCTTTAGCCTGACCGGCATAAGCATGAGACATAAAACTTAAAGATTTCATTTGATTTCTTTTGTTTTTTCTTGGGTACAATATCCCCATCGACACAAATTTTACGTTTTATATTAGTAAATCAGTAGTCAATGGATTAAAATATACACCTTGTAAAACTTACATTGCGGTGAAAGATTAATCATTTCTTATTCCTGGATTAAAAGGCAAAAAATAAACAGCTGTCTACTGTACAAGTAATGATGGTTTGTTACAAGAATTCTTTACAAAAATTCGAAGCTACACATGGAATGCAAGTTGAAAGAAAAGTATCGTCTTTTGGAAGAAATATTCGACATTGAAATGAAGATATTTTTGTAGTCAGAAATGAAAACGGTGACTACGACTGAAGTACTTACTACAATGTTTCTTTCATCCTTATTTGTTTCACATATTGAAATACTTGTACTTTTTACATTTATCTTACCTCCTGTTTGCATTATATTTTCTCCTATTTCTTGAATGAAATGTACGTTTTGTTCAAATGTTTCAATTTTACACTACTCCACGACTTGTGAAATGGAAGAGAAGAATAGGTAATTCTGAAATATATAATAACATCGTGGCTCTCTAATTCCGATCCATCCTGCCAGGACATATGAAAGAGCCTACAACGAAGGTTGCATTCGTCATATTGCTGATGGTGGCTATAGTCTATCCAGCTGAGGTTATATGTCTTTGATTGGACAATGTAGTTAGATGTAATATTGGATTTTGTATATCAACACTCATATTGAAATATCAGCCATCCTCAAATGGGGTGCTTACGGGGATCTAATGGTAATTTTGACATCATATTTATTTTCATTATGATTGATTCATATGAAATAATCACCAATATCAACAGATTCCCTTCGGAATAAAATGGAGACTGGAAGGTCACAGCCAATCAAATGGGGACTCAGTTAGTTCGGCATTTTCAGGTGTGATTTCTCATTCATTCAGTAGCAAATGTGCGAAAGCTATATCAGTACCTGTCCCTTTTGCAACTGCCGTCTTATAGGTGGGGTGATTGGTTTCGCCTACTTTTAATCATTGCCATCTCGTGATAAAATTTTTGAAAAACATATATGTGATTCTAGGGTTAAAGTGACATCTGAACTTTAGTTTTTCATAATTATGTTCGCAGACCACCATAAGTCAAAAGGGGCTCAAAATATTAAACCTAATTTTTGAGGGGGGAAATAGTGGGGGAGTTCTTAAATTTGTTAGAAAATGCCCTTGTATACACCTGTACATACATCCAAGTTTGAACAAAATGGATCCATTCATTCTTGAGAAAAAAAATGAATCCTATTTTGCCAGCTTTGCGCCATTCCTCATGAACCAATCAGAGTTGAGGTTTAAATCGTGAGAGATTAATGTATCTTGGAGATATCTATCTTATACAAAACTTGTCGTCTGAAAATTCATTTGTGGCTATTTCACTATATTAATCCATCCAAGCCCTTTAATATTGTTCTGTGTTATTGGAAAACTAATATGAAAACACCGCGACAATACACAATCCATGATAAAGTTTCCGTCGTCGGTCAAAACAAGATGGTCATACATACCAAATACCCTGCCGTTCACCAGCAAGTCAGCTAGCGTTATTATGAGCTTAAATTGGTATATATGTATATATATTGTAATGTCCCACTTGAAGTGGTAAAGAAACAATTCCACATGGCAGTGTTTACAAACAGAACGACGTCGTTTGGCAAGAAGATTTCACACCAGATGGATGTACAATCACTTGCAGTCGACGGCTTTTAGCCCCTCCCACAGAGCAGCAGACAACATTTTAGCAGCAGCGCCATCGCCACCGAAGGAACCCTATATACAGGCTGGACCACGGCAATTCTGTACCAGTTTTCTGGTGACCCTCCTATCGTTTGCTTCGGAACATCAGGAGTAGCCTAACCCCATGGACTCTAGTCTGCCTGTCATTTCCCCTGGCTTAGCCTGCTTCGAGAATATGTTGGCCATTAAACCCTCCCTCTGCTTGCATCGGAGCCTAGGGTCCCTAATTCCACTCTGCTTAGTCTGCTATTTAGAGATCCTGTCTGCGACCTTATGGTCAATTTTTGTAAATTTATTTTATAGTGTGAATTTTTACAATAAAAGTGGGTAGTGGTAGTCGATTTCGGACACTCTTTTTATTAACGCTCATGGTCGGAGTTTTACATGGTCGAGGCTTTAACAGGCTCAGATTTGTTCTGAGTAATGGCCTACCGGACAGCATTTTTACTAACTGGAAATGAACTTTTTTAAAGGTATGTAATTTTCTTAAGTGGGATATTAGTGAATCGGACTTGACATTATCTTAGTGTATGCCTCATACTAAAACAGGAAAGAACACTTTCCCGAAGACGGTGCAAATATGGTTCAGAATTCGCGAGCTTCTTTCAATATACCACACCTCACTTAATATTTGGTACATGTTACGGAGGTGCCCGATAAACTTTTTGTGCTTTTTGACCACCTAGCGTTATTGCATTCTTGAAATGCTGTGAAAAAGAAAGAACAATTACCGATGTATTTACAAGACATGGCGGTCGATTTAGTGCTACAGTTAAAGAAACAGAACTAATTGGATTCTCTTAACTACGAACAATTAAAAGATAAATTAGTTGACTTGAGTAGAGCAAAATTACCGACATATCGGGCTAAGTTTGAATTTCATCAGGTGCTACATAACGAAAATGAGACAATTGATGCATATTTTCTAAGGGAATTGTGGGTTATACGACAAGTTCTGACTCAATCCACCGAGGAACAGAAAATAAAATATTTATCAGGATATAGGAAAAACTTTTTACAAGACAACGCGTTAGAAACATTCACAACATTTCAAGCCAAGAATGAAAAAAGACTATATAACCTGAAAAAAGCAAATAGTCTAATGAAGAAACGTGATTTCGTAGAGTTACTACAGGCAATATATTCAGCCTCCGATCACAATTCGCCAGTCAGCAGTTTAAACTAATCTGCAGTCGGTGTCTCTTCCCTCTCAACACATCCCAAGAACTGACTTATCCATTATCTAATCCAACACCTAATTGGAATTATTACCATCAACCTGCCCCAGTATTTCCTGTACTTTCACAACAAATACAGGGCTGTAATGCTCCGTTTTGTAAAATTGATTATCTTGAAACTCCTGTGCATATATATACCATAAAATTTACTTATTTTCCTTGAATTGTTTTAATGTATTAGAAATAACAAATATGTCCCCATGTTATTGTATCAACCTTGTACAACGATGTTGAAATTCTTTGGTGCAGTTCTCCATTTTCCTGAAAACCACGAAGAACAGAACCTGTGCCGAGTCAAACGTTGCCTACTCGACTTGCGGAATCGAGAAGGAAAATAGTTTAGGTCGGTTCGTGGCAAATCATGCAAGATCACACGAAACAGAATATTTACAATGCCATGTAAAAAAATGCTGAAAAGAAGACATGACATGATGAATTTATGAACGAAGTTAATAATAAAATCAACAGAATTGTACACACAAATAGTGATGTTTTCCAAAATAATATATTTTTGACTTTATCAACATATGCAATTGGTCTATTATTTTACAAATGTTTACACAATAGTATTCAATACTCAGATGAACTTCCAAATTTTTATATCATACATTTCCGTGAATGATTGTTGTTACGTATAATTATCATTTGCCTACAGAATTCAGGTAACGTTCAAGTATTATAAATTCCAAGTAGCAGTAGGTTAGGTAACTGATTTTGAAAGGATAAGTTCAGATAGAAAGTAATGAAGTAAGTTACAGACGAATTTCAAGTAGATCAAGGTTGACTCCCATAAGGTAAGTATTTAGCATAATCCAGGTAAGGAATTTCCAAAAGGTAAGTATCCAGTAGGTTTACTCTATAAATATTAAAAGAGTAAATATTAATTCCCAAATAAGTTTGTTAGGATTGATGGTATATATCTATATCTATATCTATCTATCTATCTATCTATCTATCTATCTATCTATATATATATATATATATATATATAAATGTGTGTGTGTGTGTGTGATTTCTATTTGTACTTCTTATCATTCTAATGTATTTTAGTTGAACTTGTGAGCAATTGTTGCATAGTTTGTCTTCTGATCTTTCAGGCTCACGGATATGTTAGACGCGGCAGACGTATCAACAGTAACGAAGTGATCCCGGTACTTGTTAAAATCGTATCCCTACATCCAAAACCTCATTCAATTTGTTTTCTTTTATTTGTATATACTTATATTTCCTTAATTATTATTAACATATTTTCTTTATTATTTTCATTTACTTTTACTACCTTTATACAACGTAGCTTCATTTTTATATACATAATCAAATTATTTTTCTTTTCTGGGAATCGAAATCAACATTTTAGTACTAGGTATTATATTTTTAATATACACGTTATAATGACATCATGTTGCTGATGAATATCTAAAGGATATATTTCCAAACCATTGCTACAGCTGCAAACACATTGCTCCATTACAAGAATATGCAGCCAATTTATGAATAGCCTATGTAAATTTGGGGTATGTTTAGTACAAGGGGTCCAGAAGCACGTAAAAAACACAAAATTTACAGGAGAAATGAGTGATGCAATTACTTAGATGAGTGATGCAACATAACGTAACCAAATCTAACCTAATCTAACATAAACTAACGTAAGCTAACCTGAACAAACCTAAACTAACGTAATATTAGTAGAAATAAGCGAAATTCTATCAGTTTTTTTGAAATGTATGCGGGACTCCTACACTAATATAACATAAACTAAACTAACCTAACGTAACCTAAACTAGCCTAACCTAACTTAAACTAACTAACCCTACCCTAAACCAACCGAATGTGAACAGAAATTACCAAAATTGTAACATTTTTTTAGAGAAAAGAGCTGGACCCCTTCTGCTAAACATAGGCCGTAAATTTAAGTACCATTTGCATATTCAATAATTATAAGAAATTTTGAATTGTGAGGCCAATCATTGATTACTAGAATTTTGTCATTATATCTGTATATAAATCAAGAGTGCATATTATCAGGTGGAATATGAAACTTCGGGAAGATTAGCTTCCCGAGCAAAGATTAGTTAGCTCATAGCCATTCCTTATTTTCCTTTCCATCTTCAAAATAAATAATATTTTTAAGTAATTCTCAAATTACCTGTTAGCTCCTTCAGCAACTATTTTATTATATTTTTCCGCACTTTTATAATATAAGATTCAGGAATAATTTGAAATTATCTTGAGCAAGTTTCGTTCTTTTCTTTCCAGAAGTTCAAAAACTTTTTTTCAGATCAAGAAAATGATAATCATTAACTTAATACATTTTCTTCTTCTTTTAATCTTTGTTTCTAGGGATGATACGGGCCACAGAACTAATTGCCCACATCTAAATATTTAAAACTAAACAATTAAAATTTTAAATTGAACTTTTTTCAGAAATACCAATAAACAAAATTTAACTACAAAACAAAAATTAAAAATATATGTAATGCACGGTATAGATTCAGAACAACGGAGCATTACACGGTACATCACAAAATCATCTACTTCCAAATCGTTCCCCCCAAGTTGGTGATCCGACTCCCCCTCCCGAACCCCCCGCGCCAAGCACATCTTGTACTTCTAGCACAAATAATGCATTGGACTTCAGGTAATTAGCAAATCAAACGCTATCACTTCAAATCAAAGAACTATCACTTCTACTGTAGTAGCTCAATATGCTATTAAGAATTCACAATTCAGACGAGGGGGCCACAACAATTGCCGGTCAAAATACAAATAATGGCAATCAAAACCAAATTAAAAATGGAAAGGAAAACATTTCTGAAAATAATAATTAACATAGCAATAATACTCCTAGGGCAGAAACAATCACAGTTTGCAGTACGTGCTATAAAAAGTTCATTCTTAAAGCACATGTTATAACAAAAATCAGCAGCAAAACTCCTAGAGGTGCCCCAGGACAAATCCTCTGAAGAACATACTCTGAGGGCCGACAGTCAGAAAATAAATGAGCAACAAAAAGTTGCAAATACTAGCCCTAATACACGGTTAAAAACATCACGTTATACAGTGGCTCCGATATACGATAGAAGAGAAAACATCAAATTCTTAAATCAAGAACATAAATAGTGAATTATTGTAACAATTAACAAAGAAAAATATCCCGTAATCATTGACACAGAGAGTTCGTAGAGCGTATGGATAAAAAATTGGCGTCCTTGAAACATAAAATTGATTCCTTTTTGCACCAATCTACGAGGAATTGAAAATTCCGACGGAAATTTATGTTATAGGCCTATAACTTCAATTAAATTCAGGATTGGATCAGCAACTTTTTCCCACTATTTTCGAATTTTACGGAACGGAGACTTATAGCCTGTATTTTGAGAGGATATTCTAAATCGTTTACAGGAAAAAATGATCTGAACAATAATATATTATTAATATACAAGGAATCACGGGCACCGCCGTACCTAATTAAAGTTGATGCTCAAGAAAAATTATAAGCAAGTGCATTTCATACAATAAAGCTGCATAAATCGGCTGACGTGTTTACTACTCGAAAGTTACCATACCAGCAAAACCACATTTGTTTTTATTAATTAATCTCAAGAATCGGAAAATGGATGATGAATATTTTATTATCTCTCCATTAGAGAATTTGTTAGACCCGTACGGGCTACAAACTTTCCTTACTAAAGTACCTAAGAATATGTTCAAGCTATTACTATCAAATCCAACTAATATACCAATAACACTAGTGAAAAAACTGATTGCATATGTTGAAGTGAACGTTCAAGAATTGGATATACAGAGTGACTGACAAACAGATGAACAAAATCTTGAAACATATTATAGAACTGAAAAAGAAATTAAGAATATGATGGGCGAGACGAAGTCACTTTTTAA
Organism: Thermobia domestica; assembly: GCF_964235325.1. Taxonomy (NCBI): domain Eukaryota; kingdom Metazoa; phylum Arthropoda; class Insecta; order Zygentoma; family Lepismatidae; genus Thermobia; species Thermobia domestica. Next base: position 293,484,811 of record NC_137456.1, on the reverse strand, counting down.
TTTTAAGTTACTTGACATAAATATGGATTTGACGATTGAAAGTACATAATCTACGTTTTAAATACAGGGATGTCTTTTCTTATGCACCAACTGACATAGGCCGCTTTCGTTTATATGTACATAAGGTAAGGATAGAAAAAGGAGCCTCTTTTTCTCAGAGGTCACCTCCCATTCTGCTTCCAGTAACATCGCAAATTGATTTGCAAATTAAACAGCTTTTAGTAGCCAATATTATTAAACAGCCAATATTATTAAACAGACAGTTCCCTTTCGTCGCCACTTCTCATAGTTACGAAACCAAATACTTCGGAATTTCGCCTAGTTTGAATCTACAGACTTGCAATAAGTTTACATAATATTTGAGCATCCATTCCAGTCCTCAGGAGACAATTTGCATCTCAACTATCGATACTAAGTCTAGTTATTTTCAGCTATTATTGCATCCCAAAAGTCAAAAATACATGACTGAACTCAATCATACTAGGAAAGCGTATAAATTTTAACGATGCGTGATGGGGCAAAGCACTTCAGCAGCCGGGCTACGTATAGCTGTACGCATGCTTTTAGAGGCTTTACCACCTCGCATAATTGCTTTTCCAGATGGCCTCGTCATAGAAAACAATAATTGGAAACAACAGCTATCGGAGTTTGAATTGCTCTTGAAAAGGCTAAGAAGAGCAGGTCGGAGCTATTTTAGAGCAGGTCGGAACAAGAACCATGCATTATAGTCGGAATTGGATGTTTTCGGATTTACAGTTAGCGGAAAGGAAATTAAATTTTCACACAAAATTGCCAATAAAATACGAAATTTTAAGAATCAAACCTCAATTAGAACCTTGAAAAGTTTTCTAGGAGTTTTTTTTTGAGGATGCATATCAGAAACGTCACGCAAACGGTAGAACCATTTCAAATTCTTTTGAATAAGAATTCAAAATTTAAATCAACTCATCATGACGATTATATGAGAAAATTAAGATGGATATTATTCAGGCCTCAGCTTTGTTTCATTTCTGGTCATCATTGGAAATACTAGACTATAGCGAAGCATCTTCATCCTCAGTAGGTGGAATATTGGCATGTTACACCCCTAAAAGTAATTAGGAACGTATTTTTTCCTACTTTCATCAACATTTCAAAAATAACTATATGTATTGATATATGTTCTTCGATAATTTCGATATTTCTTACTGAATAGGAAATTTAAATTATTCATTGATGCTTAACGTTAGGTTCCAATCGACACCAAGCCGGACAAAGTCGGAAAATTAATTCGCTATAAGATAATGTTTGCGCATTACAATATCGAGATCTAACACAAGGGTCAGCAACATCCTGCAGACATTTTAGTTGTTTAGAGGGCAAGCAAGATGTCCTACTATGAGCAAAATAAATGACTCGTCTCTTTATTTTGAAGTTTTAAAAAAAATATCTTCCTTTTCTTTATATGTTCGAAATTTCGGATGGTTTCCCAAGCAGGAAACGTTAATAACAAACCAGTTTTTAATATTTGTGTTAGATTTTAGCTTAAGATAAATAAATTAGAAGCAAGTAACATTAAATCGACCGAAATCACGAGAATTACCAATTCAGCTAAAGTAGGAAATTTTCAAGAACGCGAGAGAATTCTGCAGTCCAACAGGAAGCACCGAAATCTATGTCATTGAGAGAAATGTGGATTAAATCTACTAAACAAAACTTTTAACGAAACATTTCTAATATGTCTTAATACGTGCATTATGTGCGAACTCCAAAATATATGAATCTATGCCAAGTAATAACGTATACATAGAGCAAATAGTAGAAATTACCTATGGAAAAAGACGAATTAGTAGCACGATCGTAGTGAAAAATCGTATTTAACGTAGAACAGGTTCAGCTCGCGTAAGAAAAGAAATAGCTCAGTTAGTTAAAGCAACGAGTCTGTATGCCGCAGTAGCTGGCTCTAACACCGTAAAAGCGCAATTGTCATTTTTATTACTATGGTTATTTTATTTATATTTTTATGTGGGAAAGAATCTAATTGTAACATATGTGCATTATTTATGACGATACCAAACTAGAAGAAAATGTCGTCGTCGTACTTGCATTAGTGTCCCAATTTTGTTTGCAAACACTTTCGTAATTAATTACCCTGTGCTCACTGCTCACAATAGGCTCGCTCCTGCTTAACGAGTGTTTTCCAGTAAACGTTAATTTAAATTTGATGAATTTTATAAACTTTCACAATGTTTGTCATTAAATAGTCTTCTATATACCTGTGCGAACATTTGGATAAGAGATTTACCTATTAAACGTTTAATTTTCCCTAGATGTTTAATTACGAAATGTTTTACAATGTGTTCGTTTTGAATTGACATTGTTTTGAAGTTACCACATGAGGTAAGTAGCCCGAAGGAGGAGAAGTGAAGAGCTGATATTCTACGTAAAAGCAACCTATTGTAGAACGATGACGCTTCTTACCTTCAGCACATAATCTTTACGCTAGAGAGTCAGAAAAGAAAAATCCTGCTTTTTTCCTCCCCTATGACCCGCTATCTTAAACCTCTACATACCATGGTTCGTCTTACAGAATTTCGGTGCTCCAAAGACATTCAAATAATAATAATAATAATAATAATAATAATAATAATAATAATAATAACAATAATAATAATAATAATAATAATAATCCTGAATATGCCATCGTTGCATAATATAGTAACCGTAGACACGTTAGTTTAAAATGCTTTCTTTAGTAATAATTTAAGCAACCATGTGGGATGCGGCACGACGTTTACTTTGCCACTCTCATTTCAGTACCCTCCCAACAAAATTTTATTTCTGATAAGCAGGGTAGATAAAATGAATAAGAAATATATTTATAGCATCCTCTACCCCTTCATGATTGGAATATCACGCAGCATTTTTTATTTTTCCGTAGATGGCCAAGTGCAGTTAGGGGTAGGTAACTAAAGAAATACCTAATATAAAGCGCCCTTGATTGTAATATTACCCCTTCTTTATTTGTTCGTCGAACTCCGAAGTGGCTAAGCGGTAAGCATACGCACGTTTGGCGTGGAAGGTCCGATTTGGATTTCCGCGGGAGCTCATGTGGTTTGGATCCCACGTTAATCAGTAGGAGCACGTCTCATATAGCCTCGCTGCTGAACGGGACGCTAAACTAAATTCAATTCAACGTTATTTGTTCGAGCGAGCCCTTTCACAAGCAAGGGTGACAAAGGAATAGGAAAAATGCCTATTGATTCTAGTGGTGGATACAGCACGGACTCCTGGGGGGCGGTGAAGAGGAAGATTCTTTTGATGATGTGAAGCTGACACAAATTACCACTTAACTAAACTAAACATAATAATGGGTTGAACCGGAACCCAGTGTTAAAATTGATGTAAAAGTTTAATTTTTGACTTCAAATTAAAAATTTTGGTTCCAAATGAGAATTTCAGTCCCAGTCATCGATGTTTAAATCTCGGGTGGCTCTTCGGTGTACAGGATATGAGCCCCTTATGGGAAAAGGCAAAAATATTAAAAGTCTTAAAACTTTCAAAGTTTTCGTCTATTTTAAAGGAATTTTTGGCTTCATATTAAAACGTTCCTTCCAAATGACAAAATCAGTACGAGTAGACAACGATCAAATCTCTAGCGCTCTGCAATGTAGGAAAAATAATGATGTCAATATCGTGATCATGCTGGTGACGTCACGAGTCATGACTAAAATATAGCACAAAGTAAACGGCAGATGCTGTCGGCTCTCGTAGCGCAATGAGTTAGCGCAACATGCTAGTAACGAAAATCGGTTTTGCCATTGGTTCAAACCCTGCCTATGGAGTTGTTTTTTATTATTTTTAATTTTTATAATACTTCTTTCGTTAAAACAAGATTGAAAATAACATTCAGAAAGTGATTCAACGATAATTTTCTTAAAATTTTCATTAAACTTATTTTATTAAAGTAAGTTTGCCCTTGTATTATACAGATCTATAGCAAAAGTAGTAGTAGTAGTAGTAGAAGTAGTAGGAACGGGTTAGTTTGCAATTAAGCATGCATTTGTTTCCGTGTGATGTTGCCAAACGTAACTGGCTCACAATGCCTTCTGGCTATGACTGACGAGGAAGGTCCATAAACCGTGAGAGTTGAATTTTGATGAAAATTTGTCACAAGGTTCAGTTCGAGTTGCTAAGTAACGTAGTAATAGTCACTCGATGCGCAAATGCTTCGTTGAGCTGCTACACCGACGCCATCTTGAAATCCTGTATGCAATGTCCAAGAATACCCTTTTAGCACAAAAATGAAAAAGCTTTTGATATATCTAACTTCATTATTGTAAACCAAGGTAATTCATCTATATGTGAGAATATTCCCAGTGCATGACCGCCATCTTGAAAGGCGCCATATTGAATCGCCGTCAAATATGATAAATGGCAAGGGGGTCATGTGGGGTATCAAATAGCACTGGAATTTACTCCTGAATTCAGTTCCGTAACCAAAATTTAGATATCTGTTTTCACTTCAGAGTTAAGAGTTCTCTCGCTCACAGGAACATACAAAAACTGAGAAAGTACATACAAACACTTGCATGATTTTAACTAATACAATAGTAGTTATTTGATCTACAATAGCCACTATACCAATCAGATTTTGATACTAGTTAGATATATCGTTAATTAAATTGAAATGTCTGTAGCGAAAAATGGAATAGCAGCACTGTAACAAATTATACCTATTTCAAAATCGCTATATATATGAGTCTGTGTGTGTTGCGATTATGCATAGCATTTAAATGCTGTAACATAAGTTAGGTGGAACGGCACATATGGTTTTAAAGAATCTGTCTTGAAGTTATTAGAACATTAATAGAAAAAAATATTAGAAAAATAATATAAACTATTGCACAGAAGCAAATATTAACCTACTAACCTTTTGTTCTTCAATGTGATGATGGAGATCCAAAACGTAGTGATTAGCACAGAGCATAATGGAGCAGTGCAAACACTTAACAAATGCACTTTCGTCACAATCTTCATGACCACAGACACTATTTTCTATTAGTCTTCAGAACATTTGTAAATGAACCAACTATTGCTCCTGTTACGTACATTTCTGCCATACATATGCAAGCATGTCCTTTAGGACTGGCGCACAAAATTGATGATACATAACAGAATGCATTTTCTTTATGAAAATTCTGCCATATAACTTGTACACCGAACAAGTGAACACCTGCTACAATCAGTTATTTATCACAGTTTTGATATGAAAACTAGTCTTGCCCTTATTATAAGCAAGTGTTTTATCGTTAAAGGTGGAAAGATACAGATATTTAATTATTTTATATTGAAGGGAAAAGGAAGAAAGAGGATTGTTTTATGGATTGCAACTTGGAATTGAATCTTGTAATAATCTTTACTGCCACATATTCTTAGCAGTTGTGCATACATCCTCTTATCACTAATAGCAGAAAAGACACAAGAAAAGTGAATTCTAAGTTTCCAGGTGTATCTTCTAAGAATTGGCTGTGAACTGATAATTTAAATCTCCTTCATTGTTCAATGTGGCAGCAATAAATCGATTGTATTTAGAGAAACTGTCAATAAATACCTTAAAGTATTTTAACTTCGTAATATGCACGGTAAATTATAGGTTGTCAAATATGAGTATTGGAAAGGAACGCAATATTCTGCAACAATGATGGTCTTTGCGTAAGGTTTCTAGAAAGGAGAATAAAACTTAACACACTATAATGGACCACGTAAAATTGCCTAAAAGAGATTTTTGGTTTGATACAATTCAACGTCCCACACGCCTGCTACGCTAAAGTAGACGTGGGCTACTGATTACAGTGGAATCCGAACCATTTTGGTCGTTCAACTAATATGTACCAGTTTATATAATTTTTTAAATATATATCCGAACTATCCCTTTGGTATTCTCTGCTTGTCAGTACTATTAGGCATGTGTTTCATCGACCAACAGTCTATTCCATCGCACTTTGAAATAGGTTTAACTTGTAGCATGCTGATATTCCATTTTTCACTACAGAAATTTCAATTTAATTAACGATATCTCTTACTAGTCTCAAGATCTGATTGGCATGGTTGCTATTGTACTGCATTAACTACTGCATTAGTTAAAATCATGCAAGTGCTCGCACGACCGTGTTTCATGACAAGTTTAACTCGCACAGTTTTCATATGTTCCTGTGGGTAAGAGGGCTCTTAACTCTGAAGTAAAAACATATATCTAAATTTTGGTTACGGAAATGAATTCAGGAGTAAATTCCAGTGCTATTTGATACCCCACATGACCCACTTGCCATTTATCATATTTGACGGCGATTCAATATGGCGCCTTTCAAGATGGCGGTCATGCACTGGAAATACTCTCACATATAGATGAATTACCTTGGTTTACAATACTGAAGTTAGATATATCAAAAGCTTTTTCATTTTTGTGCTAAAAGGGTATTCTTGGACATTGCATACAGGATTTCAAGATGGCGTCTGTGTAGCAGCTCAACGAAGCATTTGCGCATCGAGTGACTATTACTACGTTACTTAGCAACTCGAACTGAATCTTGTCACAAATTTTCATCAAAATCCAACACTCACGGTTTATGGACCTTCCTCGTGAGTGTATTTTTAAAATATACTTGGTGATCGGGGTGATGTTCCAAGATTAAGCATTGACTAGGAGTTTTTGCTATTAATATCCCTTCTATCAATATTGGCCCTAGACAAAAGTACCCGTGGTGAAGCATTTTGCTCCTAATTTAGTTATTTTACTTTGTTATTTAACGAATATATTGAAAATATATTTGCCAGCAGGCACGTATGCAGGAATTTATTTCCGGAGTGGTCGAAAGCTGTTTGGTGGTCTGACTTCAATATTAGGATAAATTGTAATAATATATTTAAAAATAACACCCAAAATTAGGTTAAATTTATAAAAAAGTTGTCCCACCCCCAAAATGCGTATTTGTTTGTCAGTAACGTTTTCTCATTTTGAAACCCTCAGAAACTTCCAATACATAATGGAAAACGAGTTATTTTCGACAAAGTATCACTTCAAAGAGGAGATATTTTTATTGCACATGGTTGTAACCCACACTAAAAATGGCAAGAATTCCTTCTCTTTGGTTCTCTGCCATTGTGCTCTATCGTAAGTTAGGTTTGTAAAGTATTATTCCTATGAACAAACGTGATTGGCAGGTAGCCAATCACTGAACAGAATCCCACAGAAATACATGCTGAATTTTCGTTTATAGCTACTCTTTGGTGATTTACCCTCAAGGTCAATCGAGGGATAGCTCAGTCCAGTCCCTGTTCTTAAACCGTGTTCGGATTACTTCGAACAGTTTTGACTTTTTCAACCTCCGTAGGAACAGACAATCAGGGCCAATCATAGCATACATTTAAGGAAGTATATTTGTCGTGAAATTATTACACACAGTACCCAAAGAGACTTAATATATGAAGCTATACATTTATTTATACAGATCAATCAAACAGTGAAATCTACCTATCGAAAGAACAAATTAACAGCACGATCACATTGAAAAGCCTCGTAATAAAAAAGTCTTCTTTCGCGTAAGAAATCGAAGTTCAGTTGGTCAGAATTAATCTGTACGAGTTAGGTTGTTAGTTCGAGCCCACTAAGAGTAAAGGTTTGTATTACTATTGTTTCTTCTTTTTATGTAAGGAAAAATGAAATTGTGACATCGCGATATCAAATGTATTTGGTTAAGTAAGGCTTTATTAGCTTAACTTTAAATATCAGTAACCGTCGCAATTATTTCACTAACCGATCAGTTACTGAACATTTTAAACACGTCAAACCAGTGGCATAACATGACGGTTAACCTCTCCTCCGCGGCCCTTAGTTATGCATCAGTACTTTCAGAGGCAGACCAAGGGCTCGGTAATCCCTGGCGACTGGCTGGGACGCCAGAGTCAGAGGGACCCCAAAACGAGCCTGAAAAAGTAAATTATATAATGTGTTTTCTACTGACTTCTTTGGTTTATATTCTTGTAAAGTAGTGGCAATTACATAATCTTTTACCATTTTGGAAGGAGAGTTTCATAGTACTAAGAGGGCATTATCGAGAAATAGAGAGATGGAATATAGAATAAAGAGTGGAGGGGGAGTAAGTATTGTTTGTTTGTTTGCTTGAGTTTAGCGTTTCACGCTTATGCCTTAATGGCGAGAGGAGATATGGATACTGATTATACTGGAATCCGAACTTTTATCCTTCAACAGTAACTCACCTGGAATTGGACCCGAAACCACAAAAGGAAGGCGTGCTAGCCACTAGACCAACCGGGGGAGGGGAGCGGAGTTGGTATTGTTTATAGCAGGCCATATTCGTTGTGAAGTTTTCCTAGGTAATGAATGACTTTATGAAAAATGGGTTTAAAATATTAAAAACACTGATAAAATGTAAAATATAGGTTAGTACCAGGGGGGAGGGCACCAAAAAGTAATTTTGCCCAGGTGAAAATTTGCACTGGTACACCCTTGCGTACTTTCTATACATTTTTGCATTGTAGCTTGTGCGGTCCCTACGCCACAGGGTTGCTGTGGCACTATTTACCCCTATGCTTCGAACGTAATTCAATAACTGTTTCAAAAGTTCTACTATCAGCGTGGAAACAGGATATATATATTTTCTATTAGTCCAATAGAACTTTCACCCAGAACGATAAATGAAATTTTTCAGAATGTGTTCTGGCTAAGTATAAGGAGGATGTGATGTTTCCTAAGTAAGTACCTTTCAGAAAGTTTGCCTTTTCAACTCAACGTTGCCGATCCCGATATAAATTATTACAGTCTGGTATTAAAGGTTAATATTTGTATTATTTTTTAAGATAGTGTAACTTTACGCCTTAAATTAAAACCACACTACTAATTTTCTGTGATTCCTTAGAACAACAGGTAGAAAATGTGTCGTTTGATTCTTTATTTTGTTTAGTAGTAATGCGTTGAGGAATGGCACTGTTTATACAACTCACCTAATATTGTTAGGGTCATTAAAGCTAGGAGGCTCAGGTGGGCAGGCCAGGTAGCCAGAATGGAAGAAAGTACTAACGCTTGAAAAATTTTAACTGGAACCTCAATTGGAAAAGGCCATTAAGAAGACCTAGGTGTAGATGGGAAGACAACATTAAGATGAATCTTGCAGAAATAGGAATACAGGCTAGAAACTGGATCCGGTTGGAAAAAGATTAAAATCAGTGGAGATATTTTGTGAACGCTGCATTGAACTTCGTGTTCTATAGGCAATAGAGCTAGTTAGTTAGTTAATCGCGGAGACTCCCATTCACATTAATGTTTCTTTTCTGTTTTCCTACAACCTTTTAGTTAGCTTAATTCTGTAGGCTTAGCCGCATAATGGTTATCGTATTGTAATGATGATATAGGTAAATTTACAACGTTAACCATGTTTTCTTTTCAGCAGTAGAATTGCCCAATGAACAGTACTATCATTGTTCATTCTCAACGTCAAACGGACAACGAGTGACATGTTGCTGTCATACAAATGATGTAATTAAGTTATAGTATCTTTAAGTGTAAAAGATGGAAAGAAAAGCAGATATTAGAATGTTCTTCTCTCAGCCGTAGATATTAACCTTTTGAGATAACTCACCTAAGAGTTACTTAAGAAATCTATACTTTAGGTAATTTATGAAATACATAATTGCTTTCGTCCAATAATGACAAAACGTCTAAAAAAGTTAAATCTCAAAGGCTCCCAATTGCTTTTTCTTTTGTTCCAGTGTATCCATTTTAAATGTGAACTCACCCTGTGATGCTTTAATGCTCACTTTGAAAAGTATTGCTTTAAATTACTAAGAATAAATTTGAAATAATAATGACAATGTCAATGGGACAAAGCAATTTTTACTGCTTATAATGTAACTACAAGCAGAAAACACCCCAGTAGCACATTTTCGTGGGCCATTGATGGGTAAATGGAAAACTGAGACATCGATCCACATGGATCTCGAAGTTGATCCTCCTAGAGCGGTTAATAAGTCCCATTACAGATGGCGTGAAGTCAAACCACAAAGAATGATACAGGCTAGGTATAACGACATTGGACGACATTGCCTCATATCGGCTGCTACATTGGGTTTAATAGTCTTATAGTTACGGTAACACACAAATTCCGAAAGAAATTAGTAATTTACGTTCTAGTTCGGCAGAATCTGCACAAATCAATAAATACGAGTTATATTGTTTATCGACATGGGTCTGTAAGAGGACCCATTTGGGCTCTGCTGATCATACTTAAATTCTACATGATCGATATGGAAATTACCATGACCCCATGAGTGACCCGCGAATTTTTGCTGCAGGTGCATTTTACACTCAATTAGTTAGTTACCCCATGCTCTAAACGTAACCACCACTTAGTTGCCCACTTGCCGGTAAATGGCGATCGTCGATATAGCAACGCGTCAAAGAATTGCCGCTAGTGTGCCATTAGGGTCTGGAATTCGTCAAGTCGAAGTAGATATCTGGAGTCGGAGGTATTGAAGCTACCATCGTGTAACAGAATAACGATATTATGGTTAATAAATGTTAATATTGAGCCATTAAAACACATCAATTAACTTTTATACGCTTGGTTTAATAAACATAACGGAGAAATGCACAGTTTACTTTTTTACACTAATTTGAAGATGTCTGCTTAACTCACTGAATAATTGTATTTAATGCTTTGTTGTCATGACGACGACATCGAGATTAGGTTACATAAAAGCATTTGAATAATCTTGTTATATATTAACATTACAAGTATATTATTTCTTTTTTCTTCTATTAGCAGAATCTGCCTAGTATATATTCAAAATACATTATAGCCCAAGATTACAAGTTAATAATTGTTACACGTAAAATATAGAACATACCGTTGTATATTATGGCGCTCGACGGACTTTTATTTATTTAATCAATAAAAAGAACTCTGGACCGTTAACCTTAACATACTTTTTAAGTGCCCCTTGCATATATTCTATATTTCATATCATAATTTATAAACGTCCTTATTTTTATACAAAAAATATTATTAATAATTACATTCCTTTATAATTAACTCCATAGTCGAAAAAAAGAACGTTAGAAGAAAATACGGTTAACACCTAGGTATCTTCATTCAAGTCCATTATAGGCCATAAAGACGTTAAATCATTAACTTTGAGCATAAAAAATGAAGATGCTAATATACATGAATTCCAGGCAATTGTAATCAGAGGAGATCAAAATTCTTTGGAAAACATAAATTTGATTTTCATTACTCATAATTCTTCCATAAAATACGTGACATCAATTTTACATAACTGTCATTACTTTCATACGTTTACATTAAAATATTTTCTTTTATGCTTTAATATTTATATTAATGGCATAAAATTCAAATAGAACCACAACAAAAAAGCAAGAATTGCATAAATACCAAATCCTTAGAAAAAACGTAAATTATTAACTTCAGTATATATATTCTCACACTACAAAAATGGTTTCAAATATACTCTATAACATGAAACAGGAACAATGCGATTAATATTGCGTTTTGCCATCATAGGAAAACACACGAATAGCATGAAATACAAATATCAAATAAAACATATAGCATTAAGACATTTGATGACATAAATTGAGTAATTACTATTATATATATAAACTCAAAGATTAACTAACATAATAAAAGACATTTGCATCTAAAGTTTTTAAATCAGTTTCATAATCAGAAAATTGATTAGAAGTATTTAACCCTGCGGTGAAATCAACCCCTTCCACATCAGTAGAAGCTAGTTTAAATTACGTTGATTCATAGTTTCGGTTAAATTACGTTGTATTCCACAATCTTGAAAATGAAATGAAATCTTTAAATTTTACATCCCACGGTTATGCCGGTTAGTCTAAAGGAGACGGTGATAATGAGAGATGAGTGAAATGGTGGAATGAAGAAAGTGGGAGGAAACGGGAGAACCCCGAGAAACCCCACGAGCACGATGTTTGTCCACCACAAAGTCCACACGGCGCGAGCTGGGATCGAACCAGGGACCCCAAGCACCGGAGGTGAACGCTCTACCACTGAGCCGCCGCGCCCCCTCCACAATCTTGAGTACTTTCTTGGCGATTATGCACTGTTACAGCATTCGGATTTCTATTAATGTAATTTCTGTCATCTGTAAATCAATTTAGTGTAAACAGGTGATGATTATTGTTCCTATTGAAATTCCGGTTACTATTTCTAAAATTCCTGTTTCCATTTCTGCGATTAGGTTGCGTCTGAGCGCCGGAACATTGTGACCATTAATTCTACTATTAAAACAATACTATTTAGAAGTATTTTCAGGTTGTATATTTAAGTTGCGAATAGGAGCATATTGTATATGGTTACGACTATAATTACCTTGACCTCTATCCTGCCCTCTATTACCATTTTCATTGCAGATTGACCTTCAGAATTTTGAAGAAGCATAATCATATGATTAAAATTGATACACTGAGCAGACATTAATATTTGTTGTAACATAAAAGGCAATAGAATTCGAATAGACGCAATGATTCGGGATTCTGGATGACTCGGATTTTCCGAATTCAATTCGTTATATGTAGAAAGAAAAAATTCAGTAACTCTACTATGTACATTGGGATTGAATGGTTTCTTTCTCAGTAATGCATCCCTATTCGCTATCATAAAATCATTCTCATAATTGGATAGTAAGGCGTTATTAAAGTCAGAATAGGTATAACGACTATCTCTAATGGCCCTTAACAATGTTAGACAAGGCGACAATAATATATGTGGTAGTAACTTTAAAAATTGGTATTCGTCTACACCCATTAGTTGACATTCGTCCTCAAATTTTTCCAGGATCCCCCTCGCTGGTATGTCTTCCTGTAGACCACTAAATTTAGTAGGAGATTTTACATCACTGGACCGCAACGGTTTACTTGTATTGGCAATCAAATACCTGTTATGGCTACGTTTCTGATGGGATGACTGCCTCACTTTTCTTTCTCCTTCTGTACTATCTTCATTACAGCTCGAGGATTGATTATCTTCAAGAGTTCGTTTGGGATGACGTGTAGATTCTAAACCGATGGATGTGGGATGTACAGCATTCTGGTGCCCACCATATTGCTCTGCACTTTCGTGAATACAATTTTCTTTAATGAAGTTCACTTCATCTTGCAATTGCTTAATTTGATTGGTATGTTCATTTACCACTGTCTATATAATATCTACAGTCTTGAACTTCGGTGAACTTCTCTACTATCTTGTCCATTTCTTCATCATAATGCTCGAACTTAACTGCAATTTGCTGATTCATTTGACTTAATTGCTGGTGTACTTGGTCCCATTTGTCATCGTTACATTGCTGCAATTACTCTAACCTTTCGTCAAAATGTTGATCTTGCTTCCTAATTTGTTGATTCATTTTTTAGTCTAACCTTTCAAATTTTTGATTCATTTTGTGGTCTAATTTTTCAAACTGTTCATCACTTCGTCGAGCTTCATCCCTGATTTGTTGGGATATTTCATCACTTCGTCGAGCTTGGTCCTTAATGTCCTTGATTTGTTGTGATATTTCCTCAGTTCTTCGAGCTTGGTCCTTAATTTGTTGGGATATTTCCCTTAATACATCTATCATGTTCTCTGAGGAATTCATGTCGGTTAGTATAGTCTGATTATTCGTAGCACTCATGATATTCCTATATATTATATTGCCACTTCTCAAAATAGTAAGATTTATGTTAGGCTCAATGTTGATCGTTTGACTATTCTTCTAAACTACACAACTTTTTCTCTCGGTCTTTCGACACCAATTTATAACGATATCTCTGGTTCTGAAATATTAATATTGAGTCATTAAAAACATCAATACCTTTTATATACCTGGTTTAATAAATATAATGAAGAAGTGTACAGTTTACTTTTTACACTAATTTCAAGATGTCTGCTTAACTCACTGAATAGTTCTATTTAATGTTTTGTTGTCATGACGACGACATCGAGATTAGATTACATAAAACATTTGAATAATCTTTTTACATATTAACATTATAAATATATTATTTTTTTTTCTTCTATTAGCCCAAGATAGCCCAAGATTACAAGTAGAAAACAATTGGTACAAGTAAAAATATACAACATACCGTTGTAACAGCGAGAACTTAATTTTGGTCCGCGCTTTTTCGATTTGTCGCGGAGAATCGCGAAGCGGCGAACACGAACTATCGCCAGTCATGTGCATGCGGTTATTATTATATATTATTTTACCTGACGAATTGTTATTATAAGGACAATACTTGAGCTCCGGGGGTCAAGAGTAACTCCTGCTTTTACATCATGAAGTGAAAAATCTTGAGATGGCTCCGTATAATTGCATGAATTTAGATGGCAATTGTTGCCGATCACTAGCAACTGAATATGGCAGAACTATGAAGAATGTAAATATACGCTTGCTGGTTTGTTATAAAATTACATGGCAAGTGCATTTGATCTGATTCCAAACATTTATCGACAAATTTACACGGTTAAAGAAGTACTCTGATTAAAAATATTAACCTTTAGATACACTTGGTGGGTCAAATTGACCCGGTACCTGTTTCTTTTGTTTTTCTAAACGAGTCAATGATGTTTTTATAAAACCAGTCTTTGTGACATCTCATATTCATCTTTTGTCTACTATACCTGATATTTAGTTTTTTAGTATCACCAAATATGGAGCGGGGGAAAACTGATTTCTCTCTTTGCTCCGTAATTACATTTGGTGGGTCAAATTGACCCGTAATTTAGTTTGCTTTATTTTCAGTAATATATTTCACTTTCGAACACTTGTATTCTCTAAAGCAACATAAGGTCAAAAATGCGGAAATGAAGAGACGAAGAAGAAGAAAAAGAAGAAAAAGAAGAAAGAAGAAAAAGAAGAAGAAGAAAATATTTTTCTGTGAATTTGATTTATTGAAAATTGTTGTCAGCTTGTGTATTAGTGTGTCTATTTGTGAGGTGAAATTTAGACTGCGAAAATGAGCGGACTTTCAGATGAGGCTATAAGAGATGAACTTCTGTTAGATGCAAGTGAGGATGGCGATAGTGACACGGAAGATACTGGACAGTTTCAGGCAGAAAGAGTAACTGTTATTCCCGAGAGTAATGAAGAGGATTCCTATAATGAAAGTGAATCTACGTACGACAGTGAAAGTGAAACTACTAACGATGTGCCCATTCCCTCTTGTAGTCATGATATAAACGGTCGATATATTTCTAAAGACGGTACTATTTTGAACACGAATCACCGTACTTCAAGTCAAACCCTTGTACATAATGTTGTAAGACATAATCCTGGACCTGTCAAAAACATTCATCTCACTTCACCTAAAGCTGCGTTTGATATGTTCTTTTCACCAGACTTGTTGGAAGAAATTAGACTGTGTACAAATCTAGAAGGCAAACGCGTTGCTCGAGAAAAAAGAACTACGTGAAAAGAAGTTGATATGGTGGAACTTACTGCTTTTCTTGGATTACTTCTTCTTGCTGGCCAAGAAAGAAATTGGGATGTACCGGTAAAAGAATTGTTTTTTGACATGTATGCAAATCCACTTTATCGAGCTACCATGTTGGTAAACAGATTCTTGAATATACTGCGAGTAATGAGATTTGATGACAAGCGTACACGGGATACTAGGCTAAAAACTGACCGCCTTGCTGCCATAAGTTTCGTATGGGATATGTTCGTGAAGAATTGTTCCGAAGCTATGATTCCATTTATCTAACCATTGATGAACAGTTGCTGCCATACAGAGGTCGATGTAGTTTTATTCAGTATATGCCCCTAAAGCCAGGGAAATACGGAATCAAAATATTCTGGATGTGTTCTGCTAAATCTGGTTATGCATACATTGGAATGGTGTACACAGGTCGCAAACCTGGGCAGCAAGTACAAACTAACCTATCACAATATGTTGTTCTAAAGCTATCTGAATCTTTGAAGAACTTTCCAGGGAGAAATATTACAACAGACAATCATTTCACAAGCTTATCTCTTGCTAAAGAGTTGATACATAATAAGATTACTTTAGTTGGAACAATTAGGAAACACAGGAGGGAAGTGCCTACAATTATGCTACCAGCTAAAAATTGACAAATTCATTCGTCTGAATTTGTTTTCATTCCACAAGCGACAATGGTCAGTTTTGTAACGAAGAAAAATTAAGCTGTTATTTTATTATCTTCTATGCATGGAGATGCTTCAATAGATTCTGAAAGTGCCAAAAAAGCCAGAAATAATAACATTTTATAACAAAACCAAGGTTGGTGTCGATACTATGGATAAATTGGTACGCACATACACAACAAAGAGGCAAACCACACGGTGTCCTGTGACCTTGTTTTTCAACATGCTAGATGTCGGAGGAAATAACGCATATATAACGTACGTAGCTTGCAATCCTGACTACGAAAAAAATGCTACTGACCGCCGCAGAAAATTCCTGAAAGAGCTTGTGCATAACATGTTGGAACCTCAGATGGAAAGGCGTGTGCTGATTCCTGACTTGAAGAGGAGTGTAGTGGATGCTTTGAGAAGATGTGTTATAACACGAGGACAACAATAAGACCGTGCCGGAATTTCAAGGAAAAGGAAGGGACGCTCAGTTTGGCCTACGTCAGCGGATAAGAAAACGTCTACTGTCTGCTATAAATGTTAAAGATTCATCTGCACAGTTCATACTGTGTCTTTGTGTGAAGAATGTGCGTAGGGTGAGAATGTAGAGTACTTCTGTAGTGAAATTACGTTATTACTTGTTGCTAATAATTTCTAATAGCATTAAAATTCACCTTTGAACAAAATGTTACGATATGAATAATGAAATATTATTCTGAATTCCAATCAATAGTGTATTTTTACTACAATAGCATGCCTGTGAACAATTAGAAATTTCCTTGTACACATAATCTCTTGTACAACCTTCAAGCGCATTACGACCGTGTGAGAATATAGCGATGAAGCTAACATAAATTCTGAATAAAAATTACAACTTCTTTGATTACAATAGTAAACATGTGAACAGGTACACATATGCTCTTGTACAAATAAGTTCTTGTACACATAAGCCCTTGTACAAACTTCAAGTACATTACAACCGTGTGAGGAAATAGCGATGAAGAAAACATCAATTCTGAAACAAAAAATCCAACTTCTTTGATTACAACAGTAAACCTGTGAACAGGTACACATATGCCCTTGTACAAATAAGTTCTTGTACACATAAGCCCTTGTACAAACTTCAAGCACATTAGAACCATATGAGAAACTAGGGATATAGCAAACATCATTTCCGAAGCAAAATCTCCAATTTCCTAAGGATTAAACATCAAAAAGAGCACCGGGTCATTTTGACCCACCAAGTGTAATTACGTAGGAAAAATGCCAAGTGAATCTAAGGGTTAAAAATACTTCAACGATTTATAACTCTACAATGTGTGTTGGTTTCATCGGGACAGGGGCGAACTCGGAGGAAAACGCGATTAGTAAACCTAAGGTTTGTTTTTCGCGCCCAGACCGGGGCACTATTTCTTTTCTTTTTCAAAAATGTTTTAGACTCACTTTAAGGCAAAAAAATTACGCATATTTGCGATTTAACGTATTTTTGGGAAATAATTTTGTGGTTCGTTGGCGTTCCGTCGGTTCTCTGCTGCTGGTGGTATACTTTTCTAAACGGAAATAGGGCCCCCGCTGATCGTCGCAGCGGGGCAGCCAATTTTTGGCGACATGTCGCTAATTGCCTATTGGTGGTCCACCGACGCTCACGGCATGGGGTTCTCTCATACGACATCTTTCATTTTCAGAGATGACAAACACTCTGTATATAAAGTTAGGAGACTGCAGAACCTAGCAAAGATCTACAACTTTGAATTTAAATTTTGTCCAGCATATGATTACAAAACTTTAGGTATAGTAGAAACATTCCACAGAATCATACAAAATGCTCTTAAATTTTTTGGCCAGGAAAATCAAAATCATTGGCCAAAACTAATCCCATATAAAACGTTTACAATTAATACATTCGTAAAGACTGGAACTAACTATTCAAGTTTTTTTCCTTATGCACGGAAACGAACATAGGACCATCTCTGATATTGCGTTAGCTTCTACTCCTACGTTATACATCGACAAAGAACACGTGAATAAGATACGTGGAATCTTAAAGGATAATCTAATTGCAAGTTATTACAAACAGAAAAGATATTACGACCTTAAACATCAAGTAACTAATGTTGATAACGGGCCAGTAGATACTTGTTTTTTCCCAATCGTCAGGTTGGAACACCAGAAAGTTTTTCGGGTACATACGCCGGACCTTTAGAAATAATGGTAAAAGTTAATACTAATCTTTATAAGGTCAGATTCTCTTATCAGGTCGAGCGACGCAGAACTAAATCATTAGAGAAGAAACCAAAAGTTTAGGGAAGAAATTGCGGAGATGTGCGGGGTGATAATACATATATTGACCAGCCTTTACAATCACGGTGGGAGGAAGCAAAAAAAATTTAAAAACAAAACCTCAAAATAAATGGAATCGGGTATTATAGGGATCAGGTAAGAGAAACACTCAGTTTGCTGAGACAGGGGATATGATGAGGAGGAGGAAGAAGAAAAGAAAAACTGATAATTGAATTAAAATATGTTACAATGTAGTTTCTACCTCACACTTCCCACTAACAACTCTATGAATCTTCTACAAAATATTTTGTCGTGTTATCTTCTTGTGCTGGAGAAAGGTGCGTGGGACACAGCGTTCGTTCAAGTACTTTGTATAGCTTCATTCCAGAATATTTCCAAATATACTAATAATGTCGTTTAACGAATAAGAAAGACTGGTTCATAACTACCATTTTTTCAGGTTAATATTATTAGGTTGACGATATTCTTTCGCAAATTAGTCATAAAAGCTATATATTGAATTTACATTTGAAAATTAAAATATCGTTAAAACGAATCGGGGTTACCAGAGTATGTAAAGATTCAGCTGAAAGAGGTTCATTTTAAACATGTACTGACATATCCTGTAACAGCAATTATTGAGGGTGATTTTTCTTCAAAGCTAAAACTAATATTGCAAAGAAAAATATATCTTGATTAACATGTTAAATTCACTTCACATTTATGAGGCATTACAACAAAATTTAACCATCATTTTAACGATGTACACTCAGGAGATCGATTAAAAGGTTTTATTCACACATTTCCTGCTGCGATAACTATAAACATTGATTGTAGTGATAAACCAGGTGAACACTGGATTGAAATTTATATTTCAAAATTAAGGGTTGGTGACTATTTCGATACTTACAGACTTCCACATTGCCCATCATAACATATAAGGTTTCCAAAAACCTAACTGCTTATTTTATACATGGAACAATAAACGCTTTCAAGGTGATTTCTCTCAATTTTAAGACTTTTCTCTGCATTTACCATGTCGTGGGTCTGGTTATACATTACTGCATTTCTTAATTATATTCTCAACTTCCACCGTTCATGTTAATGGTATTATGCTTTATTGATTTATGATTACTGAAGCGAGATAAAGTTCTCCGTAAACCATGTGTGAATTGGTCACTGGAGCGGGATTTTGTTCTCCGTAAAAAGTGTCTGTATGTGTGTGTGTTTTTCTGTGTGTGTGCTTTTCTGTGTGTGTGTTTTTCTGTGTGTGTATAACAAGCTTGTGCTATATTGTTAAATGGTGTTGTTAATTTTTTAATCTCTGCTCTCGTAGTATGTATCGTAGTCCTCTCTGCACACCAAAACTAGTATTAACTGCATGTGTTTTAGGTTTAATGTAAAAGTGATAGTAAAAGGCTACAGAAACACCTCAGCGAATGTCAATCGTACTGCTAATCGTAGACTGCTTTGTGTGTAATATATAATTGAGACATAGGTGCTCGTAGAGTGTTAGAGAGAGGTCGCAAACGGTACAGCCTTTCTGCTGTTCACAGACTGCTCTTGGAACCGGACTTGTAGAAATAACACATATCATCGTAAAAGGAAATATATAATTTATTCGTACTTTTCTTTTCCTGTATAAAACAGTGATCGTAAAAGACTACAAAAAGTTACTATATCTGGTATAAAAATAATAATCGGAAAACTGTTACGAAAACTCAAAGAAGTGCCACCACGTTCGCATATACTGTAACTTCCACATCTTCATTAATAACTTAGTTTTCTTATATATTGTCGCTCGTTGATGCTTTCCTTAATAGTTTTGTAGTAATGAATAATTGTTTATAATTTTGGAGAAAAAATAAAGCAAAATTAGAGAATTATAAGCAAAAAATCCTTATTCTTATGAAACCTTAGTCTGTGAAGTAATTACGCAATGAATAACAAGATAGAAATTATAGGGAAAATGACCCAACGCAGTGCATAGGTAATAGGAACACTCATTAACATGTGAAGTTATTGAACAGTAACATGAACTGAACCGACAACTACGTATTTCTGTGTTGAATATTCAATTCACACTTCATGCACACTTCCAATATACAAAAAGAATCAATATCTTCAGTTGAAATTACTGAAATAGTGAAAAAAAAAACAATTTAAAACTTAAAGTGTGAACCAGCGCTTGGAGATATATGTTAGCAATATTACAACGTATTCTTTCATAAGTTGTCTCGCTGGTCAGCGTGTTGCTTAGTGCTCGTGGAATTCTAGGATAGAAGGGCGGCAGTACGAATCTGTCTCTAGGAAGTTTTTTTCTTCAATATATGGAAGCATTTCTTTAAATACAAAGTTGTGTTTCGAAGTTCTTGAAAATACAAAGAAAATGAAATATAACTTTTAAAGTTAAATCATATTTATTCGCCTTTCATCATTTATATATGAAGATGCAAAATGAGAAATGTTAACATATTTTTGATTTGAATAACAACCCAAAATGAAAACTATTCATGTTTCTGATACCTATTGTAATATAAAGGTGTGGGATATAGAAAAAATCTCGCTGCCGAAACCTCTCCGCCCAAAATGGTACCGTACCAAAACCTTCCTGCCCAAAAGCCCGTGAACCAAAATCTCCCCTGGTCCAAACCTGACCATCCCAAACCTATCGGACCAAAATCTCGCTTGGCCAAATATGTTCGGAATGAAACATTTCCTTAAAATTTACCCAATGGGGTTCTGAATATCCAATCCCATATTACAAATAATAGTCATAATAATAATAATAATAATAATAATAATAATAATAATAATATACAAAACATCGTGTGTGGGGGCCATCTTGGGGTATTCCCGTTTTTTCTCTCTTCATTCCATCATTACCTTCATCCTGATAATCTACGTCTCCTTTAACCTACAAGACATAATCGAGAGACGTAACAACTCTCATATTATTTCATACTTTAATAAATATTATTCGATTGTATTAGAATTTCCTAAGGTAACTGTCAAAGTGAAATAAAAATCATTCCAGACTCAAACTCCATCTATATTGAAAATTTGATCGAGACATTTCGGGTGGTTCAAGAGTTATTAAGTCATTAACACAGCCAATTTATTTCTATGTATTTCTATATGTTTTCTCCTTTCCCTCCGCCTTCCCGTCAAAGTAAAATGATAAAAAGCAACCCAGGTTGTAACCTGATCTGTCGGGCAAATTCGATCGAGATTTGTCTCTTCATTCATGTGTTATTAAGTTTAATTTTTTTTATATATCTACCCCTCCTCTTCAAATAATGTGAAAGTGAAATTACAAGAGACATCCCAGTCCCGAACCTCATCTTTATAGAAAATTTGATCGAGATCCGGCGGGTGGCTCAAGAGGTATGATGAATCAAACATAGTAATTTTCATTTTTATATATACAGATTTTCAAAGCGCGCTCTAGAATATTTTCTTGTAATTATTTTAGTGCAATTTTGTGTTATTACAAAATATATACATATAGCAATTTATAGAGTATTCTACATCGAAAAAATCGTCGTGACGAGGTTTTATACTGATGACATATCTTTGCAGGCAAGAGTACGTCCCGTGCAGTTTAGAAAAGGCGAGATTGTATGTCCAGAGGAACGCGAGGTTTTGGCAGGTGAGATTTTTGGATGCAAGGTTTTGGGAGGCGAGGTTTTGGGAAGCGAGGTTTTGGGTAGGCGAGGTTTTGGCCGGGTGAGGTTCCGGTCCGCGAGGTTGAGTAGTCGCGCCGCGGTCAAAAGCACCGCAGTAAATTTTTTTTGATCGTGTGTCCATTCTGATTGTCCGACAGACTTCTCTGTCTAGCTACTCTTCCCCCTCACCTTCCCGAACATTCCTGCTCAATCACTCCGTTATCCGTGAAGTAGTTTCACTACTAGTGATTGTTTAGTGATTCTGCGGTGATTTCCACCGCGCGCCACTAACCGTGTGATGTTTTTTCTCAGTGTTTTGCTCTGCACGTGACCTTTGCTTTGGATATGTTTTAAGCTTTATAAACATAAATATTATTTTAATGGACGGAAGAGAGGTCGACAGAGTTAACAAACTGATATCAAAAGGTGAAAAAAGAGGAAATTAGAAATGAACAGCTTAAATCGACGGAGGAAAATGTTAGGAATGGACTATTCGATACATCAGCCGAGATAATCTCGTGGAAGCTTTGTCTCAGGAAGATCATAACAAATATATATATATATAAAGGTGAGTGAACACGAAAGGAGAAGTGAGGAGCCTGCGAGCGAATCTGAAGATCTTAAACCCAGAAATGACCAGCGATTCCCCGAATGTAGTCAGAGCAGAAGAGGACGAAATAAGCGACTACGAAGTGTAGAACAATGAAAATTTAAAGGTAACCTAAAATAATTCAATGCAGTGCTGTATAAGTGTATAACACGAGCGTAAAATAATTCAATGTAAATTTGATTTTTTTTTCAATTTAGCTTCCTTTTCAGCATCAAGGCTATGTAAGTCGTGGATCTACTGCTTAACGTAGTATCCGAACCACATGAGCTCCCACCGGGAATCGAACCCGGAAGTCCCACGCAAAAGGCGTGTATGCTTACCGCTTAGCTACGAGTGAGTTCTAATTGAATGTAAAATGCGCTGTAAAGCTTTGTTTTTGTGTTATGTTTATATAGTATAGGTTTTACTAATTTACTATTGCATTTCTAATTTTAGACGAACCAGAGTTAACAAAAAAGAAGATCGGTATCAGATTTAGAATTTTCAATAAAACCAGTGCGTAGCTACTCATCTAAAGAAATATATAAGGAAAAAATCATTTTATTCAAAATAAGAAAAAAAACAGTACATGTCTAATTGTAGGTTCCCTTAATAGTTATTACTGTAAAACTTATTATAATAATAAAAATATCATTCACTCTTAATCAGACAATATACAAAATTATGTTTCTAATACAAGAAAAATCTTTAAAACGATATTTGCAACACATTATGTTCGTGCGGTCCTTTTGACCGCGCGTGACTACTCGTGTTACTTTTTCAGCGCGACTTCTCGAAGGTTAATACACCATCGGGTTTGTTATTAAGATTTTGAACGCTTTAAGCGACTTAATGTTCACTAATATACTTTTTCTTGAAGTTTTTTGTAATTAAGGTCGCAAATAAACCTGTGTTTGTAATATGTGCCAGCGAAATAAATACATGATTTAGTAGGTTATTATTGTCTACCCGTTGCTTCTATTGACGGTATAAAATAATGTTGAGTTTATTTTGATTTAAAGTCCCTTTCGGCAGAGAGGCTATATGAGACGTTTGTTTACCTACTGATTACCGTAGAATCCAAACTACATATCACACCGGGAATCGATCAGGGATTTATTAAGTCAAAGGTGTGTACGCTAAACGCTTTGAGACTTTGCTTGAGAGGGCAAGATCAAATCCAAAATGAGATTCCCACGTTTTGTACTAGTATATTAATAGACAATTGATTAAAGTATATGTACTCCTCAAACCCTTAAGATATAATTATCCCCTGCTCCCTTAATGACTCCATTCGCTACATCTGTTTTATTTGGCCATGATATTGTCGTCTGAAATGGGACAGTAATGAGAATGGATCTAGTATTAAAAAAACTGATTTATCCTTAGCCTTCCTCGTAATTCGACACTGCCCACAGACACAGAAAATCAGCCCAAGGAACACTGTTTACACAACGACTTTTCGATATATTTACGGAACGGTTTATATTTTGTATTTAGTTAACGTGGAATATTCCAAATTTTACAACAGATTTGTTCATTTCTATTGTTTTCCGCATCATAAATATATGGTGAAATATTATTAGAGACTGCTACTTTAGATTTTAATGCAAAAAGTGACTACAGTGGGAAGAGAACTCAGAAACCTTTGGATGTTCTTTACTCCGCTACGTCGTCACTGATTATTTAACGCATCGCATCCTATATGAGACAACTCGGAAACATTAATACTATTTTTTTTTTCGCTTCTTCTGGCGGCTGTGGTCTCCCAGTTCGTTCTATTAACACTTTAAATGTGCACTACTACCTGGCAAATCTTGGCCCCGTAGTTCCTTCACCATTGTCTGTTTCCCCTTAAGAGATACTTTCGGTGAATCAGTTAGCTTAAAAAGTAAGTGTGATTAGCGAGGCGTTTAAATTATATTAATGGTGGGCGACAGTACGGTCACAACTCCGGAATTTATTTCAATATAAGGATAATTCATTTTTTCTAAATATAAAGTTATATTTTGAATATTTGAAGTGGTTATAAAAATACAATCGGATAATCTGTCACTGTTCAAACTTCTGTCACTTTTATACGAGGCAATGGTACAGGAGATGCTAGCGCTACTAAAGTGATAACATACTTCTAAGTTAATATTAAACTGAAACCACACGTCCAAATAAAAAATATTGATTGCTTCCGTTTTATGTGTATAGCCATTATACAGTTTTCGATGAACAATAACTATTGTCAATCATAATATAGTTATTTCTTTTGAAACAATACATGGTATAATATAGAAAAATACTGGTTAAACCATTTCTGCATGATTTATTTTTCTTTCAGCGAAAAAAAAAATAATCAGTATTGGAAATCATCATATGTTTACTCAAAAAATGAATTAAAACTTGAATTATAGATGTTTCATTTAATTTCGACGAGAAATAAGTACGTGTCATATATGACACTTAAAACTCACAAAGAACATGCCAGCTGACACCAAAACCTCTTATTCATACACGACAATGTCTTACACTGCAGACAAAATAGTCATTTGATGCCTTTGATAAATCACAGAAAAATAGGACAAAAGGGTATGTGGCATATATGGCACGGTATGCAGGAAAGGGTTAATACAAAAATCGAAATTCTAAAAATTTTGAGATGAATATTTTCTTATTCCTTTTAAAAGAATATTTATGTATATATACCCTGTGTATTATCTGATACCTAACATAGAATTATATATAAATTTAATTTAATTAGAAAATAGTTATATTTAGCTTGCAAACAAAGAAGCGTAAAAAACTAAAGGTTGTATTAGAAATAGATGTTGCGACGTGGTACAAATATTTATAATACTCGCAAGAGAATGAGTATAAAAGTATGATTGAATGAGAAACAATAGAACTATTAGAGACAGAATAGGTTTCAGAGATGATCAACCTGAAACCAACCGTCTGTGTTATAGATATTATAGATACGAATATCAACCGGATCCATGAATGTATAAGTGTTTTACTCTCTTACCCATACGCTTCGCCTATTTATATCCCCTCCCTGTATATAGGGTCCGGAAATGTCCCTGAGCGGTGAAATATGTCGCAAAATTTACAGATCAGCAAACAGAAACAACGCGTGACTTACAGTTTGAGAAACCTTCGGGGATTCGGGGGGTAAATTTAAAATTTTAAAGCCCTATGCCCATTTTCTATCGCACACATGGATTCTCCAGAAGAAAGTCACTGATTTCATTCAGAAATGAAAACAGTTCCTCCCGGATAACGCTTTAAACGACACCAATAAAGGAGGGAAACCAAAACGTTATGGAAATGTGGGTTTGCAGGTCCGTGCATTGATGTCATACGGTTAGCGCATTGGCCTGAGGAATTAGAAATACTGACTTCAATTCCGGCGCAAAGATCATTTTTATGTATAGTTCTTTGTAATCAGTACGTTCATTCATTTTAACATCGGTAAAAAATAATATTTTCCGTATTAACTTGCAAGAAAATACAAATTGCAACAATGATGGTTTACTTTTGTTGTTAATAACCTTATAACATTTAATTAAACAACCCTATTACTAAGCACCAATTCATAAAGCTAATTTGACAAAACAATTATGAAAATCGTTATTGTGTGTTACTTGAAAAAAGGACTGATTGAATGTAAAATGTATGAAATAATTATTTCAGAAAACAAATTAAGAGGTTGCCTTGTAGGGGATCGAACTCAAGACATCAGATTACTGACTACAGTACGCTGACAATCTGTCGAAAGAATATGGGACTGATAATCGATATTTCCATAAAGTTTTCTTTGCGATCTGTATATTTCGCGAGATATTTAATATTTCCGGGACTATGAAGACAAACACACACAGATACATACAAACATTATATATATATATATATATATATATATATATATATATATATATATATATATATATATATATATATATAGTGTCTGTTTTCGACAATAAATGCAAGTGTAATTCACAATGTTGTCAATTTGCAATGCAAATACAAGATTCCTACTTCTCAATATGGTTTTGAATTCAATCAGCGATAGGCCGGTTTTCAAATTTTTTACTTCTTATCAATCGTCTCGCTGCTGAAAAGGACGTTACACTCAAAATCAAGTCATAACCTTATATAACCATACTGATACAAGCATTTGGGATAAATAACACAATCTTTGACTGTCACTGCTTGGAATCGGGCTTCGGGAACTGATCTTTAACACTAGAAGCACGGACATTTTGAACCCCCTAGAAGCACGAAGCAGTCAAATTGACTCCTTTGTGTTTTGACTAAAATAGAAAAGAATTGTGACACAGGATGACTATTTTATTGACATGCTCAATGAGATACATCTACAAGTAAGCCTAGAAAGCATATTTTTTACTTTATTGTTTTTATTTATAAACACTAAGGGCATTAATATGTAATATTAAAAATATTTATTAATATAATAAATTTCATATCAGTATTTCTAAGATATAGAAAGAAACAAGAGATTACTATCACTCTTAGGTTTTAAATTTGATTGTAAAATAATATTTGCTATGATACCTTTGTAAAAATATATCTTCGTTCGTTCTTGACATTTTTTTCGCTTGTGTGTAGAAGCGCAGTGACATTGACAATCAAATCTTCGAAAAAAAAAACGTAAGAGATATTGTCACCTACTGATTTTCTTTCCAGTAGCTTCTCTGTACATCTTCCAGGAATCAATACGTGCAACTCACGTTGTGTTTCTTCACCATTTGATCCACGATGTCTACACTAAACTTCATCTGATTGTAATAAAATATAGTTTCGTTTCTTTTGTCTTATAGTGTCCTGGAAATTGACACTGACGCACGCATGGAACTCAACACACAGACACTTTTGTTGTTTTTATATTTGTCGACAGCTAATTCATTACCACTCTGATCGCGGTAAACATCACAGTGATACAGATTTTTCAGCTAGTTTCCTTGTTGTGAAGAAGTTGTTACATTTGTGGCATTTATGTCTTTTCCAGTAAAAGGATTTATCAAACTGGACACTAGAATTTCACCTAACTGTGTCCCAGCATGATGTTACAAATAATTGCCCAGATATGAAAAGCCATTGAGGATAGACTAATTGTACGTCAGCTAGTAACCAGATTTTGATGCCAAATTTATCGGGCTTATTTGACATATATTGCAGAAATCGAGTTCTGACTTTCGTAGGATAAATTTGCTAGTCAAGTTCACGTTGTCATCTGGTTTGTAACATTTTATGCCGTTCTCAATAAACTCATTCCACAGTTCCGACTCGCATGCGAATTTGTTCCCTTGACGTCATGCAGATCTTGTACCTTTTCATCAAGTATCAAGTACCGTTTTATTTCACAGAACGTATCCCTACTTATTATTTTCCTATAAATTGTGGCTCTTTGACCTTTCCCAAAAGACCCACTGCGCAATGCCGAAAACACCTTCATAAATAATAAAGCCCAAATTAGACTGTAGTTTTGAAAGCGTTAAAAGTTCATATTGCTAACTGCAGTTGCCTATATGCTTCAGAAATGGCGCACTTTAGGATATACCTCATCATAGATTTATCAAATAGTAAACGGAAAGCAGTACTACATTTTTCCTCAGACACTTGCCACTTGGCAAAATTTGTCGGTCCTGGAAATTCGTGAGCAATACTCTGCTTAGGTCTACGGCCAAGGTCATCTTATCCCAAATCCACTTTTTTCTACAATGTTCCATCTGGAGCAATAAAACTGTTACCACTACTGGCGTTGTCATCTCCATCACTGTCTTCCTTTCCTTCATGACTGGAATATAAAATGTTCTCTTTATGGGAGGGAATTGCTTTACTTTACTGTGCAAAATATTTTACTGGGAATTTGCTAAAAAAAAAAAGGAATACGTGTTTTTATACTTTCTGCAGAAAAACAGTTTTAGTTGCGAAAGCCCCCACAAGAAACTTTGAAACTTGAAGTCCTAAAAATGTTGTAGACCGAAGTGAATAAAATTGTGTACAGATATTGTAGACGTAAAATGAGGAAATACAGTGTTTCGTATTTTCCTGGAAAAAACGGTCGGAGGAGCACGGACTCCTCCAAACCTTTTATCACGAAATACCAAAACTGCTAATAACAGTATGTCAAAAGGGGCTAAAGGACATGAAGAATTGCAACCAAACTTTGTGTAGTGATATAACCGCTACCAGGTTATAGAAGGATTTTTGTGGACAGTCTGTATATTTCGTAAAGGCAGTGATCATTATTTTCGATTTGTACTTTATTCTGCAACGCACATAAGTTCTTTCTTTGGTGGGAATTGCTTCTTTCCCACACAATTGGACAAAGATGTCTTTCATCGTTTTCTCATATCTATATCTATATCTATATCTATATCTATATATATATATATATATATATATATATATATATATATATATATATATATATATATATATATATATTTAAAACATTGCTTTTGTTGAGAACATTTCAGTTAGTGACTAACCATTTCAGTGTTTCTCCCTGACTTATTATATGCACAGTATATATTCTGCAGTTATTTGGAACTGAATTAAGTGCTTTCTTTAATCACTTATGGAAACATTACAATAGATTAGAGAAATACGGGCTGACCAGATGTCCCAGTAGCCAAAGTGGCACCAACCAGCCTCACAATTTTTGCAGTTCGTTATCTGTATTTTCTCACGCCAGTGTTATCGCCGTGTCTAGTGCATTATGGGGAGTTGACTAAAATTAACATAAATTGTTTTCTATATTCTGTTTGTATGTGCACACAGGTGAGTTAACTGAGTGATTTTTGAAATGATCTGCCAACACTTTTGTTGATCATTGCAACCCGTAGCTTGAGCTTGGATGCACAGGGAGTTCGACTCTAGGTCTGGAAGCCGTAACCACGCATGTCGTGTCGAGCTTCAGATACGACTTTCTGTGAAGGGGCACAAGCTACTTAGCCGGTGAAGGACGATTTCTTACGGCTAGCCCCAACTAGTGAAGTCCCAGGTCCATAAACCTTGTGCGCTAAAAAGTTATATACGCGCCCACCAATATCAGTATTACACTGTGGAGACCTTCTTTTCGTTTATTTGCTGAAGATTCACCTTTACGCTGCAGGACTGTTCAGCGTAACAACTGGATTCATCGTGGGACGATCCAGACAACTTTTCCCCAGTGCTAATCCCCCAAGTGTGTCAAGGGTGTGAGAGAACAATTTGTAGTGATATCTGAATCATAATCATATATATATATATATATATATATATATATATATATATATATATATATATATATATATATATATATATATATAAGGGATATATTACCCGAAAAGGGCAAAGCTTGATTTCAGCGACTAAAATTGTTATACATCCTCAGTGTTGAGTGTTGTGTCCATTCCTCTCCGTTATTCTTTTTAAATAGTGTTCTAATAAATAAGTATAGTGTTATTTAATCTAGTGCGTTTTCGTTGTTTGTATGAGTGATGTTTGTGTGCGTTATGGTCTGGATGACCGTCTGATCGTCCGTGAGGGTTTCGAGACGAGACACCCGAACCTCTCGGCGCCTAATACTCATCTCACTATTGAGACCGACGAGCTTTTTGGAAATAGTTTGTAACCTTTCTTGGAGAGGTCCTTCATCGTCCTGTCCAGGTAAGTTAAAGTATCAGGAGTATACTTATTGGTAGTACCACGAGCCACGGACAGCGAACAGAATACAGGGCGATTACAAATAAATGTCCGCCCAAACAGAGACTACGAACTCCGGACGATTACAAATAAATGACGCCCGAACTACCGACCCGAATCGAGACCGTTGGTGCTCGAATATACTTGTAAGATCAATATTTTAATATACCATTTCTCTTTCAGCTCAGTACCAGGAATTAAGAAAAAGAAAAAAAAACTTCTCTTTCAGGTGATTTCAATCATATCGTGTTGTGATATTATATTTTATTCTAATTGTATGTTTTAAGCTTTATCTTGTTGAAGATGGCACACAAGAAAGTAGACTTGGCTCCTAAGCTAGATTTACTTTTACAAAAAGCAGATAAGAACGAGGAGAATTTAGCTAGATTAGAAGAAGGAAATAAAGAGAATATTGAAGATTTAAAAAAGGAAAATAAAGAAAACCTAGCTAGATTAGAAAATGAACTTAAGAGTGAGTTAGGTCAGAAATTTGACGCAGTACAAAGGGAGTGTCGCGAAAATAACCAAAGATTAGAACAAAGTATTAGGACTGTAGAGGCTGAAAGTAAACGTAGGAACGAAATCCTTGAACAAAAATACGATCGCATAACACTTAAAATTCATGACCAGCTTCACGAAGTCAGTCATAGTACTAAACAGGCAATCGAACTTGCCACACAGACCAGCGTCGAAGTCAGGCAACAGACTGAAGAAACATGTCATCGTGTAGAACAAATAGAAACAAAAGTCTGTAAAATTCAGAATCATTTAGGAGGCTAGCACGAATACACCCAATCCCTCCAAGGCGCCAATTGGAATCAGCCCGAGATGTGTGTCAGGCTAATAGGGAACGCTGCATTAGTTTACATTAGATACAATCGATAAATTAGATGAGATGCATGACCGTATTGCGGAAATTTCTGAACGCGTATAAAGGCAAGGTAAAGACATTAAAATGGTATATGAAGAGGCGAAACTGATAGATTACAATATGAAGGTAAAAAAATGAATCTAACGCAGAATGTCGCGCCGAAATACGGGCAATAGATAAGAACATAAAAGAAATTAGGCGTGATATGATAGAGCTCGCCCAGAGAGTAGAAAGTACCGAAAATAGAGCATCATAATTCGAACCCCGAGTAGAAGCAGATACTCCTAGACAAGTTAGAAATAGGCAGTACAGTGATTCGGCTTATTTGGAATGTAAAAACACCAGTAGTAGTGATAGTGCAAGAGATGATTCAGAAATCAAGGTTTATGTGACCGAAGGCGCAAGCACGACAAAAATGTTACTTTCACGAATCGCCAGAGAAAAAATATGAAATTAAAAGACGATGTCATGCTTAAGGAAATTCAGTGTTTTCCTAAATTTCAGGGTGATAATTCCAGTGAATCAATTCACAATTATTTACATAAGCTTGAGCTTACAGCTCAATTAGCCAACCTTTCTGATAAAGCTCTGTTTAAACTCATTCCACATTTGTTGCAAGGAGTTTCATTAAGTTGGTACAATATCAGTAAAGACGACTTTACTAACTATGATCAAATCAAACAAGCCCTTACTGAAGCTTTCGCGGGAAAAGATACAGTACAACACAGGCTATCAACCTGTAAGAGTACTAGGTTCGATCCCAAGGTACATAGTTCCGTACATGATTTCGCGCTAGATCAATTCAATAAACTTCGCGAATTGACGCCACAATTACCTGAATTTCTCATACTTACAGATGTAATACAAACTTTGCGTAATAGATTTAAAACTGAACTCTTTCTTCATTCATATAACAATATCAGGGAGCTTTTGGCCGCAATTCAAAAATTAGAAACTTTACACGCTCAGCAAAGTCATAGAGAGGAAAGATACAAGCTGGGTAATAATTATAATGGTAATCAAAATCCCAGTTTCCAAAGTAACCAACGAAATTTTCGTATAATAAGAGTAATCAAAGGTACTAGGATCAGCGTGTCAATGATATGAGAATTGATAGGAATCAGAACCGAGGTCGTACGCCACATGACAATAGTAGAAATAATAGAAACTGATCCTCGAGATCACGTGATCAGAGAAATAGTGAGGAACGGAACAGGAATCGCAACTCGCGCGATAATTCTAACACTAGACCTGAACGAAAGAACAATAATTCTAGGAATCAGCAAAATAATAGTACCAATAATGAAAGGAGAAATAATAATAGTAGAAATAACAACAATAGTCAAAATCATAACAATATAAATAACTCAAACCGGTCAAACCGACGAAATGATTGGAATTCTGGCCACTCGGAAAACAATTAGAAGGCGGTACTGAGGACCGGGTACCGGCCAATACATACTATCCCACTGTAGGTCCAACTAAGCATTTTCTGGTATCACATACTCACATTTGTAGTGTAAATAATCCTGATTTAGCTAGAAGTGACTGTGAATCGGACACAGACTGTCTAGACCATTATATTAATGCGCAACCCAATCCTATCTCTGCTAAACTTAAAGTTTTAGTTTGTAATACTGAAGTTGAATGTCTGGCGGACACAAGCTCTGATATGTGCCTCATGTCTTTAGTGCTTTGGAAACGCATTAGCGCAGATGTGACGTCATCCAAACTCATTCCAGCTGATGATGTACTTTTAGTGGATTCCAGTGGGTCAACCAGAAGAAAAGTAAGAGGTTACACACTAGTCACTATTCAAATTGATAACATTTCTGTTTATGTAAAAGTTTATGTTACAGAATCTCTTAATCAAGATCTTATTTTAGGACTTGATGCACTTACTGCTTTGAGAAGCCAAATTAATCTTTCGGATGGTACGATTTCCATGGAATATAATAATTTGAAAGCCATTATTAATCTTTTACCAGAAAATTTTGACTTTCAGGAAATCTTCGAAGATGAAGAGAGAGATACGATAGATACCAATTTTTCTATTTCAGCTGCCACTTTTGTAAAACAATGTGCTACAGACGAACAGATTAGAGATGCTGTTAACCGCACTTTTAATTTAAACAACCAACAGAAAAAGCAATTATACTCTCTTTTGTCACAATATAGGGATATTTTTACGAATTATTCAGGTCTCTGTAAAGACTTCGTTTATGAGATGGAGGTGAAAACTGACAAGCCATTGGTACGTAAACAATATCCCATCCCTCATAAGTATCTCCAAGATGTACGAGATGAGATTCATAAGTTATTAGAATTAGGATTAATTTGTCATTCGAATTCTGTTCACAGCAATCCTATCCTGTCCAAGAAAAACGGGAAACCAAGAATATGTGTCGATCTTCGTTTGCCGAACCGGTTTGTGGAACTTCGCCAAACAAAATCTGAGGGCATACACGACATATTATTAAAAGTAAAATGTAAACCTTTCCTTAGCTCTTTGGATCTTGTAAGTAGTTATAATCAAGCCTTGCTTACTCGTAAGTCCCAGGAATATGCAGCATTCAATTTCGAAGGCCAGCATTACCAATATCGAGTCACATGTTTGGTTACAAAATGGTAGCAGTGTTTTAAACAGTATGCTCCAAAAAGTATTGGGACCAGAGTTACATGCTAAAATCTTACGATATATTGACGATTTGTCTTGCTTTACAGATAGCTTCGAAGAAAATCTTGCATTGCTGAGACAAATCTTTCAGAAGTTTAGAGAACACCACCTTACCCTTAACATTGAAAAATGTTCGTTTTGCACTAATTCAATATCTTTTCTAGGTTTCTTGATTACTCCCGAAGGCATCAAAAAAGACCCAAAAACCATAGAAGCGGTTCGTAACTTACCCAGACCGACCAATATTAAATCTTTGCAATCTGTAATTGGCCTCTTTAATTGGTCACGAAATTTTATTCCTCATTTCTGAGAAAAATACAACCTCTTTTCCACCTCCTCAAAAAGGGAAAACGGTGGCAATGGCTTGAAGAACACGAACAATCTTTTGAACAAATTAAAGACGATATTTGTAAAGATGTTCTCTTGTCACACACTGACTTGAATTTACCTTATTACCTAGAATCGGATGCATCCCGCTTGGGAGTCAGTGCAGTCCTATATCAGTACAGTGATGGACAGAAAAAGGTAATCCAGTTCGCTAGTCGGACTTTAACACCTGCTGAGTCTCGCTATAGTGTGAGTGAGATCGAATGTCTTGCAATCGTATTTGCGGTCCGAAAATGGCGCCAATTGCTAATCGGTCACCATGTTATTTTTATTACAGATCACAAAAATCTTAGTTGGTTAGATAAGGCCAAACCTTGGAACACCCGTCTTCTTAGATGGTCCCTGGAATTACAGCAGTTGGAGTACGAAATACGTTTCCAGAAAGGTTCCGAGAACCTTTGTGCAGATGCGCTTTCACGTCTCTTCCCTTCCAAAGAATTACCAACTAAACGTGTTCATCTTTTACAGACTATTCAAGACAAAATCAAAAATATTTCAGTTGAAGGGTTACAGAACGCGCAAAAGGAATATCCTGATTATTTCCCCATTATTTCTTTTTTAGCAGGCGAGGAAATAAAAGAACTTCCAAGAAATTCTCGCAATTGGGAAAAAATTTTCAAACTCGATAATGGTATTCTTTTATACAAAGATTTTCATTTCCCAGATTCATATAAAATTTGCAATCCCAGGTCATTAGTGAATAACATTCTCACAGCTTACCATGACGATTTAGATCACCCGGGAGTAGATAAAACGCTTCGGATCATGTCAAAATCATTTTATTGGAGCAAAATGAGATCAGATGTGAAGAAACATTTAAAGGATTGTGTGAAATGTATGAAATTTAAATCCGATCACCACCCACCAGCTCGTTTCTTGTCTACTAATCCTCATTCAGAACCTAGAGCTTTATTAGCCCCTGATTTTTTTAGGCCCATTCCTATCAGGCAAAAATGGTGCGCGTTTCGCACTGGTTACTGTTGATGTGTTTACTCAATATTGTACAGCTTACAACTTGAAGAACGCCACTGCTACTTCAGTTATCAAATGTTTATTTGATATATACATGCTACATTTAGGTATCGTTCAGGCAGTGCTAACAGATAACGCTGCAGTGTTTCATAGCAAAAAGTTTCTATCTAAAATGCAAGAATACAATATTAATGTCCATCATACAACACCGTATCACCCCATGAGTAACATCACAGAACACTCTAATAAAATTCTTGTATCTACTCTTAGGTTATTATGTTGTCAGACACATAATAAATGGGCCGAGAACCTGACGCAAGCAGTTCTGTTACATAACTTCACCATCGTTGAAAGTCTTGAATATTCATTTTTCTCGTCCCATTTTTAAGCGTTTTGGTTTACAGGTATCTGAAGATTT
Organism: Thermobia domestica; assembly: GCF_964235325.1. Classification (NCBI taxonomy): domain Eukaryota; kingdom Metazoa; phylum Arthropoda; class Insecta; order Zygentoma; family Lepismatidae; genus Thermobia; species Thermobia domestica. Next base: position 293,449,072 of record NC_137456.1, on the reverse strand, counting down.
TGATAAGGAAGACGGGATTAGTTGGTCTAATAAATTACTTATGGCAGACCACCGACGAAAAGCCATCATTGAAAAAAGGAACGCACGATGGAACGACAGTCAGCAACAGTGACGACGTTTAAAACAAGCAAGTTTGATTTTTCTCAAACAGCGTAACATCAGTAGTCTATTGAAAGGTGAAATATCAATTTTTTTATTTGTACCGAGGACCCCTTTATGTGTTAAGGTCATTAATGGCCGTGTTGTTGAACTTGTTGACCCTTCCACAGGTGAATATTTAGGACTTCATTCGATAGACATGACCAAGTTATGGGAACCTACCCCTGAAACCCGTGAAATTTGGATGGACTTGGCACGTCGCCAACTACCAGAAGATCTTTTGCATGACCTTAATTTGTCACTTGCTAATGAAATTCAAGAACCAATCTCTTTTTCCCCTAGTGGAGAAGTCAACTTGTCAAACTGCGAAAACGATTTGTCTCATGAGAATAATTCAACTCCTTTACAGGTTAATAACTTATCAACCACCTGTTTGTTATCTCTTTATTTAGGAGATCCTTGGTTACATTATTACTTCAATTCAACATATTGGGAGCCTACGTGTATCCCATTAATCGCACCTAACCTTACCGGTGGACTACAATTACGTAGAAGTTATACAGAGAGCAGGAATTAAAACCGATGTTAAGTGAGGTTCATTTCATTAAAAAAAAATCCTACACTTATACGAATTTTCTTTCAGGAAAACAACGCATTTCTTTTAAGACTCCTTTTTGCTTCCAGCTTTTAACTGTTCCGCAAAGAGCAGATAACACGTTTTCTTTCTTTATTTTGATAAGATAGTCGCTGCATTTTCGACCACCTGTGTTTATGGTTACGAATAACGGGTGATACACAGCTGATTAATTCTTTTCCTCTTTTTGCCTTTGCTCCGTGTAGCACTTCATACCTCAGTCAGCTCTGTATGAGTGTTGCTAACCTTATCACTGACTTACTATTAGTTTAACGTCTTTATTTTTTTCTTGTTTTCATTTCAGATGTTTGAATTTAGATCTCTTAGTAAATAATTAACGTATTACATACGTAGAGGGACCGTATTTAGCCAAAAACGGTTTGATATCTTGGAGAGATATCCGTACATCAGCTAGTGGGAAGATGTTTTGTCCTTATAACATATTTCTATTGTTTTTCATTATTAAAAAAAATCTTTTTAGAATCCCTTCCCACTTTCCAAATGTTTAAACATGTTATCATACGTATAACTCACAATTAATGTTTGATTTTCTTTTAGATTTTTTTAAATAATGCATCGAGATGCCCAGGAAGAGAAATTTTTTAGTTATTCATTATATGTACACTTGTATATTTGTGATTAAAACTTAGTACGTAATCTCATACGTAGAACATGAAACTTTACAATTATCAATGTTAAATTTCTTTTTCAGTGTTAATCTTAGATTTTCGTTTTCATTTTGAAATATTTACTGTAATTTGATTGAACCTCATTTACGTCATTAACCCGATTTTGACTTTATTTGAATTTCCAGGATGTGACATGATATATTTTTTTCGAAGAGAAAAGTTTAGAACGGAAAGTAGGCTAAGCCTTAAACGAGTGAAACAGGCATTTCCTTGTTAGCTAATAGTTTGTGTAGGAATGTCATGTGAATAGTATATTCTCGAAACGAAAGCAGTAATCTTTTTATTTTAGAAGGAACTATATGAACAGATATTCTGATGGTGAAGGGTCGTTTTCTCTCCCATATTAATATGTATGTGGAAATATGTTTAACTTTTATATTTTCTTGTAATTTCTAATTAACATTTTTTTTTCGTCTTCTCTAGACCACTGAACGACCGTAGGGAAACTTCTTCGGGTAGGATATTTTATGGGGATAAATAAATGTTTTTTTTTAGGGAGGCAATAATTGCAGATCTCTTGGAAAAATGGGTGTGGCTAATCCATTGTATATTCCATAGCTAACTGTATTTTCGCCATCAATCGCAAAATATAGTTTTTCATTTCTCTTCTTCCTTTATGGTACCCGTAACTAAGCATGCGTATTCTTAGGTTAGATTTATTGAGTATATTTGTCTAGTAATATTCTAGTGAATATCGTAATATTTATGAACCTAATTTTATTATGTGCACTCGTATGCTAATGTGTTACAATGTTTAGTTTATACATTAATTTTCAGAAAATTATATTTTAGTCACAGTATGTTCCAAAACTATTTGGAATTTAGAATTTAGTAGTAAAATTGTTATTGTTATGGAGGATTTTTTTAAATCAACATGGCCAAAGGTTTTGGGATATAAATCTTTAGGTTTCAGCCATAACAAACAGTATGGAGGATTTCCTTCAGAAATCAACATGGTCAAAGATTTTGAAATATAAATCTTTAGGTTTCAGCCATACTACTATTGACAGATGATTTTCTTCAAAAATCGACATGGCCTTTTATTTATGAGGTTTCAGCCGTCTCAGAAATATTGATATAGATCCCGAAAAATAAACTTATTTTTTTCCAACAGCATGAAGCCATAACGATTTTTTTAAAAATTATTTTGTTAATTATTTCATATGCTCAATGACTTTGAATTTTAATGTGTTAACAAGACCATTTTGAATATTTGTAGCGAAGATGCCTAAGGGAGCTTGTTACAGCTGTTTTGTAGGGAATTTTATCTTGATGTTTCAGACCGACCAGAGAGTTGTAATGTCGTTGACTCTATTCTTGTTTGTATCTCATGTTTTTCTTTTAATAGGTCTCATGTATTTTGTCTTATAGAGACATATCTTTACGATGCTACGAGAGCATTTGTATTTTGTGTGTTTACACATCTTTTTCCAGGTGGATGATATACGTTATGTTCCCGGGAACATACGTATATTTTACTGAATATTAGTGTTGATATTTCAGTTATGTATAGAAACATTTTGTAAGTGCCTATGGTTGCAGGCCTTCCCTCGTTTCTAGTTTTCCCTCGCATGTGTCGATGGCATATTTCGTATGTAAGTACGTGTAGTATTACACATTCTTCCCACCTTTGGTTTTGGTAAATTCATGGCATAATGACAATTTATTTTCAGGAATGTTTGGACTAGTGAGTCAACTTCCTTGATTCAGACCTTCGAAAAGCTTGGATCAATATTGAATAGTTTTCCACACTTTATTAATAAATTTTTTTGCAGATAATACACATCTATTCCGGTAACCCTACAATGTTTACGTTTTTGGAAGTGAACAACGACCATTATTCTAGGCCTAAGCTAATAATAACTTTGTTTCAGAACGAAACCATTTGTTGTATTGAGCATTATTGAATTAAATTCTCGATTTTCACGACGAGCAGATGTCATTTGATCTTATGGCGTGCCGAATTTCCTTCATACATGTCCACGAAATCACGATCTTTTTCTTTGATATGCAGAATCATGCTTATTTCTTGGAGCCGCTATGAACGTCATTTTTGACACTTAAGTTTATTTTTTATTTTGGAAAAACGACTGTTGGTTTTTTTTCTGCCAAACAACACGAGGCACAGTAAAAAAAGGACATACAGGTGAAAATTTTAATTTGTTTGTATATTGTCAGTTTATCATGTGTTTACATTTTCATTCACTTTACTTTTTCAATGATTTTCGAATTTTTCAAACATATTATAGTGATATCGAAACTTTAACAAAAATTTTAATATTTCAGTATCTTTAACATATTTGCTATTTGCATATTCATTCGTATTTTGACATTTTAAATAGAGATATCAGTATATTTAATAATTTTTATTGAGATATTTGATAATTCTTTAAGTCGATGTTTTCTTGAGTAGTTATTGAGTTTGCATATTCACTTCATATTACACAAAATAAAGTGATCGAAACGGAACACTTAAACATTTTACAAAAAGTATTTGTGTGTAAAAAAAAGCATATAAATAGCCCTATAACGTATTTACTTCATATTATATCAAATAAAGTTATCGAAACGGAAAACTTAAACATTTTACGAGAAGTATTTGTGTGTTTTTTTTTTATAAAGTAAGAATTTTAATAGCCCTACAAACGCTTTCTGCGAACTTTAAAAAAGTTATCATACATGTGTTTCAGCCATACCTCGTTTCTCACACCAGTGTTATCTTTTTTTAAAATTTCCCCTTGCCCCTCATCAACTCATCGTTGGAGAACCATGGAGGATACTCACACAGGAAGACAGCATGGGTTCAATATGTAAAGAAACGGAAGATAAGGAAACCCAATCGCACCAATTGTTCAAGAGGATCTTATTACCTTATGGAACACTTGGATTGGACATTGCTCATGCAGGAACCTCATCACTTTGTAGTGAGTGGGACAAGTTCTTTAACTATTTTAAATAACCCTTTTCAGGTGAAAAACCATTCATCATCTATGCACGTCTCACACCATATGACAGTGTTGCCAACTAACTAATTTTAAATTTCAGGTTAAAAACCAAATTTTATTCATATTTCGTCATACGGCCAAGGGTTCTCAACCTGTCTACGTGTGCTGTTAACAGGTCGTTGCCTTCCGGACCACAAATCTATAACCGCTACCAGGTTATAGAATAATTTTTGTGGACAGTCTGTATATTTCGTAAAGACAGTGATCATTATTTTGGATTTGTACTTTATTCTGCAACGCACATAAGTTCTTTCTTTGCTGGGATTTGCTTCTTTCCCACACAATTGGACAAAGATGTCTTTCATCGTTTTGTCCGTCTTTCATCGTTAAAACATTGCTTTTGTTGAGAACATTTCAGTTACTGACTAACCATTTCAGTTTTTCTCCCTGACTTATTATATGCACAGTATATATTCTGCAGTTATTTGGAACTGAATTAAGTGCTTTCTTTAATCACTTATGGAAACATTACAATAGATTAGAGAAATACGGGCTGACCAGATGTCCCAGTAGAAAAAGTGGAACCAGTCTCACAATTTTTGCAGTTCGTTATCTGTATTTTCTCATGCCAATGTTATCGCCGTGTCTAGTGCATTATGGGGAGTTGACTAAAATTAACATAAATTGTTTTCTATATTCTGTTTGTATGTGCATACAGGTGAGTTAACTGAGTGATTTTTGAAATGATCTGCCAACACTTTTAGTTCATCATTGCAACCCGTAGCTTGAGGTTGGATGCTCAGGGAGTTCGACTCTAGGTCTGGAAGCCGTAACCACGCATGTCGTGTCGAGCTTCAGATACGACTTTCTGTGAAGGGGCACAAGCTATTTAGCCGGTGAAGGACGATTTCTTACGGCTAGCCCCAACTAGTGAAGTCCCAGGTCCATAAACCTTGTGCGCTAAAAGTTATATACGCGCCCTCCAATATCAGTATTACACTGTGGAGACCTTCTTTTCGTTTATTTGCTGAAGATTCACCTTTACGCTGCAGGACTGTCCAGCGTAACAACTGGATTCATCGTGGGACGATCCAGACAACTTTTCCCCAGTGCTAATCCCCCAAGTGTGTCAAGGGTGTGAGAGAACAATTTGTAGTGATATCTGAATCACAATCATATATATATATAAAGGGCTATATTGCCCGAAAAGGGCAAAGCGTGATTTCAGCGACTAAAATTGTTATACATCATCAGTGTTCAGTGTTGTGTCCATTCCTCTTCGTTATTGTTTTTAAATGGTGTTCTAATAAATAAGTATAGTGTTATTTAATCTAGTGTGTTTTCGTTGTTTGTATGATTGATGTTTGTGTGCGTTATGGTCTGGATGACCGTCTGATCGTCCGTGAGGGTTTCGAGACGAGACACCCGAACCTCTCGGCGCCTAATACTCATCTCATTATTGAGACCGACGAGCTTTTTGGAAACAGTTTGTAATCTTTCTTGGAGAGTCCTTCATCGTCCTGTCCATATAAGTTAAAATATCAGGAGTATACTTATTGGTAGTACCACGAGCCACGGACAGCGAACAGAATACAGGGCGATTACAAATAAATGTCCGCCCAAACAGAGACCACGAACTCCGCACGATTACAGTGAGATTAAGAAAAAGAATTGTGAATAAGTCCTTCGCTACTTGCTTCAGGTATTATCATTACACAAAGTTTCGTTGTAACTCTTCATATCCTTTAGGCACAATTGACATGAATTTTTTGTAGTGAATATGCAAAAGATAGGTAATTTGCATTTCAGAATATCAAAAGTGTTATTCGGAGGGCGCACTTTCTGTAATAGTGTTTTCGAAGAGAAGGACCCTCCGAAAAAATTAACTTTTACTAGTAGCGAATTAATGAATGACATAAATGAAATTCTGTCTAGGTATTGTATATGTTAAATAAGGCCTCTCCTGTTTAGAAACTGTCTTCATCTGATTTCCCTCAAATTTGGCATATCAACAGAAAACAAGAGATAAATTGAAACGTGTTTCGGTTTCAAGAAAATTCGAATCACGTATTTCCTCATTTTGCGTCTTTCATGCGTCAACTATGAAACTTTTGAGTGGATGATTTTGCCCCTAAAATCGTTTTCCGCAGATAATGTTGAAACTGTAACCGTTTATTTTTTCATATTGTCCATATAAAAATTTCGTTGAAATGCTCCATGTGCTTTAAACTCTTTTGACAAACTGTTGTTAGCACTTTTGGTATTTCGTGATCAAAGGTTTGGAGGGTTCTGTGCTCCACCCAATCGTTTCTCCAGGAAAATGCTAAGCGCGTGTTTCCTCATTTTGCGTCTACAATATCTGTGCACCATTTTATTCACTTAGAACCACTTCTTCATCGACTTTGGACCAAGTCCATTTGTCTCCTGACAGCGTTTTTCCACAGAAAATAAAAAAACACGTATTCGTTATTTCGTGTGTAGTATCTACCTTCTAATTTTTATAAAAATCTGATATTTACACTTGGGAAGTGTTACTATAACCGCTACCAGGTTATAAAAATATTTTTGTGGACGCTCTGTATATTTCGTAAAGACAGCGGTTATTATGTTCGATTTATACTTTATTCTGCGACGCATATGAGTTCTTTCTTTGGTGGGAATTGCTTCTTTCCCACACAATTGGACAAAGAAGTCTTTCATTGCTTTTTCATATAAATATTTAAAACGTTGCTTTTGGTGAGGACATTTCAGTTAGTGAGGAACCATTTCAGTGTTTCTCCCTGACTCATTATTATGCACAAAATATATTCAGCAGTTGTTTGGAACTAAATTAAGTGCTTTCTTTAATCGCTTATGGAAATACTGCAGTAGTTTAGATTAATACTGGCTGACCAGATGTTCAAGTGACCAAAGTGGCACCAACTACGTTGGTTTTGCAGCTCATTATCTGTACTTTCTCACGCCCGAGTTATCGTAATGTCTCGTGCATTGTGGGCAGTTGACTAAAATTAACATAAATTATTTTCCGTATTCTGTTTGTATGTGCATACAGGTGAGTTAACTGAGTGATTTTTGGAATGAACTGCCAACACTGTTTAGTCGACCACTGCAGCTCGTACCTTGACCTTTGGTGCTCAGGGAGTCTGACTTCGGTATTGTATGCAGCCACCATGCACGTTGCGTCGGGAATCAAGTATGATTTTGTGTTAAGAGACATGAGCTATTAGCCGGCGAAGGACATTTTCTTACCGCTAGCCGCCAACTAGTGGAGTCCAAGGTTCTCAAACCTTGTACGTTTAAAAAGTTATAACATTAGCATTCTACTTTGGAGGCTCTCTATTTTAATTTGCTGAAAACTCATCTTTACGCTTCAGGATTGTTTGGCGCAGCACCTGGATTTCTCGTGGGATTATCCAGGCAACTTTTCCCCCAGTGTTAATCCCCCAAGTGCGTCAATGGTGTGAGAGGCATTTGCAGTGAAATCTGAATTATAATCTTATATATATAATGCGCTACAGTGCATTAGAAAGGCAAAGTGTGATTTTAGTGATGAAAATTATCATACATATTCTGTGTTCAGTGTTGTGTTCCTTCTTCTTCGTTATTTTTTATTTATATAATAATATTCTAATAAATAAGTATAGTGTTATTTTATCCAGTGTATTTTCGTTTTTGTGTGAGTGATGTTTGCTTGAGTTATGATCTGGATGACCGTCTGATCGTCCGTGAGGTTTTCGAGACGAGACACCCGAACCTCTCGGCGCCTAATGCTGGTCTCATCATTGAGACGTACGAGCGATTTCGAAACAATTTGTAACCCTTCTTGGAGAGGTCTTTCATCGTCCTATCCAGGTAAGTTCGGGTATGAGGAAAACATTTATTGGTAGGACCACGAACCTGAGCAGCGACCCGAAGACTGGGTGGTTACAAAGAAATGTCCTAGCAAACAAAGATCTCGAATTGAAGTGGTTACATTACATGTTAAACTCTTAGAGTTTAAATAGGCCGCGGTGGCTCAGTGGTAGACATTCACCTCTGGTGCTTTAAATCTTACCTCGCGGCAATGAACTTTCTGGTCGACAAACACAGTGTGCGTGGGATATTTCTCTGCGTTCTTCAAATTTCTTCATTCAAACCTTTCATTCATTTTTATTCTTCATCGTCTCATATAGCTTAACTGACATAGCTGTAGGACGTAAAACTTGAACATTTCATTTCATTGTAGAGTTTGACGTCCCTTTCTGCAGTGAGGCTATATGAAAGAGTACCTACTGATTAACCCTCCAGTAGTCGCGCCGCGGTCAAAAGCACCGCAGGGAAATTATTTTTTATCGTGTGTCCACTCTGTTGGTCCGACAGACCCCACCGCCTAGCTAATCTTACCCCTCACCTTCCCGAACATTCCTGCTCAATCACTCCCTAATCCGTTGTTTAGTTTAACTACTAGTGACTGTTAAGTGACTCTGCGGTGCTTTCCACCGCGCGAGACTAACCGTGTAATGTTTTTTCTCAGCGTTTCGCTCTGCACGTGACCTTTGCTTTGGAGTGTGGAAAAAGAGGAAATTAGAAATGAACAGCATAAAAGAACAGAGGGAAATGTTAGGACTATTCGGATAAATCAGCCGAGATGATCTACTGGAAGCTTTGTCTGAAGAAGATCATAACAAAAAAAATGTAGAAGTGAGTGAACACGAAAGTGGAAGTGAGGGGTCTACGAGCGAGTCTGAAGATATCAATCCCAAAAATGACCAGCGATTCCAGGAATGTAGTCAGAGCAGGAGAGGACGAAATAAGCGCCGATGAAGTGTAAAACAGTGTAAATTTGAAGATAACCTAAAAGAATGCAATGAAGTGCTGTATAAGTGAAGTTTCAAAATAATAGGACCGTAAAATAATTCAATGTAAATTTGATTTGATTACAATTTAGCGCACCTTTCAGCATTATGGCTATGTAAGACGTAGACCTACTGCTCAACGTGGGATCCGAGCCACATGAGCTCCCACCGAGAATCGAACCCAGAAGTTCCACGCCAAAGAGGCGTATGCTAACCGCTTAGCTACGAGTGAGCTATAATTGAATGTAAAATGCGCTTTGAAGCTTTGTTTTATTGTTATGTGTATGTAGCATTTATTTTAGTAATTTACTATTGCATTTCTAATTTTAGACGAACCAAAGAGTTGATAAAAACAAAAGATCGTCATCAGAATTAGAATTTTCAATAAAACCAGTGCGTAGTTATGTATCTAAAGAAATATGTAACGAAAAAAATTAATTCTAAATAAGAAATAAAGAAACAGTACGTGTCTAACAGTAGGTTCCATTAATGGTTACTACTGTAAAACTTACAATAATAATACATATTTTAATTCCTCTTAATCAGAAAATATACAAAATTACGTTTCTAATACAAGAAAAATGTTTAAAACGATATTTGCAACACATTACGTTCGTGCGGTGTTTTGACCGCGCGCGACTACTCGCGTTACTTTTTCAGCGCGACTTTTCGAGGGTTAACGTGGAATAGGAACCACATGAGCTCCAGCTAGGATCGGAAGGTCAAATCAGTACGTTAAAGTAGTGATTATTTTCATGAATACATGTAAGATATTAAAATATGTTCAAGTCTCATACTAAAGTATTATTAATAATAATTATTATTATTATGTTAGATATTACTTGATATGCAAACTAAGCTTGCAACATCGTAGCAAGGATATTGTCTAATTGATAATGCTTATGAGATTGTTAGATTTCTAAAATGGTGGATCTACTCTTCCAATACAGTGAAAGCAGTAATGACCTAAGTTCCTCTTCCACTGTACAAATAAAGCACTGTTTAGCTCATATAGCACTGGAAAACGATTAAACAGGAAAGTAAAGTTTACATATTGTTTTCTGTGAAACAGATGATTGTTTAACTATAATGGAAAATGTTATTTTGTCAAGAATGAAAAAAGAGAGTAATGGAACGAATTAGTTTCTATATACGGGTCAAAAGAAAATCTGTCATTTCTAAACAGTGCAGGCATGACAGAAACATACGAAGTAAATATAAATGGAAAACTCTGCTGCTCTAGTACTCACAGAACAGTATGTTATGTTAGGAACATTTCTTTTAACCCGTAAATACTATGGACCGCCTCCCAGACCGCCGGGACTTTTTGTATCATTATATTTTTTACACCCCTACCACTACAAGTGGAGCTTCTCGTCTACCTTCCTGTCTAGCAAATAGTTATATATTGTGAAGTTTGTGTTATAGTTGATCCTCTGTGCGCAGCGCTGGAGGGGTCGTGCGGTCTCACAGACGTACTATAGTAGTTACGTGTGTGTTTTACGGTTTAGCAGTCTTTCGTTATTTGCCAATTATTAGCAGGTTGTGTCAAACCGTGTGGCTCGTCTGGCACCACACATCAAATAATGAGGAAGAGACTAGAAAACCTGAAATAATCATATCTTATAACATGACTAAAGGCGAAGTGGAAACTCTAGACTAAAAATGTACAAATTACACGTCAAGTCTTCGAACAAGAGGACGGCCATTGTCATTTTTTTTATGAAGCGTATGCTGGATGTTGCGTATGGTGTCATTGCGTATATTTTGCAACAAGTCTACGCTAAGTCCACAGTGATGACAAGAATTGATTTCATGAAAATGTTGGCAAAAGGACTTGTTAGGCATCACATGGAATGCAGTTCGTTCATTGGACATCTGCCGCAAAGGCTGTTTGTCAATCAAGAGCATACTGCAGATTGAAAGTGAGCTTTCCACCATCCCGCACGAGTGAGGAGTTCGAGAGAAGGAAATTGTCGCCTTCTGTCCACTGCGTCCTAAGCGGAAAGCAAGATATTCATTTCATATGTGTAGGGTGCAGATGTGCTTTCAGTGCAACAAAAAAAAAAAAAAATCCAGGTGCCTATCCGAAGAAAGTGCATGAAGTCAGAGAAATTAATACAGTGCTTTCTTTACCGGTAAAATACATTCTTGTTTACTTTCGCCGTCATATAAGAACGAAAAATTAGTTTCATTCATTACCTTTTCACTAAACAAAAATATAACAATACTTTCTTCTAGGTTTCAAAAAGCTACAATTCCATGTTTTTCTCCGCTTTTACTGTACTTTTTGTTCTCAGTGCATCTATAACAATATATTTTGGGTTAGTGTTATTTTGACTATATAGAAACAGAGAAATAAATTGAATATTTAAACAGTCAAAAATTTTAGAATAACAATGAAAGCATTGTTGCAACTTTTGACTGCATTTCTTTCTCATTGTTTTAAAAATATACAACCTTTTTACATAGTGAAATTACTACGTTTTATTTTTCTATAATCAACTAAAATACATAGGATAGCATTTTGAAAAAATATTTAATAAAACCACTTTTCAGAGAATGTGAAAGAACAATGCGGTCTGACAGACCGCTCCATAGTAGCTATGTGATTATTTTCGTCAATAGTACTTAAGGGTTAACATTTTGATTTCGTCTTATGCTTAGAGTCACGTACAAGGTTAGTACAATATTTTCTGTTCAACATTTCTGTATCTGTACAATATTTTCTGAAAAATTGGCTCAAGGAAAATGGAACAGAATACTACATTACATCTTATCACTTACAAAACTGTTGTGCAGTGATCACTTTAAGTCAAACAACATATATCAAACTAAGAAGTAGTTCCTGGCTGTTAGTAAATTAAACCTACTATTTTGTTAGTTGTTGAAGCAACCAACTGAACACACTGATTGAAATGGAAGCTACTAACAGAAATAGAAGAGATTCAAATTCTTCAGGAAAAGCGAAAATATGCTTCGTAGCAATTTAAAAAATTGTAATAAAATCGTCTATGAAAAATTATAGAAAATGGAACCAGTGAAATTCGTACACGAACTCCCGACTTAGTACTCCATGACTTGAACGTCTTAGCAGCGTATATTTGCTTGCTCGCCCGGTAAATCAATATTTTGGGCACCACTTTGGATCACGAACATGAACATTGAAGCGAAACAAATAGAATTATAGGATTATCATTTAGAACTGTCCATTATCACAAGGCTATTGGGGGTGACTGTTGGCTAACCCTATTTTATATATAACTATTATTATACATTTCATTTCCATAAAATTGCTCTTATGATAAAGTTACCGGTTTCCTATTTAAATTCAATGTATATATAAAACTTGAGATGAGTTGATTTTGAATTTATCGTTGATTTCAGCGGCAAGGGTATGTGGGATGGGACTTACTGATTAACATGGAATTCGACCCAGCTGAGCTCCAACCGGACTCCGCCGCCACATGCATATATTATTATGTCTTATATAGCAGCTTATATTATTGCTATAAAGTATTAAATAACTAAACATTTGATATAAATAGATATTGCAGATTACTGAAATTGCCATTTAATTCAGTATTAAGCAATATACATCTACATGATTTTCCAAGTTGCTTTATAAAAATGCTGATTATGAATTATATTATTTTTTTAAAAAAAATAAATTTATACTTTAAGTTTGATGTCCCACGCTTATTTCGCATAGGTAAAGGAGACGACGATGATGAGAAATGAATGAAGATTGGAACGAAGGCAGAGGCAGGAAATAGGAAAACCCAGAGGGAACCAGCACACACGGTGTTTCTGCACAACAAATCTCAATTTGTGCAAGGTGGGATTGATGAAAGACCTCATGCATCAGTGGTGAAGTCTGTACCATTAAAGCACCGCGGTCCTATGAAAAGCACAATCATAATTATTCTGAAAAGCACAACCAGGCAGAGAGAGAGAGAGAGAGAGAGAGAGAGAGGAATTAGTAGCAAAGGCATAAATAATTTTCAGTTTGGAAATTTGGTATCAAGTTTGATTTTAACTCAGAACTCTGTTCTTAATGAGTTGAATTGATTTAGAGTTTAATGTTCTTTCAACAGCAATGACATAATTGATGTGGACGTATTGATTAACGTAAAAGCTGAAAGACGCAAACACCCGCCGGGTAATGATGACAATAATTTTGAGACTAACGAACCCGTGGGACGTGAACCTACTGATTAATATGGAATCTGAACCACTAACTCCGGGAATCAAACACGGGTCTTCCACGCCAAAGACGCATACGGTAACTCCCGCCGGGAATTGAAATCTGTTCTCATTTTAAGAACGTTAAAGTTCCATATTTTAAAGTCTTTGTATAATTTGATGGACATGGCAATTAAATACGACTGCGCTTTGAAGCATGACAAATCATTTGATTTCTTTTTTCAAGTACTTCAAAATATAACTTTTTATTTTAGAAAACCATTAAAATATTAAAAAAGATACTCTCCTCAGGTTCGAACTGTCTTCATCCGTTACTAGGACTGGAACATCATTATTAAACATGCTTGACCACAGAGGCACACTTGAACACGCTTTTCACGAAAATGCATTCTGATATAACTAATCTTCTTTTGCGGTTGGTTCTTACCTTAGCGAAGATCGTTCTGCAGACAATTATAGGAGGTATTTTCTAAATATGATAAAATGAGATGAATCTTTAGAGGTGATTAAAAATGCGAGAAAAACATACATCGTTGCAAATAAATATAATAGGCATTACCAGCACATGGAGATAAGGTGGCGTAGCGTAGGTCATATCTTCCATTCCAGACTACTAATGCAAAGTGAACAAAAAGCTGAGTGGTATTTTACTGGTAATTTTTATCAGAAATATCCTATATCAAAAGTCCAACCCGTATCATAAGGAAAAGTAAAAGTTCAAATGGAAAATTAGATGTTCCTTAAAGATGTAGGAGACCTTGCATTATTCAAATTTCAACATGTATAAATCACATTGAATTATAGGATGGAAACAAATTTGTGTCGAACTAATATACACAAAATTTTGTTTTGAAATAACGAAAGAGGTTGCCATTATCTAGTTTCTTCGGAAGATTTTGTCTGTTCCAAACATCCAGCATCACTTTCATCTCATGCGGATATAACGTTGTAATTTGAACAGATAGAATGAACACGCTAGAGCTCAAACGCATCATAATGTCAGTCGGATGATGTTGGTTAGCTTATGAACCACAATTTGGTGGAGGATTCAAAACCGTAGTGAGCTGGTAATTTGACTATGACTCGGTAACCAAGATGATAAAAAAATATTTTGCTTATTCCATTCTGTTTAAACAGTATTGACCAGGACTGGAGATGCTATGCCCAGAGCACAAAAAAATCGACGCTGACGTTGCCAGTTCATTACATTATCCAGACCAGGTCTATCGGTCTCTTGCTCCGTTTTAACTTTGGAACATAGAAGGGGGAGAATTGAAAGAGGCAAAGACAGGATAGGGAAACGTCAAGAAAGAAAGAAAAAATGAGAGAGAGAGAGAGAGAGAGAGAGAGAGAGACGAATATAAATAAAACATACTTATCATTACAGTGTATGATGAAGAACACGCACACTGTTTATTCGAATTTTCGCAACTGACGCTTTGTAAGTTCTCCAATAGATGATAAATCTCTGTTTGCAGCCATTATTTTATGCGAAAAAGTTATATTACCTGACGGGGAATAGACCCAGATTTTCCGCTTGGAAGTCTGGTACTTTACCACTACACCACCGATTGCTTTACCCAAACTTTGTCCAACAAATGCTATAATGTTTCTTTCTGAGAACTATAACATGAAAAATGTTTACTGGAGATCAATGAAGTGTTTCGAATATCTGGTAAATCCCTTGCCCTTTCCCAACCAACATTCGTAAATTGTCTCTATCATGATAAAGGTGTTTGCTTCTACATTATTAAGAATTGCACGTCTATTATGAGAAATTGTTTCTTCACTATCACTTTGCAAAAATGCATCTTTGGCGTGAACAGGACCTATGCCTGAAACCTCTATTAATTGTAACTCCATTACGTTATCGCTACACTATCAGTTTTATTATTTCCTTACATAATTTACAAGCTGAGAACACAACCACGGAAGCGAAACATAATTAAGTACAAAAGAAGGCTGAGGCCTGTTGACTATATTGCTTAATAACACATATACTATACATCACAAAAAAAATATTATATGACATTAAAGAAACCATTTGCTATCCTGAAAGAGGGGGATGTGTGTTATTGCAAAACCACTTCCAAAAACCAGCTAAAAAGTGCCGGTCCCTGTCGGAGGTATATAACTTTCGATGTGTACGTTTCAAAAATTCAAAATACGTGCGTGCATCTAACAAGGTTGTGAAACGCTGAAAATGTACGAGTGTGCTGACAACAAGAAACAGCACCGCTCGAAGTTTAGTGGGGAGATAAAAATGAAAATCAGGCAATAACATGAACTGCACCGTGTAGTGTGAAGGCGGGCGACGGGTAATGCGTCCAAACACCTCCTGCATGTTGTGCCAAATTAATTGCATGCCACACAGTGTGTATTGCGATGGGCTAATGTGTCCTCTATCTGGCATTGCTCGCACAAGGCATCCGGGGCTCGTTGAATCTCATAGAGACGCTCCCGTGTCGGAAGAAGTTGATGTACAACCTGAAAACACAAAACCTGCATATACTTAGGTATAACAGGATTTGAGATATTAGACAACAGCTGCGGCCAATCTACGTGTGGATACATCTGAGGTACTCGTAAATTAGTGTTAGAGAAAGAGTGGGCGGAGAGTGTCCTATATAACGAGCGCGCATTGTGTTGTTGAGGGTGGAGAACCATTCCGGAATAATTCCAATATCGGATAAACGTTTTGATATAAGCCGGGCACTGATCAACGAATTGAATATAAGGAGGGTTCTGCGGTTGACTATAATCCTTCTAAAAACAACTTACCCAATGATTAGTGATAGAACTGAGTGATGAGAGCGCTGCATAAGTGTCATCCATAAACAACGTTTGGTATTTGATACGAATATTGACTAAGCCCAACCCGCCAGCGGAACGAGGCAAATAAAGGGCTTGACGGGGAATGCGAAAATAAAAACCTCGCCAAATATGCCAAAGGAGTAAGGATTCAAATCGATTGGCATAAATTTCTGGGAAAGGAAACACACGCGCTCTGTACCACAGTTTAGACACAACAAAAATATTGATAAAATAAATACGGTGAAGTAAATGGAGCCTACGGAAGCGCTGTAAATAGAACAACTTACGAATTTGCGTGAAAAGGGGAGCCCATACTTCATCATAGTTGGGAGTTGGATTAGACTTGAAGGGGATACCTAAAATAGTGAGTGAGGGGCATGCAGTAAGGCAAGAGAAACCGAAGGATTCTCTGGGAGCTGGAAACAATTAAAATTCAACACCTGTGTTTTGTTGTCGTTATACCGCAAACCAGAGCATCGGGTAAAACGGGTCAGGACAGGAAACACACCCTGTAGTGAGACTGGATCAACTCCTGTTATGGTCAAATCGTCAGCATACCCAAAAATGTTTTGACTGCGGAACGGGGAGGGTCCATTCGAAGACAACATGGCCAAACGTTGGAGAAGCGGGTCTAAATCCAAAGCAAAAAGAACGGTGCTAAGACAGCACCTCTGGCGTAGTCCGCGTCGTAAAGAGATGTTTGGGGATAGATTTCCATTTATGTGCAAGCGGAACTAAGCCTGATCATATAGATTAAGAATTACCCTGCGAAAAATAGTAGGAAAACCCCAAGATTCAAGCGTGAGATGGAGAAACTGATGGTCTACTGAATCATAAGCTTTGGCTAAATCCACTGCGAGTGCGCCAGTAGGAACATACGCAAATAGATCTCGCAGGAAGCGAAGCGTGTAATGGATTTTATGTGAGTCATGTAGCGCAGCTTGATACAGGCTAATGTATTTCCGAATAATAGGACGGAGTCTGCCAGCAAGAACTTTTATAAATAATTTGAGATCCACTGGTAATAAGGACAGCAGCATATAATCGGTCACGACTCGCGCAGTGGAGGACTTTGGTAAGAGAACCACAATAGCTGAGTTGTGAGAAAAGGGTTCCCCCGAGAACCATGCGTTAAACGGAGAAACTAAAACGGAGCAAGAGACCAATAGACCTGGTCTATAAAATGTAATTTAATGCCAACTTCAGCGTCGAGTTATTGTCTTTGAGCATAGCATCTACAATCTTGTTCATCTCTGAAAGAAATAATCTTTAAACGGAAGGGAATAAAAAATATATTTTTTATCATCTGGGTTACCGAGCCTAAGTCAATTCACCAGCTCACTACGGCTTTGAATCCTTGACCAAGTAGTGGACCATAAGCTGACCAACATCATTCGTTTGAGCTCTAGCGTGTTCATTCCATCTGTCCAAATTACAACGTTATATCCGCATGAGATGAAGGTGATTCTGGATGTTTGGAACAGATAAATCTTCGGAAAAAACTAGAAAATGGCAAACTTTTTGGTTATTTGAAAACAAAATTTTATTTATATTAGTACGACACAAATTTGTTTCCATCCTTTAATTCATAATGATTTATTCATGTTGAAATTTGAAATATGCAAGGTCTGCTACATCTTTAAGGAACATCCAAATTAATTTGAACATTTGCAACTTTTCATCATGATACGGACTTTTAATATAGGATATTTCTGATAAAAAATTACACTGTTCAACTAATTTTGATCGAAACTATGTAAATTCTTTGAAATTGCGATTTTTACATTCATTTAACCACAATATGAAAGGAAATAACAATAGAAAAAAATTCTTAGCTCAGGTTGTGAAAAAACACCCTTGTACAACAGTAGCTGTATATATACAAATGTATTAATATTTATAGAACATTTAAGCAAAATCCTTGTAAAAACCTACATTTCCTTTTTTATCTATTTCACTGTGATGTGATAAGCTGGGGAGTTAAGAAGTACCCTAACCTATAGCTTTCTATACCCTTGCACTTCCTTTTTCAAAATTGCGCAAATAGCAGTTTCACAGCGATACAGAAAATAAAGTAACCGTGGTCAAGTTAAACACTAACAATTCCGTAATAAAAAAATCAGTATTAACATCAAAACATGAAAAATATTTACAAATACCTTTTTGTGCAAGAACTACACTGCAATGTAAACAAAAGTTTCAAGTGATCCCGTGTACAGGATTATGTTTATTTCATTTTGAGCGTCTTGCTTGGCTTGCCTTTTGTAGGTTACATCTGGAGCATCCCTTGCAATAGTCCAACAGTAGTCGGCCAATATGTTAGAACTCCACTTTCCCTCATATCTCTTATCCATGGCTGCAATATCTTGATGGAAACGCTCACCATGTTCGTCACTTACTGCTCCACAATCTTCGGGAAAGAAGTCTAGATGTGAGTGAAGAAAGTGGAGTTTCTGAGACATATTTTAACCGAGATTTTCGTAGCACAATAACAACTTTGCTACCAGTTGTTTGTAATTTGTTGCTCGGTGTCTTCTCAAGAACTGTGAACAAACACTCTTTAAGCTTTCCCACGCAGCTTTCTCCTCACCTTGGTGAATTTCTTCGAACTTGTGATCTTTAAATAGTTGCCTTATCTGAGGCCCTATGAAAACACCCTCTTTAACTTTGGCATCGCTTAATCGAGGGAACTGTCCTCTTAGGTACCTATAGGCCTCATCCTCTTGGTTCATGCTCTTAACAAAACTTTTCATAAGACCTAATTTAAAATGTAGAGGGGGAAGCAAAATTCGGTT
Organism: Thermobia domestica; assembly: GCF_964235325.1. Taxonomy (NCBI): domain Eukaryota; kingdom Metazoa; phylum Arthropoda; class Insecta; order Zygentoma; family Lepismatidae; genus Thermobia; species Thermobia domestica. Next base: position 293,430,055 of record NC_137456.1, on the reverse strand, counting down.
ACGATCTACCGAGGTTACGAGTTTCTCTGGTACTCCAATCACTTTTGCGATAATGAGATCCTCAATCTCTACTGTTCCATTCACACATAAAGCAACAATACTTTGTAAAGAGACGTACCTAAGTGCATACCTAGCACCAGTGCTATTACTTTAAGGTCACCACAAATGAGCCACTGAAAATCGTTATATTTAATGGCTTGAAGTAAACGTTTCAAGTTTTCATAAGATTCCTTCATATGAACTGCGTAACCTACAGGAATTGAAGGAAGTTCATTTCCAATATGTAAAAGCACTGCCTTTAAACTCAACTTGGACGAATCTATAAAGAGCCTCCACTCCGTAGGTTCGTAATTAATTTTAAGTGCCCTCATGAGACCATTTACATCTGTACATGCCACAAGTGTATCTTCCATAGTAAAAAATAAAGGGAACATCTTCTCTTTATTCCGATACACTGAAATATTGACTTTTTCCTGCAATAAATTCCATTGCTTTAAGCGTGGCTCTAAAATTTCGGCTTTGCTTTTCGGGAGGTCCAAGTCTCTGATTAGGTCACTTAGTTCCTCTTGAGTAAGTCTATGTGGTTCACATGGAGGTTCTTCTACAACAAACGTAGGGTCCTTCGAAGTACTTGATTCAGGAGCTTCAACTTCTTGATCATCATCAGAAAAAAGATCGTATTCTTTAGGTGGGCCAGGAAGAGGTAGCCCATTCTCCATTTGGAACAGGGCACATTGCAGAAGGAATGTTAGGATAGATCAAGGCCCGCTTCTTCTTCGTGGAAATTCCCTTCTTGACGGAAGGAACCATACAGAAATAACAGTCTCCGATGTGGTCGCTTGGCTCCCTCCAAATCAAGGGCACTGCAAAAGGCATTGAGCGCCCCTTCCCATTAATACAATTTCTTAGATTGCTGGCACAAATGTTACACAAATTGTGGGGTGTGCAAGATTTATCTTGGTCTCCAATTTTACAACGAAAGTAATATTGATAGGCTTTTCTTATTAGTGGTGTTATATCCTGCTTTTGTGAGGAAAATGTCACTTCCCCACATACGTAGCAGAAGCTATCCGCACTGTTTAAACAATTTCGCGGCATTTTTGTTTATTGGAATCCTTAAAATGTCACTTGAAATAGTTCCGGCAACTATTTAAAAATATACATTCGAAATACCAGTATTTTTGTAGTAGTATTTTTATGTCCTGCACTACACACACGTCACACCCAAAACGCTGATAACTGCACAAACATGCCTTTTCTAACAATATCAGAAAACTACTGAGATAAGGAACAGAATGAAACCAAGCGTTCATATAGTTTCTCCAGTGTTTCCGGATCAGTGTAACATTTTACCCCAAATGAAGCGAATATATTTATTTTTAAAGCGTTATTATTAGACATGCCTGTAAAACGAAAAGTAGAGCTAATATTCAAAAATAACTTTCAAATTCGTGATCAGCACCACAAAATCAATAAGAATTAGCTGATTTTGTTCAATTTACAATTTCGTTGTTGAACAGTGTTACCAGTAAAATAACTCTCATTCAGTTTTATTTTTCTTTCCTATTTCCTTTTTCTTTTTGTTTATTTTGTTCACTTTCCATTAGTAGTTTGGAATGGAAGATGGGACCTACGCTACCTACTGGGTTCATTTGATTGTGGTTTGCTTCAGTACATCCAATGAACACTACTGATTTTACAACTGAACCACGCGGAAACAAAGCATGTGTGTTAAACTTTTGACATAATCTTTGATGTATCTGCGATATCTACAGTTCTACTGGAAAATGAGTATGCTATCTTTATGAAAAAGACTTAATGAATGTTTCAACTATCCTCTTTATATTCGAATAGTACTGAAAAAATATATAAAAACAAATGTTATTTCCATATTACTGTTGGATTTCTGGTAACGGAACTTCCTAATGTTAGGTTGTTTTTTTATTAAGTTTAAAATTCCATATATTTTATCTTTTCTCCCTTTTTTTCTTCTTCTCTCGCCTTCTCTCCCTCTCTCTCACTCTCTCTGCCTCATTTCTGAACCTCTGTGCAATAGATTGGTTTCAATTTTTCATTGTATGTGTTTCAGTTTCTCCCTAAATCAATTTATGAATCTTGTTTCGTCTCGGTTTTGTTATTTCATTTTATCGATACTAATACATGTGTTGTTTGAAATTATAATGCGTTCATGTTGTTAGCTTATTTTAGTATGGGAGAGAAGAAAGGAGGAGAGAGAGGGGGTCTCTTTACCAGACATGATTATGGGATAAGAAGGTATATATTGGGTGGCCTAGCTGCACGGCGTTAGCTGTTGCAATTTTTTGATGCAGAGTGTACGTCAAGAATAACCTTTTTTGCATTCTTTTTATTGGTGACCTACCGGGCTATGGTGATCTATCGAACTGTATATATAACAATGCATCATTTAAGCTAACCTAGGCTAGCCAGTGTTTTAACTGTTGTTATATTAGCTTAGTTTAGGAAAGGTAACCTTTAACACTAAATTCTACGGAAAGGAGTACTACATAAAAAGAAACAAATAATAGGAGATTATGTGTACCATTTATGGAAGCATGCGTACGACAGCTCACAAATTAAAAGAGAGACAGCCCGGTAGGCGCCAGTAAGAAGTATCCGCCTTTTTGTTAAGTCTCTTAGAATTGTAGCGTTACATGATAATAGCAAGAGTTTCAGATTTTGATTTTATTCTTGCACTGTAAATGTTATGTTTTTTTGTGTATGACATGCACATTCTTTTAAAAAACCTTAAAGTTTCTTACATATATTTTGGAGACAGATTTGACAAACTAGTTCTCCCTTTCGCTGTGCCTTTTTCACATCACACAAGTAACACCTCCTTTTTCCGGCAGTTGATTTCAATAGAAATGTAGATTATGTAGTCTCATTTTGTAGCGACTTCACATTTTGTGAAATGTTTTTTTCGGCAGACAACAAAGAGAACGCCGTTGTATATGCTAAAGCACTAATGACTCCGCAATCTGTTTTAGACAAGCTTTCCACCTTTTCGTCCTGTTCTTCAGATTCCAATAGGGACACAGATTGAAATAAATTACAAAACTGCTACACGAAAGACATCTAAACAGTTTATGAAAAATGCCCTCGACCATCTGTTGTCTTCCGTTTGGGCGAAAATACAGGAATCATTTGGTCGAGCGAATCAACCACTAATTTCTTTTGTTTATAATATTGAACGATTTCTGGTTTCTTTTCAACGTTGCCCTCTTGATATTTATAACACAAATTTATTTTTCTTATGAACCTGCATAATCAGTGTACATTTTTTTGGAAAATTAAGATAGTGTAAAATTAACATCACTTGATTTTGCATTTAGAGCTTTAGAAGGAATGAACATTTTATTCTTCCTTACTGTCCCTACACATGTAAGTCCGTTTCGTAAGAGGTTTTTGTTAAATTTAGATTTGTTAAAGAATGTCAAATGTTACATTTCTCTTGCTTCCAGAAAAGAGCTGTGTAAGTTCATTTACTACTTTCTCAGAAATATTGGTGTCCTTTTTAACACTTGAATCTTCTTTTACCGATGTATGGGATGCCATCTATACGGGGGATAATACTCCAATAACGACGTACAAAACTTTTCCCAACATCCCGAATTGCAGCTAATTTGTATTTCTGTCTTCTAGCTGAACATGTAGCCTTATCATCAAAACGCTCAAATTTCATGTCAGCAACAAATCTAACTTGTACCATGATTGCTCTAAAATGGACGGTATGTAGTTTTCTTTCCACTAGGTTGGAATCTCAGTAAAATTTGATCGAAGAAATCCGGCGCAAAGCTGTAACCCACAAAATGCTCTTATTTCAATCTCGTCACAAGGCTTCCATTTGTTTGCGATATTATAGATTTTGTAGTACCTCTCTGCTTCCAAGCTGGTATATTTTACAACATCCTCAATGACACTACTTGATAAGGGCAACAAACAAGAATCACTCGGAGTTTCAATATGCGTATTGGGGGCAAGTTGTAACTTGTGAAGATTAGTGCGAATAATACTATGAGACCTCACCTTGCTGTTGGAAACTTGTTCTGATCGCCATTCCATCTGATCTTTAGTCTTACAAATGTAATATATTTCTTCTTCTGATGTAGATTTCCAACCATCAATATCAACACTATCTACGATGTCAATGTCATCAGGAACATCGTCCAGGTCTGCAGACAAATTGTCTTCCTCTCCAGGGCAAGGAGAATCACATATGTAATCAGAATTGACTTCTCCGGCATTAAGAAAAAACAATCGTCTTCGTCCTCTGACAAATGTTTGTTCTAAAATTCTTTGAATGTTTGCCGAAGACGGATGTTTCATCTTCCAAGTTTCACTAACTATAAAAGAAACACTTGAGCAAAAAAAAAAAAAAAAAAACGAATCGCAAAAAGCGTCCTGCAACAAAACCAAAGCAAACGGAACACGGAATACTAACACTCATGATTATCAAGGATACTACACAGATAGAGCCACAACTTTGTAAGGGCTTAAACCAAACCGAATCGACATCCACAAAGAAAATGACATTTAAGTTGCACAATAATATCAACTTATCTATTCAGTTACTATTGTTCTAATTCATTTTTGTTCATATCATTATTTATTGTTCCCTGTGTATTCCTGCATTGTGTGCAGTTGTATGTTGCTAAAAAGGTTTCGGTAAAAGTTTAGAGGTTTTTGTGTATTGTCTTGTGACAAGTTACACATTGTTTCTATTGAATTCAAGGAATGTTATAATAATAATAATAATAATAATAATAATAATAATAATAATAATAATAATTATTATTATTATTATTATTATTATTATTATTATTATTATTATTATTATTATTATTATACTGATTTCAATGTCGTAGTAAAAATTTCTTATTGATCAGCTTCAAAATAATTACTCTAAAAGACTTTCTAATAATTAAACAATCCCTATGTATATGAAGGTCCATTGGACCCACCATGTGTGTCTACGTCACATTTTTACATTTTCCGAGATTTCTCCTTAGTATATTAGAATAGTTTGAAACATTTTACGCAAAAGTACTATTTATGTTACCCCAGGAATGTCTTGTGAATGATATGACTCAACCATACAAACCGTATTACATGCTTATGGGTCCGATAGACCAACCTTATAAAATACTGTTAAAGCTGAAACATTGCTGAAGAGAGGAATCGTAAAAGGCTGATCCCAATTTTAAGCTCCGGTCAGAAGCGTCGCAGTACAAATTGAGTGTGTTCAGGAAGAGACAGAATAAAAGAGGAGAAATGATGTTGGTAAGAAACGGGAGTGGAAAGGTGGGCAGGAGGTTATTGGAGAAAAGTGATAGAAAGAGTTTGGGAAAAAAAGAGGATAGTCATAGAAGTAGCAAGGGAGAGTACACGTGCGTTGGATATTGAACAGATGTGGTGCCCTGGGAATGTAACAAATGTGGTAAATGTAAGGCAGTTTAGAGCGGGAGTGCGTATGCGGGTAAAAAGAAGAAAGGAAGTTTTATTGCAGTTGATTTTAAGCAATGTTTGGAACACAAGATGGAGAATGTGTCGCGAGAAAAAATGAGTTGGGGTATAGCGAGTTAGAGGAGGTGGAAAGAATATAGAAGTCTAAATCATCGCGATAGGTAGCAAATCGAACAGTGTTACTGGTTTGGCGAAGAATAGGAGGCAGAAGGAGATTGAACAAAAGAGGAGATAATATGGAACTTTGAGAAAGACTTAGGGAAGTGGTCGAGAGTTCCCAGAGGTGGGAACCGACTCGATGGTACAAGATACATTGGACCAGAAGGTTGTATATAATACGGAGATATTTTGAAGGGATGCCCTGTTGTCTTGTATATCTATGAGGTCACAAAGAGAAACAAGAGTCATAAGAATGAGAAAGGTCAAAGAATACTGCAAAAAAACAACGATTGGAAAAGTAATCCAAATATCGGAGAAAAGCAGTCGAATCACTAGAAGCAAGTCGACCACCGTATTGCTGTTTGTAAAATAAAAGGGTGTGTTTATAGAACAATTGGAGACCTTGTTTGAGAAGATGTTGTAACATATTTAAGACACACGAGAAGAGAGCAATAGGACGATAATGTTCAGCGATACCAGGTTGTTTTTGTGGGTTTTGAAGACGGGAAGAATAAGGTAGTCTTTCCGCGGAGGGGGGATTCGCTCACAAGACCATACAGTGTTATATAAGGTGAGTAAGAATTGCTGGTACGGAGGAGGAACGTGTTGTAGGTGACGGTAATGTAGAGCCGTCTTTGACAGATGAAGACTTGTGTAGACTGGATAAGATGAGAGTGAGTTCAGACATTGCGAAAGGAAGATGAAGAGGGCTGGATGGTTCTGGGGAATAAAGCGAAGAAGGCTAGAGAAGATGGAAGAGAGCCATGGATGGGGCTAATTGAGAATAGAATTGATGGAGCCATGGAGAAGAAATAGATTCACAAGAGGGAGGAAGACACGTCTCTTTACTTAGGGACCGGTAAAATTTCCAAAAGGACGATAGAGAGGTACCATATCGTTGGGTTGATCAAATTTGGCGCAAGGCATTACGCCGGGTCTGTTGAAGAATACGGGTCGTGTCGCCTTGGGTTTGTTGATATATCAGGAATTTGGAATAGGAGCGGGTGGTGAGGTATGCTTTAAGGGCTTGACGCCTTCGGAAAATCCATTGTTGTCATTCCCTTGTCCACCATTTAGGATAATGAGAATTGACAATTCAGGAGGGATTTAATGAGAGAGAGAGATCAGGGCGAGAGTGTGATACTGCCTGGTAAAGGCGAGAACATGGAGCAATGTAAAGACGTAAAGAGCCGTGGGACGAGGGAAGAGGTGAGAAATAGTCGAATCAGAAATAATAAATAGACCAATGAGGTTAGTAGAATATTTGCGACTGTAGGGGAGAAGGAAGGAAAGAGAGAAGAATTATCGTTATGTAAAATGATGGGGAAGTTATCACTGCCGTATGAGTCGTATTCAAATATCGTTGTGTAGCATAGGTATAGGAGAGATGTTCAGTAGCCATGTCGCTGTTAATTTGAATTTGTATGAGACGTTCGGAATACGGAAGAAATGTAGCCACGTGGTCACCAGCACAGTCCGTGTAATTAGGAGATGAAAAGGAGAAAGATGAACGGTAGTCAGGTTGGCCACACATGACACAATGTTGCTTATAACGATAGACGTGCTTACACTGGCCGTAAAATCGGCAGTTAGTATATTGTTTTAGGCGGTATATATGTTTCAACAGGAAGGTGAAAATATAAAAGTGTGCAATGGGAGGGAAGAGTGTTGGCATCAAAAGTAACAACAATTATTCTGGTGGGGATTGAATAGAATGCGGAATCCGTCTCAGACGGAATAGGGTGGGAGTTAGAGGGTAAAGGAGAGTTAGCTGAATGGGTAACAGAAGAATCAGCAGAGGAAGGACGTTTACGAAATATGCAGTGAACATGTAAAATAGGAGTACTACATCGCAACACAGTGATGAGTTCATCGTCCGTTAAGGACTGGCCGTATGCTCTGACAAGAAACGACATAATTTATAATGTAACAACGCCAAATATGTGTCATCAATAATGGGTGTTGAAGAAAATCGTTTGCGGCTTTACCGGTACGCAATAGATATAGCTAATAGAATCGCTCGAACCCAGGTTTATACTTGGAGTTTAAACAGCTATCTTCTGCCATTTTCAGTAATTTCAATTGAAGATATTGAATGATTTCCCATATTGGAACTTTGAGTGGAGTGTGAAATTGTATGTTCATATAAAAATTTAGCTGTTTCTTTTTTTCTTTTGATGCTGAGTAACTGACTATGAACAAAGTGAACCAGAAGTGTTTCTGTAACGTAGAAATAACTAAACGAAATGATGCTTCTAGTATCAAAATTCTCCACATCCATTTCTCTTAGTTTTGAATAATCCTGCCAAACGTGCAGTACGGGTAGAAAGTCCCATATTTGAACTAGTTTTTAGTATGAAACATTAAGCTTAAAACAAAATTCTGTTTCCTTGGATCTTCTTTAGATCAAATATGCGATATATAACTCAATTTCGGTAAACGAAAATGGATTTTGTTTCTTTTGATACAAGGGGACTGAAATATGAAATTTCTTTCAGCAAACTGTCGAGATTTGAGAGTCGACAAACTTTAGTCTTTCCGGTACCGACTACTTCCAAACCCGGTAGCAAGAATTAGCCCAGCATAGGGGACATATTTTTAAAACACGATAATTTCATCAAAATTCAGAAGTATTTTAGTCTTAGAGAAAAAAGTAATTAAATCTCTCATTTCTAGTTCTATTACTCTTTTAGGTATATGTCAAAATTACTGATAGAAATAAGGATAATGAACTATGATTATTTAGAAAACTTCACTGTAATATCACAGAAATTTCATCTTCCATTTTGTTTAGCTGTGAAAAATTACAGAGTAAAATGCTATACTATGTAAAGTATGTGTAATGTCGCTGATTTCTGATCAAAATAGAGGTAGAAGAAGAATTACAATAATCATTTTCTATTAAGGGGAAGTATAACTACTTTTATTTTAACAATAACTTTTGGCTTAAAAGGTTTGTACGGGTTCACACTTTACCCCTCAATCTTAGGTACGGAAATGGAAGAACATACACCGTATGCAGTTTTTGATTGTTCATACAAGAATATTCCATATACTATATTTTCGATATTGATCTTCGGAGGAGAAGCGAGTTATACCGGGACCCTAAGACTTGCGATAGATGAAGTAATAAAATTTATTTTTTACAATAATGTCTTCTAATGACAATTTATTTATAACACATATGAAATGTAAATAAATTCACTAGCAAATTTGCAATATTGTATACAGTAATATCTCAGGTGCTAAAACTTTTCTGTTTCCCAAGAAAAGGAAAACAGAAAACACTTGTCGAAAGCAAGTGCTTCGAACTTTGACCTTGAATTTAACATAAGAAGTATTGCTGTATCTCTCACTCAGAGATTTCTATCCCTTTTGGCCTTTGGGACCGCACTTTGAAAAAATGTGCACAAATGACCACTATATGCAGACATTATTCTTGGCAAAGTCAGAGTATTTTGGAAGCGAAACGAATTTTCAACAAAAATTATTATCATTATAATACTTATATTTATATTTATTATTATTATTATTATTATTATTATTATTATTATTATTATTATTATTATTATTATTATTATTATTATTATAACAATTGTGTTCATTGCTAGTGGCCCATCTCTTTATCTTCCATGAGAGGCTAGAAAGTATGCTACGCCAATATTCCCCTTAGTCTATGTTTGTCTCTCTTTCCGTATCTTGTGATGTTTGTTGCTGTGCTGTTAGGCTTTTATAATATAGCATGGTATTATGTAACATTTCCCTTTAAGAGATTTTTTTATACTTAGTAAAACTACTATCCTCTGATATCTATTTTTTACCATTCACCTTGTTTGAACTGCTTAAGTAAGGTTATTTTATAATTTTTTATGTCATCCATTGCCCTCACGTTACTAAAACCGTCATTCTTAATAATTTATTTTACTCCCTTCTTTGTAGTTCACTACACAGATATATTTGTAACAAAGTTGAAGTTTGGTCCAATGCCTTTCTAGTTCTCAATCAACCCAACATACAAGATTTTTGGGTTTCCTACTATTACAGGAAAAGGAGAATTCAGATGGTAATGCACTTTTTGAGACATCCATACCATTAACTACTAGAAATCATTTGAGAACAGTTTAAATAGGATGCCATGATTAAAACGATAATCAAAGATGAAATTTACAAGATATTTCCTTTATGTTATAGGGACGTAGACTATCTCGGAACAAGAATGGTAGGATCTGAAATCTTTGAAGGTCTTACGCAGTCCAGAGGTTCAAACCTTCTTTATGGAACTACTAAAGAAGTAACTAGATGCTTAAAGGAGAGTAAAAATGACAAAGGAAAAAGACAATCTATTTTTAATAATATTATTTATAATGTAAGAGAACATTCACCTCTTTTCCCATTTTTGCCTGCAATGCTGCTTTTTCCTCACTAGAAACCATCCTCATATGTGATTTTTGTATTTTTTTTATACAATTCATTACATTTCTTGTAGTCCTTCAGTTTAAGCTTTTGCAAATTAGGTTCCAATATAATAATGAACTATCAAACCAAACTTGAAGCATTTTTCACGATTAGTTCAAGAAATAAAATGTTTTGAAATTTAAAACTCGCTTCTTGAAAAATTATTAAAACTTGACATCCCGTTTTCCCCCTCGACTCTTCAGATGTGTTTCCAAACCGGTGTCAGAGGAGAAAAGGATTACTTTTCATTGTGTTGTGGCTGTAGTGTTGTGTGATTTTTTTGCTTGACATGGTGTATAAATAGGATGTCAACTTGGTGTATATACGGAATCTGTTTCAAGCCTTCTAATTTTTACAAGTGGTTTGCAAACTGACACATTGGGGCCCTTGGGTATGCAATAGGTCCAAAATATCTTTCCCATTGTTACTGATGAAATGTTTCATGGAAATATATCCAGTAGTACAGAAACATTGCATTTACAATTCGTTGTCAACACTGAACATATGGTAATGTCTGGGTGGAAAATGATATCAAACCCTTACAAGAGTTACGTTCTAGCAATGAGCAGAACGGAACTTGGGCTCATGCGCTTACGCGTGATGCATCTAAAATTTATCTTTACTTCTGTCGAATATACCATAGATAGGGTCACAATCATCAACAAACTGGTCCATTGTAAGGTCAGGTTAAGGATTTGCCCGTGATCTGAAAACTGTTTCGCACTTCTCACGGCAGGAGTTTTCAGACGATGCATGGTTTACCTATTTATTTGATCCAGTTGTTAAATCACCCCTAGTCAGTGACAATGTTCCTGTCAAAGAACCCCATAAATGAAGCCACGATATTAATTACATCAAATGTTAATTCTTGTAAATTGATGTTTGTCTACTTTGATTTCGTAATGTACAGCATACCAGTAGAAGAAAATTGTTCAACGCTTTGCACGATTGAGTTTGAATATAGTCCCATCAAAGTATATAATAATTTGTACAAATATTTCGCTGTTTCCATATCATGATTTGTAATCACACACTATCTGCAAATGGAAACCTTCTAAATTGTTGCTCTAAAAATGCAGCGATCATTTCCACGACTCATATCGGTTTCCGGGCATATTACCTTAAATATTTAACTATTGAGCGAGCGAATTATTCCAGAACAATATTTCCATCACCGTAGTAACCAAAGGTCTTTCTGTCACTAATCAGCCAAAACAATTACTTTGCCTATGCCCATGTAACAATCTGTCGGCTTCAAATTTATTACGAATTTAGTCAATCTTCAAACATTTGACTTGTGTCGAAAATACATTCCGTCATTGCTATTGCGTCTCTCTCAAGCTTTACTAGTAAATATTTCATTCCAGAACTGCCTTCTATCTTAGAATTTCAGTCTCTTATTTATTGTGCTTCAATTAGTCTATCTACATAAAAGAAGAAAATGGAACTACTATTGGAATACAATGGAGTGACTGTTCATCTTACTACGACACTATCAAAATAAGATGTTTACGTTTACGCCGTTTCGAAGTTATTTGCTATAGCACAATTCACGCCTATACAATGTGTACCTTTTTTGAGCTTCTCATTTTAGTCAAGATGTGCTTTCGCTGATCTACCTCAAGTAATTATTCTACCTTGATAATTAGCGTTAATATATTGTACTTAACGAACATTCCATGGTGACTGTTTTGCAAGTTTGTATTTAAAGAATGTACTTACCTAATGATGGCAGTTAAGGCTGATCCATAAAATATACAAGTTCCGTTCCCTGTACTAAGGTATTCCCTCTCATCATGAACACGTGGAAGCCATACTCTTACATTGATCGGCTGAAACATCTATAAATATACACATACAAAATAAAAGCAAATTTGATATCCGATTGTAATGTGCAATTATAATGTTATTTAATTATTATATATGATCAACACTATAAATGCTAGCATTAAAAAATAATTTTCTTTTAGTTTCCCATTCATCTTACTTCTGCCTGCGTGTAACAAATTCAGTTACATCTACAAGCTACTAATTTGCTAAAATGATATGTAGTAAATTATTCGACATCCGTAAATTTTCAAAATATATTGAATGGTACTTTTATCTGTTTCAGAAAGGTAATTTATAACTACTGTGTGATATACTATAATTAATCTTCAGTCTTCTGATATCTGCCTGTTCTTGTTTGTTTGATAAAAAATTGCGTTATTTCTTATATAACAATATAGTTGCTGCGAAAGTTATATCTAACAATTTCGAGCATTTCCACTTATCAAGACGAAACTACAAAACCTGGTTACTATAACGAAAGCCGCTGTTGAATCACCGGAGATCGTTCGCCCGTCCCTCATTACGAAACATAAGTACCAACATACATTAGTACCATTGGCATATTATCGAAAGAAAAAAAATCAGAAAAATATAATGTATGTAATTAAAAATAGTATGAAATTGAGGTGTTTTGCGATTAAGTATTTTCAATAGCAAAACGTTTTTTTCCTGGTTTCCCCCTAAGGGCTCTCCGAAAGACGGATGGTAAACATGTTGAATGGCCAGATGTGAGATTTGTTTATGGTTTATTGCAACGTTGAAATGTTGCTTCTTTCTTCGTCTTACGATTTTCTCTTTTCTTTTGTTTGCGAGTATAATTCAGTCTATAATAATGAAACAAAGAAAGGACGAGAAAGTGCAAGTGAGATTTATGTAATTGGTTATATATATGGAAAAGAGGAAGAAAGTGACAAAACATTTCCAGTGAAATATTAGGCAAGACACCGAAATTGGTAAGAAATATGGGTTGTGAAAATTTTATTATTTCGCTAAAATTGTAGTTATCAGATCGGTTATTTCATTGTTAATCAAGGTAACCTCCGTGGCTCCACTTTGTTCTTGTGTTATAATAAGTATGATTGGTAAATAGATGACGAAGGTGCGTCATTTCTCTCGAGTTGTATGTGTCACATTTGGATTAAATTGTTGGATTGGTGAAGAAATCAAAAGAAGTCTCAATTCCATCCTGAGAATCAGTCCGATGTGAAGAAGTTCGGTAAGGAATTTATATTCCCATTAGAGAACGTGAGCATTATTCTACTTTCTTTCTAGATGTGATCTTGTCAGTGTTCAGGTAATGTTAATCTGAAATTTGTGACTGTATGTTTAATTTGCTTTCGTCAATTAGGAATTGACCGCTGTTTAAAATTTAACATTATCGGAAAGATTTTCCAATTATTTAAACTTTATACTGAACTCATTTTTTTCACTTCTTTACGTCATTTGAAAACAGAGGAGAAATATACATATTGCTACTAGAGATAATGTTAATTTCTGGATCCAAAATTTTCTTGATTGTATACAACTTGAATTACGGAACAGATCCAGTCAAACGGTTCATGAGTATAGTACTAAATCACTGTCTAAAATTTGATAACTCGTATTCATTGGTAATTTTGTTATTATTAAAATATTAAAATTGTATAAAGATTAACCTTTGATGGAGGATTCCACCACATAAATATTTTTTTATATAATTTTGATAATTTGTATAATTTTCTTCCCTCTCCTTTTGCTAGTTCTGGAATTTAACAAATAATTTTTCGAAATTCAGTCATTTGAATTTGATTATTTTTAAATAATTGAGGAAACAGAATATACAAAAGCTCTTTCTAATGTTCTGGTCGATTAGCTTGCTTCAATATGTTCTAAGTTTGGTAAATATGCATATTCTATTCCTGTGTTACGTATATATATATATATATATATATATATATATATATATATATATATATATATATATATATATATATATATATGTGTGTGTGTGTGTGTGTGTGTGTGTCTGTGTGTCTGTGTGTTTCTGCTTTTTCTTTATTTTTCTACAAGCATGCATTGTTGCAATTCACTAGAGATGGAGAGAGTTGCTGATTGGTGAGGTGCTAATGTAAGAGTTTTTTTTTTTTAAGAATTGAGCTCTCAATCTTACAAGGGTTGAGAATGGTGTTATTATTAAGTATTTCCGCAATATCCTAACTTAGAAGGCAACAGCAACTGATTATTTAGAGACGCTGTGATTTTAGACGCACATATCTCCATTTTATCGCTTAGATATGTTTCTGCTATGCGTTGTAGTAGGAATTTAATTCGACAGAACTTATTAATAGGATTGGGACAGTCGGTCGAAAAACGTTTAACAGCATTTTCAGGCCACTCATCCTGACTGAGGTTTCCCTGGTTTTGCCTCTTTCACACCATGAAAATGTCGGGATGGTACCGTAATATGCCGGTCCGAAACCACTTCCTTTACTCTCCTATCATTTCTTCCTTCCCATTCCTAGGATAGTGTGCTTGGAGGGGAACGTCATCCCTCATACGTGCCGGGCTAACATGACTTCGATGCTAAAAGCCCAGTAATATAATTCATAATTTCTAATTAGTGGTTGGTCTTAACGTTTCTATAAATTTGTATATATTTAAGAAAAGGTAGTATGATACAATATAATGCTAATTTTGCTTCTCTCCTGCTACAATCATACGCCACGTGTATCATTGCTACATTTCTAATATATAAATTTATCTTTATCAAATTAAGTATGTCATTTTATGGAATATATTTTTGCACTGCTTTTAGTCATATTCATGTAAAATATAATTATTTTTCAAGTTTTCTTCACGCCTTTCGTTCTTAACCCTAGAAACACCAAGGGGGTCTCTGAGGCCCAGAGTCATTAATTTTTAATAGAAGCCAAAATACTTGGTGTTCCTCAATTTTCTTGCAAGTAAAAGAATAATCAGTAAGTGGAAACAAGGTGTTTCGTTCACAATGAGTATTATAAGCAATTAAACAGGTTGAATGTTTTAATTCTTAATTTTTACCTTTAAGGATCGGATATGTCATTCTATTTTTATAAATGCTCATATGCCAACTAAAATAAATATGACAAAAGAAACTTTTACAAAGAAGTACAACGGAAATTTGGACTTTTCTTGCTCTAGCATACGAAAATTATATTAAGGAAATTCAGTACAAACTTACAGCGAGATGATACTTTCAAACGGATTATAGGAACAGGAAATCCTCATAAAGAAAGTAATGAGATCGGCGTTAGACTCATGAACTCCAGAACATCAATAAAGTTTACTTTGGATAATTCAAAATTCGTCGTCGTAATTTTGATCAATATACTTGTTGCACCCTTTATGGAAAAACGCTTTCAAATTAATCACATTTTGGTATATACGATGTAACAGCCTACAAATGCTGATCACTACATGGTACTGGCAGTAACGATACAGCGATTCTCGTTGAATAAAGATATTTTCAGCATCCGAAAATTGAGAGATTTCATTTATAGAAATTATAGGAGAATCAGGCGTTAGGAGAATACCACATAGAAGTGTTCACAGTATTTTCTGTGTTTAAAGGTTTAGAATTTAGTAGAATTACGATTAATTAGCATTAGAAAGAGTATTAAAATGTCAGGAGGAGAAACATTGAATCCAGAAATCCATAGAACATTCTGAGTAAGAAAATGTTTGCCACGAGATTTCCTATCGAGGATAGAGTAGTCAAAAATTGCGTTGTAGTATTCAACTTTGATCATGAATACGTTATTTAAGATGTCAATTATTGCCATTAGGGTTTAAAGTTGAATATTATTCAAAAACTCATGACGCATACTGAGAAGGAATATTTGATAGGGGATGGTATGGTGATCAATAAAATTAAACGCTTATAAAGACAACCTATTAGAACCAGTGAGAAAAAACGGACTTCAAGTAAATTCGTCGTTGTCATAATACTATAATTGCACATATCTTACAATCATCATACAATACCATAGAATAACTAATTACTTTCACTATTATGATCAATATAAAATGACCAATGTAATATAAAAAAGTCAAATGTAGACTGAGGAAGGGAATTCGTGTTATTGTTCACTTCAAATGTCTTCCCCTCGCAAATTCTATTCAGGAATTGGAGGGTTAAAATATATAAAACGACAACTATATATACATTGCACTACCATTGCAGAATCATGATTACTTAGTCTAGGAGAACGTGGGCTAAAACTGTCTGAAAATAAAGTTCTGAGGTGAATATTCCAACGGAAGAGGAACAGGAATGGGGAATGAGCAACATTTCATACGAAAAACTGAATAGATTATGCTATTTACTAAACACTGTAACAGTCAAATAGTCCAGGAGACACGGGCGGACTGGTCGTGTAGCAAGGATGGAAGAACGTAGGAATGATTTCAAAACTTTACCTGGGAATCTGCAGGTGTGATAGTAAGATGTGTCTCGGAGAAAAAAGAATATGAATTAGAAATTTTATCCAATTGGGCAAAAGCAGAAATCAATAGCATTCAAATCTATAGTGCTATTTACATTCGTTGTTCTATAGACCGTTTATATAGTTAATTAATTGTTTTCAGTATATGGATGACATTGACGTGGTGAAGGTGGTTTGATTTCTTCCGGGATTATAACAGTCCTACTGTTAATTATTAATAAAAGTAAAAAATAGGAGATCAGTAATAAAAAGTAAGAAGAAGTAATCGGAAAGGAAATAAGAAATACTTGTGTTTGATAAATAACTTATATTAATAACTGTGGTATTTAGAGTTGATCCACAACTTGTTAAAGCAATTAAAATATGATATACTTCGGCATCTCTTTGCTTTCGTGGAGAGAAATGACTCTTGAACGAGTAGTTAGTTATCTCTCGGAGGAATCATTACTGGAGGGAATGGTGGGTTTTCCTTGGTTCTTTCTTCATCTCTGCCTTGGGTGAATAATTGACTGTTAGCAGCCTCGTTTTGCATTGGCATTTTAAACGAACATTGAAGTGAAGTGAATTTCTATTTGAAATAATAACTTGATAATTATTTCTACCGTTTAATAAAGAACGATTCAAAATTATAAGTGCTTAGGCCTATTTCGATGATTTTCTTTTACTGGTCTTTGGTGATTGTGATCTGGTTCAAATCTAACGGTGGTCCAAAAATGTCCCTTTGGTTTAGCAAAACATTTTTGAATATGTCGTTACTCCGCGTTAAAATTACCCTCTATTTTGTTAGTATTACTTTTGTTTTTCAGTTATCTAAAAATTACAAGTGAGGTATTGATCAACTCGACTCACTTCATTTTTGATGTTTGTCCATTTTCTTGAATTAATAGCACAGAAAAGACCTGAATGAATGGTCACATATTCCACGAAGCATTAGTAAGTTAAAAGAAATAAGAAAGAAAAATTGCAAAGAAGGTGCATTGTTATGTCTAGTCTTTTTAGTCGGCATGTTACGTCAAATGAGACAGGCGGTGTTGTGTGGTTGTCCTTGTTGAACTCAACTTGGGTTACAGCTATTATATTTATCTCTTAATTTTACACCCCTTACAAAGAAAGGTAAACTTTGCAAATTTAATTGTAATAATCCAGTATTTATTCTAAGGCAAAATATTTCGTTCCCAGTCTTTTGATTTCTTAACCTTGGTGTTTCTAACTGGTGTCATTTTCCACCTCGTAAAGAAAAACGAACGTATAAAAGGGAAAATGTGAAATTAGAAGATAAAATATATTCATAGTTTACAAACACAAATAAATTCGGTAATTTCAATCCGACAATTATAACTACACATTTGAGTAAAGTTTGTTTAAAGAGAAAATTTAAATGAAATCGAAATTTGTTGATTAGTACGTCGGTATCAAACACATTTTTAATTAATTCTAATATTTCGGAAGAAATATCTTTAAGGAAAAGAACAATGTTGATGTGAAATTTTCCAAATTTTGGGGGAAAATTGTTAAAATGGGAATAACTGTATAAACCAATGAAGAAAAATTTTTGAGGAAGGTTTATTTGATATTTATTTTTATAACTTCTAGAGTTTAGAGAGGTTATTCATGTTTCGAAGTGAAGCTGACAGACGAAATTAGTGGAGTGATACTGAGAAATAATTAAATTATGATTAACAGAAAGTCATTTATAAAAGTTTATTTATTTTTTATTTCCATTCTTGTTGATGTTGTTGGGGTTAATTTGTGAATATATATGAGGGTTTAACGAATTGTTACTTTTTAAAAATCAGTTTACCTTAGCGATTTCTTTTGCGAAAATCTCTATATATGTAATATAGAAAATCGCACGCCGATTAGTTAGTTTCTTTAACTATCACTAACGGCCTAAAGCTTCAGAAATACATTTAAAATTTTCCTTATATCAAAACATTTTACTCTTAGTAGTTATTTCTGTCAGAAGTCTATATATTTTACGTGAAAAAGATTTTAACTTGTTTGGTCAAGTCCTTCAGGTGCCACAAACGTCTTAAAATATGGACAAAACGCCCCAAAATATGTTTTTTTAGTGGTTTGTAAACAAATACAGTTTTCGTCTCTTATAAACAGCTAATTAGGTAAAAAGTTTGCAATCAAGAAAAAATATACTTTATAATAGAGAATGATTGTTATCAAATAACAAACATACCGGTAGTTGTCAAGCTTACGTACGTAGCTCGAACACAACAAGAGTGATTATTTATGTAGATAAAACTCCATTCGATAAAACACCTGCACTGCATAGAATGAAGTCGCCCAAAAAGGAGTTTGTCCTAAATTTAAAAGTGGAGTAGCATCGAGAGAAAAGAAAAAAAAAATGACTCATTGTTAGCGTCCTTGCAGATGAGATTAGGAGTACCTTTGCGATGCTTTCTAGACAGAAAAAGTGATGTTTGATGTGTGATGTGTTCACTGGTTGTGTTTAAGCGAAAATACGTGTGCATTTGTTTGCGTCTTTGAAGGATTGCGTCCTACTTGTGCTTGTTGGCAGTCATTGAATCTATCAGTTCGTCGTTCCAATGTTGAGGGAAGTTCGTTGAGGTCTTGCGCTGATAAAAGTGTATAACTGTTCAAAATTGGTTTTGGTGAATTAACTATTAAGTGTCCGTAAAGATGTCACATAAAAATAAGTCACGTTCGAATGTAAGGAACTTTGTCCATTATAAGCACCCTGGTGGCGGGGTCGTTGTTCGGGTTCAAATTTATTTGGAACCAATTTGTGGTCTTTCTTCGGGGTTTTGTTCCCCGTGGTCCTGTCATTAAGTATTATCCTGAGACCGGAACGTACCTGGATAGGTACATGAAGGACCTGTCCAATAAAGTGCTTTACAAATTTATTTTAAGTTGATCGTTGATCTTAATGATGAGATGAGCATTAGGAGGCGAGATGTTCGGATGACTCGTCCCAAAAGCCTCACGGACGATTAGACGGTCATTTAGACCATAACGCACACAAACATTATTTACACAAACAACGAAAGCACACTGGATTGAATAACAATATACTTAGTTATAAGAATACTATAATATAAGAAATAAAGTAGAGAAATGAACACAACACTTAACACAGAATATGTGTAATA
Source organism: Thermobia domestica (assembly GCF_964235325.1). Taxonomy (NCBI): domain Eukaryota; kingdom Metazoa; phylum Arthropoda; class Insecta; order Zygentoma; family Lepismatidae; genus Thermobia; species Thermobia domestica. The sequence continues at coordinate 293,410,539 of NC_137456.1, read as the reverse complement.
ATCTTCATCACTAAAATTACACTTTGCTTTTTAATGCACTGTAGCTCTTTACATATAGAAGATTGAATCTGAAATTTTATCATAAATGCTTCTTTCAGACCATTGACGCACTTAGGGAATTAGCACTGGAGAAAAAGTTGCCGGGATAATCCCACGTAGATATTGAGTTGTTGTGCCAAACAAACCTGAAGCGTTAAGATGTCTTCAGCAAATAAAAAAGTCTCCAAAACAGAATGTTAATATTGGAGGGCGCATACATAACTGACAGGTACGCACAAGGTATGTGAAACTGGGACTTCACTAGTTGGGGGCTAGCCGTAAGAAAACGTTTTTCGCCGCCTAATAGCTTGTGCCCCTTAACACAAAGTCAGACTTAATTCCCGACGCAACGTGCGTGGTGGCTGCACACAATTCCAGACAAACCTTTTTGAGCGCAAATTTTTTTGATACAAGCTGCAGTGGTTGATTGAAGACTGTTGGCAGTTTATTTTAAAAACCACTCAGTTATTTCATCTGTATGCATTTACAAACAGAATACGGAATATAATTTACATTAATTTTAGTTTAGTGGCCACGATGCACGAAACATTGCGATAACTTGGGCGTGAGAAAGTATAGATAAGGAACTGCAAAAGCAATGTGACTGGTGTCACTTTGCTTACTTGAACATTTAGTTAGCTACTATTTTTATAAATGATTAAATAAAGTACTTAATTTAGTTTTAAATAATTGCAGAATAAATGGTGTGCATATTAATAAGTTAGGGAGAAACAGTGGAAAGGTTTGTTGCTCACTGAAATTTTTTTTACCAAAAAGCAATGTTTAAATATATATATGAGAAAACAATGAGATACTATTTTGTCCAGGTGCATGGGAAATATGACCTACATGGGAAACAAAAACTAGAAACATGAAAAGGCCCGCAACCATAGTCACTTATAAAATGTTTCAATACAAAACTGATATATGAAGACTTTCATATTCAGTGAAATACACGTATGTTCTCTGTTTCATAACGTACGTCTTCCACCTAAAACAGATGTGTAAATACAAAAAATACAAGTGTTTTAATAGCATCGTAAAAGTATGTCTCTGTCAGACAAAATACATGAGACCTATGAAAAGAAAAACATGAGATACAAACATGAAAATATAGTCAACGGCATTACAACTTTCTGGTCGGCCTGAATCAGAATTAAATTCCTTACAAAACAGTTGCAACATGCTTCGTTATGAATTTTGCTACAGAATATTTTAAACGGTTTTATTGACACATTAAAATTCAAAGTTATCGAGCATATGGAATAATTGACAAAGTAATTTTGATAAATTGTTATGGCTTTATATTCTTGGAGAGAAAGAAAATAAGTATTTTTTAGATCTATATTGAATTCAAATAGTTTCTAGAACATACTGTAACTAAAATACAATTTTCTAGAAATTAATATGAAAAACATTGCGACGTATTACTGTACCAATACGTATCATATAATTACAATTCATAACATTAAAATATTTACTGAAGTGTTATTAGTCAAAAAATTTACGGAAAAATTCTAACCTAAGTATATACATGCTTAATTATGGACTACTGAAAAATTGAAAATCTATACTAAAGTTTTATATTCTACACATGAGATTACATACTAAATTTTAATTACAAATATACCAAAGTTTATATAATTATCAACTAAAAATTTTTTATCCTGTGCATTTCGATACATATTTTTTTAATTCTAAAAAGAAAATCAAACATTAATTGTGAATCATACGCATGATAACATGTTTAAGAATTTAGAAAGTGGGAAGGGATTCTAAAAAGAATTTTAAAAATTTTACAATACAATAGAAATATTTATAACTCTAAAATATCTTCCCACTGGCTGAGGTACGGAATTGCGGTACTAGTTCAAAATTACTTTTTGATAAATGCAATTTCCCTACGTATGTAGAATGAGTTAATTTTTACTAAAATTACTCAATTCAAACATCTAAAATGAAAAAAATAATGATATTAAACTAATAGTAAGTCATTAAAACGGTTTGTAACATTGGTATATAGTTGAGTATATGAAAAACGACACTGAGCAAAGACAGAAAAAAGGAAAAGAGACAATCAGCTGCGCCATAACGTGTTCAACAAATTTCTAACAGGAATGACAAGGTATCTTAGAAAATTTTTATATTTGGAGGCAGAGCGTAGCTCATTTGAAATTTGTAACACCGTGTATTTAGACAACTCAAGGATAAATTTAACTGAACTCCTTAGTATAAGAAATGAAATAATCAATTTCTTTTGGATATTTTCAACATTCGTACTGCATTCGTGTTAGATGAATCTTCTCCCGTTTCTAAATATTTATAAATACCTCCAAAGAATGTGTCCTTTCTTTGGTAGTGGCCTATAACCTGTGGCTCTGTGAAATTCACTAAACATTTGTTCTGATCAATATTTTCTACTGAAAGATCTCCCGGCTGTACGGGAAGTAGTGTGTAACGGCTAAGTCCGTCAGCTACATTGAGCTCACCTTTTACGTGTATTTGCGTGGATTGTTAGTCTGATATATAAAAATACAATTTCAAAAGTTTTGGTGGCAAATTCTTACTAGTATTCACAAATGTTTGAGCTCTTGAATCTGTTTCCAGATAAAGATGTCTTTCAAGCAGAAAGTAAAGGAATGCTCGAAATGAAGCTGTAATTGCTAGAAGTTCAATTTCTAAAACACTAAATTTTTTCTCTAATTCTGTTATTAAACGAGAGTAGTATCAGATAACATACCTTTCACGTGAATTTTCATCATCTGTCTGCAGCAAAATTGAAGAAATTGCGGTACTTGACCCGTAAGTATACAAGCACAAAAGTTTGTTTTGATCATACAGTTCGAGAGCGGGAGCTGCTAGTAATTTATGTTTCAAAAGCTCAAAAATTTCTTGATGTTGAGCGGTTCATTCAAACCTTTCTCGTTTACGAACGAAATTTTGAAGCGGTTCCGTGATTTCTACATAATTGGTCAAAAATTTTCGAATATAATTGTAAAGCCCTAAGTAGGATCGTAATTGTTTTGTATTTTTTGGTGGAGGATAAGTTTCAATAGTTTTCAATACTCTGTCTGATTCTTGAACAGATTTCTCATGATGATTTCATGAGAGACTGCGATTTCTCTACCGACACTCTTAAACCATAGATTCTCAGTCTATGCAACATTTCTTCCAGAACTTCTACAAATTTCTCTTCTGAATTTGAAAATAGAAATAGGTCATCCACATATAAGGCTATATTGTCGGGCTGTAGATTAGCTAGTACAACCGACAGGAACGCAATAAAATAAATAGGAGAATTTGAATAACCTTCTGGCATACGAAGGTATTCAAAGTTTTCAACATTTGGAATGCTAAATGATGTAAATTTCCTCGATTGAGGCCGTAATTCTAATGTGAAAAGGGATTAGAAAAATCCAAGTTTTCGTATTACATGTGTCCTGACATAGTTGACAGTATTTCAGTTACAGGCGGTAAACTAACACTATGATACAAAACTCGCGAGTTCAGTTCTCTCAGATCAATAATCTTGCTCAATTTTCCCGACGGTTTCCTAAGAAACATAAGTGGAGAATTATAAGGAGAATTGGATCTTTGTATCACCCGTCGTTCCAATAACGTATATATAAATTTCGTAACTCCAATTTCAGTGCACGTGGAATTGGAAATTGTTTGCGTGAAAACGAAATTTCTGTGTTAAGTTCAATTTTACATTGAAAAGGTTTGATTTCCCGATCCTGTTAGGATTCCACGTAAACACATCAGCAAAGCTGTAGCAGAGGTCTATTACTTCTTCTGTATATCCAGGACTCTCATCTTGGCAAATGATTACTTTAGAGATTTGAAATAATGTTGTCCTTTCCGTAATATTTCCTCATCCACATAAATTTCATCTGTTGATTCGCAACATTGATTTGACGTTTCAACTTGAACATCTTCCGCTTTTCCGATTACAAAATTCTTATGAAGAACGACTTTTGTGACTAAAGGGTTAATAATTTCAAGTACAGGTTCGTTTTTATTTAAAATAGCTCGCGGCACCACAATTCCTAGTTTCTAAATTATAGACATGTTTAGCTCTAAAATCACTTCTTGATCTGATTTCGAATTAATGCATTTAAGTGGAACAATTATTCTTGTCCTTGGTGGAAGATACGTCCTCTTATGAATAACAAACTTTCGATCATATGTTTCGGCCAATAAACAAAATATTGGCTCTGAAACGTGATGACCTGTATTACTCTGTTATTTGTGTTACAAGGAGGCTTTCCATATTTAAACATAGATACAATCTTATTGAGGTAATCAACACGGGCGTTATGAATAATAAAGAAGTAATTTAATAAAAGAGCTTTCGGACCAAAATTTTCCACTATTCTGAACCTGTGAGGAAAGGATCGTCCGTTGATTAGAAATTTGGTTGTGGTTGTGTTTCAGCTGTATGGGTTTACATGAAACACCAACAACTTTCGTAATTTCTTGTGACAATTAGTTTTAGGAGATAGCAACGATTTATCTAAAATTGATATTGTACTTGCCGCATCTACAATTATTTTTAATGGTTTCTTTCTCAGTTGTATTGTAAATCGAACCATGTCCCCTTCAATTTCTAATGGAGACAGCGACTATTCTCCATGAGCATTCTTTTGTTTATATTGACGGTGTACACTAGTATTTTTACTCTCTACGGGTGGGATCTTTTTTTGTTATCTGTACATTCACCGTCTGCATGTACAGACATAGTTTAAATTATGAGTACTTTGTACCAGGTTCATTTGGGAAGGGTTTTGTACAGGAACATAATATGTTGTACCATTACTTTGCATGTGATGTACACCCTGCATTTGATTAAAACTAGGTACTTGTTGTACATGAGGCACATTAGTATAATGACAACAACACTGGTTGTTATGTTAATTGCGCGTACTGATCTAAAATTACCACAACCACCACGGCCTCGAAAATTGTTACATTTTCCCCTAAAATTGTTGTATTGAGTATTATTTCTCCCCTGATTATTCCTAAAATTGCCTCTCTTACTACCTCAAAAATTATTTCGGTTATTCTGTTGGGATTGAGTATTATTTTGCGCACAGTGAGTGTTTAAATTTTGCGAATCTGAAGAACCGCCTTCAATTCTCAGCGACAATTTTTGTATTTCTTCTTACAACTGCTTAATGGAAGATGTAACCTCACTACTTTTTGTTTGTGTTTGTGTTCTGAGTTTCCGAGTGTTTAGCTCTGTGTTGTTTCTTTACTAATTCTCTAATTGCTTTCTCCTTATTTTTCCTGTGCCTACGTGATGTAATCTCGTCCTCGGACTCAGACGAATTAATGTCAATAACGGTAGATTCTGATTCACACTTTTCTATACTTCAATCTTGTACGCTTTCTTAATACATGGATCTATTTCTCTCGTTTTCCTATTTCTAATTTTACATTCATTTACTTCAAACGTATAGAAAGCTTCAATAAATACATCTAAAGTTTCAAAAGACTCGTAACCTAGGTGTTGATTATAGTACGGTTTCAACCCTGCTGTAATGATTGAAATGATTTGCTATTCTGTCAAAGTCGGAGCATGTTTATCTACCATGGATAAAACATCATCAAGAAACGAATGAATGGGTTCATTTTTTTCTGAATCCTATTCTGTACGGTAGAGAAACAATCTACACTATCTCTACCATTCTTGAAACATTTAATTGTTTGAGCTTTACAACTCGCATAGGTTGTTTCTTTTTCTTTAACAAAGTTCGCAATTGTTCCTTTAGTATCCCTGGAAACGCAGTGATTATCATTTGTTTTGCTATTTTATCAGTCCAATTATTTAACCGTACACAATCATCATATTCATCAAAGAACTGCTGTATCGTGATATTGTGTGGTTTAAATTTCGGAACAGGGTAATGAGAATTGTATACATAAACCATAGGATTTTGAGCTCCATGGCCTTCACTGTGTTGTCCCTGCACTTTCTTACACTTATTGTATTTCCGTTTTAGTGGAGGAATTTTTACTTTTATTGGAATATTTTGTACCTTAACGTTCCAAATTTTTCGTCTGAATGTTCCGTATCCCTGCTAGAAGTATTATTGATATTCTACATACGAACAGAAAATACAACTTCGCATTGTGACTAATTGTGCAACCTAAGCATTAGTTTGTAAATGCAGAAAATTCTTCTATAACAACAAGAATCTTGGTGTTTTGCCCGTTTGTTTAGTAACAAGAGGAATTGAATCTTGTAAAACTATATACGAATACAACAACTGACGTCTGTAATTTCAGCATAGCTTCTGCCCGTTATTCATAACCATAAACACAAGAGGTTCTCTATTCTGACGGTTGCCTTATTAAAACAAGAAAAACAGAATAGACGCTCTTCCTAAAAAGTCAAAAGCTAAAAGCAAGAAGAAAGGAAAATGAATACATGTTTATTACCTAAAAATGCGTATTTCTCTTCCTTTGTTTTATAAAGTGAACATCTCGTAACATGTGTTTCAATATCTTTTCTCTTGCATGAGTTCTTCGCAATTGTATTCCACAGGTAAGGTTGGGTGCGATCAATGAAATACACATAGGCTTCCTATATGGTGAATTGAACTTTTAATGTAACCGAGGATCTCCTAAATAAATAGCTAACAAACTGGTGGTTGATAAGTTATCGACCTGTAAGGGATTTGAATTATTCTAATCGGACTTGTTGTTTCCGGATTTACACAAGTTGACTTGTTCACTAGGGAAGAAAAAGATTGGTTCTTGAGTTTTCTTAACAGGTGACAAGGTTATGCAAAATATTTTCTGGTAATTGGCAACGTGCCAAGGTTATCAAATTTCACGGGTTTCTAGCGTGTGTTCCCATAGTTTTTGCCTATCAAGGAATGAAGTCCTAAATATCGAATGCCAACAAGTTTAACAACACGATCATTGAGAACTTTAACACATAAAAGGGGTCCTCGGTACAGGTAAAAAAATCAAGATTTCACCTTTTAAAAGACTACTAGTCTTACTATGTTTTTGAAAAATTAATCTTCCTTGGGGTATCCGGCATCGCTGTTGTTGGGTGTTGCTTCATTGTGAGTTCCTTTTTTTAATTATGGATTTTCGTCTGTGATCCGCCATTAGTAGTTTATTCTACCAACTAATCCCGTTTTCCTTATCAAAATTTAGATACCTGTAAAAATGATTAATGGGACGAGAAAAATGAATATTAAGATACAAGCTTGCTCTTTAAACAACAAGACTTTCAACGATAAAATAGTTATGTAATAGAACTGCTTGCGTTAGGTTTTCGGCCCATTTGCTATGAGACTGTTAACATAATAAGCTAGGGGTAGGTACAAGAATTCTATTAGTGTTTTGTGATGTTACTCATGGGGTTATAAGGTGTTGTATGATGGACTTTAATATTGTACTCCTCCATTTTAGATAAAAACTTTTTGCTCTCAAACACTGGAGCGTTGTCTGTAAGCACCGCTTTCACGATACCTAAATGAAACATGTATATATCAAACAAGCACTTGATAACTGAATTAGCAGTGACGTTCTTCAAGGGCTAAGTTTTACAATATTGCGTAAATACACCAACGGTAACCAATGCAATGCGCGCACCATGTTTTCCTGATGGGTATGGACCTAAAAATCAAAGGGCAATAAAGCTATAGGTGCCGAATAAGAATTAGTGGCAAGAAACGAGCTGGTGGGTGATGATTGGATTTAAATTGTATACACTTTACACAATTTATTAAATGCTGGGTGATTTAAATCGTCATGGTAAGCTGTGAGAACGTTATTCACTAATGACCTTGGAATGCAAATTTTATATGAATCTACAAAATGGAAATCTCTATACAAAAGAATACATTTATCGAGTTTCAAAATTTCTCCCAATTACGTGAATTTGTTGGAGGCTTTTTTATTTTCTCGCCTGTTAAAAAAGAAATAATGGGGAAATCAATAGGAAATTCCTTTTGTGCGTTCTGTAAATCTTCAACTGAAATGTTTTTGATTTTGTTTTGAATGGCCTGTAAAAGATGAACACGTTTAGTTGGTAATTCTTTGGAAGGGAATAGACGCGAAAGGGCGTCTGAACAAAGGTTCTCGGAACCTTTCTGGAAACGTATTTTATAGTCTAGCTGTTGTAATTCCAGAGACCGTCTTAAAAGACGATAGTTCCAAGGCTCGGCCTTAGCCAACCAACTAAAGATTTTTATAATCTGTAATAAAATACCATGATGACCAATTAGTAACTGACGATATTTTCGGACCGTAAAATACGATTGGAAGACATTTCAGCTCACTAACACTATAGCGAGATTTAGCAGGCGTTAGAGTTCAACTAGCGAACTGGATTACTTTTTCTGTGCATCGCTGTAGTTATATAAGACTGCAGTGACTCAAAACCTGGATGCATCCTATTTTAAATAGTAAGGTAAATTAGATCAGCATGAGACAAGAGAAAATCTTTCCAAATATCTTTTTTAATTTATCGAAAAGCTTGTTTGTATTCTTCAAGACATTGCCACATCTTTCCTTTTATGAGAAGCTGAAAAAGAGGTTGCATTTTTTAGAAATGAGGAATAAAATTTTGTGACCAATTAAAGAGATCAATAATAGATTGCAAAGATCTAATATTGGTGGATCTGGGAAAGTTACGAACCGCTTCTAAGGTTTGTGGATCCCTCTTGATGCCTTCGGGAGTAATCAAGAAACCTAAAAAAAATATTGAGTTAGTACAAAACAAACATTTTCAATGTTAAGAGTAAGGTTGTGTTCTCTGAACTTTTCAAAGAATTGTCTCAGCAATTCATGTTGTTTTTTAAGCTATATGTAAAACAAGCCAAATCGTCGATATATCGTTAGATTTTATCATGTAACTCTGGTGCCAATAATTTTTCGAGCATACTGTTTAATACACTGCTACCATTCTTGTAGCCAAAACATGTGATTCGATATTGGTAATGCTGACTTTCGAAATTGAATGATGTCTATTCCTGGGACTTAGGAGTAAGTAAAACTGTATCACAGTTACCTACAAGATCCAGAGAACTAAGCAAAGGTTTAGATTTTACTTTTAATAACAAATCCTGTATATCCTCAGAATTTGTTTGGCGAAGTTCCACAAACTGGTTCTGAAACAAAGATCGACACATACCATTTTTTCTAGTTTTTCTTCGTATCTACAAGGGTTGGATTGCTGTAAACAGATTTTGATAGACAAATTAATCCTAATTCTAATAACTTATGAATCTCATCTCGTACAAGTTGGAGATATTTATGAGGAATGGTATATTGTTTACGTACCTATGGCTTGTCTGTTTTCACCTCCATCTCGTAAACAAATTATTTACAAAGGCCTGGATAATTTGTACACATATCCCTATATTGTGACAAAAAGAGTATATTTGCTTTTCTGTTGTTTTTTTTAAATTAAAAATGTGGTTAACAGATTAAGAATAAGATTAAGATTAAGATTAAGATTAAGGTTAAGATTAAGAATAGTTTCCAAATTGTTATGTTCCATGGAAATCATACCATCCGAAATATTAATTTGGCTTCTCAGGGCAGTGAGTGCATTGAGTCCTAGAATGAAATCTTGATTAAGAGATTCTGTAACATAAACTTTTACATAAACGGAAATATTACCAATTTGAATAGTGAGTAATGTGTAACCTCTTACTTTTCTTCTGGTTGACCCACTGCAATCTACTAAAATATGTCGTCAGCTGGAGTGAGTTTGGGTGAAATCTGCATTAATGCGTTTCCAAAGCACTAAGGACATGAGGCACGTGTATGAGCCTGAGCCCCCAAGCATTTAACTTCAGTATTGCAAACTATAACTTTAAGTTTAGCAGAGATAGTGTTGGGTTGCGCATGAATATAATTGTATAGATAGTCGGTGTCCGATTCACAGTCACTTCTAGCCAAATAAGGATTATTTACACCACAAATGTGATTATGCGATACCAAAAAATGTTTAGTTGAACCAACAGAATTGTAGTATGTGATAGCCGGTACCCGGTCCACAGTACCGCTTCTAGTTGTTTTCCGAGTGGCCAGAATTCCGCTCATTACCTTGTTTGATCGGTTTGAGTTGTTCCTATTGTTATGATTTTGCTATTGCTGTCATTTTTACTGTTATTATTTATCCTTCTTTATTTATTCGTCATATTTACTCTTATTATTCCTAGCATTATTATTCTATCTTTCAGGTATAGTGTTAAAATTATCGCGCGAGTTGCGATTCCTGTTTCATTCCTCATTATTGCTCTCTTCTCGTGATCTTGAGGGCTTATTTCTACTGTTTGTAGTATTATCGTGTCGTCTACGACCTTGGTTTTGATTCCTGTCAAATGTCATGTTATTTACACGCTGATTTTCTTATCTTTGATTGTGAACCTTATTATACGAAAAATTTCGTTGGTTACCTTGGAAATTGGAATTTTGATTACCACTATAGTTATTACTCTGCTTGTATCTTTCCTCTCTACGACATTGCTGAGCATGTAAAGTCAATAATTTTTGAATTTCGGCCAAAAATTTCCTGATATGAATGAAGGAAGAGTTCAGTTTTAAATCAATTAGGCAAAGTCTGTGTTATGTCTGTAAGAATGAGAAACTCAGGCAACTGCGGGGTCAATTCACGAAGTTTATTAAATTGATCTAGCGTGAAATCATGTACGCAACTATGTACCTTTGGATCGAACACAATACTCTTACAGGCTGATAGCCTGTGTTGTTCTCTAGCTTTTTCAGCTAAAGCTTCAATAAGTGCTTGTCTAATTAGGTCATAATTGGTGAATTCGTTCTTCCTAATATGATACTAACTTAAGAAACTCCTTGCAGTAAATGTGAAATGGGCTTAAACATAACTTTATCGGAAGGGTTGGCTAATTGAGCTGTAAGCTCTAGCCATTATAAATAATTATGAATTGATTTGCTGGAAGGGTCACCCTGAATCTTGGGAAAACACTGGATTTCTTTAAGCATGACATCCTTTTTCAATATCATATTCTTTCTCTGATGACTTGTGAAAGTAACAATTTTACTACGCTTATACCTTCGATCATGTACAACCTTGATTTCTGAATCATCACTTGCACTGTCACTACTACTGGTGTCCTTACATTTTGAATAAGCCGAGTCAATATAGTGCCTAATTCTAACTTGTCTAGGGGTATCTGTTTCTACTTGCGGTTCGAATTCTGACCCTCTATTTGGAGTACTTTCTATCCTCTGAGTGAGCTCTACCATATCACGCCTAATTACTTTTATGTTCTTATCTATTGCCCGTATTTCAGCACGACATTCAGCGTTAGATTCAGTTTTTACTGTCATATTATAAGCTATGCATTTCGCTTCCTCGTATACCATTTTAATCTCTTTTCCTTGCCTTTCTACGCGTTCGGAAATTTCCTCAATACGGTTATGCATCTCATCTAATTTATCGACTGTATCTATATGTAAACTAACGCAGCGTTCCTTATTAGCCTGACACATCTCGGGCTGATTCCAACTGGCGCTGGACGGATTGTGTGCATTCCTGCAAACCTCCTAGACTTTTACAAACTTTTGTTTCTATTTGTTCTACGCAATGGCATGTTTCTTCAGTTTGCTGCTTAATTTCGTCAATGGTGTGGGTGGCAAGATCGATTGTCTGTTTAATACTTGTTCGTGAAGCTTGTCATGAATTTTAAGTGTTATGCCAACGTATTTTGATCGAGGATTTCGCTTCTTGGTTTACTTTCGGCTTCCACTGTCCTAATACTCTCTCCCAATATTTCGTTCTTTTTGGGACATTCTTTTCGTATTGTGTATAACTTCTGTCCTAATTCGCTCCTTAACTCGACAATATTTTCTTCATTCTTAGTGAGATTCTCTTTAAAGTCAGTCTTAGTCTATTCATTTTTCTTTTCTAATCTATCAAAATCCTCCTTAAAAAGTAAAATTATCTTATTAACCATATCTACTTCTTCCTGTGCCATCTTGGACAAAAAACTTAAAACGTATGATTAAAGAAAATATATTATCACTAAAGAATATGATTAACATCACCTGAAAGATACTTTTTCAGGTTACTGGTCCTAATCTGGAAAAGATATGGTATATTTAAATATTGATCTTACAAGTATATTCGGGCACCAATGGTCTCGGTTCGTGTCCCTGTTCGGGCACCATTTATTTGTAACCACCCTAGTGTCGTGTCCCTGTTCGGGCGCCATTTATTTATAACCACCCTGTTGTCGGGTCGTTGTTCGGGCTACCACTCATTTGTAACCAATTCGTGCTCTCTGTTCGGGGTCTTGTCCCCCGGGGTCCTGCCAATAAGTATTCTCCTGAGACCTGAGACTGAGAGGGCGCCTAATGCTCATCTCATCATTGAGATCGACGAGAGATTTGGAAACAATTTGTATCTCCTTCTTGGAGAGGTCCTTCATCGTCCTATCCAGGTAAGTTCAGGTCTCAGGAGAATACTTATTGGCAGGACCACGGGGAACAGGACCTCGAACAGAGACCACGAATTGGTTATAAATAAATGGTAGCCCGAACAACGACCCGACACCAGGGTGGTTATACCTTAATGTCATTGGATTCTCTGCGCAATTCACTTTTAGTCACATCCAACAATCGCTGATATTTTAAGGTATTAATGTGGGAAAGAGAGAACACGAAATGGGAAGAAGCATCTCAAAAGTACCCTTCTGCTAAAGTGTTAGCTCGTTCAATGGCAAGGAAGGTAATTCGAATTTTGGAAAATGCATTAATCAGCGGTGCAGCTATTTTGAGCGAGCAACGTGTTACATCGTTGATTTTACATTACCGCAAAAAGGTCCATCAACTGCAAAAATTTAATGACAAACCCGTTTCCTTTGCTTGCAAAGTTGCAGAATTCCAGGCATTCGCCAGCGAAACTTTTTTTCATACCGCTTCTTGTAAACACATCGACCCAGTTGCTTGCACTTGGGCGAGAGAAAGAAAGTGCCTAAATTGGAGGTTTGATTTTTAATTGAGCAGAGAACCACCCGATATATGGTTATGGCAGGACTTGATAGATAAGGGACAGAGAAGTATTTCAAAAATTTAATGCGAAAAAATCGAGGTCAGAAATTCAACCAAAGCCCAATGAAATTAGTAGCTCTGGAAGACAAAACGATAGTGTCCCTTTACAAAATGAATCGGGAGAAGAGTCACATTCCAGTCGAGTTTCTTTCTGCGCTTAAGAGAGAGAGGAATAGCATTTCTGAACAAACGTGAGTTAGGTTGATGACATTCTCCAATGCAATATGTCAGACCGCAAGGCCTCAATTATCGCTTCGTCGCTTTTGGCAGATATCGAACTGGTTACCGTAGATCGTAAAGAGAAGGTGATCTAGAAAAACAAGATTCGGAGAGAGAAGAAATCCTTTGTGAACGTTATCGTTAAAGAGGAGATTGCATCTCTTGAATCTACCGATGTAGAAGCGTTATACTACGACGGAAGAAAGAATCAGACTGTCACCCTAGAGACTAAAGACGGCATAAACCACCGAATAATGAAAAAAGAATATTACTACGTACTGCTACAGGAGCCAAGATCGTTCTATCTTGGCCACGTCTCTCCTTCATCTGGAAGAGGAGAGAGCGTACGGGCTGCCATCACAAATATTTTGTTGATCAAAATATCCCCCTCTCAGATTTGGTTGATGTTTTTTGTTGCTACGGTAAAGCTACCACCACTGGTCGAAAGAATGATGCGGTGAAACATATTGAATTCTTCCTGAACAAACCCCTTCAGGGAATCGTCTGTATGATACACACGAATGATCTCCCATTTCGACATTTTATTGAATTTATAAAGATCAAATGCATTTGGAGGACCAATAGGATCAGCACTTCCAACCTGCGAAAAGTTGAAACTGTAGAGTTTTCAGCCTATTCCAGTAAACTGGGACCTCAACATAACTGAGGATGCATTAATCACGGAACAAAACTAATTGCTGAATATCTGCCAACCAGTTTCCCGACAGCCCAGTAAAACTCCTCAAGCCAGATGGCTAATTGCAGCAAATACAATTTTACGTTTCTACGTAGGAAGAAAAGAACCCACGGATGAACTTAAAACCATCCTCCAGTACGTCATGTTGGTCTACGCGCTACTCTGTTTTGCTGTGATCCGTAATGCATCGTGTGCAGAAGGAGCTTGTCATTTGTGGCAACTCATAACGACTTCTCGGTACACAGAAACGATATACAGGAATACAATTGATTCAGTGGTGTGTAGAAATGCGTGGCACGGACATCCGCAGAATCTACTTCTATCAATATTGACTGACCAAGATGCTAAAATAAGAGAGCTTGGCTGGAGGCGAGTCCTAAAAGCAAGAACGACTCGTCATAACTGAAATCAACTTAGAAGCGACAAGCTATGTTGATATAATAAATTGGTCAAGATGCACGTTGACGGGATCACCACCTTCAAACACTTGATTTGAGTAGCTAAGATAGATTCATCAGCCATTGGAGCCGTCTTTTAAGTTTATTACATCCTTACCCTGTCACACTCGCCCTGTAGAAAGAATGGTGACAGACGCGGCATCAGCTTTATGTGGGAGTGAAGCACGACATATATTCGTCTTAACAACACTACAATCAAGAAAAAACATACAAGATTTAATACAAAACATAATTTGAGGTGAAAGAGTAATGATATGAGCTTGCACTAACATTTCCAACAGTATATATACGGGAGGGCGGAACTCAAACTACAGCCACCTCCTCGTGGTGAGGTCTGTGTTATTCCCATCATTAATGTTTGGAAATAAGCAAAGAGCTGCAGATGTAAAAAAATCTTTCTTATCTAATTAACGTTCCGGATTAATCACAAACAATGCAACTTAATTTTATGAAATGAAAAAACTGGGGACACATTTGTGCATATTTTTAGCCATTGTTGGCACCTGAATTACTTGTATCATGATCCTGAATTTTTTTTCACGTAAAATATAGACGTTTTGAGGAAGAAAACCACACAGGATAACCATATTTCAAAAAAGTACATATTTTACATTTTTTTAATAAATAACATATTTACATTTTATTTTTTTAACAAAATTAAAAACTTTTCTGGCCTTTGTTGTACCTAAACATATTGTCCAATTGCCTTGCAATTTTTACACGTTATATGGCGCCCATTTCGGAAAAAATATTACTAAGAGTAAGCTGAATTTTACAAATGTGGAAACTCAAAGCAACCTAATAGATATACGTCTAACTTATATGTGCTTAGTATTTCCCTTATTTTGTTGTAATTAAGATTCGAGTTGAAAATAGCTGTTTTGATAATTAGATGAAATTGTGTTGTGTACCATTTCAGTTATTTAGTTGGGACGTTATATGAATGCATCCAAGAAAGTTATGTCGCTCTCGTGGAGGTATATGTTCAATTGGTTCTCACGCGGTGAGTTGAATGCGAATGGAGATAAGAAAAAGGTCAGTTATTGGTGTGGGTGTTCAGTTACACCGTGAAATTGCGTAAGAGATGTACACTTGGAACCTGAAGACAGCATCATAAGGGTTTGTGTGCTGTACGAGTTTAATCTGGTGTCAAGCACTGCTGCAGCGGGGCGGAAGATATGACAGGTGATGAGGGTGCCGTGACTACTCGAACACTGCAGCGGTGTTTTGACAAGTTTAGGGGTTGATGACGAAACACACGAAGATACACCACGTGCCAGAAGACCAACACATGTACAGAATGAAGGTCTTCTGGGAGTAATTGAGGCGAACAGTGGAAAGACATGCGAGAAGCTACAACGTGTGACTTGAGAAAACATTCGGGAACATATCATCAACTTGGGAAGCACTACAAGTTAGTTTGATGGGTCCTGCAGGATTTGACTCCCGAGAAGGCGGCAACGGGAACCGACACCTGTGTTTCTTTGCTGTCTTGTCTGACGGGGGAGAAATTTCCGCACAGAGTTTTGACATGTGATGAGAGTAGGGTCCTGCACGAAACTTCACTGCACCGTCACCATTGGATAGCACCTCATGGACTGGTTCTGAAACAGCCTAAACCAGCACTACAGGAGACAAAAGTTCCCCAGTGTCTTTCGGTGGACTGCTCGCGACATCATGCAATGGGAACTTCTACGAGATGGTGACAACATCAGTACAACTGTATACTGTAAGCAGTTGAGCCATGTTCAAGAAAAACTCTTAACTCTGGAGCCAGCACGTCTGAATCGCAAAATAGTAATCCTCTTACAGGACAACGCACACCACGTTTCTAGTATGACACAGGGCATCATTCTACGCTTTGGATGGTATATACTATTGCATCTTCTAACATTGCACCATCCAATTATCAAATATTCCATTCCATGGACTATATCACCTTAGAGGACGCTAGTTCAAATCTCAAGTAGCAGTGCAAATTGCATTTGATACCTTCTTCGCTTCACGTTCCACCAAGTTCTTCCACGATGGAATCCATGGCCTCCCAAACCGTTGGCAGATCGTCGTTTATTCATGTCATTGCTGGTGCTCTAATACTATCACACCAACGATAAAAATTTTCGCAGTTTCCCGCGTGTATATATTTTTTTACACAATTCAGTAACGCAACAAAGTTGCTGGCGTCCGTAGTAAATAGGCAATTAACTCTGTTTGAACTTAAGTACATAATTTTATAAAATGAAATGAATCTTTCATGTAAATGTCTCACGGTTATGTTTTTAGGGTTAAAGAATACTTTTTATAAGTGCAAACAAATGATGGCAAAAATGTTGAAATAAATATTGCCAGGAAGGAGAAATATTACGAGAAATCTCAAACGTTCACAATGTTGTCCCCCACAATCAACTTGGACGTGCCGGAGGTAACGGCTCTGCTAATGAGTTATCGTACCCCGACACTAACACTTTAGATTGTAATTGTACAATTGTACAGTGATAATAGCAAGTTTCTAAAGGTAATACTCACACAAAGTCAATTTATGCATCCAGTTTGAAGAGATGATAATTAGAAATAACACAGGCGTTAGAAACTCCATGGTTTCCTTTCAGAACAATTCTTCGCATCGTCTAATAAAAGCGGATATTTTTATTTTTCTGTGATGAGAACTCTTGCACCATCAGCGATAATGTGCAGTTGTTCCTACATGACAACTTTGAAAAAGTCAAAAAGGTAGAATTCCCTTCCCCATAAATCAGTGGTATTTCCGACAGTAGACGATAGAAAACAGCTGTGTAGTCGCTGGCAGTGACGAAAATGTTCGTCAGATGAACTTCCGTCAGTATCTACCGGACATAATTATATATATATATATATATATATATATATATATATATATATGTGTGTGTGTGTGTGTATGTATGTATGTATGTATTGTAATGTATTCAAAGTAATGAGAGTACACTAAAAAGTCCTACACAAGAATTGATAACTAATACCTCTAAAATTGTAAGCAAATGACGAAATTTCTGGGTAATGACTTAATCAAATGTCAATGTTTTTATGGCACTAATAAATTAGCAGATAAAGCAAAAGAAGAAATTTAATATTTTTTTAAAATGTAATATCAAATTATGTAACTCAACAAGTAGGAGTGTAACGTATGACACATAATGTGCGAAGGAATATGGTGTGCATGGTGTGAAATCAACTTAGTTGTTTTTGAAGCAGAAGTTACTGGATTTACACCACTTCCAGTTGTACTAGAAAAATTAGTAGAGAGATGAGACACCTTTTGAGAAGAATTATATATTACAGTATACTAGTATTCTCTGTATGCTACCATTTTCACTCTATAACCATTAACGTTACCTACCTCTCTTTTAGGGATATTCTCTTTAGTGCTTAACGTTAAAAAGGGAAACAGTTCATTTACAATATCGCCTCTAATGATTTAACACGAAATTTCTTTAAATTACTAGCCTATTCAATTACTAGCCTATATCGGGTGTTGCAAAATAAGTGTTACAACTCTTGAGAGGTAACTCCTGCCACTGTGACAAGAAAAAAAGCTCTCTTCAACTTTCTGCTATTGGACATAGTTTCAGATCTACAGGGTGCCGAAAGCGTGGGAAAATGAATTTCGGACGCCAATAGTTCGGCAACTATCCAACATAAAGAGAGCGGGTAAAAAATTCACTGAAGAAGACATACCTGCTCTATTGAATTTTGCATGTTTCACAATCCTACCGTGCACGCGTAAGGGATTCCCCAAAGGAACGTAGGGAGTCCCGGATAATCTGCCAAATGAAACTTGGTCTAAATTGATATGAATTGATAGGCTTTCTACCAGGTAACAATAATTCGTTTGTCTTAAGTCGATATCTGGAACAAATACAAAATGGCGGACACCTTTAAGTCCGTTGTGTGTAGTTGCATAATCGCCAGGTACGGATGCTGGCCAACAGTGACGTTCTGAGTATTAATTGTAGCAAATTTGTACTCAAATGCTCTAGAAAGACATCTGGAGTGTCGGTAGAGCATAACAGATGAAGCAGGGTGATTCACATGTGTGGAAACACTTAACGAAAAATGCCAAGAAATGCACTCATACTCAGTAAACGTGAATTCAAAGCATCGGAAATGTAAGGATTAGCGTCAAGAACATGAAAGCCATTGCCCATTCACCAATAATATTCCCTCAAACCGATGCAATATGATGTGCATGGTTGCATACCAATAAGGATGCAACAACTGAGGCCAAGTTCAAATTGTGCAATGGACTCAGTAAGAAACTGGGTAAACTAAATGAATGTTACTAGAGGGATCGCATGATCGATATTGAAATGTGGCCAATGTGTGTGTTGATATCAACATGTAGCTAATGGACAAATGTCAACATGTTCTACTACTGCTGGGACACCATCTCACGTGCGAAAACTAGGAAAATTACGTTGTACATTCTGCTATTACATTCTGCTATTACACATTGCTGCACCTTTTGGTAGAACGTAACTAGAGCACGATTGTATCAATGTCCCTCTTTGTTTAGGACATTGTCCCACAGTGGACACATATGAAAAGAAATCTCTTAATGCATGGTTCAAATTGTGATAGAGCGTGAAAATAACAAATTTATATCATGTCCCACGTCTTCAGAGACATATGACGTACTCGAAATATAGGAAAATATATCCAGAAATTCGTATCTTACACACAGTGCACATGCCAAGACAAAGACGAAAATGAGCCGATTTGGCACATTTAACACTACAGCAGGAACACCATACATATGGAAAATAAAACGACATGAGAAATAGGAAGAAACGTCTTAAAGCTCTGATTGTTTACAACTGTGCAGTAAGAGTAACAAAATGAAACACACAAGTATGTCTGGAGGCTGTACAAGAGGGCTTGCCATGCAAAATGGGTACTCCTCAAAGAAATGAATACAGAGAAAGTGAGGCTCATTCGAACCTCAGGGCTAGAGCGCTCGCTTTTGCTCGCGTGGTCGCAGTTTCCAATCCTACTGGGAGCCCACGGCATCCGATTCAAGACCCGAGTAGTTATTTTCCTATTTTTCCCACGTGGGACGATGTCCCGGCAGTAGTGGGACATGTTGACATTTGTCCATTAGCTACATGTTGATATCAACACACATTGGCCACATTTCAATATCGATCATGCGATCCCACTAGTGACATTCATTTAGTTTACCCAGTTTCTTACTGAGTCCATTGCACAATTTGAACTTGGCCTCAGTTGTTGCATCCTTATTGGTATGCAACCATGCACATCATATTGCATCGGTTTAAGGGAATATTATTGGTGAATTGTCAATGGCTTTCATGTTCTTGACGCTAATCCTTACATTTCCGATGCTTTGAATTCACGTTTACTGAGTATGAGTGCATTTCTTGGCATTTTTCGTTAAGTGTTTCCACACATGTGAATCACCCTGCTTCGTCTGTTATGCTCTACCGACACTCCAGATGTCTTTCTAGAGCATTTGAGTACAAATTTGCTACACTTAATACTCAGAACGTCATTGTTGGCCAGCATCCGTACCTGGCGATTATGCAACTACACACAACGGACTTAAAGGTGTCCGCCATTTTGTATTTGTTTCAGATATCGACTTAAGACAAACGAATTATTGTTACCTGGTAGAAAGCCTATCAATTCATATCAATTTAGACCAAGTTTCATTTGGCATATTATCCGGGACTCCCTACGTTCCTTTGGGGAATCCCTTGCGCGTGCACGGTAGGATTGTGAAACATGCAAAATTCAATAGAGCAGGTATGACTTCTTCAGTGAATTTTTTACCCGCCCTCTTTATGTTGGATAGTTTCCAAACTATTGGCGTCCGAAAGTCATTTTCCCACGCTTTCGGCACCTTGTAGATCTGAAACTATGTCCGATAGCAGAAAGTTGAAGAGAACTTTTTTTCTTGTCTCAGTGGCAGGAGTTACCTCCCAAGAGTTGTAACACTTATTTTGCAACACCCGATATATATATATATATATATATATATATATATATATATATATGGTGCCTATTTATCTTGAACATCCGTGATAACGGAGACACCGAAAAAAGAGGGGGTCATTGTTTAAGAAACACCACCTGGTTAACAGTGTTGTCATTCCTATATAAAGTTATATTTTCTTAAATTGCAGTACGTCGGATTACTACAAATTTCAAATTAACACTTCAAATCAAAACATAAAATACTACAACTATTATTCTATGTTACAAACTAAGGATATTATAGTATCACAGACATCCAAAGTTTAGAAGTTTCTATCTCATATACATGCCTTTGGACATGTACAGTATAATACATTTGAAAAGTACTTCAGATTGGATATCATAACCATGGTATGTCTTGTTTCGAATGAATAGGAACGAAGTTTCTAGCGCTTCTGCCGTTGTATTCAATACATCATGATTAGACATATTTAGGAGCTCTTTCGTGGCTAAGATATTAATGTATACCCCTCTGGCATGGGAGACCCTTGCTCGATTCTCGGCGGGAGCTCATGCGATTCGGATTCCACGTTAATAACTATGACCACGTCTTATATAGCCTCGCTGCTGAAAGGGGCTTCATACATAAATCAACTGAACTCAACTCAATAGACCGTATTTACCAAAAATAACAAACCGAAAATCATCATAACGTATAATGAAAGTAAGTTAGGAATTAAGACATTCGACCATCTCTTCAGATTGTATATGTGCAAAGCAGAGTGAGACTTTGGTCTGGAGTGCTCTTTTTCAATGTAACTCATTGTGCAGGAATGGCTTTGATAGTGCTCTTGCTGACGAAGTTACCGCAATATGAGGATACCGAAATTCAAAAGACAAAATATTCCTAAAGAATCTTGGATGCCAATAGGTGTAAAAGAAAATCTAAAGTTATCTTGAAAATCCTCAGTGCATACAAAATGAAGTCAAACAAGCTATCACTGCGATTGGAATCGTGAATAACTTTAAAAGACATTCCGGAACGACCCAGAGCAGAAGCACAGATGAATTCTGTGTACACGACATAAGGACAGAGAAGTGAGAAGAGGATTAACTGAATGTGATGATTCAGTTTTCCTGTAATATTTGAAACAACTGTGTATCATAAGTACTGAGGGATTCTCAAGTAAGATATGTTACAGTGAATGCAATAAAAAGTGAAAGTAAACTACATAGAAAATGTTAATATTATTGTATCGTAGTATACACATGTCAATATATATGTTTGTAATAGTATGTGTTTATTTTATATATATTATATAAATAAAATGTAGTAATTGTATTTAACATTATAATATAATAAAAACAAATGAAACAGAGCCTACTAAGAAATTTATTGATTGGGGTCTGCATGGACCCAGGTTGGCATTAACGTAAGCTTTAAAATGCTAGTATCATACGGTTAATGAATTAAGATATATAAATACAATAAATCACAAAGGATAGTCAGTGTAGAGACGATAATTTCCTATTAGACATTATCACAGCTATGAACATCTGCTCAGTTGTGTTATTTAACTGCAGTATAATGTGCTTCTTTGTTGCTTTGCAGTTCATTCACACAAGGGCGTATATTGTTATCTTAATTTTGTCATCAGCGACATCATCATCATCGTAGCCAAATATTTGTCGTTCCAATGTTGGATGATGTTGTTTTTAATTCTTCTCCACAACCATCTATCGTAGTCAGTCCATTACGTTGCATTGCATTTCTTTATACGGTATATTTTTCATGTTTAACATATACTTCAAACAGGGCACGTAGCAAGTCAGAACTTACGTAGGAAGGAGTCAGGATCCAACGAATGTTCACGCAATTCACAGAATGCATCACGTGTGAGAAACATATGATAATGAATGCCTACACTGGACCGGATTTAGGGAGGGGGCCCCCCTACACTGTAAATACACTCTATCTAAAATGAAAACCTAGCAGTGAAGAATCAACATTTTTCGAAACTTTGTTCTGTCATGTCTCTGTTTGATGCATGAAACAAAGCTTTGTTTGCAAGAGCGATAGTATATGTCGATTTTCAGAAGGTAAGGGAGAGGATTCGATAAACAAAGTAATATTTCTCATTCATAGCACAAATGTGTAAAGGCATTTTATAGCTTAACAATTTAAATCAAATGTATTGGTAGTTATTGGTGCACCTCTTCAAGAAGTCCTTCGATCCGAGCCTGTGCTACATATATATAATAGACTATACACATCAGACGTTCGAGGGAGGGGGGTCCGGACCATACCCACCATTGCCTCCATTGCTCTTTTGTTCCATTGATACTTCACCGTGTTTCTCCCGGCTGTCTATAATTTTTGATTGACAACCTGACCATGTACTATTACTGTAACATTCCCCTGACGTCTTTCTTCTCTGTTTTTCTCATGATCATTTTTCCTTGCGCTTATCTGACCCCTCCTCTGTTGTTACGTGTTACGCCTCTGCCCCCACTCGTCAGAATATTGTCGAATGTAATGTTACATTGAAATACATATTTAATTGCTCTTCTATGCTATTCTAATCGAATTCGCTCCATATCGCGTCGCATTTTCCATAACAAAATATGCTGCTAGTGCTGCCTCTACTCCCCCTGATAAGTACGGAACTGTTGCGATCGAGGGTTTTTCCCGTCTATGGATTGTCTTGTTCACTAACAGAAATTGATTGATCATAGTCTCGTTTCGCATTTCGTGTAATTCCAGAACAAGGTACCTTGTATGATAATTATATGACTTTACATAGCTAATTTACTTTCAGACATTCTAATTTTTACCCAGTTAATTATATTTCTTAAAGTGGCTAATAGTATATAGTGAGTTAAATCATGATTACGAGACAATTTCTTCCGTAATCTGTGTCTTCTACATTATTATGTATAACTTTATATTGTTAAATTAAGACCTTTTTTTAATTAGTGAAAGGAGACGTTTATAAATTTCAACATAAAAATTCATACACGCTTTTATTATTTTGTAAGCGAAAGTTCATTATGTACAATAATATACATGTTCTAAGAAACATGGAAAAAATGGCATACAAATTGTGATAAAATTGTTAATACAACATATATACCATATGATGAACATAGTGTTCGCGATACAAAAGAAACGTAGTTCCTTCAGTTGAAATATGTAAGTGTAATTTTAAATGGAAATAACCAAATTATGAAAACTTTTAAACACTTTATTGTAAAAAGAAAGGAAAAAATAAAATTTAGTTTAACGTTCCTCTTGTTATTGGTGTCACAATTGAATTAACTTATAATTAATTATTAACCTTGTAATATTTTCTTCACTAGTAAATATAATTTCAAAATAAACTGTCCTACAGGTTTGTCAACGGTTATATAAAACAAAGAAAACTAAAATGCACACCAGAGGTTGATAGAAACTGTGATAGGATAACCATTTTTAAATCAATATATACAAATGTTTTTTTTTTTTTTTTTGCTTATGAATGATACTGTAATTTATAGATAATTTCACTTAACTGCCACCAAATAACAAATCAACTTTTCAGTCCAGAGAATAGTCACCTATTGAAGCAATCATAGAGCTATAACTTAAAAAAGAACCGATTTCCTCAATGTGTATAAGCTATACCTTAATCGTAGCATACGTTTTGTTACAGATTATCATATTATTTCAATACCTTAAAGCCAGTTCCCTTAAGCCGCAAGTTGTCTTACCTGAAGGTCTAGGCATGGAATTATCTATGTACATACCTCAATCAAAATAACTACCACCTAACTAAGTTACTTAAAGAATTGTTTGAACGTATATAGATAAATTTATCTCATCATAGATTTGAACTAACTTCAGCCCAGGATATGGTATGACGTTAGATTTTAACATAAAAGAAGCTTTCAAGCTCTCGAACCGACATCTGAACACGTAACTCTTTAATTACCAATTAGCCAAATATAGGCTGAATGTGATTAAAAATGATTTGAATCTAGAAAACAAAGATTCTTCAATACTCTCGTTCCAGAGAAAGACTTTCACTTTAACATTCCTACGACCTACGACCATGGAAACCATGCATTGCTAGAAGTTTTCAATAGATGTAAAAAGACCAACATCCATAAACGGATATTTTCTTCCATGTAAAGTTTACCTCTATATTCAGGAATTGATTTAACTATCCCTAACTAGAAACAAGTCGACATGACTCACAATCGTCCTCAATTCCAGTCCTAATCCTCAGAAGTAATTTACTATGACCCATGATATGCTGCCTATATCAAAACCTTCATCGTGAGCTACACATCAGCCATTATTCTAGGCTATACCTATATTTCTCTTATAAAGGAAACACAGCACAAACTGAAAGCTGCATATCCTATTTGTCCCATTCCTTATATTTATGTAGGAAAATGTATGGATAAATATGGAAAATCTGCTCAGAATAACTTTTATATGCTATTCAAGCTTTCATATCCTGCTAGGAAGGGTTCCAAATTCTGCTATCTAAAGTATTCTATTTTGTATTCAAGGTAAAATAGACAATGAAGATTTTCTAAGTCGTATATATGTAAGAGTGCATTCTTTCATAAAAGCAAGCAACAAACACATGGAACATACTTGCATATTCAATATTATACGGGTCAATCCAAATTAAATCGACAAATGATGGTTGCTGACAAGATTTAGTTTTTGAAGTTTTTTTTTTACCTAAGTTTGTATCTTATTCTGGGAGTTGAAAACGGTTATACATTTATTTTTAGCCGTAATGTTTTGTCGTAGCGGTCATTTTGTATAGGCGCCTGAGCATATTTTGAACATTTCAGAGGTTTCAGTTAAACGTTGTAACTTTTTAGGTTGTAAAGATAATGAGTTCAAAGGAAAACTATATGAAAGATAATGGAATCGACAACATCCTGTGTTCTTTGGACATTTGAACGTCGGAAGAAAGGCTCCGAACATTGATATTGGAAACCAAGAATTGTTTCTGTTGGAATGCAGATTTCGAAATGAAATAAATGAGACTCACTTTTAATTCTTTGCCTGCATAGAGACTATATAATAGAAAACACCGTAAAGAATCTTAAGATCTGAGAACTATATACTTGATATTCTGAAATCTTTAAACATTTCGAATCGTCGAAAATCGTGTATTTTCCCCATCAAATATTTTAGGAAGGACAGAAGTAAAAAACTTCACTGAGACTCGAGTAGTTTCTGAGTTAAAAGGCTTTTCTCCACTGGAACTTTATTTCATGAAAAGCCATTCGAGAGAATATAACTGCAACAGTAGCAAAAATAAAAATAACACGATAGTAACGTTAAATGGGAAAAGTATACATAATCATATCTTGTAAAAAAGGCGAAAGTTGAATCTTATTTCTGTCTGCCTACAGCATTGCTGTTAAGAAATGAGTGAGGTAAATAGTTGAATGATTTGTGTACAGAGTTTGGCACTGATAATTGAAAGTACGACCTGCAGGAATTGTGAACTCTGTGTGTGTCAGTTTCCGGCGAACATTAGTGATTGGCCCCCACAATATGTCATTCGTACATAGTTTAAAAGAGGTTCTTGAGCCATGGAGATGGAAAAAGTCATGAAAAATATCGTTATTTTCCTGACTGATGTCTTCAATTCCTCAATCCAACATTTCTGTCATAAATACAAGTTACGTGTTCATCAGATACAAATCAGAACATGCTACGTTCTGGAAGGACTGAAGTACTGCAATAACTAAATTCATCTGATTGTGAGTATTCATAACATCTAATTTGTGTTTTCGTTAGAGATACAAATATATGGTATGATCTAGTATTATTAATTCTTTTACAAGTAGCAAATTTCAAATTTCTTTCCGTTTGACTTCATTAATCCTGATGAAACGTAGATAAATTGTTCAGGGATAAAAGCGGATATGAAAAGGTTGAGGAACGGTAGGTAGGGGAACGGCATGACGTCACCCCGTTTCCCGGCCATTATATTTTTTTAGGAACTGGGACATACATATTTTTTTGAGATGCCAAACTGCGTTTCCGCGTTCCACCGCACCTTTACTATTTCAAAGGTAAAAGTGGCGGGACGGTGTTGTATTTTTTAGAAACTTGGGGAGGCAATACAATTTTTTCGAGGTGGGGGAACCTAGTTCCGCTGCGTTCCTCACAATTTCCCACTGCCTGAGATACTATATCCCGACAAAACCTGGACATTTGTTCAGTTTTTAAAATCGTGAATTTCAGAACACTGCAACAACTTATAACTCTGAAACTGATCAAGTGTGAGTGATGGAATATTACTTACTTGTTTCTGCACAATTATCGCATATTATGTGCGAATTTGGGATTTTTCACTTCCGTCCTCCGTGATATATTTGATGGTGAAAATACAAGTTTTCGATAATTCGCAAAGTTTAAAAATTCCAAAAAATGTAGTATACCGTTCTGCAATCTGAAACTTGTTTGGGAAGTTAATCACTAACTAGTCTCTATGTAGACACACAATTGAAAGTGAGTCTCATTTATTTCCTTTCAAAATTTAAATTCTGTATTGGCCATTTCTAGTTTTCCAACCTCAATGTCCAGAGCTCCTTTTTTCTACCTCCAAAACACTTGTCGATGTGCACAGAACAAAGAATGTTGTCAATCCCTTTATCTTTCATATGGTTTTGGTTTGAACTGATTATCTTTAAAACATAAGCGGTTCAAGTGATTAACGAAATTCCCTGAAAAGTTCAAAATACGCACAGGCGCCTATACAAAAGGGCCGCTAGAAACAAACCTGCGCGGCTCAATAAATAAATGAATACCCACTACCAACTCCCTAAATGTGTTACAATTTTAGATAAAAAGTTCTAAAATAAATAAAATTTGTCAGAAACATTTTATTCATCAATTGGTCGATTTCATCTGCATTGACCCATATATTAATTATATCAAACAGTATAAAATAGATTTAGTAACCTGAAACCCAGATCTTGTATACCGTACTTGTTTATAATACAAAATAACAAGTATATAACT
The DNA here is from genome assembly GCF_964235325.1 of Thermobia domestica. Taxonomy (NCBI): domain Eukaryota; kingdom Metazoa; phylum Arthropoda; class Insecta; order Zygentoma; family Lepismatidae; genus Thermobia; species Thermobia domestica. The sequence goes on along the minus strand of NC_137456.1, from coordinate 293,383,052 downwards.
TCATTTCATATGTACATATATTCTTTTAAAAAGTAAAGGAAATACAAAGTTCACAATGCGTGTCAATGCATATGAGGGGCATAAAGTTGAATACATGTACCAAGATCCGCATTTTTGAAGGTGGTACACTTCTTATTACGTTTATCGTGAGATAGCACTCCTTCTTATATGCAGCTTTTCAGAGCTACAGATTCCCAAAATTATTGTTTATGGATAGTAGCGTACGATCACATCGAACAGTGGGTTTGGACTTCCCTTTCCTTCGATTTGTACATTTGTCATGTTATGTGAAGGTATCTTGCAGCGTTCATGTGCCTGTGCGTTTAGTTTTCCAAGCTAGTAGTCTTGCAATTCTGGTGTAACATTTTTCAAATAAAACATTTTTACAATTATATATACTATAAAGTAATGACAGAATAGAGGTAACGGCATTGATATTAAAAATGATTTCTGTTTTTAGTTGCAGTATTTCTACATCTCAAAATTTAACTTCTTGTAATAAACATATTACAAGACAAATAGTTTTGTCAAACAGCCCGACATGCATCCATTACCATCCAGTAATTATTAATAACGCAAATAGAGAAATTGAACAACACATAACAACAAATTCTTATTAGGTTTATCTGCAGTATAAAACCACTTTGTAGAGCATACGTGTGGCGATGACACATGCTATTAAGTACAATTTTACTTCTGTAATGTCATAAGAGACATGATAATTCCCTCTACTTTCAGTGTAAGCATTCTCTTGCGAAAAAAGTGTAATTTTTATCATTCTATCTTATTGTAGTTCTTGGGTGTATGTATGGTTCAAGTTTCATCAACCTAGGGTAGTTAGAAGTGACACAGAATTTCTTCCTTGAGTGTTGCACAAAAATACATATACATAATAATAGAAATGACCGAGCTACGCAGAGAAGAGTAAAGTATAATGAATAACAATCACGACATTTCTGTGTTTTTAAAATAAACCTCTCTCCACTTTTGAAATTGGAAGCTAGATTTGACTATGTTCGTATTAAAGTGGAGTTTAAAATCAACAAACTACATCTTTGACTTAGAAGAATACTGAAATCCAGCATTTTGTATTTTAATATTGGAAATTAAACCAGTATGGAAATTATTATATTTCCCAGTTTATGAACGAAGTGTACATATAACGAAGTTTATGAACGAATTTGAATTTCACACAAGAAACTGAGGCCCCTAGTACGGACTGGAAGATAACTCTGGAAAGAGAATTTGAAGTGAAAAAATCTACCAGGTTTACAGAATTACGTCTCATAGGCTAAAAAAAGATGGTATGGGGAATACGGCAAGTGAAAGGAAACGGTACATCCACACGAAAGCCCACACTGTAACACCTCTCTTTAATGGATTACGTTTGTTTATCCGTATGAATATGAAAATTTATTATTATTATTATTATTATTATTATTATTATTATTATTATTATTATTATTATTATTATTATTATTATTATTTGTTTGGGTCGCCATGCTGCTTGACAACAACAATTCTTTTAATAGTTTGTTTTCAAAATAATCCTTCAGCTACATAATATAGGACAAGAACGTTTCTAACGTATCTCATATATATCAGGTATCCAGATTGTTGTACAGTTGGTGCAGATAACGTAAACAGATTATACTAATATGATATCACAGCAGTTTTCAGCATACAATATCAAGCAAAATTATTATTAATTAAAGAAATAAATAATGTTTTTTATACTTCAAGAGAGCAAATTATATAACAATTTGTATAAATTCTATTTTAGGCAAGATGATACTAACAGTAGTTTCAGCGGCGAATCTACAGCAACATATCTAAAACATTCATATCTTCATATGTACATTTAGCTCATTGTAAGAACAAATTACTAAATGATAACAGAACACAACAGAGTGCAATTGTCAATTAATCGGGTACTTTCTCATCCTTCATAACCTTCATAAAACATTTATCGCGGTCATTACATATACTTATTTTATACATTATCATTTTCATTTATTTATTTATTTATCCTCATATATATCAGGTATCCAGATTGTTGTACAGTTGGTGCAGATAACGTAAACAGATTATACTAATATGATATCACAGCAGTTTTCAGCATACAATATCAAGCAAAATTATTATTAATTAAAGAAATAAATAATGTTTTTTATACTTCAAGAGAGCAAATTATATAACAATTTGTATAAATTCTATTTTAGGCAAGATGATACTAACAGTAGTTTCAGCGGCGAATCTACAGCAACATATCTAAAACATTCATATCTTCATATGTACATTTAGCTCATTGTAAGAACAAATTACTAAATGATAACAGAACACAACAGAGTGCAATTGTCAATTAATCGGGTACTTTCTCATCCTTCATAACCTTCATAAAACATTTATCGCGGTCATTACATATACTTATTTTATACATTATCATTTTCATTTATTTATTTATTTATCGTCGTACTAATTATAATCTTCCCCTGTTGATACAACTCTGACATACGATATTCCGTTGAAAATTACACTATTCCAACATTTCCTTGACGTACATTTAATGATAAGATTGCTGCTATAAATAAGCCTAAGTAGGATACAAGTTTTTAGTTTCGATACTATAATGCTCTTGAAATTTTATATTATTAAAATAATAGCTATATCGAACTAGATTTGCTTGACATAGTTCTATAAATTGTAGATTTATTTTTGGTAACTTAAATTTTAGGCATTAAAGCTTAGCGAGATATAGGGATTAGGGACAAAAGCTACTTAGAACGACATTTCTATTAATCGCAAGTACACAATTTATATTAAACCTTATTTTTCGTAACACAATTCACTAAAATTAGATCTAGTACTTTCCTATATTTAATTGTAGATTATCTAGTCTTGACATAGCAAATACACTTTTAGATTGATAGTGTCAAAATTAACTTTTCATTCCGAACTAACAATTTTTTTCGTTCTTTTTCTTCAAAACTTCATTACTTAGAGACCAGAGAAATGGCATTCACGGAGATGACAAAAGCCTCTGTACAAAACACCTAAATAATGAACAATGTAATAGTAATAATAGAATGGAACATTATAACACATAGCACATAGACTGGCATAATTGGTTCCTCAAATTCAACAATAACAATATTTCATAACATTTTAAATAAGTCAATGTAAAGAATAAGGGCACACACAGACAAGAACACGTAATTCCTGTAATGTATCAAAGTGGTCCATTACAGTTTGCCACGTCTTGAAATAAAAAAAATATTTTTTTTCAATGAAATAAAACTGAACGAACTAGATTCACTCAACAAGTTAACATACTTTCACGGTCGCCAATTTGCGACGTTCTTCAGTACGATAAAATATTTTATCGTAATTACTCCACCGATCCTAAACCATTTAAAACTAATGTATCCTTTGTATTTACCTGTCACGACAATCTTATTAACAAACAACAAACAAACCTAATTTCGGTCATAACACATTCAACATATAATTAGCAAAATCTATATGTGAATATGTAAGTTGTACAACTTAAATTAATGAAGGTTGAAACATTATTCGTGTTCTCTTTTAGCTACCAATGTGAGCACATCTCATAATAGCAATACCATAAAATTTCCTCAGAAATTTCCAGTTTAGCAGTTCTTTTACGTAAAACCAGTTTATGATCCATCCGAGTTCACGTGTTTTCTTTGTTATTTTTTCTTTTGTATACATCTTGTCGCACGTAACTAGCTTCTTTCTTGGAGCTATTCACCCAACGCACTTTCTTCTTTATTTTATCTTTCATCCTATTTCGTTTACACCGCCAAATTCTTCTATTTTTTCTTCCTTTCTTAGTATTCATTATCCTCTTCATCACTTTGTTCCGTTCGGGCTTCTTCAGATACGTACAACCCTCTTTTGCTCGTTTAAGTTCACAAAATTTCATTTTCCTCTTCTTTCTGTGCTCTACTAGTTCCATTTCTGGCTTCTTCAGTTACATCCATCCATCTTTTGTTCGCTCAAGTCCACAAAATTTCATTTTCTTCTTCTTTCCGTGTTTTATTAGTTCCATTTCTTTTCTCCTTTCACTTGCTTTCTTATGTATCTCTTTTACCTCTTTTGGTGATGCTATTACAAGTATTTTATTTGTTTCTTTGCTCTCCAATTCTTCAGAAAGTTTAGGAGCTTCATATATTTGTTTCAACATGACTTTACTATCTTGTGGTTTTTTTTCAGGTAACGTAATGCATTTCTGAGTATCGTCTTGTTCATTATAAACAACACTAATCTCAATGCTTTCCTGTTCATTTCCAATAGTGGGCACACCTTCTGACGACAGAATCCCTCTATCTTTTTTTACTACTTCGTATGATCCTATTCGTACTTTGTGACACTGTAATAGATTCAACTGACTTGGCACGGATCCATGTATAATTTCCTCCATATCCAATTCTCTTCCAGCTCCATTAACTCTTTGCTGTTGCTCATATCTATCACAACTAGCTTCATCACGGTAATTCTGACAATGGTTCAAATATGCTGACCTATATCCACAAAAAGAGCAAAGAGCTAGTTTCCCTGAAACTGCCTTAGGTTCTTCGTGTAAAACCTCCGTTTGTACAATTTGCGAGATCTCTGCAGCATCCTTCACCTCTTTCATATATTGAGAATATTGTTTGTTGCTTACATGATTCTGTGTAATGCTTTCATGCAACTTTATATTTTCATATCCTGTTTGATCATTCGAATCACGCACCTCATTTAGATTGTCATTTGACTGTTGGATTAGCATCACTAAGAGTCTCTTAATAATTTCAAAAGTTGCATTAACGTCAACTAGGTTAGAGGACTTTTCTTCTTGTGGTACTTCTTTCACAACTAATTGCGGCAAAATTTCTTCTTCGCAATCGGTATTCACTTTCCCACTCTTACAACGATGACATACCCAAGCTTTTTCTTTTAAAATCAGTTGTTCAAATTTTGGTACAAGATGTTTATACATTTACAGTGATAAATACAATCGCACGTGTTACATATTGCGTCCTTCCTTCCACTATTTTGCGTTCTTCCTCGGCTGATATCGATTTGTTGATACAACTGGTATGCATTCTCACCTCACTATGTTCTTTCAAATCATCTGTCATCCACACATTTTGACCAGAATCGCATAATTCATACAGTTCTGAATATCTTCTTTCTCTCTTTACACTACATTCACTTACGTTACCTTTATGTTTTTTTATTTTTATATTATTTTTGCGCCTAATAAACTCCCTAAGTCACTTTCGCAATGTATTAGCTCTCATTGTTACTATTCTAGATATGACCTCCAATATCTATGTGTTGTTCTATAAATTTCTGTCCACAGTTCTGGCGAACAACTGTAAGTGTTTCCATCACCATGGAAACGCATCCTGAGATGGGTTCAGCCATTTGTAACACCTCTCTTTCATAAGTTACGTTTGTTTATCAGTATGAATATGAAAAATGTATTATTATTATTATTATTATTATTATTATTTGTTTGGGTCGCCATGTTGCTTCACAACAACAATTCTTTTAATAGTTTGTTTTCAAAAGAAACCTTCAACTACATAATATAGGACCAGAACGCTTCTAACGTATCTCACATGTATCAGGTATGCAGATTCTTCTACAGTTGGTGCAGATGAAGTAAACAAATTATACTAACATGGTATCTCAGCAGTTTTCAGTGTAAAATTTCACGCGAAATAATTATTAATTAAAGAAATAAATAATGATTTTTATATTTCAGGAATGCAAATTTTATAACAATTTGTATATATTCCATTTTAGGCAAGATGATACTAACAGTAGTTTCAGCGGCGAATCTACAGCAACATATCTAAATCATTCATATCTTCATATGTACATTTAGCTCATTGTAAGAACAAATTACTAAATGATAACAGAACACAACAGAGTGCAATTGTCAATTAATCGGGAACTTTCTCATCCTTCATAACCTTCATAAAACATTTATCGCGGACATTACATATACTCATTTTATGCATTATCATTTTCACTCATTTATTTATTTATTTATCGTCGTACTAATTATAATCTTCCCCTGTTGATACAACTCTGACATACGATATTCCGTTGAAAATTATACTATTCCAACATTTCCTTGACGTACAGATTGCTGCTACAAATAAGCCTAAGTAGGATACAAATATTTAATTTCGGTACTATAATGCTCTTGAAATTTTATATTATTGAAATAATAGCTATATCGAACTAGATTTGCTTGACATAGTTCTATAAATTGTAGATTTATTTTTGGTAACTTAAATTTTAGGCATTAAAGCTTAGCGAGATATAGGGATTAGGGACAAAAGCTTCTTAGAACGACATTTCTATTAATCTCAGGTACAGAATTTATATTAAACCTTATTTTTCGTAACACAATTCACTAAAATTAGATCTAGTACTTTCCTATATTTAATTGTAGATTATCTAGTCTTGACATAACAAATACATTTTTAGATTGATAGTGTCACAATTTACTTTTTAATCCGAACTAACAATTTTTTCTGCTTCTGTACAAAACACCTAAATAATGAACAATGTAATTGTAATAATAGAATTGAAAACTATAACACATAACACATAGACTGGCATAATTGGTTGCTCAAATTTAACAATAACAATATTTCAAAACATTTTAAATAAGTTAATGTAAAGAATAAGGGCACTCACAGACAAGGCCACGTAATTACTGTAATGGATCAAAGTGCTCCATTAAAACACACAAAGTGTTTGTGCACTACAAATTCACTTACAATGAACTGGCATACTATCAGACTTCACAAACTAGAGCTGAACGATCTATCACAAGGCCACCGCAGATGCAAAAGTAGTTTAAGTTCACCTTACATTCACAGTTTTTGATTCATAAGTGTTTTCATTCTGAAATAAAGTATCCTATGTTACCTACGTGATAACAAAGGTAATTGAAATGTATTCAGGAATTAGCGCAATTTAATGTAAAATTAACCAACATTAAAGTTGATGTTAAAAGATCGAGGAACGCTAGACGTCACGCCTTCCTGCGCCCAATGCAATCATTTAAGAAGTAGAGGGACGATAGAGCTATTTTTGGAAGTGGCGTAAAGTCGACCACCTGCGTTCGCCTCACTTTTCACCTTAAATTTAACATCTTAAAATTGGAAACTAATTGCAAAATGAATACGTCATTTGAGGTGAATCAATATCAAACACTTTGCCAGAACATTTACATGGGAGGAAAAAAAGATAAGCGGAACAGCCAGATTATTATATAAAATAAATAGCGTCTCCAATGCTTGAATTCTGGAAAACGAAGGAAAACAACAGGAAGAATAAATCCAACTCTCCTTAAGCGATTCACTGAAACAATGTCTAATCTATAAAAAACCTTTCATATTAACACCGAGAAATCCCTTTGACGTTAATAACGAATTAAATAAGAACACTATCCATTACATTGTATGGGATATTGTGACAAAGAAACAATAAAGAAAGCTTGAAAACACACCGCATTTAACACTATAGTGTGCGACGGTTTTAGATATCTAACATATGGGGAAATAAACCTACATAAATTTATATTATTGGAATGTAGTAGTGTATATTGGTAACTTCTGTACCAAAATTCCAGGCCAAACATTCTGGACATATCTTTGACCAGCACAGAAGAATAGCACAAAGCATTTATAAAAGATCTTATACAACTTCTGAGCCAAAATTCTAGGCCAACCCATTTCGGATATATCTTTGAGCAGCAAATATCCTCGTTTGTACGGGATTTAACGCAATTCCTATAATTAGATATGTTGGTTAATTTTAGGTCACAGCACAGAAAGTTAGACCAAAGTATTTTCAGAAAGAACTTTATTATCTTCCCCTTTACACATAAAAGAGGAGTAGTGCTCTTCGCATAGGACTTATGACATTTAAAGTCATAAAAACGTATAATTATATCCACTATTCTTCTATCTTATAATGTCCCCATAGCGGGGTATGTATTCCATCTTCAAGAACACATCTCTTATCTCTACACAACTTAAAGCTAACTTATTTACTTCGATACTGTACAAATCGTGGTTATAATTTATGATTAAATTCGTATTTTTATAGTATTATTTTTGATTAAATAAGCAGTCTTTATAATCGTTAAATTAAAGTTCTTTACTTATAACATTTTTCTTAACTCCTTTTGCTCTTTATCTTCTCAAATGTGATTGAATGCATTTTTGATCTTAAGCCAACAAATTCTTTTATAATTGTTCCTTTGCGTTTTTTCTTTCATTTTACCAAGTACTTTGTAATTTATTTGTGGGATCTCGTATTTGTTATTTTTGGGTAATCACTAGTATCGAAGTAATTAATAAAACTTTTAAAGTCTTCATATATATTTTTAGTTTGAATTTGATAAATGTAACTATTTGCATCTGTGTAACAAATTTCTATTTTGTTTTGATACTTAGGTTTCAGCACATTATAGTGAAAACCATACATTAAGTGCTTTGACAAAATATAAAATGAGCATACCCACATAAATAGTTTTGTTAAAGTCCTCTATAAATCAATTCATGAGAACAGCTACTTAGTTTTTTGTAGAGCTTATATAGTTCGGTTTTGTTACAAGATTCTCAATTTTTTCTCATCACTTACTAGTTTAATATTAACTCTCTTCCTAATATTTTCCATAGTTTTTCCCAAAACTGAATTGTTCATTAGCTTTTAAAGTCTTTATCATAATTATTTGTTGCTCTAGTTCTCATCTGTGTTTTTAAAAGTATGTAATTCTTTAACCAATCTGTTTGATGAAATCCTATTACTCGGTGGGTTTTCTTAAGTTTTAATCCAAGTGATAAACATTGTTTTGAGTTTCGATAGTGAATTACATATTTTTCTTTATCGTATAATGTTGTTAATTGTTTTTATTGTTTTGAACTAGGTGGGCACATGTTTTGAGGAGCTAATGGACAATCTCTGTGATAGTCATGCAATACTTTCTGATATTCAGGATCAACTTCTTAAGTGTCAGGATCATTTGCAAAATCTGTTTGTTTTATTTCCTCTTCACTTAGTCAATGAAATCTCTTAATTGGTAAGTATTGGCTAATTGAACACCCATACAAATTGTTAGCATCCAAGTACATTAAGTAAGAATCTTTATTTTCATTATAATTTTTCATAAATTTGTTGTTTTCTTTTACGTACATTTAACTACATTTTGAAATTTCACCTCTTATTCCTTTCTTTATCATCAATACCATATCATAATCTGTTAATAATTCTAATTCTATATTTGTCATTTTTAACATTGCATCCCAAGCTAAACGTGGTGCTAACATATACCAAGCAGGATCAAGACCATAAGCTTTAAGACATGTCTCACTAAAATTCTCGAATATATCAACTAACAATAATATATCTGTTTTTAATTAGAAATCATGGTATTGTCCGAGATTTTAGATGTTAAATGTTTCCCATACTTTCATTGCATGCTCATCACTTATATATGTGTTAGTGAGCTTATTGAAGAATGCTTCCTTTGGTAGAAATTGTCTCTGTCTAAACTTATCCCAGTCACTAACATAATCGTACGGGTAAACACCTTTTCTTATTACAAGTTTGAATTCCTTTTTATTGGGATAGAAGTGTTGTGTGGGAGTCAGTTGTTCTCTCGTTTGTTTGATGATAATGTGTCTAAACTACATTCCATAGATCTAAACGAATCTATGAATTTTAATTAGATAGTTCCAACCTTTTTACTGAATAAAATGTAGCGTTCTTCGTTGTAGGTATTAAATCAATTGTTTCTTTATTGCATCAACGCTCTTAAATGAATAGATGAGAGTCATATCCTGTTATCTATAATGACTGGTACAAGCTTTGGAACTTTATCTTTTAAATTAAAATTATTACATAAAGGAGCTATAAATTTCCCTGCTACATGATCATGATGTTTAAATTTATAATTCTTTTCAGCGTATTTTTCTCTGCAGTAATACGAAAATTCAGATTAATTAAACTCTTATCTCTGTTTCTTTGTTAAAGGCAATTCATTATTTTGCTTATAAATGTTTGAATTCCTTTTTGCTTCTTTCTGCAACTTATTTATGAACTTTTAAACGGCAATTTTACCTCTAAACAAAATAGGTTCGTTATAGTTCCATCACCTTATACAATGTAATAACAAAATCCAGATGGTTTGTGTTTTTAATATTTTTGGTCTATGAGATATTTTCTGTTTAATATGCTTCACATCCCATATCCTTATGTAATAAGCATTCGAAATCAGCATAGATAACAAATGGCATTCTCATTTTGCTTTGATAGTTTTTAAATTTAACATATGTGTTTTTTTCAGGAATTATTATTTTTACGGCTTTGTTTGATGAACAATCTTGCTCATGTTTATTTAACGAACTTTGTGAATAAAAATATAAAAAAAAACATCGATCACATAAATATTTTCGAGCTCTCGTTTCTGTTATTTGAGAACTAACTAATTTACTCAAGTCTTTAATCCAACAAAAATGTGTTTTAATTTTCTATTCTACAAGTTGTTTTATATATAATATATTCACAGGTTTTTCTTTTTTAATCTGTGTGTTATGTAATATATAGATTGAATAGTCTTTATCATATGCATAGACATTTACAGAAATATTAAATAATTTTCGACTTTTGGAATATCGGTTAGTTTTACAGGAAACTGAGTATCTCTTAGTTTATATTCTAAGTTTGTCAATAGTTTATTACTTTTGGTACTCGTTCAGGATTTGAATTTGTATGACATAAGGCTCTGTATAATGAATATAAGAAGCATTTTTGATCTTCAATCTTTACATTTATTACTGCCTTTTTGTTTTGAATTTGTTCAGGTAATTCTATGTATGATAATCGTCTGTATGGTACATATTTAACGGTTGCTAGTTCTAAATAGATAATGTATAAATAGTTAATGTTAATAAATAGAGCCCTGCCAGAACCTCTAGCTTGAAATACATCCACTCTTCTTCTTAATGGTTGCTTCATATTAGTTAGTGCTTCTTATAAATAGATTGATTGGTATATTTCTCGGTTTTCAGTATTAAAGTAAAACACTTGATTTTCTTTTCATTTCTTATATTTACAACTTCAACATAGATTACTTTTCAATGAGCCATGTTTTTGTAAGCTGAGTTGTATTCTGTTTAATATAGCTTTGGATGTTGTTTTAATATAATGTTCTAATGCATCTTCTGGTTTATATTGTGTTGTGAATCTCCATGTTTCTAATCTTGATATAAATGTAGTATTTTGACGTTTTACATCGATTGGTATTGATTCAACTTAGATTTTTGGTTCTTCAAATACTTCTTTTTTTAAATTGAAACAGTTTTAAAGCTCTCTTCCTAGCTATGTCTTAGGCTTTGGTTTTCCATATATCTTTTTTTTTTTTTTTGAATGGAAATGTTCGGGTAAAGTTTAATCTGTTTTGTTCATCGTCATGTTCTTTAATACGATACATCAGTTCTGCTTTTCTTAATCGGGAATATCCTTTTATTCCCTTTTCTTCACATAAGATTTTCAATTCAACTACTGTATGTTTAATTAAATTATTCATTATTATTCTCTCGTTTTTATTATATAAAAATAAATTATATCATTTTTGATATCTAATACAACAGCTAATACTCATGTGACGTAGGAAATCTAAAGGTTTATTAGTATATTGTATTAGAACAGGGCTTTCATGGGCTTACTCCATCAAAGTTACTATTGATATAATAAAACTATTTCATTTTTAAGGATCTATCTCACCACCATCACTTTCGCTATTACTATTCCAATTTGATTCTGGCGTATATCTTTATTTTTATTGTTCCTTTAATAACATTTTCTTTTCTCTTAGCAATAATTGCTTTCCTAGTAGTGCTGTTATGAGTTTTAGATATTCATGTATACTGTTAAGTTTATTATGTATCAAATCACATTGCTTCGCTGTATTTATTATATACAAAATTATTTATTTTAAACAAAGCATGTAAATGGATATTATTTTTTATTATTATAAAAAGCGAGGTTATGGAAAAGAAAACTATTCCCCAACTTAAACAATAATGTGGGTTGAATGTAATACATGGTTATTCGAACTTTAGAAAGGTAGAAATAATAACCTTAATCAACGAGCACAATAATAAGTGTTTAACAACTACTGCCACAAATTCACAACAACCAAGTAAACAAGACCAATAAAGATGAACATAAAATACATGATCCAAAAATTAAATCTTGAACATCTGGATACTAAATCCGATTTGTAGAAAACTAGTTATAGATGTACTTAACAGTCGAAAATTCAAAGAATTGAAACAAATTTCAGAAATAAAGAATTTACCCAATGACTTCCTACATACTTTCGGAAACAAGATACATTGGTGTTCAGTTACATCAAACCGTAAACAATCACTTTCTTTTATTGAACGTGATGAAGAACACATTGATTGGCTCAGATTCTCAAACAGAAAATACTTACTTAAACACGAAAACATTATTAATAAGTATGGTGATAAACTTTTCTGGGGCAAATTGTGTTAATCAAGCTATGGTTTAAGGTGTTATCCTTATTTAAAACCAGCATTCGTATTAACCATAAAGAACATACAAGACAACTTATTTATTGGGATTACTATACGTACCAATACGCTCAACAAATCACTGAAGATTTTCTTAATGATTTTAAAGAAGTTGATTGGCTTGTGTTCAGTGAAAAAAAATTCTGTAAAAATTATTCACAGAAACTAGCTATTGAAGTGTGTACACAATTGAAAGAATATTTACATTGGGGCACACTCTCTTCTAAAACACATTTACTTAAATTTACGTTCCTAAGAACCTTTAAAGACAAACTCTATCGGGATATAGTTTCTAAAAGTTGTCCCATCTCAGGAAAAGAACAAACAGCCTTCTTGAGCGAATTTGGTTCTCTTATCAATTGGAAGCCATTACATCACTGCTAGATGAAACATACGTGAGAAAATATCAAAATAAAGTTTATTGGTCCAGAGGGTCAGTTTACAAGATAGAAGCGAAAAATTTATTCTTGAGTTTGAAAACAAAGGTTTACAATTAAACTGGATAACACACACTTGTTTAATAGGAAGTAATTTGAAAACTTTCTAATAAATATCAGGGACAAAATCAATATGGCTGTATTCTTAAGAGTAAAAAGCATGTACCTGATTCCCTCAAATACTAACTAAAGCTACTCTCAACAGATTTCACTTAATATAGAACTCAGAATGTCCAATATGAAAAGAAATAAAAACTCAATTGTTTAAAACGACGTGTAGGCATGTATTCTGTGTTGAGTTGTTGCTTACTTGGTTAAGAGATAATAACACTTGTCCTTTGTGTAGAACAGTTATTAGACTTAATAACAATAACAACAATAATGAATATCCTAGAGAATATATTGATTTCGGTAATCAGATTGTTTTTGATTACACTGAAGAAGAAGAAGAAAAAGAAGAATAGAGTTAGGATAATACATTGGAACTAGCATCATTAAAGATTGATGTTGGGTAACTTGTTAAAATACTTTTATGAACAAATAATCATAAAAGTCATATTAAAAGTTTCTACATGAGATTAGATGTTAACCGATTATATAAACAATCAATTTCTTTTACCAAATCTTCTCCTGATATGGATATCCAAAACTGCATATGGTGCTGCTATTTCTTTTAAGCTCTCGTTTTTAAGAACAACTCTTCCATCGGTTTTTCTATATCTTGCATTCGTATTTGGAGTAACTTGTTGTTGCTGCGATATTGTAGAAAATTTTGAATGAAATAATCTTTTATAATATTACAACATTTATCGTAAAAATCAAATGATAACCATGAAGCTATGTTGACAAGTATTCTTTTGCGCATGAATGTTCCAGAAATTATATTATTTATTTTACTATCTGCAAGTGTTATTTCGCATGTTGCATTTTTAAAGTTACAGATATTCCATGAACTTAACTTTTTAGAGTAATAAGATGTTAGTTCTTTTAATTCTTTATTTTGATACCAATGATCAAACCTCTTACCACCATCTTGACACAATTTAGTAACATTTAAGTATCCTGTACTCTTATCTATAATAAATTTAAAATCGCCCTTACCAATCGCCCAAACTTCCCATACCAATTGTAATATGTTCGTAACAAATATTGTTTAAAATAAAAGAATTACTTATAGTGCCCATATATATTGTATAGAAAATATTTTTAACTTTATTTTCATTATCCACTTGTTACTTTTATGATAATTTCATTGGTCGGAATTCCGGATCTGGTAATATATGCTATGAGTTCTTTGGATTGCATATTATCTCTGCAATGTTCAAACTTTTCCTGTCCTTTTATGGCTAGTATTCTATAAAAGACAACATTTATATTACAACATTACTTTTATCTATCCAGCTATTATGCGAATCATCAAATCCTAACCATTTAACATATACTTTCTTACCTTTCTATCTTAACACCTTATCCTCCAAATATTCATCTTTACTTACGAACATAATCACAAATCTTATTCTTTGGTTTAACATGCTAATATTCCTTCTCATACACTTTATCCAATTTTATTTGCTTATTATTTTTATTAATTTCTACAGGCTATAAAACAATTGTTCTATGCACTCGAGTATTATATTCGCTAACTCGTGCTGGTTATATCCACATCCATTTATAATTTCCTTGTGTTATAAATGTCTTCCACATGATCTATTAAATCAATCAACAACAGAAGCTTTTTTACTGCTATGGGTTGAGTAATGATTAGCCTTATTGTAAAACTTTTTGCCTTGATCAGTTTGTAAGTTACTAGATTTCTTAATTTTTGATATGGATTCAAATGCTTCTGTAACATTCTTACCGCTCTTTTCTTTACCAGGAACCGCAAACGCGTATCCGGGAAGACATTAATAATCGTTAGCAGATACTTATAGCATTTGTTTAACGTGGAGACGCCTTTTAACACACCACTATCCATTTCCACAAGATCTGATTGCCACAAATCATCTATACCTATAATAAGAACACTTAACCTGGGATAGTTCTTTCTTGCTGGTTTGTGAGTTTTTTGTATAACGTCTTCTCTAACACCTTTAGTTTCTTCTAGTCAATCTTTCTTCTTAACGAGTCAATCTTTCTTTAGTGAGATTTAGTAACACTACACATAGAACAAATAATTTCTTAATATTTTTCCATTCTTATTTCGCTCTATTCTAATTGTACCTTTTTTCTTATATGTTGATTTCTTACATTTAACACTATATATCATGTTTATTATATAGAAATTTTAAAATTATCATTTCCTAATACTACACTCCTAACATTATCATTATCACTTGATTCGTTTTCATCTTCATCTTCTCTTTCTATATACATAATCAGTAACAATTTGCCATATCTTAGATCAGAATCTTTGGATGGTTTAATTGCTAACTGATCATTTATATTAAAGTGTAATGGAAAACTTTAACTAGAGCATCATTTAAAAAGATGTCTCTATGATATGAATTGAGACTTGATTGTATATGCATTAACTCACTTCTCTAAAGAAATTTGTAGGCGGTACCTAAATTATGTACGAAAAAGACTGGTTTCTCAACATCTTCTTCTACCAATCGATATGGTAATTCTACAGTTTCTTTTAATTAAATAAATTGAACTCTTGTTTTGCTGATTCAAGCTGCTCTAATGTTACAACATCTTGTTTGTCGAAAGGATTAGATATATTAACCAAACTTTTATTCTCCAAATAAACCCAGGATGTACATTTGGACGTAAAAATGTCTCTTATTTTATATTCTCTAAGCTCTTCTTTCCTGACAAATGTTTGTAATAGCATCTCACTGCTTTCTCTACTTTTAATGTTACCAAAAATATACATATTTATTCTATGGTAAATGTTCTTTTACGGAAGCTCTCTTTCTATGTTCATTACAACAGACAATAATTTTCCTTCTTCCATAGGAGAATTTGTATTGGGTTTAATCGCAATTATATCGTTCTTCTTAAAGCCAAAAGGTAACTCTTGAATCAAAGTACCGATCAAATATGTATCTAGAAAGTATTTATCAAAGCTTAATTCCATGTGCATTATTTTACTATTATTGAGAAATTTGTAACCATTAGAGAGAATAAATATTTTAAAGATTGGTTCCTCAACATTTTTAACTATCAATCGACATAACAGGGGTATAGTTTTTTTGCATAATTAATTTTTCGGTGTCTTTGTTCAAAATTTGGAAGTCTTTCTTTGTAGCAAACATCTTAGCATCAATCGCATCTTTAATGATGTATCTGTCTTGTAACGTTTCTAATACATTTTCAAATCGTTCTCTATCGTTCTCTAATTGGCTATAATACTGGCTTCTAATGATTTAAGTTGTCTTAGGTTAACAACATTATTTAAATTCTCCAGTAGTTTTAATTTATATTCACTAATATTAATATCAGTTATACTACTTTAAACATTACCAAAGATATCCATATTTATTATATAAAGAATATATCTGTTTAACAGCAAGAGGAACATTTATAGGAGCTCCGCCAAAATCAATCAAGTCGCCATTCTTATCTCGGAACTTTGAAATTATTAAATTTATTGTGATGTATTGGGAAAATATCTTTTTTCTAGCCTATAATTAGTTCTCTAAATTCGGCATTTGTTCTAAATATTGCGATTAAATCTGTTTCGTTATGTGTTGTATTATTATGTTTTAGAATCATACCTTCTACTAAATCACAGTGAATATTGATTGTATGAAACGGATGTAACTTTGGTGGCTTATCTCCGATATGTTCTATGTTTTTTAGCTAAATTCTTCTCACTAAACCCTAATACAGTATTAATGGTATCTAAGATTATGGCACAATTCTCATTAAATATTTTAACTCTATATTTCTTTTGTCCTCGGTAAATTTAATATTTTTAGAAATATCGGAGGAGCATGGAGGGTTTGATTTAATATATACTTCTAATTCTTTTAAATTGTATTGAACACGTTGAAATACGAGTTGTTCTGAAAGTATAGATTAGCTACTATAAAATGTTAATTTATTATTTTTTCTATAATATTTGTTAAGTATTTTGTATATAATCCTGCAGTAGCTACTTCTAACTTGTTTTCAAACAGATAATGCAGATACATGTTTAATAGAGACGAATAACGATTTAAAATACATATTCCCATTTATTATATAATAAATAATTAAAATTGATAATTGGGATATTCAAGTAAGGCTAACAGTAGAAACCACAAAGAAAAAGCAGAACGGTATGTTGTTACTTGATGATATAAGATGTTTAATAGTTGGGCCTAGTGGGTGGGGAAAAACAACCTTAATGCAACGATTGATAATTTCTTGTTGGCTCCTGAATGGTTAAAATATGCAAATGTTTATTTCTATTTTAAAAGTTTCAGTCAACCTAAATACCAACAACTAATACACTTTTTCAAGATATATAATGTGATATTAAAGATACAGTAGCAGTAGTAAAAGGAAACAGCGAAGAGATATTAAATTGCATGAATGTGAGTGCGATTCTGTGGTAGTGCTTGATAGTTTCATTTTAGAAGAACAAAACAGCGTGAGAGAATATTTTACCCATAAAGGTTTGAATGTCTATGTCTCGGACAAACATTCTAAAGTACCAAAACCAATAATTATAGGTAAATTCAACTTTCTTTCTTTAGACAGGACAATGTGAATCTAAATCACATGTATGATGAGTTTGTTGGATCTGATATGTCGTTTGAAAAATTACGATCTGTAGCCAATAAGTGTTGGGAAGAAGAGCATGGTTTCTTTTACAGTAGATATGAAAAGGAAAACGAATAATGGTAAATAAAGAAATAAAATTAAAGAGTTTCTAAAAGTGTAAGTTAAATATAGATAAACATAGATGAACGTGTATGTTATTTTACGTTATGTAATGTTGTGTTATTTTTTGTGTTTTTTTCTTTATACAATAAATGGATGTTAATAAAGCTATGAAATATACAAAGTTAAAAGAACTTGCTGAAATATTTAAGGAAAGTAAACAGGCTAATCGAAGTAAATATAAATAATAAAAGATCAAGAGCAGCCTGTATTGATGCAATTAAAGATTTAGGGCAAGGTATATCAAATGTAACAGAAGAAAATAAAAATCTAATTCGAGAATTAGTTCCAGTTGTACGTAAAAGTGCGGAAGTAGATTCAAGCTTATTAATGACACCTCCTATTTATGAGAGTTCAATAAGCGAAAGTGATACACCTATAGTTGGCAAGATTGCCTCAAGGTATTATACAACTAGAGATGATAAGAGTTTTGGAATACAACTATATGATGAAGATGAGAAAATCATACATATGATTGGGGATACAGAAGGTAAAATTCATGGTGATGATTTACTTATTAATAATCGACATTATACAGGAACAGAAGGTTTATGGGAATTACTAACAAAACATAATACAAAAACATAAAGCATAAATATCTCAAAGGTTACGAAATGTATCTTACATATAAGAGAGTTACCATTAGAAGAGTGAGATGTATCACTATCCTAAAGCGTTTGAATTTTAATCACTATCCTAATTTTGAAAGCGATCTACCAGATAAAACGATTTGTTATGTTGTTATGATTGATAAGAAGAATCTTGAATACGATGTACAAAAAAAATAACTGAGAAAAAATAAATCAATTATATTTTATTAGATGTTTAGTTTGTAATTGTTTTTATGAGAATATCATAAAAACTTATTTTTTTAAATGAATATTTCAGATAACATTCCACGAGAGAATCTAATTGCTATTATTGAAGATACTATATTAAATCTTGAGTAAATATTAACAAAAACAAATCGAAGTCCAATGAGAATGAAATATGTCTGTATTACTCATTAAGTTATTAATTCTACTCTCAGC
Organism: Thermobia domestica; assembly: GCF_964235325.1. NCBI lineage: Eukaryota > Metazoa > Arthropoda > Insecta > Zygentoma > Lepismatidae > Thermobia > Thermobia domestica. Next base: position 293,364,071 of record NC_137456.1, on the reverse strand, counting down.
TTCTGCAGGGTTTATTAATATATTTATTCCCGCTACAGTGTATTCGATTATTACAACAGCATTTGCATCAGCTTCGTCAGTAATCACTGGTCTATTAACACGATTTAATATAGCTTCGAAGAAGGAATATTATAAAATATGGTGAATAAAATTGAATTGTATAAAGATGATCTTAATGTTATTAAAGTAATGAATGAGGAAATAACAGATGAACGTACAAAAGATGTTGTTGATAGAATTATCCATATATTGAATGAGATAATACCATTAAATAATCATAAGTTTTTTTCTTTTAAATTTTGTGTACAATATATTGAAAATAGCATCACAATGAAACAAGAAAAACAATATTAATGTTTTAAGACTTGTTAAATTGCAAGATCTAGAAGAAGAAAATAATACAAAATAACCTTATGGAAATTGATTTCAAGAAAATACACTAATGAAAGAGTAGTAGTATATATAAATGGAAAATACAAAACATTATTACGACAGAGATATAATGATGATACTGATTGTTAAAAAGAGATGTAAACTAAGAAATTGTTAATGAGTTATGATGGAATGAAATATCATTCTAATGTTTTTTTTGAAAGGGAATCCCAACAGTAAAAAAGAAATAAAACTATTTTTAAATAATAAATTAACTAGTTAGTATGGAACCTCAAAAAAATTCATTCTTACTAAAAATTTGAATGTAGTTGTGAAAATGTACAAAATAAAACAAAAGTACTATTCCAAATCAATGGTTGTTTATTCAGCTTGAACTATAATCAATGGACTGTGTTCAGGAAATCATTGTTTTCCACAGAGAACGAAGTTAGCTGAAGATTCAGTGGTCAGTATCCAAAGTTGTAATTTTAAGTTCGTTTTATGTGATTTTATGGCTATGAAGTCATAAAAGCTGAGATCTAGACATAGACAACGCATAAGAAAAACAGGTACTTTTGAATGGAATTCGAATTTCAAAGATTATTATATAAATAAGAAAGATATTTAAGTTTTTGTAAAAATAACCTTTAGATATGCAGCCTGTAAGACTTTCAAAAGATAGTAAATTTATTTCTGTATTGATTTTCGTTTGAATGTTTAAAATCGATGGATATTTGGCAAAGTTATAAGAAATTCAAAATTTCGGAAATTTCTTACAGGTTTATATTTGAGTTTTAGGGAAAATGTTATTCTTTGAGAAAGCCTTAAAATTTTATATAGGCTATGGTAGTATTTCCTTTTTTCAAATATCTCAATTCTATGATTTTGCAGTGTTGCAAACTTAGAATCTAATTTGTTACAAGATTTATTGATTTTTTACTTTATAATTTGGCATCACTTATGGGTCAGCTAAGGACTAATTGCCGAAAATTAAATATCAGCCCTCTATCTCTTGTAGTAACCAAGATATCAGAAAACAGCAAAATGTCTTTCTTTTCCACCCCAAACAGTTAATTTACTTTCCACGATTATAGCGCCATATTATGCATCGAAGGAAACATGTTGATGAAAGCCTACATAGTTTGGGCCGTATAATCCAAATCTGCAATAAAAGATAGGGGTTTCCAATTGAAATTTCAAAGGTGACCCCACGTCAGCCCCCAGGGCGTAGGTCTAGAGGTTCGAGTTTGGCATCATCAGAGTTTTTTTTTAATATTACTAAACACATGTTTTGGGTTTCTCGCTTCAAAGTTCAGTTCTCGAGTTATTCCACCGTATCCAGATTTTGATTCAATCTATATATGTTCTTCTATAGACGAGTTATATCCCTCTAAAGTCGGAAACTCACTTAGTTGTTTGCATACTTCCACAAAACATACAAACACCAAATTTTGCATACTTTTTCATCATGTGATGTGAGTAATGGGAAAATTCCGATATCATGAAAAGGGCGACATTTTCCATGTAAATCAAGTGTCGAAATTTTTCGTCGTTTCGACATGCTGGTTTTTAGAGTAGTTCCGCACATGATAGAAATGTCATATTTTGTCAGACAGTGAAGATAAGAACATTGTTTATGCTAGAAAAAAGAGCATTAAAATTACTTTTGGTTTGGTGGCGCAAATCGAAAAAAGGTGAAATTCGTAATGGTTGTGTCTAAGACCGAGGTGATGTTTATTCTGATGCGTAGTTTGCGAATCCGCCCTTATGCTTGAAAAAAATAGTCATTTTCGGTGTAAGAATGTGCTAGGAATGTTATATGGGGGCGTCTAATTCTAACTTGTAGATACGGTGGAATCACGAAATTGCGTTCAAGTGTGTAGATTGCAGCGTAATTAATGGAAAAAATCTGACATGTTGGAAAAGTCGCAATCTTCGATACAATATGGCGGCTGAAAAATTTGTAACCATGAAAATTGTAAGATGTGCTCAAGGTAGGTAAGCCAGGTTTTGCTACATTATTAAGGACGTTGTTGACTTTAAGTGAAGGAACAAACCGTTGCAGAAGTCGCCATCTTGAATGCAAAAATGCCACATTTTTCAATTGCCTTCATTTGGCCTGTTATGTGGTATGTTGAGGGTAATAGAACAAACGAAAATCAACGTAGTAAATTTGCTCTGTGGTAAAGCATCAGTGTTCTAAGTAATAGGTCTGGGTTCGAGTCCGAGGGGAACCTTGTACTATCTCTCGTTTTTTTTCTTATCACCGTTACTTCGTTTTAGCAAAATAGTTTGTGTTGGTATTGCGTGAACAATATATTTTCATTATTACAAACATAGACGGAAAGGATATATTTATACGGTAACTGTTGAGATGGTCTCGCAACTAGGCAGTATGTTCGTGTGAATCTTCGAGACGATACTCAACTATTTAAAAAGAAACATATGTAGCTTTGGAGATGGGGATCACCAGTGTTTCTTTCAGAAACAATGTTATGGGATATCACAGTTAATATTCCCAGGGGCACTGCGGATAATATTCTCTTTTTTATTCTATTATACACGTATTATTTGGTCTCCTGCGGGGGCACTCTAAGAGCCCCAAGGAGGCAGTGTACCTCCAAAAAACATTGAGCATCATTTCCACAATATAGTATCCAGACGAGAAAAAAATACATTTTGTCTCGCGAGAATAGTGTGTGCTTCAAAGAGGAAATGATTGCAAACAATTTCCCTTTTTTACTAGTCGTTTAGCTACATGCGTATACCAAGTTTCAAGTCTATACCACAACTGAGAAAGTATAAGATTATAAATTTTAAGGAATAACAAACACACACACACACACCTATATATATATATATATATATATATATATATATATATATATATATATATATCTATATATATATATATATACGCACCTTTTGACAATTGTCCCGTCGGCAGCGTATATACTTTTAATATATGAGATACGTGGAAGATTGCCCCTTTCGGTTCAGTAGTTTGTGTGCAGGACCGGTTGGAATAAAATGCGAACTATAATAGACTCAAGCTTATAGGCAAACGATATATGCTAAAAAATTCACTTTGAAAGAAAGAAAAAAGTAAGAAAGAAATTTGTCAGAAATCGAACTCAGGTCTCCTGCGCAATAGGCTCACGTCATTCCCCTACACTACAAAATTCCTTACATTTTCGACTTCCTACTTACTGCCCACATAGTACTGGTACATAGCGGGCCTGCATCTCGAGAATTATATACCTCTAAAGTCGGAAACACACTTAATTGTTTGCATACTTCCACGAAACATACAAACACCAAATTTTGAATACTTTTTCATCATGTGATGTGAGTAATGGGAAAATTCCGATATCATGAAAAAGGCGACATTTTCCATGTAAATCAAGTGTCGAAATTTTTCGTCGATTGGAAATGCTAGTTTTTAGAGTAGTTCCGCACATGATAGAAACGTCATATTTTGTCAGACAGTGAAGATAAGAACATTGTTTATGCTAGAAAAAAGAGCATTAAAATTACTTTTGGTTTGGTGGCGCAAATCGAAAAAATGTGAAATTTGTAATGGCTGTGTCTAGGACGTTGAAATTCCGAGGTGATGTTTATTCTGATGCGTAGTTTGCGAATCCGCCCTTATACTTGAAAAAGATAATCATTTTCGGTGTAAGAAAGTTTTAGGAATGTTATGTGGGGGCGTCTAATTCTAGAAAACTTGTAGATATGGTGGAATCACGAAATTGCGTTCAAGTGTGTAGATTGCAGCGTAATTAAGGGAAAAATCTGACATGTTGGAAAAGTCGCAATCTTCGATACAATATGGCGGTTGAAAAATTTGTATCCATGAAAATTGTAAGATGTGCTCAAGGTAGGTATGCCAGGTTCTGCTACATTCAATAACATTCAATAACAAACACAGACACACACACACACACACACACACACACACACATATATATATATATATATATATATATATATATATATATATATATATATATATTCACACCTTTTGACAATTGTCCCGTCTTCAGCGTATATACTTTTAATATATGAGATACGTGGAAGATTGCTCTTTCGGTTCAGTAGTTTGCGTGCAGGACCGGTTTGAATAAAATGCGACCTACAATAGACTCAAGCTTATAGGCAAACGATATATGTTATAAAAATTAACTTTGAAAGAAAAGAAAAAGAAAAGGTAAGAAAGAAATTTGACAGGAATCGAACCCAGGTCTCCTGCGCAGTAGGCTGACATCATTCCCCTACGCTACAAAATTCCTTACATTTGCGACTTCCTCCTTACTGCCCAAATAGTACTGGTACGTAGCGGATCTGCATCTCGGGATTAAACCTCAAAAATCGGAATAGTAATCGGATTATATATGTGTTTTTTAGTATCATTAAGGATATGATGTCGTGTTATTTGATTGTGATAAAAAATGAGAAAGACACCATTTTAATACATTGTTATAATACAATGTAAAAAGTGGTGTTGTTTAAAATGCTATAAACAAATTTTTAAAAAACCTCCGATAATATTCATATTCCTAATTACCTAGTAATTAATCGTCTTCATTGAAAATATAAGAGTAAAGATACAGGAAGACTGTATGTAATTGCCTTGTATATATAAACATTTCAATAAGTCTTGCTGCCCAATAAGTACATTTGTACCAAAGGACACCATTATAAGACAGTGTACTACGTTTCAGTGCAAAAACTGGTGTTCAATCAAATGTTATGAACTAATGTTTAAAAAGTCGTAACAAAATTCTTATTTGTAAATTAACTAAAAATTGTAGTCTTCGTTGAAAATACAAGACGAGAGATACAGATAGACTGCAAGAAATTGTCCAGTAAATATGGGATATTTAAAAAAGTCTTGCTGCAGGTAATATGTACTACTATGCCGAAGGTTTCCATTTTAAGGGACTTTGCTACATTACAGTGCAAAATGGTGTTCTCTAAAATGCTACGAACAAATGTTTAAAAAGCCACCTACAATATTCATATTTGTAAATCGCCTACAAATTGTAGTCTTCATTGAAAATACAAAAATAAATATACAGGGATACTACAAAAATTTGTGCAGTATGTATGAAACTTTTCAAGAAGTCTTGCTGCAGGAAATATGTACAACTATGCGCAAGGTTTCTATTATAATCCACTGTACTACATTACAGTACAAAAGTAGTGTTCACTCAAATGCGATGAAAAAAGTATAAACATTTTCCAACAATATTCATATTTGTAAATTACCTAGTAAATTGTAGTCTTTATTGTAAATACAAGAATAAATATGCAGGAAGCCTGAAATATCTTCCCACTCTTATATCACAGATATGAATTACTTTTCCTGCAGCTGATATGTACAACTAATTACAACGACAGTATTATAATATATTGTACTAAATTACACTGCAAAACATAATATTAAAAAAATGCTACGAATAAATATTTAAAAGGCTGTAAAAATTCACAATTGCAAACAGTGAGCGTTTTCAGAAAACGCAACGTTTAATAGGTATGATATTGCAAGACAGTGTCCGCTGTTTATGTTTCAGAAAATAAATTGTTGTTGTATCTAACATGTATAGATGTGCGCAAAGTGTACATTATAATCCATGTACATGATTGCCAGAGTAGAAGTAGCAATAGAGTTCTTTCTAATAAATTGTGTGTTTGCTGTTCAAAGTTAAATGGAATAAATAATACCGGTTGAATTGAAGTATTTGTTGATAACAGGTGTCTGCTGTAAAGGGAAGTGAATTCTTCAAGGAATAGTTTTCTAGAACATGACACATCATGGCAAAGCGAGCTCTAGCGAGTTTATATATAAAGTTCAAAGTGAATTAGACTACTTTAGATGACAGCTCTGTGCAAAAGTTAAGGGAAATATACATGTAGTTAACCAAGATCAAGCTGACACAATCAATAAATAATATCCTTGCATTTCTCATGAAGAAACGAGACTAAATGTTAGAACTTAGAAAAAATATCCCTCAACTTTCTAGTACGATACACGAGCTTAAAAACATGAAGCTTATAATCGTATTTATTTTTCCTTATGCCCCTCTCACATAGACTTAATTTCCTATTTTCCTAAAAAGACATTAGAGCAAGTTAATACTTTATAGTTTAAACCAACCGAAATAAGGCGACAAAACGCATGAACCATACCCCTGTAAAATGTGCCAATAATCGACCGGGTTCAAACCCAAAGTATTGGTTGAATCTGTTTTATATGTATAAATGTTCAGTGTTCTTAACAAAGTAACTGCTTAAAGGTTTATACACGAGGTGAATGCTAGTTCTAACACAAACCACTCAGAGAAGCAGTAATATATATATCGATTAAATATATATATCTAGGTATATTTGTAAACTAGTTTAAGATTCAAAATTATGTTTCATATATTTATTTTACTTTTTGTTTAAAAAAGTGCATTAAGTAATTTGTCATCACTCTGGATATTATGCAAATGTGTTGTTGCTGTTCTATTCAGATCATCCCGATCTTGCAGACAGAAAAAAACAAAAACAGGAAAATGAGGAAAAACCAAAATCATACAAGCAAGCAAAGAAGTCGTACCTTAAAACATAACAAAATATGATTGGCTTTATATAATAAACCAACATTAATAGAGTGTTAAAAATTCTTTTTCTATACTTGATGTTGATTACGTTTAAATATAATAGTATATAAGACACGTGGCGCACCATATAATGTCTGGTTCATTTAAGTAATAATTTTTAAATTTACTGCCGTATCCATTTTCATAAGATTTTGAACTTGGTGGTAATTTGCCAAAATAAATCAAGTACTACCTATTAGTTGACGGTAATTCTTAAAGTAAAATTTACTGTTTTATCAACAGTTCATATATAAATGCACACATTTACTTCACAACTGCATTTAAGGGTCTACGTCCTTCACGAGTAGCAAATTTATTTTTTATACATACCTGCTTTTGAATTTCGCTTAAATTTAGACGTAAGAGCATTGTGTTATTCTCGTATCGACGAAACTCTTTGAGGGTTGAGTCCTTTATATTAGCTAGTTCACATAAAAATCGTTGCAAATACTGTTCATCCTTCACGTCATAATCTCCTAGCATGCTAGAGTTAAGAAAGAAAATTCAGTGAATCAATAATTTATTTTTGCAAAAACCTATATGTTTATGACAGTTAGTGTAGTCATCCCTATTAGTGTGCTTAATATTTCTTTATTGAAATAACTTAGTGGATAGAAATTGTTCTATTTCGAGAAACGATAAGAAACCGAAACTAACAATTGAAGAGATGAGTTAATTGTTTAAATATGGTTATCAAAGACGCTGCTATTGGATGTCGTAAATTCCGTAAATGATAATGAGTATGTTGTTTGATTTTGTTATTTTATAAAAGGAAAACGTGCACATGCTAATAAATTTAATTTGATTCAAAATTAATAATATGCCAATACTTTAAGTATTCGAAACTAACTCAGAAAAATTAGTTAAAGGTATTCCCTACCCTCAGAAATCATTCAATATTATACCTATCAATATAAAGCATTTTTATTATATATTGCGTTGTGTGTTACAATAAGAATAATTTTCGGAATTATTTTTCTATACAAATATTTATAAAATGGAACTATATGCAAATACGTATATCCATTAGTGTACTGAATATAATTATGTTCCTGTTAGAAAAATAATACAAACGCAAGTAAGATAAATTATTAAAAGTTGAAAAAAAAATAGATTTATGACTTTGTTATTGAAAGACGTACGCGACACATTTCAGTTAGACTTTATTAAAGAGGATTGAAAGGAATCGATTTTGTAATCAGGACTCAGTTATTTTATCGATTTCGTTTACTTTGTCTAAAAGAAACCCGCTTCTACTTTCCAGAGAATTGCTAATAATTTGAAAGAAGCACTTTAGTTTATTTACTTTTGTCAGCATTTTCTAATATGATAAAGGAAAGAAGTTACATAAATTACCAAAATACATTAAAAGCTATCGATAATCGAGATAATATCACGCATACTTTTCAAAATAAGAAAAATCTACGAAACGATATTTGTAATCATATATTTATACTATTAGAGGAGTATTTTTATTTTTACTTTTATTGGACTAGTGTAGCAATGAAGTAGTTATTAGTGTACATCAGGTGTTCGAAGAGTTAATTTTTAAGTGTTTGCGCACGTGAAGAAGGTCTATTTCAATTGTAATTTTATGGTTAGCCAAAGCGAATAACTGAACTCAGATATGTTAAATCCATCGCTACAATATAACTATATACGAAAAATATATTATGGATAATTTTAAAATCCGCCTTTTTTCATGTAATATCCTTTTCTCACTATGTTTGATATCAGTTAAAATCGGGGCTGATTTGTTTCTTAAGAGAAGAATTATGATTTATTGTTACAGAGATACAATGTTTACAGTGTTCGTAAAACTCGGGGTAAAAACTAAGATCTAGCAAAGGAAATTTCGAATCTATTCTGCTTACTATGTCTAAGAGTGAATTGATAAGCCAATTATGCGCTTCATTTTTATAAGACTGGACTTAGAGACAGAAATGTTTTAAATACTCTTTTGAATTTATAGCAATTATGACTATTGCGTCTATTTAAAAATATCCGCAATGTTTTAAGTTACGAATTTAGCAAATTTACCTGTTTGTGTCAGAGAACGTCTGAGAATTTTCAATAGAAATCTATGTCTTCTAAGATAATCATTATAAAAACAATCCTTTGTTGTTATGCAGAACAACCTGATTTAATATTATCGTGAACGTATAAACAACGGGTGTTCAGTATATTTTGCATTTTCTTTATTACTAACAATACTATGATGAGATTTTAGGTGAACGTACTTTGATCTTTTGCCTTAACAATAGTAGTATGCGGTGTTTCCTATTGTTACAGGTAAACAACAATGAACTCTGAAGAAGACATCAGGACCAAAGAACTGTCGATAGAGAAATTCCTGTTAAAAAACAAATGATGGATCAGCCATACCAATTCATAGAAACATTACATATCACACCTCTCCAATGTCCAACGTTGGCTGCAATCGTTTGAAAAGCCTACACTTCCTAGATCGGGTAGGAATATTGTCGTCTTCTTTTCTGTAACCACTGTGGTGTCATTTCTATAGAATTCTTAAACAATGACTAGGAGTGCTGTACTTTGTCTCTAGATAATATATAACGTGCTTCCCAGATCCAAAGTCCATACTTCCAAGATAAACCTCACATAACCATGATAACACAGGAGGAAATGGGACGTCCCTTAGCCTCTTTATAGTCTTGACTTGAATCCAACATTATACAGGGATAAGGCTCTCATTTTTTGAGTGGAGTAGTGTAATTCTCGATCACCCGAATTCTATTAATACATAATCTAGGTAGAACGTTGCATGAGATGCATTCAATGTAGATTAAATTTAGTAACATTGTGGTGTAGCCAAGGAATTAAATTATGTTCACCTAAACTTTCATCATCAAATTGCAACTAATAACGAAAATGTAACAATTTCACCTTATTTAAAGTCCTTGTAAATATCAGGTGGTTAACATTTATGGTTGTGTACTAGTTTACGTGATGCTATTTAAGTAACATATATTATTCTTATTTATTGTACAAATACATTCATTCTGGCATGCAATGCCTATTTTATAATATAAAAAATGCATAAATATTGAATATTGTGTGACTGTAATTACAAATAATTGACCTTTTTGTTGTTTCGAAATTATGCATACTTCGTGTACTACTAATGAAGGTTAGGAACAGTTATGCTTTCTTATTTTAGAGCCTTCATTTCAAAGCGTAGTGTTACCTTTCGCGATTATTTAACTTCCTTTATATAATATTTTATCTCAATATATTTTTATCTTTCTCATCTATGACGAGGATTTGATTCATGATCAAGTAACACAAATTGCTAGAGAATCAGCGTCAGTAATTTTTACGAATTCTTTGAACAGACAAGCATGTATTTGTCCGTTTGCAAACAAAAGAATAAAAGGAGATAACTACGACTTTTTAATGATAAATAGTTTCATGGTTTCTCTATTGTAGCTAATCTTATAACTAAGAAAATGTAACATTTTTGCATTTGAATAATACAATTTCTTATTCCAATTTTACGTATATACTGGCATTAATTTTGTCAATGTAAGTTATGCTCGTTTTCCTTTTAGGCGTTAAAGCTATATATAAAACGTTACGTTTGAGAACCGGAATCATTGACTAAGGGAAATTATGAAAATTCATGCGTTCCATTTTGTAGTTGGATAGCTGGCTATCATGCAGTGTGCATTTCGATGTGTACAACACTCACTTTGAAACTATTCTAGTAGGCCCCTTGAAGACAAGAAAGAAAAACAGGTTATTCACTGCGTCGTAGCAGTTTTTGTAATAGGCCTCATTTCAAAATGACGGCCAATATAGCCCTAAGGTAATTGTTTTTACAGTTTTAAGTATAACATAGTCTTGTATGGCATCTAAGTATATGTTTTAAACAAAAACAGAATAAATAAAACGTAATTGAAAGTAACATCTAAAAAGAAAAATTGCATGTACTTTGAAAATTTCAACAGTAGCATTATCAATATCAGCAAAATGTATGTGCAATAAATAATGATATTAGAAAACATGTTACTTTCCAAAGTTCTAAGAATAGGACTTCTCAAGGACAAGTTGTTTTAAGCTTCCGAAATATGATAAGACATTATATTCAACAAAGAAGAGATTTCTAAAGCAGATGATTTCACTCTTGCGGTGGTAATCTGTTGCACTAGCAATATAAACAACATGCAATTCTCTATGTTTTACACTTACCGTATCTTGTAGCACACTACGGTCAGTTACTTTTAGAACCAACTTATAAGTGCGGATCAGGGGTAAAGGTTGATCTAAAACGTAGGTGGACCCTTGACGTTGCATCGTCCGCAGTGCATATCAATAGTTTTGGTACATGATCATTTCAAATACAAGCATTTTTTGAAAGACGCTTCCGTCCATATTACTTGCTTGTTGTTGCACTAGTTCCAAGTTTTTGACTAAATATGGGTTTTTAAATATATAAAACATCAATTTTATCAGCTTTCCTTGTTAGAGCAGTTCTTTCCATTTTCTTTGCGCTACAGAGCACAATCAGTTCATTTCCACTACCACACTTCACTCAAGTTGTAATCCATGATTCGATGTAGATGCTGGTTCCGTCCCTGGAGCTTTAATTACAAAATTCCACTACATGAAACAAAAATCATATTGAAAATAATCTTCTTGTTCTTCTTCTTGTAAGCCCATTTCCTAGTTAGCAGGGGTCGGGTTTTCAGATCTATGTCTTTCACCTGTTTTCATTTTGTGTCATATCCGCTGTGACAGCACACTGCAACATATCCTTCTTAACACAATTCAACGGCCTCATACTCGTTTCCCACTCATTTCTGTACCATCTACTCGGTGAGCTGTTTTCAGAAGATGAATTTCCTACATGTTCAAACCATCTCAGTCTACTACATGCAGGTTTCTAGTACTGATCTCACGTTCACTGATTTCCGGATCACCCGGCAGGAGCTCATGTGGTTCGAAATCCACATTAATCAGTAGGTTCTGTCTCATATAGCCTAGCTTATGAAAGGGACGTTAAACTCAGAATCACTCGACTATTTTTCGGATCACTTCATTTTAATTTTCACTCCACGCATGCACCGCAGCATCTCCATCGCTGCAATATGTAACTTCTAAGTCTCTTCATTGTCGTATCGCATTCCGCTCCGTATCAGAGCTAATTAATCAATATATTATAAATTTGCTGGCAGAGAAACAGGGTTTTCAAACTAAAAAAGGTGTATGCATTTGCAATAGTACAGTTGCTGGATTAATTTTGATGTGTGCTGCAAATTTCACTTGGGAATGGTTCTAGTAGTAGAAACACATATTGTCAACATCAGGTAAAGATGGTTACAAAGAACTTAATCCTTTAATCATTGTTGAAAATATTGGGAAATTTTAGAACAATGTCCTAAAATATCCAGGTTCTGCAGGGATATAAATAGACGTGACTACGTCAGAACAATTACCTGAAAAATGCCACGGTGCCAAGTGAACGCCATGTTTCCTTAACATCAGCGGACCTGCTAGAATCGTTTCACAGACAGTGTTGCCGCACACATTGAATTGCATACAGCTTCATACCTAGCAAATGGACTATTAAGCTTCTTATATCTTTTGGGCTTAGGGTCATTTAACTGTGTGTAACGTCCTCCTGCTGTAACTCGAACTCCAGAGCAGGTCAGTAGCTAATTCACTTACGCTAGGTCTAGTGATGTGAGGTGGAAATTTTTCCGGAAAATGTTTCGTTCTAAACAGATATCAGTGTTCAAGTAACAATTCCTCATTAATAACAAAATTGTTGAATTCATGTGTATAAATATTAAAAAGTGAAAGTTCATTTAAACAAATAAAAATGTTCATGGCTCAGACAATTTCCAGCTCTATGTAAGAACAAGTCAAACAATTTCACTTGCTCCCATCATGACAATGTGAAGATGATTTGTGTTCCGCAGATTTTTGCATATTGATATGGGAAGAAATATCCAATATTTAATTTTATTTAGTGTGAAGTGAACGGCAAACTGTATATTATAATGGAATATTTACTTTACTAACTGCTTGTTCATTTCAGTAAATTATCAGCAACGAAATGTTGAAGTGATCGGTATATAGAACGTAAACAAACCAGAGGCAGCATTGTAAACTCAGTGTTAGAAAATTATTGCCATGCAAATTCAGTGTTACTATGTCAAATGTCGAAACTTTCATAACTGAAATTGCCATGTTGTTTCAGTATCATAGATATGTACAAAAGCTACACTACTTTAAGGAAAATTATATAATATTCAGTGTTCCCATCTCTTTGTACTACCAAAGATAAACAACTACTTTGAAAACCTTACACTAATGTTTTCTTCATAGACTTCTTTGGTGTTATTGACTAAACATTCAACATTTCACACATTTAACATCACTACATTCTAATACAAGACAATATATATATATTGTTCAGGGTTTCCATCCTCAAGTATTTAATGTATGATAAGCGACTCATTTGAAAAACTTTGAAAATATTTAATGTTTTATAGTACAAATGCTTTGATACACATTGACATTACATTTTTGTATATTTCTCCTTAAGAGTTACGCATGGAGCATTTCAGACACTTTCTGATAACACTTGAGTGCTCAGAGCACACATTCTTCTTGCAAATATCACACATTTGTCTCTGCGTTCTGCAGTTTTTGGGCTTACACATGTAACATCTTCTCTGGGGCGTAGATTTCAGTGTGCCAACACCTGTGGATGATACACTTGACTGAGCTGCAGAAGCATCGCGTGTCACGTCGATTGCAGTAAGAACAGGTCTCTGAAGTCCTAATTTTCTTCTTCGATGGATTTGAGGGAGAACCAAGGATTCCGCCAACTCTAGAAGAAACATATGTCGTCTCGAGTTCGCTTTCCTTATGTTCCACTGAGGATCGATATTCAACAACACAACATAGGCGGGAACAGCAGATACATCTAGAAGATTCATGAAGAATACTAGAGGCCATCGATTGGTTTTCCTTTTGCAGGAGTAGCTGTGTACTAATTGATCTAAACTATCAACGCCGCCTTTTGTTTCATTATGATACAGTATTATTTCTCGCTTCTTTTCTTTATGAACAACTATATCGTCAGTGTCGTTAATGCTTGACAAGAAAATAACAGCCTTTTTCGCTTTCGAGCAATAGGAAACTAATGATAAATCACTTGTGAACCCGAAGATAGATGATTACTCAACCCTGTTCTTGCTTGGTTTGAATTCTTCAGGAACAAATGGTTCGTTTTCTCTCACAGTGCCTACTATTGTTAGACCGTTTCTTAGTAAGGTTTTCCGAGTTCTATGTCTGTAAAGAAATTGTCACAAGTTATATTTCTGTTAATTCGATAATATGGTTTCGCCAAGGATAAAACCACTTCTGTAGCTAACTTATTTGCTCTTTTTCTTCCTTTTTTTTGCCTAAGTACGGTATACCTTTCAAAGGATAATTGGTTTCGTAGTCACATATCCACCAAATTTTCATACCGTACTTTTCCGCCTTTAACGTCATGTATTGTTTGAAAGGACAACGACCTCTGAAGGGAACAAGATGTTCGTCGACTGTTAGACAACTACCAGGAAGATAATATTTTGTTACGTTTTTACAAATCTTTTCCCAAATGTCTCTAATCGGACCGTACTTCTTATTCCATAGGGACTTTATAATATTCTGTGTTCATATGCAGAAGATCTGTGTTTCTTCCATTTCAGATGACCAGCAGTAATAGGAAGTCCAATAAATGCTAGAACTTCTTCAGAATCACAGATCTTCCACACCTTTCCCCTCTTTTTTTCCCTATAGACCCGATTAGCTTCCGCATTTGTGTTTGTAACAATATCACTTATAATATCGTCCCCAACGTATAAGTGGAACACATCTTCAGGTGCCTTTACTTCACAGTTAGCAGAAAGAACTACTTTATTGCAACTGCCTCTAACAATATTTCGTGCTTTTATTTTGGTAGAAGTTGGAAGGTCCGTATTCCAACGGGTCCCATTTTTACTTACATATTCACTTACACTGGAACGAGAAGGCTCTTGAATGCCGCTATCACTATCCGAAGCACTTTCTTGATCTTCATGTTCACTTACATTACTCACGTGATTCGCCTGACTCGAATCACTTTCTAGTGTTTCATAGAATAGGGATCCTTCATCTGAATTTATACTGTAATCTGAACACGATTCATCATCTGCAAGTATTTGTTTGATTTCTGTATCATTCAGTTTTCTTTTTGCTATATTTACACATAAAGTACACTCACAAACACAAAGGAAAATATTTCAAAAGATAAATAATCTGGAATAACATCCACCAACACACAAAAAAGGGAAACCAAATGAATTAATAAAGGCGCATAGCAATATTGCCAGCCACACCTGTCAAGATAGCATTTACATACAAGAGACATTTTACCAAATTTTATCAACATAAATATCGAAAAAGAGACAAACAAAGAAAACACGAAAGAAGAACGCAAGTACGAACGAGGAGAGGATATAACGTCTGATAATTGATTCAAAAATTTTGAAAATAAATTATTCAATACATTTCAAATATGTGTCCATTGGACACATCTTGCGGCATTAACGAACTAAAAGTATTAACCCTGCAATACGCGCGCGGGCTACTATTGTAGCCCAGCGTTTTTGTTTTCCTTGCCGCAAAGTTGTTTCAGGTGCTAACACAAAGGGTGTCTGTGTACCTTTCTACCAAGTATCATTCTGCGTTTTTAATGTGTGGTCGAACGTAAAATCGAAACAAGCTCATTGTTATTCTGTTTGAAAGTTTCATGGGCTACATCCGTAGCCCGCGCGACTATTGGTGTCATAAATGTTCCAAAACATCGAAAGTTTTTTTTTTCATAACACTTTGAGTGTTGCAAAATTCCAGTTCTGATGAACAATGTTTTCCAGATTGCGATAGTGATGGTGAAGAATATTTTGAAACGGAAGAACAGCATTTTTCGAACACAGAAACAGTGAAAATCAGATGTTACTGAGAATTCCGGGTGGCAGAAATCACTGATATCTGTTGATAATAGTGGTAGTAAAGGCAGTTGTAAAATAAATTATTATGTAGCAAAAGACAATTTCAGATGAAAAATAAAACCTCCTACTCGTAATATTTGTACTCGTGCTCATAATATTTCTCTTCGTTTTCCTGGACGTAAAGGCCAAGCCAGGTCTGCGTTGTCGTATCTTGAATGTCTAGAATAGTTTTTAGATGCAAACATTTTCAGACTTACAGTTGATTGTAGCAATATTTACATTGACAGTGTCAGAAAGAGATTTGTACATGACCATGATGTAAAGCTTACAGACGAGAAAGAAATACGTGCACTTCTTGGCATTTTGATGCTTTTCATGAGTGCTCAATGCTTGAATGAAAGTGTGCATCGAACACTCAATCACTTTTGTGCAGAACATGCTTCGAGGAACTTGAATAGGAAAGCAGAAAAAGAAAAATATATGAAAGTATGTAACATATATATAATTATGCAAAATCGTAATCAAACTTTTCAGAGCAAGAAATCTTCAAAAAATATTTCGCAGAAAAGAGATATGTTTTGTCGATAATACGTTTATATGTAAGCTTTGTTTCTAAATTTTATTGTAAAATAATGCCAATTTTTAAAACAATTTCGACATATATGTTTACGATCAAGAAAAGTTCGAATTGCGCCAGATTGGTGCATTTATTGCTAAATACAAATAACTTTTACAGTCCTATTCGTGTATTACTTTTCAAAAGTGAATGGCGTTGATCTTCTTTGTATATACATAGCTTTCAAACTAAACATATTTCTCAAATTGGGTATAAGACCCTTAAAACAGTTTATAAATACATTTCTCTGCAAGAAAGATAAAAATGTTAACAAACTAGACAATATAATAAAATAAAAATAAAAACTAGACAATATAATAAACAGTGGTAGCCCGCGCGACTATCCATGTCACAAAAGGGTTAATCCCGCCTGTTGCAGGGTTAATCCCGCCATATGCAACAAGAATCAGCACCTAGAATGAACTTACTTTGGTAATATATAGCTGTTGAGTAGTTAGAAGCATACCTAGAAGGAAAAGAAAATTTTAAAAATAATAAAGATACAGCTCCCAAAAATTCAAAGCTATATGTCCATGGGACACACAATGCAATATTAAGGGTTAAATATGATTGATATGAGATTACCCAGTTTTCCTTATAATATGCGGATTATGAGGAAGTTTGCGAACTTTTGGCTAAATATAAAAAAAAATATTCTTAATTATGGGAGTTTGTAGTAAATGTTCCAAAGCTGGTCCCAGGTAAGAACTCAATCGGAAAATGTAATGCCAAGTTTGTAAATATATATCATGGTGTCATATGAAACGTGTTAATCTTGCGGAAGATGATATTAAATTTCTTTGATCGAATGATCAAGCTTGGCGTTGCGACAATTGCGATCAATCTAGGAGCTCTAGTATAGATAGTGACAAGTTACTGGAGACTACAACAGAGAGTCCTTCGTTACTTGAAGTTTATCAGTTTCTGTTATCTATTAAGTAAGAAATTCGTGATTTAAAAAATCGAACAAGGAAGTCGAAGATGAGTTCCGAAAGTCGTTAAACTTAGCACACGAAAAATTCGTTGAAAATTCGGAGCTTCTCAAAAATCAAAGTGAATGCTAAAAACATGCCAGGAAACAATCGATAATTTAAAAAGAGAAAATTTAAGGTTTCAAAAACAAAGCTTACAAATTGATGACTTGGATCAATACAGACGACGTCACAAGTTGGAAGTGTGTGACGTCCTTGAACTACCAAATAAAAACATATTAACTACTGTTGTTAAATTTGTAAGAAGAATAGATTAAGATAGGTTTTTCCATAGAAGAAATGTTAAACGTAATTTAGATTGTAAAGATATTGGCTTTACTACAGGGGTAGCTATTTACGAAAATCAATGTCTCTCTATACAAAGGAAAATTGTATTCGGTGAGGCGAGGAAAATTAAAGGAGAAAAATACGAATATTTGTTTGTCAATTGGTTTGAAAACATAAAGTTGAGAAAAAGAGCAGATGACTCTGTAAATTATACGCTTCGTGTAATAGAGGATATTCGATAATTAACATAATTTATGAGTAATAAAAACAAAGTGATTTCAATATGTTACCAGAATGCACGGGGAATTAATACTAAATTAAATGAAATATATACTAGTATTTTAACAGAAAATTATGATTTTATTGTATTGACAGAAACATGGTTAACTAATAGTGAACTCATTGACGCAGATATATTGTACTAACAAACTTTACATTTAATATTAACAAACTTAAAAAACTAATGATATTACTAGTAATATTTGTCCTTTAGTAACTGAGGACTTACATCAACCTCCTTTATTAAATGAAGTCTCTATTACATCTAAATATTTACAAACAAAGTTTAGTCAAACTATTACCTTTATCTATTGTAAAACTGACTATTACAATTTGCATAAGGATCTACATGAAATGGATTGGGGTCAGATATATCAATATGATAATCCAAATGATTCACTAAATTATTTTTATAAGAAACTTAACGCTGTAATTAATAAGAATGTTGCTAAACGAAGAAAAAATAAAAGAATATCTTATCCATGTTGGTTTAATGCCAAAATAATAAATCTTATAAAACAGAAATAATATTTTAGGAGAAAGAGGAATCACTCCACCTTTAATTTTCTCAAATTTGTTGAATTACGTAAAAAGGTGAGAGACATGGTAAATAGATCTTACAAATTATACATTAGTAAGTTAGAGAATAATATTATTGAGAATCCAAAAGCATTTTCGAGTTTCATAAATAATAAAAAGAGGGATAACAGGAAACAGAATCGGATGACTTCTGAAGGTAAATTCTTTAATTCCAGTAAAGAAATTTTGGATTGTTTTGCAAATGTGATTAAGAGTACTTATTCTTCGGATTGCTCTACTTATGCAATTTCTGAACCGAGTTAACATGAAACAACACACTGTTTAAATATTTCTCCTATCACAGTAAACGATTACGAGGTATCTGTAAGAAATTAAAATCAAGTAAAGTGAGTGGTTACGATGAAATACCTACTTATATATTTTAAGCATGTTTGATAGTTCTTCGTGTTCCACTTATATATATACAATAGCATCTTGAATTTTCAAATATTTCCAGATATTTGAAAAAATAGTCAAATTGTGCCTATTTTCTAGTCGGGCAATTCATGTGAAGTAAACAAGTATCGGCCGATGCCACTTGTATCTGTTCTTTCGAAAATATTTGAACAAATTTAATACCAGAGAATTTTTGAGAATGTTAAATCTTATTTATCAGAACTCCTTTTATCCGAAAATATGTACTGTTACTATCTGTCAAACTTCCTCAATTTACATATTATTCCTTTCCCGTGGATGTAAAATACACTGATTTTGCTAAAGCATTTGATTAATTTCATCATATCATTTTGCTTCAGAAGTTTTCTAATTTTGTTTTTTTCTTATATATTACTAAAGTTAATTTCATCTTACTTAAGCAACCGGAAGCAGTTTGTAGTATATTAGCAATTACACTCATTTTTGTTCAATTTGAATTCAGGTGTACCAAAAGGTCATTTATAAATGACTTACCACGTGTTACTAACTTCTCAAACTGTGTTTTATTTGCTTATGACCTTAAAATTTATAAGAAGATAACCAACCTTCTCGGCTGAACACTACAACAAAATATAGATAGTTCTTACATATGGTCGCAAAATATGTTATGCAAAATAAAGTTATTTTTAATGTAAATTAGTGCTTAGTATGTACACCTTGTCTCAAAAAGGTTGAGCGCAATCTTTATTGGTGTTTTGAGGCAAAAATTTTCTAAGTCCAGCTTCGGGTATCTTCGGGAAAAAGTAAGCCAGGTTCGAACCTCCAAGCCAGCCTTTGCAATCGGGAAAAAGTTTGCAGATGTGTTTTTCTTCTTTTAAATATAATAAGACTTGTTACCAAGTGTTTAAAAAAGCAACATTTATTGAAATACTTTGTGATACAATATTTCGAAACCTTTTATTAATATGAGCACATGCTTGTTTGTCATCTGGCTTTCTATACGTAATGGAACATTTAAATACGTTAAAGAATCTTTCCATATGTAAAAGAATGCTCAAAGTTAAGAAATAGAACATAATTATCGCCTGAGTACTAAAATAAAAGTCAAAGTAGAACAGAAACAGCGTTTGTCATGGATATGAATGTCATAATTATCTTGAGATCCGTTATACATCGCTAGAAAATGAGTTCTAGAAGTCCTTCTGTTAGCTCATTGATAAGCTGTTGGATTTCAAATCATAAGGTTGGGTGTTCGAATCCCATGTGGGGCAATACTTTTTTTAAAATTATATTTTCCGCAATGCATGAAAAATTATATAAAATAATTACATTAAAATACATAAGTTGTTTATATATAACATAATAATTGCAGAACATAGTAATTATTATGTTTAAAATATAACATCTGAGATAATTTTCACAGTAGGTCGGTATTATATATGAGGATGTAAATACAAGTTAAGAAACTCGTTTAATAGCAATAAATAAATCATGTAGTGTATTTATTTGCAGCTATTTGTCATATAGAGAGTAATTCTCAACATTCATAATATAGAATGTCATATATGTTCTTGAAAAGTTATTCGATGCATAAACAGAGGGTATAAACAGAGAAACCAAAGTCGGAACGCTCGCAAAAAAATTCATGAACCCCAAAGGTCACGTGAGCAGACTGGAATTGTCCTTATGAAGCATGCCACAGCAGAAAGTCTTTACATAGATTTTCAATTCAATTCCTGATATATTTTTTTTGCAATGTGGAAGTGGTGATGCCTTGAGTCGCCCTCTCTCGCTCGCTCGCTCGCTCACTCTCTCTCTATTTATACAGAATACAAAAGTGGTTTTATGTGTGTGTTTTAACATAATTCTGATATATCTAGAGCAATTTTAACTATATTTCTTACAGTCTGGAAAAAGAGTACTGTCGGGATACATATCAAAAATGCTAGAAACGGGTCGATATTATTATTGAATCCATAGTTTCGTGGTCGCTTAGGTGAATAGCTCTACTTTCAATTCAAGTCCAATTAAGCTCCTATTAGCACCCAGGGTGGTTACATACCGACATAAAGATATCGAAATCAACCGATATTAGAATCGAATCATAAGTTTTCAGCGCCGCTAAGAGTGCAGCATTACCCATTAGTCCACATTAGTCCCATTGTCTAGAGGGCAACATATTTTCAGAGTGCAAATTTTAAAACGAATAATATTTTAATATTTTCCGTATGAAAAAGTTAAAAATCATGAGCAAATATACTATTTCACGAACAATCCTCTTTTACTATTCTAATATGTTTAATAATAGCGTAAGAAATGTAATAGTAATTCAGAACATGTTTCACAGTTGTTATTTTTTCTTACATAGTTGTAGCTGTAGCATGTAGTGAGTGGAATTTAACTGTAATAAATTCACTAATTAACCATATTCGAATTAAGTTTTATTTTTAAGTTCGGAGTGAAGGGGCGGAGAAATATGGAGTTATTGGGGGCACCGAGCTTTTCTACATTTTGCTTTCAAGATCTCCATTTTTCTTTTGTCATTTGTTCCTAATAAAAAAAGTTCAGTCACTTTTGGATTGTCATAGGATAGTAGGAGTTGGATTTTGGGATGCAGCCTGTGAGATTCTGTGAGCCTGTGAGCAGAGGAGCTAACTGCTTGAAAAAATATTTTTGAATCATCTGTAACATATGAAATAAGGATATGTATCATAAAAAATTGAAAGTAACTATGCGTAATCGTCACGGTCAAGTTGCAAAGTCAAATGAATTGACGTTTGGAATATAATCAGGCTCCAATCCCAACTGGAAAGTTATCATACGCGTGTCACTTTCATTATAATACATATAATTAGGGGGAGTAGAAGTCCGAATTTTTACGAAAAATTTAGTATCTCACAAGCCGTTCAACTGAGAGCTGAAATTCAGCATATAACTATTTATTAAAAATAAAGAGAATATGCCCTGGCATTTTTTAAAATTGTCTTTTATGAGCGGGGGGACGGAGGTGCATTTTCTATATATTGGAAATTGGTAGTGGGTTGATTTGTAAAAATAATCGAAAACGATTGATATTAGTTGAGAAAAAAATCGAGTAATGCAAACTAAAGTTCTTTTTGAATTTTATACATAATGCTTTGTATTTATAATTGCTGAAGCTGGTGTTTAATATATGGAGCGTTCCGAGCATAAGGCAATCAAGCCATAAAGTTAGAGAAAAATGGCCATAAAATTTGTATTCTAAACTTAATTACATGGGCATTTCCAATTAGTACGGCATGCTTAATTATATAGAAAATTAGTTTCTCCCTCTCTCTCTTTTTTTTTTACGTTGGTCTACTTTTCCTTGATTCGAAACTTTTAAATTTCACCCTATTTTCTACCGAAATGTGTCTGTAAGGCAACAAAGAAATAATTACATATGATAAATTTAAATTCATTTTAATTCGGAAGATGAGAAACACTTTGCCATTATATATCGTAAAGGTCAGACCCACCAGTATTGTAACAAAGAGGTGCTTGAGCCAATGACGGTAGAAATTCAAACACCGATAAGTGATAATTTCACAGTCTTGTTTTATTACAAGTGTAATCTCTTTAGTCAATGGAGAGGAGGACGTGGGTCATCGGTCAGAGTTGATGTCGATGGGTTTTGGTGGGTCGGAGTTGGTCGCAATGGTTCAGAGTGGTTCATAGTTGGTGGTGGGTCAGAGTGGATCACGATGGTTGATGGGTCAGAGTGGGCCAAAGGGTCATTTGGGTGGTGGGTCATAGTGGGTCATGGTGGGTCGTGGATCAAATTTTCATTGACCCACACCATCTCTGGTTAAAATTGTACTAAAGATAAGAGGCACCGAAGATGCATGTCGGCTATTATGCTCAAATTTTGCGCATGGATAGTACTCCACCAGAAAGTAATAAATCTGAAACGGTTCACGGTATGATCTCCTAGAACTCGAGATGTAGGGGTTTGTCTGATGGGCTAAATTAAGACGTCAATGATTTATCCTTCAACAACCAAGCTTTTTATGATCGTTTCCGTGGGGAAGTCAGAAGAACACGTGCCTAGTAATCGTAATATTGATAGTTCGCGTCCACCCCGGGGTATTTGTTTTGTGTTTTTTTGTTTCACCTAAATATAAACAAATCACACATATAGGCATTTTAACATATTTTGGGAGAGTAATTTTGTGGTTCGTTGGCGTTTCATCGCGTCTCTGAAGCTGGTAGTAAAGTTTTCAATATGGAACTTGGGCCATCACGGATCGTCGCTGCGGGGCCACCAATTTCTGGCGAGAGGTTAATAGTTGACCATCTGTAGTCCACCGACGCTTACAGCTTAGGGTAATGAACGATGTCCTTGCCTTGTAGACTTCATGACTACCGACGTCGGCAGTCAACTAGCTTTTAGTATTCCTTTACTAACCATCTATCGTTCATGTTTGTACACGGTGTTGTAATAATAATAATAATAATAATAATAATAATAATAATAATAATAATAATAATAATAATAATAATAATAATAATAATAATAATAATTATTATTATTATTATTATTATTATTATTATTATTATTATTATTATTTGTAGTAACAGTAGTATAATTGATGATAGAATAATTATTGTCTATGTATTGTCTAGGTAGGACTACACACAGGATTTGGCTCGTTTTGGTTCGACTTGACTCTAATCCGAGTCGAGTTGGAAGATATTTTTTGCACCGAGTCCAAGAGTAGACCTCAAAGATGTCTGTTTCGAGTCGAGTCGAGTTTCAAAGAAAAGTCGTTCGTGCCCATCCCTACTAATGAGAGCTTAATCGGAGTTAAGCGAAATTGAAAGTCTCACTATTTATCTAAGCGACCCGGAAAACTATGAATCTAATATCGATCATTTTCTAGCAATCTTTTATATGTATCCCCCTCCCATTCACCATAGGTAACCCGACAGCACTCTTTTTGAAACTATAAGAAATGTGGTTAAAATTACTCTAGGCCAGTGGTTCTCAATCTAATTCCTATCACGATCCCCTTTTATCACACGCTCTTGCCAGCGACCCTTTTATAATTTGTTTTATAATAAGCTTGTGTGGGATTTTTAACATACCTATTTCTATAATAGTAGAATCCTTTTTCTTGTTTATAGTGAACAGTGCCATGAAAAATCATTGCCCGGGGCGAGAGTATAGTACGATGTCACCGTATATATGAGTGACGTCGACAGACTAGCTACGAAGCGCCACCATGGTTGGCACGAAGCTCAATAACATTTTCAAAATAAACCCTACCTTTCCTTAATTTTGAGCACATTTTATTACGTTTTTCCTTCTATTTTACAGATGTGCACATGCACTTTCCAAACTTGAGTAACACACTTCCTCCGAAATGTGTGGTCCCTCTTTTCGGCGCCCGGCACTGACAGTGGATACAGTAACTGTAATATCTATATTCCCAACGACGAAGGTGCTGGTTCAAGATGGATGTTAAACTCCTTCATTGAAGAGGCCATTAACGTATCCGATCTAAGCCCACAACTTCTTGAAAAAATAATAGAATGATCATGCGACAAGTCTTTGCAACTGGTTTTCTGTAACGAAGACTTGGACAAGTTCTGCCTGATGAGGAGAGAATATCCTGGTCTGGTGATTGCTGCTTTAAAAGTAATAATTCCATTTGCTATATCGTACTTGTGCGAAAGTGTTTTTTTTATGGTAAACATTAAAACAAAGATAAGAAATCGCTTATCAGTTGAAAACGGCTTGAAAATATTCGTCATGAAGATTGAACCGGGTATTGCTGCACTAGTGAAATTACACCATGCTTAGGTATCTCATTAGGTTTTAATTTTAATTGTATTTCAATGTGCAGGTTTTGTTTCATGTGTATTTTTCTAGTATTTCTATATACAGTTCTCATTAGTTTTATATCATACCTCTTTGATTTAAATTCATTTTTAAACAACTCTACTAACTAACTAACTCTATGGCCTATGGAACCCGGAGGTTCAATGCCGCGTTCACAAAAGCTCTACACTGACTTCTATCCTTAGCCAATTGGATCCAGTTTCTACTTTGTATTCTTATCTCTGCGAGATCCATCTTAATATTGTCCTCCCATCTGCCCCTAGGTCTTCCTAATGGTCGTTTTCCGTTTGGTCTTCCAGTCAAGACTTTCAAAGCGTTTCTACTTTCTTCCATTCTAGCTACCTGACCTGCCCACCTAAGCCTCCTAGACTTGACGACCCTAACAATGTTGGGTAACCCAATAAATTATGTAGTTCCTCGTTATGAAGTTTCCGCCATTCCCCATTTCCGTTCCTCTTGGGTCCGAATATTCGTCTAAGGATCTTGTTCTCAAATACTTTCAGTCTATGTTCTTCCCTCAGAGTAAGCCACCATGTTTCGCAACCATACAGAACAACAGGCATGATTATCGTTTTATATATTTTAAGCTTCAAATTTCTCGACAGAATTCGCGACGACAAGAGACTTTGAACCGAATAGTAACACGAATTCTACACCCTTTGAAAATGTTCTGTAGACTTATTTTTTATTGTTCTTTACAGTGTGTATAAAAAATAAAAGTATGTCTATCAGAACAAAATTAAAAATAATATTTGAAAATAATTTCTGGTATTAGATTCTAACTATATTTACCTCTTCCGCCTATCTTCGCGATCCCCTAGGGGCCACGACTCCCAGGTTGAGAAACCCTGCTCTAGGCATACATGAGTTATGATGGAACATACATACATACACTTTTATATGTATAAATGCAGATAAGAGAGAGTTGAGAGAGAGCGATTAAGGAATTACCGCTCTCAAACTCTTCACTTTACTTTTGCGATTCGTGAATTTCTTACGTGACAGTTTGGGGCTAGCTAGTTTTTTGTGTTGAACCACGATCCGATTTTCGATATGCTCTACCTAAATGCTGTAATGCGAATATTGAGAAGTTATCTGCGATGAAAGTAGCTGCAAATAAATATATTACATAACTTATTTATTGCTATTACACGATTTTTTAAATTTGTATTCAATATTCACACATAACACACCGACGTTCTGTGAATACCTCAGATGTTATATTTTAAACATAAGAATTACTTATGTCGTGAAATGATATGAATATATATATTCAACTGATATATACAACTGATGATATGAATATATATATTCAACTCATATATGCAACTGATGATATGAAAATATATATACATCTGATGAATTGTAATGTAACTATTTTACATAATTTTCATGCATTGAGGAAAGTAGAATATCATAAAGGAAACTCACCTGAACGGGTATCGAACTCACGATTTAAACGCTCGGTGTTGTACCACTAAGCTAACATGACCGCTTTTCGGAAGCTGCTTCTGAAATATAACTGAGCTCATACGTAAATGCTCTTTTCCGTATGGAAATCACAATGACGAAACGAGAGTGTGAATACATAGTCTCGAAATATTGTATCATTAAGTATTTCAATCAATGTTACTATTTTCTACACTTAATACCATTTCAACATGTCTTATTATATTTAACAGAAGGAAAAACATATCTGTACATCTTTTCCCGATTACTAAGGTTGGCTTTGGAGGTTCAAACCAGCAGCTTTAGTTTACTGTTTTCCGAAGACACCCGAAGTTGGACTTCGAAAGTGTTCGTCTCAAAACAGCTATAATCATATCGCTCAATCTGTTTGGTATATGGTATATGTTTTTATACGTGTAAAGTCAGTATAACAATTCATTCTTTAAACAGCTTTTCGTATGCATTAATAATCCTTTATAAAAACTGTTTTTATTATTATTATTACTGCGCACCATTTTCAGATTTCTTTCGCGAGTCGTTGACCAAGTCGTTTGCCACCAGCGTTGCCAGACTCACAGCTCGGAATTATTCCAAAACCTGATCGAACTTATGCTAGATTCGGTCAAATTATGCTAGATCCTCATAATTACTAATTCAGGAGTTTAAAAGAAAAACAAAGTTGAGATACGATAACGTAACTTAAAATACACAGAGAGCAAGAATGCATTAATAGAATTCAATACTTCACGCACCAAAATTTTAACTCAGCATAAGCGGAGTTGGGAATCGTCTGCTGGGTGAGGGGGCAGATTTTTGGTCGGTCTCGGAGCTGTCATTTCAGGAATAAATATGATCATGAAGTCAGAAGTAAAGATGGTGAAGTTGTCAAAAAGTTGGGGGGGAGAATGGCTCCCATAGCTCCGCCCATGCCTCGGAGTTAAAGGATTAGAAAACCCTGGGTGGAGCCACAAAACAAGCCCAAAGCCGTTCCGAACTTACTTAGGAAAATAAGACTGCCTGTATGGTTTACCGAGTGTATGAATCAATGGAAGAGGATACATTTCTGCCGTTCTTTTTCTTCCCACGACCAACTTCTCCAGGTTTTACGGCTTTTTGATAACTTGCTGAAATTGTGCTAGATTAGGGCAGGATGCTAAAAGCAAGATGCTAGGTGCTAGAGACATGCAAATTATGCTAGATCTAGCATCATTATGCTAGATCTGGCAACGCTTTTCCCCACAATAGGCTTGTCGTGCAAGTAACGAATCACACGTCAGGTACTAGCTTTTACCTATTGTTTTCTTCTCACAGCTCAGAACATTGGTAACTATGGATAGACCTACAGCAGTAATTACTTTATGGGAGTTTGAAGGTTATTCTGCAACTGCAGCTAGCAGGCGAGTAGGTGTCCCGGCCTCTACAGGAAGGCAATGGATTCGGAAATATGGTGCTACAGGTCAGACTGGTAATTTAAGATCTCCTGGTCGTCCGCATGTGTCAACCGAAGCCCAAGATGCGAGATTAGTAAACGAAGCCCGGTTAGACCCACTAAGGACGTCTAGACAGATAAGGGAAGCTTCTCTCTTTCCTGGTAGTAAGCATACAGCTCTGCGAAGGTTTCGTCATGCTGGGTTACGTGGCCGTGTTGCTGCCGTGAAGGAAAAACTCTCAGACGACCACAAAATTACCGTCTCAATTGGGAAAACGTAGTTTTCTCAGATGAATCCATATTCACAACATCAAAGGAGGGACGCCATTTTGTGTATCGTCCGAGAGGCACCCGATATGACCATGAATATGTGGCTGCTTGCAATCAAAGTGGCCATGTATCTATTTTATGTTGGGGTTGGATTTCCAGTCGCGGAGCAGGACAGCTTCATAGAATTGAAGGACATCTGGACAATGCTCAGTACTTAGACATTATCAGTAATATCATGGTGCCATCTGTTTCAGCCTGATGGTGTAATTCAGTTCCAGCAATACCAGTCGCCAATACATAATTCCCGTGTGGTTGAGGAATGGTTCGCAGGGCACCCTGAGATTGATTTAATCGACTGGCCGCCTCGTGGAGCAGACCTCAATCTCATGGAAAATATGTGAGCAGAAATGAAGCGTACTCTAAGGGAAAGTTGGCCTGAGGCAGATCCACCAAGAACTCAGGATGACCTGTGGCATCTTGTTTGCGAAGCATGGCTGGAAAGGGGAAGGAGATAGATTTGTCACCCATGTAATAGATTCCATGCCCAGAAGAATGGAGCGTGTAATAAATTCAGAAGGGTCTTCGATACAATATTAATGACCCCGCCTTAACTCCCGAAAACAGCCCTTTTCAGGGCTACCTAAACGCTTCTGAAAATATTTCTAGAAGTAAACCACTCCTTGTATCCGATTTCTGTGCAATCCTACTAACAAAAGAATGATAATTAGCTGTAGGCTTTGAACTCAAGACCTCTTCAGTGGCAAGTCCGTACTCTACCAGTGAGCTAACATAAACACGTAAACCTAACCCGAAGAAACACGACTTTCAATTTCTGGTATTCGATGACAATGATGCTCATATACTTTGTAAATATTGTATTCAACTTGGGATATTCTGCAACACGCACACACACACATAAACAAAGCAAAAGAGAGAGAGAGAGAGAGAGAGAGAGAGAGAGAGAGAGAGATGAATACACAAAAGCATATTCAACGTATTCGAATGAGACTCTAAGTAACGACATTCCGTTCTAAAGAGAATTTGTGTTTCTTCCCGTGACGTTAAGGGGATCGGGAAAAGCTATGTGTTATGAAGCAGGATACGACTTTGGATACTCTGTTTATACACTTTCTATATCCGTAGGAATATACTGTATTTCACGAATATAAATAACATACTGTAATGAGAATATTGAGAAGTTAAATCTGTATGACAAATAGCTGCAAATAAATACACTACATAACTTATTTATTGCTATTAAACGATTTTCCTAACTTGTATTTAACATTCTCATATATAATAACGACCTACTGTGAAAATTATCTCAGATGTTATATTTTAAACATAATAATTACTATGTTCTGCAATTATTATGTTATGTATAAACAACTTATGTATTTTAATGTAATTATTTTATATAATTTTTCATGCATTGCGGAAAATATAATTTTAAAAAAAGTATTGACCCAGCTGGGATTCGAACCCCCAACAGCTGGGTCAATACTTGTTCCTTTTTGAACTCAAAGCTTACAGCGCTGCTTTATACGTTTCATTTATTATTTTATTGGAAGAACAAATACACAGTCTGCTTGTTTATTACTTACATCTTCCTTTCTTTTCTTAATGAATATATGAACAAATAATATTTATTTCATAAAATGGTCATTATTTGTTTTAATGAGTTATTTAAACTGGAATTTTGGGAGTCAAAATTTTACAGTAAGCATTTAATATTATCACTACTTATTTATATATTTGGCCAGTATGGATACCCAGAAAAGTAGTAGAGCTTTGAGGAAATTTCGTGTTACGCGTATTATACTGACAAAATATGCTCTTGATAGATCAAAGGTGCATTCTGAGGGAAGAACGCGCTGCAATTTCTGTTACATTTTTGCGGTAATGAAGAATCGTTAGATTTTCACTTCTTAAAACTTTTTAAGCGATATTTTTTAACAGTGATGGAAATTTTCCGATTCATAAAATTACACTCCACTTATTCCTATATCTTTATTTAGCCGTATTTTTTTAAAAAATATTTTCATTACCTTCTTTTATGAAATGTTTTTTAACATATTTGTTTCTCTAAATAAACAAATATTTAAATTCGAAATTATGTTTTATATTCTTCCTCCACAGATTCCATCGATAATCAAATCGAGTGTGAATCAGAAACTTTAAATGAAAAGTGTTAATAATTTACGTTCATCAATATTCGTCATATTAGTGAGTGAAGTATGAGATGGAAAGATACTAAACAAAATATACATAATTGGATGAAAGATATGACACCCATTAGAGAACTCTATCTATGTTCCTTCTTAAAAAACAGCAAAACGCTCACTAAAGAAGGAGAGGTTAGTAGTAAATTACTACGAAGAAAACTGAGTTGGAGTAGCCTTGTGAAGATTAATGATCCAGCTGCCCTTAAGGATTTAATTTGCCTTTAAATACAGCTTTCTTTTCCACAGCAAGTTATATAAAACGTAACCCCGAATCACTGAGTTTCCAACAAAAAATTAACTCAGTTCTCTTGCATCAAAGACGCGTCTGTTTATCATATAGACAGAAAATAGTTCACTTTCTGAAAATAGTTCACTTTGGAAATCGAAAATCGCCAGTACGGATAGATACACAAGTTACTATGAACATTTAGATCGACAAGTATATGAAAAGCAAATCATAACTGACTTAGCGAATGAATGTAATAGTGCCATTCCTAACGAACCATCTTAGGAATTTTTGTAACTGAAAAAGCCTGATACACTGATGCAACACAAACAAACTTGCTACCATAACACTAGATCTTTATGAAAGATGAGGAAGAAAGCTCTATTAGCTAACATGTTCCCTAATCAAAAAAGAGTCCAGTGAGTTTGAAATCTCATCTATTCAAATTATGAAGGCGCTTTTTCAAGCCATTTATATTCCGCTATATTGAATATCTATATTGAAATTAATCTAATTTCAAAAGAAAACTCCCCGCCATAAACCTATTACGTATACGTGCTGTTAATTCTATTAACTAGTTATTTGATACCAGTAAAATATTAGATATATATTGGGATCTTATTAAGATGTTTCATAACCTTTGAGAGTACTAGGTTACTAAAACTGCAGACCTTGTAGTTGATAAATTAAATACGTGCATTGAACGTAACGTGATTGTATGGTGGTTAGATTTGAACTATTAGTAGAATAGCAATTAGAACGAAGTGATTCCCCAGTTGGAGTCAGCTTCTTCAGTTGTCGTCAAAGTCAATTTCACCAAGTCGCCATTGATTAACAATGCTTAGGAGCATCACAGCCATAAGCTACAGAAAGCTACTTGACTAACTAATATGGTCGCTTTTATTGTGAACATAATATTGCTTGGTCGTTCTACGAGGTATGTTTACCTAAGCTAAAGAAACTTTCTACAGGTAATCCTAATCCGAAATTATATAACCACTCGTAATCCATCAGCAGTATTATGTACTAAGAGGAAAGTATAGACTATGCAAATGAAGAATAATAAATAGGAAAAATGAAGCCAACCCGCTAGTTTTACAATGTTACACAATCTGAGATTCGAAGCTAAAATAAGTGTGTGCGTATATTACACTGCGGTACTTTTTTTTTGGATTTTGTTCTTTTGCATGACTGAATATTACTACACTTAAGTAGTTTCTTTTTATCTGTCTAAGTCTATGTTTAGATATGTGTATTTTTCATTATGAATTTAAAAATATAATCAGAAGTTCCTCATCAGGCGACGATCTATTGAGAAAGCTACTTTCTTTTCATCTTTACACACAAGATTGACAGTATTTTCTTGAAAACATGCATGTATTTGGAGCGGTACAGCTCAGAAATTAGAAGGATAATTTAGTTTTCAGGCTATTGTCGAAGTTTGAAATCTTTATCTGGTATGGAGTTGGTAGTCACATATCTTATACAGATTTTTAGATCATTGAATTCCAATAAAATATTGTAAAAATTGTATATTTTCATTTCGTTCCCTCTTTCCCTAAACAACGGATGACAATATCTTAAAGTAAGGCAATTTATAGGATACGAGAGATATATACGTATACGATGTAGCCAAGTGTCCTTGTTGTACAGTAAGGAACACTTCTGGATGATACACCCATATGGAGATTTACGGCAAGAGTTCTCCACCAATTGAGTCCGAAGCATTTGCCGGAAAGTATTGCAACCGAGTTAAATTTAAAGGAAAGTGAGTAGCATAGTCGCTAGGCAGTAAAAATTCCCGTACGCTTTGATGAAATTCCCACTACCGTCTACAGCACAATTTTTCCAAAATGAGATGAATCTCAGACGTGTAGTTCTCATGGCAAACATATTACTTGATATTTGTTATATTCGTGAATACAAAGTGCCACAAAAATGAAAACCCAATCCTGTTGCTGTTGGAACCAACACCCTTTCAGTCGTTTGAGAATCTTAATAAATATTCTGTCACCTCAGGAGGGTAGAAAGAACAAATCCCCCTCCTTCAGAGTGAAAACATATACATTTAATTAAGTGCTTAGTGTGAGTGAGCCCATTGTTATAGCGCTTTTACGATTTGAAGTTTTGCTCCTAAGCCATCTTATGTCATAGTTGATGACATTGGTGAACAAGAGATGTAAATATGATGAAAGAGAGATATAGTCAAATGTGCAAATATAGAATTTGACACAAAAAGATCGGATAACATCCTTATTTTCTCGAAAAATTTGATTTTTCAAGTATACATATAAAATATCACCAGAAAATCAGAGCATCCCTCCACCAATTGTTGAATTCAAGTGGAGAACTTAGTTGAGAAGATCAGATGATTACGGAGGAGAAGAAAAATCTTTAGATATGGGAAACAAAAAATGAAAAATATGCAACGGTCCTGGGTGGGTTTCAAACCATGAATCTCAAGATTGCCGAGCAGCAAGTCAAACCACTCATCCACGGAGCCACACAGAACGATAGGAAGTGATATGTCAGACACAAACATTTGTTACTTACAAAATGTTTATTTTTAAGGGGGAAAGTTTGTTTATGCTCCCAGTCTCTAGTGTTTCTTTCCCTGCAACGAACTTAATTACTGTTGACTCAGTCCGGGAAGAATATTTTGCACCACTCTAGAAACTTTCGTAACAATTTTCATACATTTTACCAACACAAAAAATTTATCCAGGGCGGTCCTGCATCATTATACTTACACAAAACAATTACTTCCAATTCTATTAATTTCAGCACCAAGTAAACAGAATTGCTGAATATGAAATTCTATATCTCGTGAATAGTTTTGTAGAAATTATCCAAATTCAACTTTTCTATTTGGAACAGGGTAGAGCATACACTGGGAGTTAGGGAGCAGGTTGTGCCCATGAGATTTGTTTTTTGGAGGGAGGGACATAAACTTACATTGAAAATGGCAAAGTCACACGTTTAATTATACCACAGTTTTACTTTTAAGAACGCAAATGCGAAGGAGAACGAATGTATTCTCTTTGGTTTGAAAGAATAAAATAATGGCTGAATTGGAAGTGAACAGAGACTGATGATGTTTAGGAACAATGGATTCTACCAAGCAAAGGTGTACCAAACAATGGATTCTACCAAGGATGGCTGGAACCTCAGAAATTTTTAAAAGTTTTTTTTTTTTAAATAAGACCTAAATTGCGGTTTTATTCATACATTTTCCGGGGGTAGACCCTGGATTTCCCCCAAATGAACGTTTAGCCAGAGACCACCTAAAATCAAATCCTGGTTACGCCCCTGCCACCAAGTGATATTTTCTCCTATGCGTGTGACACGCGAATCAATGTGGAATTCATTAGAGGAGGGGAGAAGTCCCGCTAACAATTTAGGTACTCTTTTTCTGTTGGAAAGGAGGAGAATGATAAATATGGGAGAACTTTCGTCTAAGCACTTGGACAGATAGTCACCTCTCGCCCATTTGGGAGGGGCTGTAATTCTTAATTTGCCAAGAGCTCGCCTAGAGTCTAAGTTCTTCCCCTCTAGAAAATTAGTACTACTGTATTAGTTAAGTTATGTTTGGAACAACCGTCTGCTAAAAACTACTGCCAAATAATCAGACATAAATCATAGCTAATATTCAAAAGTGTCCGAAACATATATTTGTGAAACATAAGAGAGAGAGAGAGAGAGAGAGAAAATTAGATCTGCACATAACAGTGTCCCTCGGTTATAAATTTAAGCAAACGAATGTTTTCCGTAAGATGATTGGTTAACGTGCATAACTTCTGTATAGAGGGTCGCGGATTCGAATCCACGTAAGGTTCCCTGTTTTTTCGTTGCTGTGAAATTAACGTGCTCCTGCAGTAATATCTTTTTTCGGAGAGCGCTTGGCTCATACACGGTTATTCCGCACAATCTAAAAAAATACGTGTTCTTTTATTTGTTTAGTATTATCCATACACGGTTTCGTTGCAGTTCTCTTTTGACTTACACGTATTAAAGCAGTCGATATTCCGTGTTCAATTGTTTGGAGGGTCTATGTCTCTCCCAAACGTTTTACCAGAAAAACGAAACAGGTAGTTCCTCCTTTTACGTCTGCAATGTCTGTACACAATTTTATTCATGTCGCTTCACTTCTTGCCTTGCGGACGTCAAATTTAAGACCTTTGGGTGGGGGCTCTTGCAAAATAAAACAGTTTCGCCGCAGAATATAGAAAACCGCCATGGTTTAGTTTTTGCATATTGCCCATTCACATAATCTTGTTGTAATCCATCATGTCCTGTAGGTTCACTTCTCTCCAGAATTTCTGTCACATTTCTTTAGATATTACATAAATAAGAATAACTCTCTTTCTTATGATCAATTTTGTCACGTTTTCTTGGAATATGCAAAACAAGAAAACATATATTTCCAAAAAATATTACAATCAAAATTAAGAAATAAGCAAATTGTAATTTAAAAATGGGTGATATCATTTAAACGGAAAAGTTACTTCTTATTCACAATTTTGAAGTAGTTTCTCTCATTTGTATCAATAAAAAGAGAACTGAGCACTACTCATCTCGGTTGTCCTCGGAGAAGTCCCAAACACAAACCGCTTTGAAGTAACGACAACTCTATTCTCTAGCAGAGCAACTACTCTTCGTTTGATATCGATAAAAATCAATGACTCTTCTGTGATGCTAGTAACTTCTCTAAATTTGTGGAGCAAGCTCAGTATGTGACTCCGTGGGATACGTGGCAGAGTTTATAAGTGTTTTGCAGTGTAGAAAACATTTATAAGCTGCATAGAAATGTTGCGAATGGTGATTTTGAAAAATATTACAGGTTCATGAGAGAAAATGTAGAGTGGTTAGTACACTTTTTAGGAGAATCGACCGAAAGTCGGGGTGTCACACTACGTAATGACAGAAAGATGCTGGCTTTCCTCCGTTACGTGAGTGATCCGGGATTCCAGGTCGGAGTGTCAGAAGATTATGGTGTGCTAAATGTACTGTGTCTATGATTACTACAAGTGTAATGGATACAATTATTGCAAAATCTGAAAACTGGATTGTTTCCGGCAATTGTGCGTAATATGCAGACAGCAAAGGCACAGTGGCAAGAAAAATATAACATGTCGGGTTGTTACCGGAGCACTTGACTATACACACATGGAAATGTAGAAACCGAGTATTTTAAATACGAATACGTTAATAGGAAGAGGTCCGTAGTAGCTAAACGGTTAGCGTTCATGCCTTTGGCGTGGGTGACCCGCGTTCGATTCCTGGCGGCAGCTCATGTGGTTCGGCTTCCACGGTAATCAGTAGGTTCCGTCTCATATAGCCTCGCTACTGAAAGGGATTTTAAACTCAGAATCAACTCAACTCAACGTTGATAAGAACGGGGTATACATGTCAACCCTTTGCAGCAGATGGATGTAGATTCAAATCCAGCAATATGAAGATTAACACGACAAGCGCATATCACGTGTTGTCCAAGGTCTTTGTAGGTTATTTGGCCTTAAGAACGAAATCAGACACTTGGCCCCTTTGTTCCCTTTTTAAAACATGTCCAGCCAGTCACGTCATAAATCACGTCCATCTGATTGCGTATTTTGTTTATGTCGAGGCGAAAGGGGACACGTATATCATATCCTTGGTTATTCACTCTGATTTGCGTCTCGATGAAAAAGGTGCATGCTTGTAGATTAACCAAGGTAAGGTGATGATAGGAATGCGGACGGGGAAGCAATCTGTTATTTTATTAATTCAGAAATTACAAACGTAAGAAGTAAATGACAGACAGCAAAGGCAAACGAACTTAGAAAAAAAAGTCGAAAGGTGATCTAACTTAAAATGAATAGTTATTCTTTTCACTATAATGTTCTTTTAAAATGAAATGTCCCATTGTTCAAAATAAGATACTTTGCCATGTTTCCAAATACACATATCTTCACAATATTTTCGTAGTTGCAAAGGCGTGTTCTGGAGTTCCAGAGAAACTTCTGAAATCCCGACTTATCTGTAAGTTTTGTCTAATTTTAGGGCAACTTTAAAAATGTTAATATAAATACATAGTAAAACTCTTTCTTTGGATAAATGACTTCGGGTTATGTATGCGTTATATTGATATTTTAACAAAATATACATACGAATATAAAAAAGAATAGTTCCTATATACAAGTTTTGGTTGAACGGATACATGGAACGTGTTGGAAATGACGAACGAAAACATTATTATTTCTATCAGTAGTAGTAATAGTGGAAGACGTAAGAATAATTGCTAGGAAACAATATCGTTTCAGACACTTTTATGACACATACTAATCCATACGTATGATCCTTATGTATTCATGCCTTGTTTGCAAACCACGTTACGTTCTCCTACACAACGATTCGAGGTTTTAGACAGGCATGTGACGTCATATTGTTAGTACAATATTTGCTTTGCTAAGAAATCCGTTTCCACTCTAACTTGTAAGAACGAAAGAAATTGATTTTTTTCATATCTTTACTCATCAGAGGTATGAATGTTGCAGTTTGATAAAACAACTTACCGCAGCGGGAATCGATTCCGGACCCCTGCATTATGAAACGATTGCTTAAGCCACAACGCTAAGACTGCTGTCCTAAGTAAGAGTCAAAAATCATTTGTGTCTGTAGCGGATTGCACACGTTTACGATAACGACAAAACACACTGAAATCGGTCATGATAAAACAGTCGAGATACTTTAAATTAAAATTAGAAAACAAAATATACATACAAACACGGAAGGACATGAAGGAGAAATTGATTTTAAAAGTAATTCGACTCCCTAACTGGAATCTGATGCTTCAGAGCATTTTCTTTTCTGATTCACGGAAAGTTTCTTAGTAACTTGTCTCTATTATACTTACTAATATTTGTTTTGCAGTTATTTTCAGTAACCTTGAACGACAGGGACACGAACACAAATACATTAAGGACATAAAATTTCAAAGGATCACTCACCGGGAATCACACACGGGACCGATATCACTCAACTATCTGAGGTAGTGATGACGTGGGTAAATAAACAATTTGACTCACAACCCATAGTGACCCACGTCCCACTCTGATCCACCACCCATCGACCCACCATCCACCAAAACACATCGTCATCAACTGAAGCATGATCCACGCCCTCTTCTTTATTGACTAAAGAGTTTATACTTGTAAAAAAATCATGGTGTTAAATTCTAACTAATCAGAGTTTGAGTTGAGTTATTTTTACAAACCAATACACTATCAATTTTGCATATATAGAAAGTGCCACTCCCATCATAAAGAATAATTTTAAAAGATGCTATGTGACGTTCTGTTCATTTTCAATAAAGAGTTAATTTACTGAATTTCAGCTCTGTAAGCATAACGGATTGTGAGATACTCAATTTGTTTCGCAAAAATTTGGATCCCCACTATCCCTTAGGATATTATTATAAGGAAAGTGATATGATAATATCCCACTTTGGATTAAGGCCTAGCTATATACCAAAAGTCATTTCATTTGACTTTGCAATTTGACATTGATGATCAGTCACACATAGTTACATCCATTATATATATATATATATATATATATATATATATATATATATATATATATAGTGATTCAAAAATGTATTTTTTAGTAGTTAGCTCCTCTAAAACCTAATAGATTTTGTGTCTTAAAACAGGTACTATCCCGAAGGGGGGATCTCTCACATGAAATACTACGTATGGTCATCACACCAAAGGCACGATTATTCTACACTATTTTACTGGAACAAATATTGGTTCGTTTAGCCAGGATTTTGTAACGGGGAAGAGGAGCGTGACATGAAATTCTGAAGAACCATGAGCTCGATGAATCTAACCTACTTTACTATCAACATATATTGGTTTGCTAGGACAATAAAATGATGGTATGCTAGTAAGTATTTTAATAACTAACTATAAAGAAATATCGAATAAAATAAGAAAAAAATAGTATTGAAAAAGAGTTTATAATATTTACGTCCTTCCTCTGTTCATTCAAATATAACAATTTTCCTTTCGTTAAGACCTCTACTATTATAAAAACTACATATTCACTATTATAAAAAGTACATACTCAATAATATTTTTTTTAAAAAATACATTATCAGTGTTCCTTTCCTGCTGAATCAAGTGTTAAAAGAATTTTTTTCTAGATAAACTTTTGTTTTTATTATTCTGTCAACTACTTCCTGTTCCAAATGACATGTTAAAGGAGCAGTAGAAAATTGTTTTTGAAATATCAGGTTTAATATGGCAATGATGCGATGACGAAAAATTATGATAATAATGTCCAAGCTGTTACACAAAAACGATATGATTTCGGAAGCTTGAAATCTGCTTGACTAGTAGCAGAAATTGTGAGAATTCCGTAACTTTTCTAGAAATTTCAAATTCCCTGACTTTTCCAGGATATCCATCTCCCTCACTACCATGTATTGCAAATAATACAAATCTTCTCATAAGAAAGAGTAACCAAAAGGTTCCTGTAGATTTTTAAAATTATTTTCAACGCTGATCCTTCTTTTTCTCATTTTATGTTGTTACATTCTTCCTTAACTTTTACAATTTCTAGTCTCGAAGGGGGCTGGGGAACGGTGCCTGTGTTATATTGTATATTATTGTATTTTGTGTATTGTATGTATTGTGTTTTATAGTAATTGATGAAAATTGTCACTTTGTTGGAATTAAAGAAGAACAAAATCGAAAAAAGCAGCTGAGGTCATGACAATCAAGGTGGAGCAAAACGAGCCCTGCTGGGTTTCTGACCCGTTACTACTACTACTACTACTACAGCCTATACTATGGCTTCGTGTATCAAAACTGCGCGCGTAACGTAAGGAAGTCACTTTGTTTAGTATTATTCATCTTATTTTAATGAAGAAAGTGTTCTGAAAATTTAAAAAATAAAAAATAAAAATTAAAAAAATCCTTGTTCCGGGTTTCAACCTTCAAAAAAAGCAATTATAACTACCAGCCAATTGCGTTAGTGCACTCGACCACGAAGCCAGCCAGTAAAAGAACCTCGATTTCTGCTATATTTCTGTTAGTGGCGAGAAACGGATATCTAACCAGAATCGCGTATATAGCTCATATGAGTAGGGTCAAGCATGATTTTAAAATATCCTTGTGAACACTGGTGAATTTGTCAACGTTTTACTTTCAAGGCCTCCATTACCCTTAATTTTTGTCATTTGTTTCTGTTATTTACCTCAAATGAGTATCTGTAAGTGAAAAAGGAACAGTAAGCATCTTCTGAATATTGATATTTGTAATTGCAATAATAGCAATAGGATTTATACTACTACTTGGCTTTCAAGACACTCAGCCTGTGAGTTTTCAGAGGAGCTAACTACTGAAACAATAATTTTTTAAATCACTACAATATATTATTATATAAAAATGGATGTAACTATGTGTGCCTGATCATCACGGCCAAATTGGGAAGTCAAATGAAATGATTTTTGGTATATAGTTAGGCCTTAATCCAAAGTGGGATGATATCATATCACTTTCATTATAATAATATTTTAAGGGTGGGGATCCGAAGTTTTGCGAAAAAGAATGATTAGCTGTTAAGCTCACAAGCCTTTAAACTTACAGACCTGAAATTCCGTAAATTAACTCTTTATTGAAAATTTATAGAACGTCACATAGCGTCTTTTAAAATTCTTCTATTGGTGGCAAACTCATAGTGGGTTGGTATATATGCAAAATTGATAGTGGATTGGTATGTAAAAATAACTCAAGCCAAACTCAAATTCAAACTCTGATTAGTTAGAATTTAACATGATTGCATTATAAGTATAAACTCTCTAGTCAGTAAAGAAGAGGGCGTTGATCATGTGTCAGAGTTGATGACCATGTGTTTTGGGGGATGGTGGATCAATGGGTGGTGGGTCAGAGTGGATAATGGTGAGTGGCGGGTCAGATTGGGTCGCGGTAGGTGGTGGGTCGATGGGTGGTGGGTCAAAGACGGTCATGTTGGGTGGTGGGTCAGAGTGGGTCACAGAAAATGCTGGGTCATGATGGGTCGTGCATCACAATGGGTGGGGACTCAAGTTGTTCATTGACTCACGACATCACTGCCAAAGATAGTTTGGTGCTCGCGGTCCCGTGTTCGATTCCCGGTGGGTGATCCTCTGAAATTGTATGTCCTCGTGTTTGTGTCCCTGTCGTTCAGGTTACTGAAAATAACTTTGAAACAAGTATTACTAAGTATAATAGAGACAAGTTATGGAGATACTTTCGGTGAATCACAAAAGAAAATGTACTGAGGCATCCGATTCCAGTTAAGAGGTTACAATTCCAGTTACAATTAAAACCAGTTTCTGCTTCAGGTACTTGCATTATTGTATGTCCGTTTTTGTTTTCTAATTTGAAATTAAAATCTCTCGACTATTTTATCATGATTGAAATCAGCCTGTTTCGTCGTTATCATAAACGTGTGGAATTTGCTATAATCACGAATGTTTTTGACTCTTACTTAACAGAGTAGTAATAGCGTAGCTGCTTGGGTAGTCGTTTCGTAATGCAGGGGTCTCGGGATCGATTGCCGCTGCGATTAGTTGTTTTTACCAAATTACAACATTCATACCTCTGATGTTTAATAAAATGAAAAATACTCAATTTCTTTCGGTCTTACAAGTGAGAGTGGAAACGGCTTTCTTGTCAAAGGAAATATTATACTAGAAATATGACGTTACATGTCTGTCTACAACCTCCATTCGTTGTGTAGGAGCACGTAGCAAACAATTCATGAATACATAATGTTCATGCTTATGGCCTAGTATGGGTCATAAATATGTCTGAAACTATATTGTTTCCTAGCAATTATTCCGAACGTCTTCCACTATTGCTACTACTGCATGAAATAATAATATTTTCGTTCGCCATTTCCAACACGTTCCATATACCCGTTCAACCAAAACTTGTATATAGGAACTATTCTTTTTTATATTTGTATGTATATTTTGTTAAAATATCAATATAACGCATACATAATCCAAACTCATTTATCCAAAGAAAGAATTTTACTATGTATTTGTATTAACGTTTATAAAGTTGCCCTAAAATTAGACAAAACTTACAGATGAGTTGTGATTTCGTAAGGTTGTTCAGAACTCCAGGACACGCCTCTGCAACAACGGAAATTTTGAACGAAAGTGTTCCACTATTGTTTCACATAATTTTGTTCTACAGTACGTTTTAAGGAAAAATAATTACAATAAAATAACTGAATATCACTGAACAGTAAGGCATATAATAAGCTAACTTTTAGTATATGCAGAGGTAATTATAATAGCTTCGCTACAAAAATACCCGCAAGGAACATAATAAATTATATGAGCTCGGAAATACAAAGCAACAAAAATTGTATAAGATTCAGTCTCAAAAGAAATTATTACTTAAAGAATGGATATACACTATTTCCAGAATCGATATAAAACGAGAAATGTTTATGATACTTTTCGTCTCGTCTCCAAAGCGAGACGATAATTTGAGATAACCTTGTCCCGTCTCGAATGTAAAATGTTAATTTTCGTCTCATGTTTCTGTGTTTTGTTTTAGAAACGAGATGAGAAATTCCTTTTCTTGTTGGTAGCACTAAACGAAACTGAAATATTCTTGCCACATATCACGTTTCTGGTCGTAGTGTTATGAGTGATAATAAGCTAATAACTTTTAATGTTCAATGAGATAATAATAATTATTATTAGTTTATTATTATTAATACTTTTGTTATCCTAAAGATTTGATAGTTCAATTATTGAAACATCCGAAGATGCAAATATCTGAAGATAATAGAACATGTGTCATCACTGATCAATCGCCACTTAAAATTCTAAAGTAAAAAAATGTACTGGTCGATCGTTTTAATTACCTTCAGATTATTGGTGAAGCGCCTTGACCACTGAACCACGATTACTACGCAGTAATTGATTCGTCTTTAGCTTGTTTACGAGTATAATATACGCGCCGTATACATTCAAAATAAAGGAGTTTTGTATTTTCTTTTTTTAAAAAAATCTGAAATGTTAATAATTTAGTGAATACAGTGATATAATACCCTTCGAGTTCTTAATTACATATCCCTCTGTTTTGAATTTGCCTATTAACAAGCTACTGTTTTGAGCGAACAGAAAAGGCTCTTTATTAAATCGCGCCCACATAACTAACGATTTAGGTGAGTGGTTATTCTTGTGATTTTCTAAACCGGTGATCCGAGTTCGAGTCTCCCCCTGGCCATTTACAACGTTTCAAAATATTTCATTTACATGGATGAGCTCCAGTTAGATGCTGCTAAAAGGTAACCTCCCGTGGAGAAATTCAGTGATGATGTAATCCTGAAAATAATTGAAGAACAATGAATGGAGAAAACTAGTTACAGAAACCAATGGTAATGGTTCTATATTGTGGTAATGGTTCTATATTTGATATTATCCGTTAATTTTGTGGATTTTTAAATTGATGTTTATTGACACTATATTCTCCTCTTTTTCCTTCTGTCTCAATGTGTAAATTTTTACAAATATTATTCAAATCAAGACCCTTCAATTATATTTACAACCTAAGGGGAGATACGCTTAGTACGGATAGGTTCTCCAAATCGTTTGAGTCTTTTCGAATTTTGCTTTTTTAATATTTACAAATAAATTACTGTATACCAATATTTAGCAGTTTCAAATGCCATTTAACGAACAATGAAATTGGACAAGTTCTTCTTTCAAAGTAATATTACGTATCAATCATTGGGTTCGGAACCTAGATGCTCAGGCCCTGTTAGACACCCAAAATTTTCATTAGAAGCTGGATTCTTTCCCTGAATGATCCATTAATACTTAAATAATTTGAAGGTAGGACTACTGTTAATAGTTTCAAAACTCAGCACAAGGCTTTGTGTTTACTTAAAAGAATAACCTAATACATATACCGCATAATCTATCCGTATATTACTTAATACGCATATATGTATAATCATTTGAAGTAATTTAACTTGTTTATATAATCCCTCACTTAAGTTAATTGTAAGATTATTTAAATCCCCTGACTGTTATCTTTTCATAGGCTCCTGTGCTGTCCGAATATTTGTTTCTGGTATTGTGCTGTTTACTGTGAGTACAAACATCTAAAGACTCCTTTTTTTTATTTCGTTAGCAAGCGTTTTGGTCTACTTCTGCACTAAAATACTACTTACGATTTGTGCTCTTAACAGGTGCGGGCAACTTCAGACTGCTGTGCTACCTACTACCTTGCGTAATTAGTCTTGGAGCAGGAGTTAGTTGATTTGCCTATATCTCGGACTTCGTACATCAATAACTTTAGTGGAACAATCTACATTAGTTTATCTACAGGAAATTAATATTAATATATGTCTATTTTCTTCCATCCGCATGTTACGACACTCCCTTAAACCTAATTTTCCCGAGGCAAGAAAAAATCGAAATTCATGAG
The DNA here is from genome assembly GCF_964235325.1 of Thermobia domestica. Lineage (NCBI taxonomy): Eukaryota > Metazoa > Arthropoda > Insecta > Zygentoma > Lepismatidae > Thermobia > Thermobia domestica. Next base: position 293,319,987 of record NC_137456.1, on the reverse strand, counting down.
ACGATATTAAATGTCCAATAGCCTCACGAATTGTACTAACATTAATTTAAACACTGTATTCTGCCCAGAAACAAACCTTTGAAATCATTTCCACGACTACGAAATTCGTATATAGAGTCACATTTATCTTGTCTTACTTCTACAATATACGCTGTACCAGAGTCGTCAATTAAGGTCATCAAATCTGTATACTTTAAATAAAAATACTTCTCACTGTATAACACAGGCATCGTTACAGATGGCAAATGTAGATTTGTAACAGTGCAGTAAATTTTAGATGTGATTCCCATCACGTTTTTTAAAACAAAATCAATCTTTGGAATTGTCTTTTATTTCCCTCCACATTATGTTGATTGAGTGAGGCATATGTTGTGTGTCATATTTCTTTTCCATTCTGTGATAATCCGAAATCACAATTGATAATTTTTATTCGGATCCTCTGTTTTATCAACATCAGCATATATTCAACCAATGTAAGTCACTGGACACTTTTTACGAAATGGTGTTAACACTTCGTCTCTGAGTTATGCGTAGGTTCACCATACATATTGCAGAAGTTATTTTGCAACTCTAGAAAGAATGGAAAAATCAGTTCACTTGCCAAAAGATAAATGACGGAATCGTCACCGATCCATATGAATTGCCAGAAAAGCACATATGACCCCGATATTTTGATAGTGTTATGAAGCCTACATGAAACGAAAAAAATATTTTCTCGCATCAGTTTCCACTTTTTTACTGTATGGGAACAACAAGAATACTGTCGAGTAATCGAACACCTACATGAGATGTTTCTTTCTTTCTGTCTGTTTCATGGACACAGACCAAGTTAGCTGTGTACGTCTATAAACATTCCTGAGTTTTACTTGGTAAACACACGCATGTTCAAGAGGGTTGATTGCTTGGTAAACACACGCATGGTTGATTTTGCATATAAGGTTAAATATATGACTGTCATAAAACGTGCGTGATGAAAGGATACTGCTTATATTGAAGAAGAGAGGAAAGGGACCTGCAAAACTCTCCGGATTCATTTGTTTGCGAAAAAAGAAGTTGGCCAATGTTATTGAATCAGAACACTGTATGCTAGTGCTATTTTCTATGCTGTATATTTTTTTCTGCTTGCTTTTTATGTATATAATATTGTCGCGGTATGACGCGATTTCATGTGTATATTGAATTTTGAATGTTCTGAGTCTAGTTACTTACTATGCTGTAAGTAACTATGCTTATACATTTAAAAAACAATGAGTTTCTATACCACACTTGTTGCTGTATTACTTTATTATTATTATTATTATTATTATTATTATTATTATTATTATTATTATTATTATTATGAAAAGCAAAACGTTTATGTGAATGTTCTTCATTATATTACATCTTTCTGTAGTTCTTATGCTTAATGTTTCATTTCATTCAAATAAATTGACAATATATAGCAATTAACTACAATTAATGAGTGTAAGAATAATTTACATTTTTGGTTCTAACAAATAAATGGCAGGTCAATGGTGTTATGACGCTTTCTAATTTTACTCTTACAATTGGCGTTTAATCCATGTGGCTGCTTAACAACAACATCGCTGTCGTGCTTGTGTCATTACATAAAACTTTAAATTGAAATGGTATAAGCACAACTAACGGAGGTAACGATAAGAGCACTAATGTAGAAACTACAATGGTAATGGTGAATTTAAATTTTTTCAACTCACCATTACCTCACCGTTTTGATAATATATTGTCATATGCATTTTCTACTGTAACTTTAGTTGCATAATGTGAAAATCAACTAGAATTTGTTCGACGTAACGATTCTTACTTAAAATGACCAATAAAAATTTTGCTAATATAATTCTACTTGCAATAAACTGACAACTTACTCACTATAATGAAACTTGGGAAACGTTGCTGTCCTATTGTAATATTAATCTATAAATGTTTAAAGGAAAAAACTTAATTTATACATCTGCACCTAATTTTGTTCACTTCGAGTGTGATTTATCGATGATGTATGTCTTATTTGTGGTTAATATTCTAGAAAACAGGAATTAAATTTTAAAAGTTAATGCAAAATTTACGCTACTCACATTAAATATGCTGTGCACTATCTGCTTATTAGCGTCGCAATAACGAGTTTACCGTGAACATTTTCCAATACCACCTTCGCTTCACTAAAAGAATGGTCTACTTAAAGGTTTAAGTTGACAAACAGTTAGTTATGCTTAAATTCCTCAAAATATACTCGCGCATGAGATTTTACACACAGGCACATGCCTTTGTTCGTAACAATAATCTATATCCAATGGTACAAATATATAGTTTACAATTTTAGAGGGGTGGCTAAAATAACAGGATTGGTGCAAAGATACAATTTATTGTTAAAATATAAAAGTTAAAGGTGACCCCTTTCAGCATACTACTAATCCTTGTTTATACGTCTTTGCTTAGACATTTTCATTATTGGGAGCAGTTGTGAAAATCTTCAAGTCCCACTGTTTTGAGTGCCACTGTGTTGAGTGTGTAGGTTCCGCTTTAGCTTTTCCACAGTCTGAAGAAAGTTCAATAGAGACGGATTTCACTGTCGAATAAAAGAAAAAATATAATGGGACCAAGTCCGGAAAATAAGGTGGTTATCCCAAAACTGGAATCTTCTTATCAGACAGGAACTCTTTCAAGCTGACAGTAGTATGCGAGGAATCATTTGGTGATGCACATTCTACGCACTGTTCTTAAAAGAGAGGAACGTTTTTCTCACGTGCTCTCGCAGCCTCACGAACACTTGCTGAGAATACCTTATGTACCCATTCAATCAAGAGCAGATTATTGATGTTTATTTCGATTTGATCTTGTAGGCCCTTTAGATGTGCAGTGAAAGGGAGTACTCCAGTGCATGGATAGCCTTTGAGAATTGTACAGAGAGATCCATGTCTCATCACCAGTGACGATATCTGTTATCACTGCACAAGTGGGTCCACAAGTCCTACCGATTCTGCGTGAGGATATTTGGGATCATTGTAGGTTAACCTTTGCTCATATTCAAGTTGCTGTGCAGAATTGCACCGAAAGTCTCTTCACCTATGCCCACAATGTCTGCCTTCATTCGAAAGCTGAAATCGGTACTCTTTTCTGACAATGTCAATCACTTTTTTAAATGTTCCTCTATTGCTGCTGTTACAGAATGACCGGGTGTTTAATCATTTTCAACGTTCTCCCGTCCCTCCTTGAAGCATTCCCGCTACTCAAGCAATTGCAAACGTAATGTACAATTATCACCCTACACATTTCCGCATACTACTTCGCACATTCATTTATTTATTAATTTATTATACCATTTCGAGTTAATGTCGTTCTTCCGGCGAAACTCTCTTCTCAACGGCTACTGAAACTAAACCTGACTGAGGGTGGCAAATTGTGTATAGCTTTCTAACGACCCTCTCTTGTCCATGTATGATACAGACAAGATTTTCAATCCCTTATTTCTTAGCTATACCACATTTGCTCTACTTTAAGGATTATCAGTTGCATTATCACTTATTATGAACCAATATATTAAGAGGTATACCAATCACAAAAGTATCACAACCTTTAAAACATAAATTACAGTAATAACAACATTTCTTGATCGTAAATTTGCATACTGCGTGAATGAGCAAATATTTTACCTCTTCATAAAGGTCCTTGTTATATCCTTCCTGCATACGTTTTCGGGGCATAGACTAATTGCTGGCCAATGAACTGAAAAATTAGTATAATCCTTTTGTATAGTTAGAACTGTGGGGCTCTCTTGAAATTTATTCCATGATTGAAGAATTAAGTAGGAGGCAGCACCAAAAGAGATGAAAATTATTAATATCCAAAACATTCTGTAATAGAAGTAAAATGCTTTAGGTATTTGCAGCACAAACATGTTTCATGTCTTATTAAAATTATAAATAAATATGAGACCTTAATCCGCTATACACCTTACCTTTGCACTATTCTAGGTAATATGCAAGAGACTACATGAATTAACATTCTAATATTTCTACATACTCTCCTAAAAGAGAACACGGTTCATTCCAATACGTCGACAAGATAGTACTTCTAAGTGTGTTTATATTATATCTACATTTTCCGCCCTTCTAATAATTGAATTTGCCAGGATGGAAAAATAATTGTTAGCAAAATGTCAGTAACAAAGAAATATTCCCTATAAGTTGTAACCTATAAACGGTTCCGTAATGTTCAGTTAAGCTAAACTGCTGCTGAGAGAAAGATGAATTTCCTTGAAAAAGTACAGAAAAGAACAGCCAGAATTTTATGTGATTTTCAATAATAGAAAAATGTTATCTGAGTTTAGTGTTGCCTACATACGAAATAAAGGTAGAATCTTTAGAAATGTATATTTTCTATTGCATTCAAATCCATTGAGACAACATTTCCAAAACGACAGACATCAAAATATTTTACAGCAAGTTGTAATTAATTACTTAAATTGAACACAATCTAAAACGTAAAAAATCATGTTTAATAAAATAATTCTAAACTAAAATATGCATGTATGTCCTAGGTTTGTCTGGTCTTTTCTTAAGGCGGGTTTACATTCAAAACAGTGACAGGAACTGTGTTAATGACATCAGTCTTATCAACATTTTCTTACAGGTCTTTTGGAATATGATTATGTTATTAGTTTTGCTCTAATTACAACTTTGAAAACATCTTACGTTAGACAAATATTAAAATGTATCAAAAGTTAAAATAGCAACGTACTTAATAATATTTCATAAAATTGTTTTGTAATCGATGAAGCATATTCGTTAGAGTGGTGTGAAAAAAGGATTTTTTTTTCGAAATTCGATTTTGGATAAGGAGCAAAAGTTGCAAGATATTATAATACTTTGCCATCCAAAATTGCAATTATCTAAGAGAATTTTTAGACGAGCTGCAATGAGCCTTAAGTTAGGTAGATTGCGTAAATAAGTAAAAAGAGGCTATTTTTTTTAAAAAAAATCTTAATTTGAGTTTGGATATGAGGCAAAAGTTGCATCATATCGCAGTACTTTACGATGGAAAATTTCAATTCTCTAAAATATGTTTAGCCAGGTCTCAATAGGTCGTAAGTTTCATAATTTTTTTTAACAAATACATGTTTTGTTGTGCATTTCTGTAATTATTAGACAGTTCGTCGCTTGAAGTTGACTGTAATTTGAGAGTGTTAAGATTCGTTGTTGCAACGGGATGATTTTCTAAAGCTACCGAAAATAATATTCTTTGCTACATTCTTCACCAACCCAGAATTCACCATTAAGAGATGGCTGCCGTCGAGATCAATCCCACCCACCGGCTAACATTAGACTGAATGTTTCATAAGTTTCGTTCACGTCTCCCTGCAAAATACTGCGACTTTGTCACTGTATTTTCTCGAGTAAATTTTGGAGTGAATAAAGCAATTGCTCTCTCGTGCCAGAAATACTGAAAAAAGGCCAGAAATACTACATGACATTTGAACTCAAGGATATCAACACGTGCATTTTATGAACTGCGAATTCCTTACAGTTTTGATCTATCGTCAACAATCATGCCAATGAGAATGCTTTAAGGGTTCGGATAGAATGTATTTCTGGAGTGTTGTATGGTTCTTGTAAACGTCGCGAAAGTTTTATGGTCAAGGACACATGTTTAGCTCCGTATTTGACAGGAGGTTCCAATTTGGTGTTGAACCATACTGGCGCGTATACTTTCACCACCAACTTTGTGATAGTTTTGAACTTCTCTGAAGGATTTGGCATTGACATACGCAAAAGTGTCTAAGCTATTGTTAATCAGCGTACATGCCAAAGTTTCCCAGGTTTCTTATATGCTAGGTTTTTATCACAGTCTTTACGACAGACTGGAGTATTTCACACAAGTACCTCTGATCATAACTCCGATCACGCACATTTAGCAGTGTAGAAGGTTCTGAAGGAATCTTTCCGATGCGAATTTGTTTCACAATTCACAAATGATCTACCAATAGAGCCAGTGCAACTGTAACTTCGAGTACTTACACCATCGGTTTATTTTAGTAAATGACGAAATGGTAGTTCATGAAAAGGAATAAGCATATGCACTACTGTAAGGGAATCTGTAAATGGTTTTTGAGCACTCTAATCACTCCTTCGTACGAACCAACATTAATATTGGTGCCATCGCTGCCGATAGCTACCGCATCTGATAGGTCCACGTTATTTTCTTGTAATTCACCGCAGATGAAACTAGCAATATTCCTTGCAGATGCTAAAAGGTCAAAGAGGTTTAGCCGAGAAAATTGTTCTTCACCGATACAATAATGTTCTTCCCTCTTCATATCTCTCACTTGTGACATCACGAGCCTTTGGTTTTTCTTTCAATCAAAATATATGGCACGAGGATTCACTTTATAAACAGTCTCTTTATTTCTTACACCAATACGAAAGAACTTAAATCTTTTTCGCAACCTCTGTATGAATTTTGCTTCTAACAATTATGTTTTGCAACTGATCTAGACTTACATATTTAAAATCTACCAAAACCGCACTCGCAATTGCTGCCATTTTTCTTCTCGTTACTCCGGTTTTCTCCTTCACTTTTTCTAATGTTGGTGGAATTTTCTCATTTGCGTGCATTCAATCTGTGATTGTTGATTTTCTTCTTCAAAGGATATTCCCAACTAAAATAGGATTTCCTCCAGCTTCAGCGTGTTCTTTATTTCCATCCTATCTAATTTCTGAAGATGACAAGTGGCCTGAAAATTCCATAACATAACTAGTAGAGCATAATACTCTTTGGTTGAAAGCTTCAACGAAAAATCACTTTTTGGCTTTCCTTCCTCCTCTTTTCGTGAATTTCTTTGTCCAAGTAATATCAATAATGCCAAAAATAGTTTTTTACTTACTGCCCAGCGACACAACTAGGCTAGTTGTTTCCTTGGGCAAGAACTCTCCTTAGCGCCCACCACCCCGCGACAAACAAAATCAAAACGCTCCATAAATATAAAAAAAGATATTGGCATCAGATAGTAGTTCTCGTATTCCATTCTTTCTTCAAGTGGTAAAGCTTGATTTCAAAACTGTAGTACATATTTTAATTATTAGTTCAAGATAAAACAATAAACTACTTTGTAACTGATTGACAAATAATGTGAGAGTAATATGTTTGACATATTTTTACAGACTTAAGGAAATAACTACAAATTGCAATGTTTTTTTCGAATTATTTCGGGGTGTGCATATGTGTAGAATGAAGGAAGGCTTTTGCTTTCCAATAGAATGACAAACAATGCAGCTGTTTTCTTGAGTATACTGCAACATTTTACAAATCTCTTTAATGGATGTACGTTAAATGAAAACACAAAAAGCTGGGATTAAAATTTAACCTTTCAGGCTCTTTTTGATGCAATTTTTTTATAATGTCCTCAAAACATACCTTTGTAGCTAACTTATGCTTTGTAAATATGATCCCAAGGTTGGTGTGTCGTTGTTCTCCTCTTAAGTTTCTTAGGTAATTTTTTAAGAACTTTAATTTGATAAAATTCCTTTGCTTGCCTTATATTGAAAATAAATATTTGCCCAGTTTTGCGCACCCCAATTCGGCGTTCGGGGCACAAGCCCCGTTTCCACCCTTAGTTACATTACTGTCACCAACAACCAAGCAATTGTACTATTGACAATATCATTGAAGATATCATAAGACTTTATTAAATAGCAAAAAGCTTCTTTATGACAAAGTCGCAAACTGTTTATAGTTGATCAGTTTTCGTCTTATCATTTCCAAGTTTCAGAAACATTGCGAACCGGCTTAAAGTAATTTTACAGAATTACAAATTCGTGTTGTTTTCTATTGACGAAGGATGAATCTGTTGCCCTCTATTCACAATACAAGTTACAGCCTACTTTGAGCGAAGATTTGCTAACTATTTACATAGTAAACGGAAATTGATTTACAAAATATCAAATTTCATGCCCGTTGCGCCCCTTTAAAAATTATATGGTAAAGTAAGACGATATGATGAAACTTTTTCCTCCTACACAATTCGTATTTCGAAAAAAAATTCGCTCACCGTAATATTCATATCAATATTGACATATCATCAAGTATATAGCGTGAAACTAACTCAGTATGAATTCACAGAATAAACAAACAAGACACTCTTGTTGCATCCTGTAAAATATTCATTTCTGATTACAGCTTTCTAAAGTTTATGAAGTTAATAACAGTTGTGTTACAAAGTAATATATTCCATTCTTCTGACAAGTATAAAAAATATTATTACTTAGACGTGAATTCATGAAATCACTAGAAATATATGGTGTATGAATTCAGTGAATTATTCTAATTCGGAAATATTACTGCTTTCATGAAATATAACTTTGTACACGACCGTCGATCCCAGTAACTTAGGTAGGATTTTCTTTCATCGACGTCCATTGTATTAGACTCAAAATATAACCAACTAATAACTCCATGGTTCAGTGCTGCGTTGAGAGAAGCTCTCCATTGACTTTCGTCCTTAGCTAACTGGATACAGTTTCTACTTTGTACTTGTATTTGTGCTATACCTATCTTAATATTGCATTCCTTCTGTCCCTAGGTCTTTCTAATGGACCTTTTCCGATTGGACATTCATTCAAAGTTTTGAAAGCGTTCCTACTTTCTTCATTGTGGCTACATGACCCGCCCACCTGAGCCTCGTAGACTTGATGATTACAACGATATTCATTAAACTGTATACATTATCCAGTTGTTTGTTATGAACTTACGGCCATTCCACATTCCTGTTCCTTATTCGCCCAAAAATTCGTCTTAGGCTTTTATTCTCAAATGTTTTCAGTCTGCGTTTTTCAATCAGAGTAAGCGACCATATTTGTCAATCTTAGAGCACAACAGCCTGACTTAAAATATAAGCTTAATAAAAATATAATCTGCACTTCTACTGCTACACCTACAACTACTACTGTTATTTATAATAATAATAATAATAATAATAATAATAATAATAATAATAATAATAATAATAATAATAATAATAATAATAATAATAATAATAATAATAATAAACCAAAACTTCACTAACTCACCCTACAGACATGCTAGTGGTGATTAAGGACATGCATTTACATTACATTGTATTATGTAAAAACGCTAACAAGTGTTATAATGGATTACTGTTGTGTCTTAAAATTTCATAACTTCTCTACACTTTAGCATCTACCAGTAGGATCCAACAGGATTACATGTTCTCAATAGTCCACTTTCACAACATATATACCACATCCGTTTCTTACCAATGAATGTTTACTTAAAAGACTTGAAGAAAGTCAGAATAGATGGAGGACCCTCAGCAAATTGTTAGCCCGTGTCATCTTCTAATGAACGCAGTGTGTTTTTTAACTATGAGTTCATAGTATTAATTTAATACTTGACGCGGTGGAGCAATCAGAAAACAGTCCAATAATAAAAATAAGGTATAGCGATTGATCCGCGATAGGTGTACTATTTTATTTAGTTGTTTTGTGTTCGACATTGGGAAGTCGCATATATGCCAGGTGGAGTATAAGATGTTATCTGATAAATAGCATCTCGCGCAATATTAATCGTCAAGAAGGAGATAATGTTCGTGTAGTCGTTTACTTGCAACATGAAATAATAATAATTTATTCTACAAAATTGATTCAACTCTACACGAGGTGTAGAGTTAAAGTGTAAGCCCCCTTAACGAAGGATCCGGGTATTATATTTTCTAGTCCACCTATGGGTTGTTTAAAGGTACAGTGAGGGACACTTCTGGATGGTACAGCCATATGGGGATTTACAGCTAAAGTGCTCCACTAAGCTGAGTCAGAAGTATTTGCCGCGAAGTATGCAACCACATCAGCTGTAACGGAAAGGGGTGGCATAGTCGTTAGGCACTAAAAATTCCAGTATACTTGAGCAAAATTCCCACTACAATTTACAGCACCATTTCTCCAACATGACATGAATCTTAGACATGTAGTTCTTAGGGCAAACATATTACTTGCTATTTGTCCTATTCGTGCGAATAAATTGAAACAAAAAATAAAGCCCAATCCTATTGCTGTTGGAATGAACACTCTTTCAGTCGTTTGATCTGAAATTACTTTGCAGAGTCTGAATAAATATTCCGTCACTTCAGGAGGGTAGGGAGAACAAATTCCCCACCTTCAGTATGGAAACACAGACATTTAATCAAATGCTTAGATTTAGTAAGCTCATTGGTATAGCGCTTTTATGATTTGAAGTTTTGCTCCCGAGCCATCTTATGCCATACCTTATGGAATATGATGAAAGAAATATACAGTCACATTTGCAAATTTAGAATTTTTGACAAAATGATCGGATAGGATCTATATTTTATCGAAAATTTTGATTTTGTATGTAGACATGTAAAAGCTCACCCGAACCTGAGAGAATCGCATTACCAATAGTTGAATTCAAGTGGAGAACTCAGTTGCGTGCATCAGATGATTACGGAGGGGAGAAACATCTTAAAGTATGAGAAACAAACCATGAAAAAAGTCGCACTGCCCTGAACATGCTTACACAAAACAATTACTTCCAATTCTATTAATTCCAGTAGAAAGTAAACAGAAATACTGGATATAAAATTCCATTTTTCTATTTGGGACAGGGGGGTCATACATACAGGTTGCGCCCATGAGATTTGTTTTCGAAAGAGGGGACAGACACTTACATTGAAAGAGGAAAAATCGCACGTTTAATTATAACATAATTTTACTTCTAAGAACGCCAAATGCGAAGGAGAACCAATGTATTCTCTTTGGCTTGAAGAATAAAATTATGGCTGATCGTGGAAATGAACAGAGACTGACGATGTTTAGAATACATACTGCCAAGCAATGGCGTAGCCAGGAGATCTGGAATCTCCGACATTTGTAAAAGTTGTTAAAATAAGGCTTAAGATTTCGGCTTTATTAAAAAAAATTCCGGGAGTGGATCCCCGCATTCCCTCCAAATGAACGTTTAGCTACCGACCCACCGAAATCAAATCCTGGTTACTCCCCTTCTACTAAATGATGTACTGTCCTATGTTTGTGACATGCAAATCAATGTGGAATTCATTAGAGAAGGGGAGAATTCTCGCTAACAATTTAGGCACTCTTTTTTTTTACTGGGGAGGAGGAAAATGATAAATGTGGGAGAAATTTTGCCCAACCACTTGGAGGTATAGTCACCTATCGACCATGAGTGAAATGGGCTGCAATTTTTAAGTTGCCAAGAGCTAGCCAAGAGACTAAATTCTTCCCCTCCAGAAAATCAATAGACAAAACATTTTTTTCAACTGTGTTAGTTAAGTTTTATTTGGAAGAACCGTCTGCCAAAAACTACTATAAAATAATGAGACATAAAGCATAGCTAATATTCAAAAATGTGATATTTGTGAAAAAAGAGAGAGAGATAGAGGGAGAGAGAGAATTAGACTTGCACAAAACAGTGTCCCATGGTTATAAATTTAAACACACAAATGCTTTACGTTAGGTTTCTTAGATGAATGGTTAGCATACTGGGCTTATACCTAGAGGGTGATGGGTTCGAGTCCACGTAAAGCGCATTATTTTCTGTTTTTAGCTACGTTTACATCAAATGGAATGTAATATCTTTTTTCGGAGAGGGCTTGTCGCCTACACGGTTGTTACGCACAAAGTAACAAAATATATATTCTTTTCTTTGTTGTTTATTTTTCTTACAATGTTTCGTTGCACTTCTCTTTGTCCTAAGAACACTTTGGACGTACCCGTATAACTACAGTCGATATTTCGTGTCGACTGTTTAGAGTGGTCCCCACCCAACCGTTTTCATTTTAGAAAAAACAAACAGGTATTCCCTCATTTAACGTCTACAATGCCTTTGCACAATTTTACTCACTTCGGTTCACTTCTTGTCTTGCGAACGGCAAATTTAAGAACTTTGGGTGGGGGCTTGGCCCCCTAAAACGGTTTCTACGCAGAAAATAGAAAAACGTTCGTTTAGTTTTTGCGCTTTTGCGTATTGTCCGTTCACATAGTCTTGCTGTAATTCCTCATGTTCTATAGGAAGACTTCTGTTCAGAATTTCTGTCGCATGCCTTTAGACATAACATAAATGAGAATAACTCTTTCTTATGATCAAAATTTTCACGTGTTTTCTTGGAAATATGCAGAAGAAAGAAACATGTTTCCGAAAAAAAACATTTCAATAAAACATTAAGAAATAAGCAAGTTATAATTAAAAAAAGAAATCTCCGAAACTTTGATCGTCAAATTCTAAGTTCTATTTTCAAAAATTGGCAAACACGAAGCGAAATTGGCGAAGAGAGAAGAAATTTTTTGCTCTACTAGAAATATAATATAAATCTTTCATAATGTAAGTTAGTATACATATAACACAGCTGTAATAATTATAGGTATTAAAGGTTTTACACATAAACAAAGGATTAAATAGAAATAAGACAAAATATGCGAAACGATAAGGCATTTTGTCTCAGTGGTTTCCCCTATATAGGTTTGTCCCTATATATATATATATATACCTACCAACTTGATGGGTATTAAGTTGCTTTCCTAAAGCAGTTGGTTACGCGAGTTCGGAGGAGGTTCTACTCTTTCCACGATCGTTGGTTCAAACTCCATGTCCGCCAGTAACATCTTTCTTTCCTCGTTTTCTAAAAAAGCCCAATTCGTTAAACAATAATGTTTTGTTCTCATAATGTTTCTTAGTATTTTTCACTTCATTCAAGATTTTTTTAATATTTCCACATAATTCAAAATTATATCCTTTAAGAATGTTATATACAATAATCAAGAACTTTATAAAAAGCGTGGGTCTTCTAGGGTTCATTCGTTTTTTCCATTTTTTGCATTCCATCATTATCATGCATCTCATTATTACCGTCTCCCTCAGCCCCAGAGTATAATCTTGAGATTTTAAACCTAATTTTGCATGTGTTTGTCTTCCTATACTAAAAGTTTACCGGCAGTTTTTGACACTCACTATGAAAAAAAAAAGATTTAGAAAACGCTATTTGGACTCAGCAATATTTCTTATAGTCTACACGACAAGTTTTACGGGCTAGAGTTTAGAAATTTTGACAAACCCTTATATTAAAATCATAACTCATGTTTTTGTAATTCTTGCATGCTTATACTATTATGGATATTGCAGTTATTAAGTGAAATGGTTTGACACGCACATACAAACACACACAGAGGCAAACATCAACTATAGATTTACTGGGCAAGCTTGATGTCAGAATTGCACTTAAAAAGGAAATGAATATGGATGAAAAATCAGTTTATCCTTCAACGATTAACCACTTTAGGCTATAGAAGACGGATGGTTAGTGAAGGTAAATTGTAATTAAAGTAGAATTTTGATGATTCCCAAAAATGTATCTAACTCTAGATTACACGCAACAAAGTCTTATGTGGTAGTTACTAGACCTTCAAGGAGGAACAGAATTGTATTAATAAAATCATAGTTCTCAGTGTGTTTGACAATGTCTCGTCGTCTCCAGGTCTATTGGGATCATACTGGGATACGAGTCTCATTGCTTCGAAATCATTGCATGCTTAACCAACTGCTTCCTAGGACAAAGTATAATATATGCTTTGTTTCAAGCATAACGGGTAAGAACTGACTGTGGTTAGATACGTTTCCAAAAGCGGAGTTCAATTCGCGGCAGGAACTCATGACTTTCGAATCCTACGTTAAGCTGTAGGTCTATGTCTCATATTGTCCCGCTGCTGGACGGGACGCTACGAAAATTAGTAACTGATATTATAGAAAAAGCTCTAGAATCAATTTTCTTCATAACAAACGTTTTCTTTCGTATGAAACAGAACGAACATATATGTATAATGACAAATATTCTGTAAAACATTGATGTAGGGACTTCCATCAAAAATAGGTTACCATAAAGCAAAAAAACTATTTTTGCATTATTAAATTTTATCAATTTGCTAAATTACGTTTGGTAATGAAGTGTTGACATTACTTGTACTTCTTAAAATATATGCAAAGTAAAATATATTTTAACATAAAATCATGCATAAAGTAATCTTGTTATCCGTTGCCTTTACTTTTAAGCAAATTGGGAAACATGAACTGGTTAAATGAGCCACTCCCTCGAACTGTCATTAGTTTATTCAATTTGAAATAGGAATACTGTAACGACGGGACATGAAACATGAGTTATTCAAGATTTAAAGTGTTTAACATATTTTTAATTCTACCGGGAGTCAAATTGAAGACGTATATGTCAAGTTTAGTATAGTTATTCAGTAACAATTTTAGAAATGTTGTCACTAACGTGGAGACAGTAGTATTTTCTTTTAATTCCATGAGCGCCAGCAGCGAGAAAATTAGTATATAGTTTATATGAAGAAATTAACAAATATAATTGTAATCTACAAAAGGAAGTTAATAACAGCGTAAAGAAAAGCTTTATAGAAATAAATAACAGTAATTCTCCACATTCTGCTTGAGTCGAATGTATTACAGACGTTCACATCAAGCAATGGAAAGTGTTCAAAGTTTTCAAAGACCTGTTTGGTGTAAAACTGGCATCATGAAACAACCATGTGATGCGTTTTACTTACAAATTCTGTTACCTCTGATATTTCAACTGGTTTTCCGCTTATCAATGAACATTTCGTAAGCCGTAGAAAACTGCTGCATTAAATAAAGAAAACAAAACTTTTACTCTATCAGGACTCGAACCCTCGTCCATGAGACTAGAAGCATTATGCCTTAAACACCTGCGCTATTTTGTTCACCTACTGCCAATTCACATAAGCCGTGAAGTATTGGACTGTTCTTTTAGCTTGTGGAAAATCATTGACAGTACGAGTAATTTATTCTCGTTGCTGTTAACACTTTCATTGAATAGGAAATGTATTCATACACAATGAAATTCCCTAAGGAGTAAATAATGCTCTCGTGTTTTGTTATTACTTTCTTTTCTATATTTATTTCTGTTTTTTCCAAATATATTTATTTTTGTTGTTTGAATTTACCGTATGACTTAAGAATTTCGAATGTTCATCATCACACAAGCAGTATCTATTGCAAGGAGATACCAATACATGAAAATAAAAAAAGATGTAATTTATTCCTGTCTATGTCTTACATACGACTAATGTTTGGGAAACAAAACGAATTCGGTGAAAGGGCTGCAAGCAATAGGAACACAACTGAAACCGAATTATCACTCGATTGACCTTCAGAGTGGACATACGTCGCTCAAGGGCACATATAATCGTGAGTTCAGCAAACGTTTCTGTGGTGTTCTATCAGGGGCGGATCCAGGGGGCGATCGGGATCATCGCCCCCCAGAAGAGGAAACTTTCTTATTTTATATATGTAAATAAAACCCATCGCAAAGTTTAGTGCCCTTAAAAGTAGCAGTATGACAACCGACCGCCCCCCAGAAGTCGGTCCTGGATCCTCCCATGTGTTCTATTCAGTATTACTATTAACCAATCTATACAGGAACTGATATTTGCTTTATGAAATTGCGCGGGAGATGCGTTTTGATATAGGGTTAGCGGGTGCTGTATATTCCAGATCTGTTTCATTGCGCAATAGTATCATCTATCTATGATTGCATTGCTGGACTGTTACTATACACAGAAATAACACGGAGTAGACAGTGTGTTGCATATAAAAGTGATACTAAAGATAAGCTGAATAAAACACTAAACATTGTGTCCCCTTGTAGAATACCATTATAAACTGAGATGGGACCACTTAAACCAACATTTAGATTCAACGTTGTAATTCGTTTCGAATATGCCCCTTTAATAAGAGAAATGAAAATAGCACCCGTTCCGTGTTAAGTTAAAACTTGGAAGAGATAATTGTGATTAATTCTGTCAAAAGCCTTGGAATAATTCGTGGATACAATTGCTACAGATTCATGAAAAGAAATAAAATCTCTGCGATTTGATAAGAAATGAAATCTTTGAGTTTTACATCCCACAATTATGCCGGCTATGCTAAAGGAGACGGTGATGATGAGAAATGAAAGAAATAATGGAGTGAAAAAGTGGGAGGAAACGGAAGAACTACGAGGAAACTAACGGACACGGTGGTTGTCCATCAAAAAGTTCACTTGGCACGAGCTGGGATCGAACTAGGGACCCCATGAAGCAGAGGTGAACGACCTATTACTGAGCCACCGCGACCCCGAGATTTAGCAACATCTTATAAATAGGGTTATTATATCCAAGATCATATGGGTAAGAACTTAACACCTTTTCAAAATATGCTTTTACTCTGATCGTGAGACAACTAGCTAACAGTTTTAAGTCCGTGCAAAAAAGACTTATAGGTCTAAAATTGGTAACAGTAGCTGTTAATGAATATTTGAGGACCACAACAGTAATGCTTGCATTGAGAGACTGTCCTAAAGCAAGATGTCTGAGGTATTCATTAAAAAAACAGCGAAGGAGGGAGCTGAAATAACCACAAATGTAACACAAGATTCGAATGGCAAAGAATGAATGCATGTGGATTTTCCAAGCTTGCATAATCATATGAGAATTTGACATCGTATATTGTGAACGGACCTGAATTACACTCTTGATCATGACCCGCTAAAACAGATGGAATATACTCTACAATAATTAAAAATCAGTGCAATAAGTAGTAGATGGAACATGAGTCAAAAAATGTCATGACTTTTACACATAGATGTTCATTTTGTTCAGAACTCACTGACCCTCGCCTTAGCGAAGTGAGTTGTCTATCACCCTCTCACACCATCGCCCTCACAGTGGAAGTTAGCGCTCGCCCTCGCAAGGATGATTGTGCATCGCCCTCGCTCTCGTACTCGAAATTCCTCCTCGCCCACGCGTAACCGCGCCCTGACAGTGCCAGTTGGGCCTCGCTCACATTCACCCTCACCCTCGCGAAGAGAGCTGCCCATCGCCCTCGCTCTCATATCATTGAGGGCGAGGTTATTTGAAGATGACGAAGTCCTCGCGAAAATCATATCCTCAATTTTCCAGCCTATTTGCTGAATCGTTTTCCTTAACATACGTCCTAAACAAAAAAAACTTCACGTATCATCGTATAACTTACTCAAGATCACTTAAAATGGAATAAATCATTGACTACTCCACGCTTAATATTACAAGGAATAAGTTAAGATGAAATTTCAATAGTTTCTTTTACATATTTCCGTGCAAACTAGTGCTGCACATGAGACGAGGCGAGACGAGACGAGAAATAAGGTTTATCATATCGTCTCGTAGATTTTATAAAAGTCTCGTCTCGTCTCAATTTTCGGAAATTTCTTTATTGTTTCAATTCTCGATGACGCACTTCTCGTCTCGTTCTGTAAATTTACGTACAAAATGTATTCCCTTATCTAGGAGTTCTCAGAATCCTTCTACGTCACGAGAGATGTAAGAACATTTACACCATAAGAACATCTAAGAACATTTAAACCATATTTATTAGTGGAATATATTGTGATTTTAGCGCTAAAATAGTGTTTGACAACCTAAGACTTGGGTGAACTAGTGTTACTCGCAAGACTCGAAAACATTCTAGTCTTCTCTCGTAATCCACCAAACACGATTTAACAGCAAATTTAAAAAGGTTGTTAAGGAAGCTTGTCCTTCTTCCTCGCATGCCCTCGTTCTCGCGAAGGAAATTGTTCTGCGCCCTCGCAAACCATCGCCATTGCAGAGGAAGTTGACCCTCGCCCTCGCGCACCCTCACCCTCCCAGTGACAGTTGGTCATCGCCCTCGCAGTGACATTTGACCCTCGCCCTCGCGAATGGAATTGTCCATTGCCCTCGCACACTCTTGCTCTCGTTTGGAATTTCTCCTCGCCCTCGCTGTCAACGCTTGCCCTTGCCCTCGCGAAATTTTGGGCCAGGGAATTTGAGGGTGAGGATGCCCTCGAGAGAACCAATCTCGCGCGAGTGAAAATCTCTGCTTTTACACCCTAGGCATCTTTACCCTTAATATTATAGGTTAATTTTTGCCGCCTCTTTTTAGCGATTTCTTACACACTACATGTTTATGCTACTGGAAGACATGATTTACATTATTATCGTGTTCCAGTTCGTCCCTGTTGATAGATAATTTTCAGTGTTTGCATTATTTATATGGAGACTAAACATATAAGAAATGTTAGAAATATTTGATTAAATGTTTTATTTCTGCGATGATGAGAGACAACTTTAACAGCTCATGTTTATATAATGAGAAAAATATTATCTAATTATATATTTTATATTTTATTTAGGTTTAATGTTCCACGATTATACTGCAAGGCTACAGTGTACAGTGACACTTCTGGAAACAAATGCAGAGAAGGAGAATTAACTCTGTCATATCTGTAGTTTCGTGTGGAGAAGAAACAAACTTGTGAACCAAAAGTTCAATTGATCTTAGTAATATAAACTTTGCCGAAGATTATTAACTCATATCATCATAACAGAAATACCAAAAACTTTTTGATAGGAAGAAAATAACATACAACTTTGCAAGGCGTTCGTTGTTGGGTCTTATAGTCGCGGGTTCAATTCCCGTTTAGGGTCCATTAAAATTTTACTTGAACTAGAATTTATTTCATGAATCACCCGTCTTCTTTAGCCTAAAGGACTTAAACGTTTAGAAAATTATATGGTAAAAATGAAATAAATAACATGACAGTAATAATGCTATTAATCTGTATCTATCTACATAGGATATAAATGAAAAAGACGTAGTCTATCAGAACAAAAGATGGCTTAACCGTTCCAAATAATTTTTATTAGTTAACACTTTCACCTACCTCTGACTCATGAGCATCCGAACGAGGCAGGGTGGGCCGCCCTCTGACTCACGAAATGTATACAAACAGAGAAACCAAACATAATATATAGCAACCATAAAGATAGCACCTCTAGAATATTTTAGGGTGCCATGCGCGGACTGGCTTGTTGTCACGCCATTTTTATTAAAATGCGGATCCTAACAGAGGAGAGGAGTTAAAATTTATGCCAAAAATAGAATATCTCACATTTGGGAGATGAAACTTGACCCCATGCCGTTAACGGCTCCAATATATAGTGGCCCACTTGCCGGTAAATATCGATCGTCGATGTAGCGACGCATCTAAAGATTGCCGCTAGTGTGTCTCTGGTGGCAGGGTTTCGTCATTTGAAACAGACATCTTGAGTAAGGTGTTGCAATTACCACTACGTAGCGGCGATGACTTCTTTTCGGTTCGTCTTTCGATTCGTCTCGGAGAATCGGCGAAGGGACCGAAACGACTTATCTCCAGTCATATACATGCGTTTATTATTATATATATTTTTTTTCCTGACGAATGTTCCTAAAGTGAGCTCCGAGGTCAAGAGTAACCCATGCTTTTACATCACAAGGTTGCTATTTCACGCCATTCCGTGAGAACGTTGTATATAGTTTGTAAGTGCTCTCAATGTAAATAAATCATGCATATAGGCTATTTAACATATTTTGGTGCAGCAATTTGTAATTCATTGGAATTTCGTCCACCTGCCACCGGGGGCCCACTGGTGATATAATTTTCAAAACGAAAGTGGGGCCACTGCAGATCGTCGCAGGGGAGCCATCAATTTTTTGCGAGAGGTCAGTAGTTACCCATCGATGGTCCACCGACGCTTACGGCACGGGGTAACTCTAAATAAAATTTAATTAGGAAGTCACTATAGTTGCTATAAGAACTAGTTTTTGAAATTGGACTGTGTAATATTGGTCTTTTGAGGCAAACATTTCCTAAGTTCAACTTCGAGCATCTTCGGGAAACAGTAAACCAAAGATGATAGGTTTGAAACCGCAATCCAACGTTCACAATCGAAAACATTATGTAAATCTGTATTTTCCTCTTTTAAGTGTATTTTCTTCTTTTAAGTGTAAGATATGTTGATCCGTTATTAACTGTACTGTAGAAACAATTCATCATTCTAATACTTAAGAATAAAGTATTTCGAAATTATGTATAAATGGAGCACATGGTAGTTCCCTCAATCCAGCTATAATCAATGCCCTCAATTTCCTTCGTACATTTCAAACCGATTTTCCTGCAAACTGTTACATAACGGCAATTAGTCTAGTTGTCTACGTGTCGAACTACTGAACTAAAGAACGAGGGGTCGAATCTCGGAGATAGACATGAAAACTTTCATTACTTGCATAATTATACATTTCACCCATAGAAAACGACCATTCAAACAGTTTGTGTTTCCGTGGAAAAGTAAGAATTTATTTCAAATTAAACTTGTGAGCAGTGAAGCAAAACGAATTGGGCTCATGGTTGTCCGATTTGAATACCTGGTGATTCGAATAATTCATACGACACGCCTTTAGTATGGAATTAAAAAGCTTTCTGATACGTATAAAGAAATCTCACTGACCTCAAATCCATTAGGTGTTGGACCTACCAGAAGCTTCAACACCACGTCTACGTCACTTCGGTGAACGCTGTATCGAAAATTCCTATATAAATTTCACTCACGTGACGTCTGGTCAGTCGATCGTACTTGGTTTGTTAGATAACTATATTGAAGGGGTATAGACGAAAAATATGCAAAATAGGTTTTTCAATTTTGTCAGGAAATGAAGAAAATGTGACGCCCTTTTCTTGGGGGGGGGGGGTAGATTTCACTCATCTGCTGTAAGTAGTGGTTACTGCTGTTAACCATTGCTTTCTTTCATTTTGCATTTACACATCCTATCCTCTTTCAAGTTCGGTTCAACATGCCATTCCATTTAGTTTCATATGTTCTCTTCGATTAAATATATATTTCTCAATCTGTTATAATATGTCCAAATTAAAAAAACGGTTCTCTTGCTTTTTAATATTGATGATTTAGATTTCAAGAGAGGCAATTTTAAATAAACTTGCAACCAATTTGTTAATTACTACCAACATTGATTCTTCCTCATTGTGTGTTAATATATATTCTTCAGTGTTTACATTCTAATAGTAATAAATATTTATGCCAAACTTACGTATAATTGCAACTGGGTAATAAAGCAGTTCAAGCCAATATCTTATTTCAATCTGTATCTTAGATTACAATTATCGTTAAACGAAATTGAATATTCGCATCCTAAATTCATTTTATCTAGGTAGCATGGATATGAATGTCACGAGACAAGATTTGAGGCCGTCTCGTCTCGACAATATGCTGTAAAAGTGATGTCCCGACTCGAAAAATGTATACTTTTCTATTGGAAGAGCAGTGTCACGACTCGAATTTTCTCAGGAAAATTCTGTCTAGACTCGACTCTGCGCATCTCTAAGGATAAACAGTTTGAAAAGCCCAGTGTTCCAAAGCTGGCGGGGTACTCAATTACTCCATTACGCAACATTTATTTCATATACAACCATTATTATACATATCATTTTCACAAGCTTCTTCTTATAATAACTATCGCTTTCCTTCTTAAATTCAATTATAGATAATTGTTTGTTATGTAGCAGCTAATATTCATACTATAAAGTATAAAACAAGTACACATTCAATGTAAATAAATGAAAATGCAAGATATTACAGATTACTGGCATTGCGATTTAATCCGATTTTGAAGCAGTACATATTTTTTAAATAATTGTTCATATTGCTTTATAAAAATCAAGATTATGAGGTACCCTAAGTTTTTGTAAAGCAAAAAAAATACAACCATATACACACACACACACACACACACATATATATATATATATATATATATATATATATATATATATATATATATATATATATATATATATATATATATATATGTGTGTGTGTGTGTGTGTGTGTGTGTGTGTTAGGGGACTTCCGGGCTTGATTCCCCCAAATTTTATGTTTATTCAAATAAAATATTGGAAAGTGAATGAAATATCTTGTAGAATGTTCACATTATCAAGAATGAAGTTAATATAAATATAAATAATTTTCAGTTTGGACGTGCGGTTTTAGGTATTCAACTGTGTTCACATTTCTAATTTTTAGAGTTTTTCTTATATGAATTATGAACATGGCGGGCTAGTAAATGTGACAGGGATTTGAAAAGTGACAGTTTGTCGGATAATGTGTTTCCAGCCACTTCACTGTAGAAATTTACATTTACAAAATGTTCTCATATATTTAAAAAAAGGAAGAAATACTTTAACTTTCCGCACGGAGGCTCGAACCGTCGCTCTTCGTTTCAAAAATGTCAGTAGCAGTACTAAACCCGCTTGACCACAGAAACAACTTACAAGAGGTTGTGTTATAATATTGATAATAAAATCGCTCCAGCACAGGTTCCTACCTTAAATATCCATTTTCTGTCTTTTTCAGCAATTTTCACTTAAGATAATGGTTGATTTTGCATATTGGAACTGTGTATGAGGTGTGCAATCAATATTAATCTCAGAAATAGTAGTTTGATTTTGTTTTTATATCTTCACATTGCTCGGATGACAGTACGGTTTGAAACTAGAGTCTATATATAGAACTGGGGGAACATGCAATTCCGTGTGTATAGATCTCCGGGAATTGTGACGGATCTAGGTTCATTTTTTCGGACTTTGTTTCTGAACGAGTTTGCAGCCTTTCATGAACAGGTGCGTACAGTTATTTCCAGTAACCTTGAACGACAGGGAGACGAACACAGATATATTTAATATTTCAAAGGCTCTGCCACCGGGAATCGAAACTGTGACCCCGCCTACTGAACTATCTGATGGGTGGATTACCTGGTTCATTCTCAAGGCAAGTAAGCTTGAGACTGACAACATCGTGGTCGTGGGTTTTGCCGGGACACTTACACTTTCTCATTCCACCATATCGTCTATTATAATTCACTTGTTTCAGTCATAGTCTTCCTCAACCAAACAGGCAATATCTTTGGACATTAAACATAAAGGTTTCTTTTTCAATTTCTTAACTCAAACCAATACGAATCGAAAAACAGTTGTATTTTTATTGCTCATTAACGTGTTTTCACAAAAGATATATAATAAAAAAACATGGGGAAATGTAATTTCATTCAAAAGTGAAACAGCAGACTCATAATGCCTTAACCTGAAACGAAACCATCATATATCGTTAATTAATTTGTCGTTAATTATATTAATTTTTATAAGATAATAATTATTATTATTCCTGAAGATTTGATTTTTCAAATATTGAAACATCCTAGTATTCATATATCTGAATATAATAAAACGTGTGAAATCGCTGATCAATCACCATCAAAATTCCTTAAGTAAATAAAAAATTGACCGACGTGGATTCGATCCAAAAACCTCCAGATTACTGGTCAAGCGCCTTGATCACTGAACGACAATCACTACAGTGTAAATGATTTGTGTTTAGTCTGGTTACGTTAGGTTTCTTTGTCTTCGCTTGTAATGTTTTATATTATTTTTCTTCGTTTCAAAAAACCTCTCGTATTTCTTTTATACCCTACTCTTCGGCAAAGTTTATATTAATAACATGAGTTCTTATTAAACCTTTGGTTCACAAGTTTGTTCCTTCTCCATACAACACTACAGATATGACAGAATTAATTCTCATACTCTGGATTTGTTTCAAAGCAGTCGCCATTACCTGGTTAAAGACTTACGTCCGCCACTATACATTTGCCTTTTTTACACTATGAGGTACACTTGCAAATAAAATTAAAACAATATATGTTATTAGGGACCCTCTCAAGACAAAACAGACAAAAGAATGTGGGTGTCTCAGTTAGTCTTCCACTATCTTTTTGAACACTTCAAAAAAATTTGACTTCAATTTTCAAACCAAAAATTTAAAAAAAAAATTTTCGAATTTTCTCTTGTTGAGAACACCTAACATATTATTTACATCAAACATATTATTTACGGTTGAGCCGTTCAGGAGAAAAAATAATTTCAATTTTCCTTTCCCCTTCCTAACACCCCTCCAAAAGCTCTTGGGGGGATCAAAATTTTGAAAACTGAGTTTCTCATCAATGTTAAACGATACTGTAAATTTGGGGCAGATACGCTGCGAGCCAGTTTTCACATGCTTATTCCGCTAGGCTCTTAACAATAATGACGGACATCAAATTATTTGAAGCTATGTTGATAATATTGTTTACAGCCAACTTTCAAACGACTTTTCTACAAAGAAAACATGGACAAATAAATGACGTGAAAGTACTGTTTACCTCTGGTCATTTTATGTCATTTTCACTATCGTTGTTAAATAGAAGACTTCTGAATCCTGCATTGTTATTTTTCTGCATGGAACTGACCGATTTCTACATTACGATGCGTTGCAGTTATTTCCAAGAATGATGTCTTTTTGTTGAGGAAAAATTAAACGAACTACTGTGAGTTCGAAGCTGAGTGCGCCAAACAGGAATCACGTGGTTTAACCACTACACTACATACATGTTGTGTTATGTTGTGAGAAGGTTCGTTGGTATATTGGGAACTTACGAAGCTTCTTCATCATGATTGGTATATTGTGATTAATGATAATTTTATTTATTTACTACTGTTTCATATTTTTTTTCTCGCAGCAGAATTCAGAGTATTCTAATAGAACGCGTGTATAGTATGATAAAATGGGTAACATTTTAGAATCACCTTGTTGTGGGAGGAAGGGGAAAGGAAAATTGAAATTATTTTTTCTCCTGAACGGCTCAACCGTAAATAATATGTTTGATGTAAATAATATGTTAGGTGTTCTCAACAAGAGAAAATTCGAAAATATTTTTTTTTAATTTTTGGGTTGAAAATTGAAGTCAAATTTTTTTGAAGTTTTCAAAAAAATAGTGGAAGACTAACTGGGAACCCACATTCTTTTGTCAGTTTTGTCTTGAGAGGGTCCCTAACAACATATATTGTTTTAATTTTGTTTGCAAGTGTACCTCATAGTGTAAAAAGGCAAATGTATAGTGGCGGACGTAAGTCTTTAACCAGGTAATGGCGACTGCTTTGAAACAAATCCAGAGTATGAGAATTAATTCTGTCATATCTGTAGTGTTGTATGGAGAAGGAATAAACTTGTGAACCAAAGGCTTAAGAAGAACTCATGTTATTAATATAAACTTTGCCGAAGAGTATTAACTTATATCATCATAAAAGAAATACGAGAGGTATTTTGAAACGAAGAAAAATAATATAAAACATTACAAGCGAAGACAAAGAAACCTAACGTAACCAGACTAAACACAAATCATTTACACTGTAGTGATTGTCGTTCAGTGATCAAGGCGCTTGACCAGTAATCTTTAGGTTTTTGGATCGAATCCACGTCGGTCAATTTTTTTATTTACTTAAGGAATTTTGATGGTGATTGATCAGCGATTTCACACGTTTTATTATATTCAGATATTTGAATATTAGGATGTTTCAATATTTGAAAAATCAAATCTTCAGGAATAATAATAATAATTATTTCGTAAAAATTAATATAATTAACGACATATTAATTAACGATATATGATGGTTTCGTTTCAGGTTAAGGCATTATGAGTCTGCTGTTTCACTTTTGAATGAAATTACATTTCCCCATGTTTTTTATTATATATCTTTTGTGAAAACACGTTAATGAGCAATAAAAATACAACAGTTTTTCGATTCGTATTGGTTTGAGTTAACAGCTTGAAAAAGAAACCTTTATGTTTAATGTCCAAAGATATTGCCTGTTTGGTTGAGGAAGACTATGACTGAAACAAGTGAATTATAATAGACGATATGGTGGAATGAGAAAGTGGAAGTGTCCCGACAAAACCCACGACCACGATGTTGTCAGTCTCAAGCTTACTTGCCTTGAGAATGAACCAGGTAATCCACCCATCAGATAGTTCAGTAGGCGGGGTCACAGTTTCGATTCCCGGTGGCAGAGCCTTTGAAATATTAAATATATCTGTGTTCGTCTTCCTGTCGTTCAAGGTTACTGGAAATAACTGTACGCACCTGTTCATGAAAGGCTGCAAACTCGTTCAGAAACAAAGTCCGAAAAAGTGAACCTAGATCCGTCACAATTCCCGGAGATCTATACACACGGAATTGCATGTTCCCCCAGTTCTATATATAGACTCTAGTTTCAAACCGTACTGTCATCCGAGCAATGTGAAGATATAAAAACAAAATCAAACTACTATTTCTGAGATTAATATTGATTGCACACCTCATACACAGTTCCAATATGCAAAATCAACCATTATCTTAAGTGAAAATTGCTGAAAAAGACAGAAAATGGATATTTAAGGTAGGAACCTGTGCTGGAGCGATTTTGTTATCAATATTATAACACAACCTCTTGTAAGTTGTTTCTGTGGTCAAGCGGGTTTAGTACTGCTACTGAAATTTTTGAAACGAAGAGCGACGGTTCGAGCCTCCGTGCGGAAAGTTAAAGTTTTTCTTCCTTTTTTAAATATATGAGAACATTTTGTAAATATAAATTTCTACAGTGAAGTGGCTGGAAACACATTATCCGACAAACTGTCACTTTTCAAATCCCTGTCACATTTACTAGCCCGCCATGTTCATAATTCATATATTTGGTCTAGGAATTAATTCGTGCGGTTGGTACGCACACATTGAAGCTGTAGCACAAACACAAAATACATAAATACCTTAAGAAAAATATTGTCCATCGCTAGCCACCACTTTCCCCCATCTGTCAGGCAATGTACGGATTCCGTGGCGAAAGAAGTCCTCATCCTTGGAAGCGATCCAGTCAGAGACCCATGTTTCGATATCTTCTGAAGAAGTAAACCGCTGTCCAATCAAATCGTTGTTCATGCAATCGAACAAGTAGTAGTCCGAAGGAGCAACGTCTGGTGAACACGGCGGGTGGGGTAAAATTTCCCATCCGACATTTTCTAAATAGGTTTTGACCGGTTTTGCGACATGTGGGCGAGCGTTATCATGTTGAACAATAAGTTTATCATGTCTGTTCTCCCATTCTGGTCGTGTTCTGGCCAGAGCTTGCTTCAAACACATTAATTGTCGTCGATAACGTTCTCCATTCATAGTTTCACCCGGTTGCAGCAGCTCATAGTACACCACACCTTTCATATCCCACCATATGCACAGCATAACCTTTGCACAGTGAATATCTCGTTTTGGTTGTGATGGACCTGGTTCACCTGGTTTCACCCAGACCTTTTTTCGTTTAGGGTTCTCGTAATGGATCCACTTCTCATCACCCGTAATAATTCGGTGCAGAAACCCCTTTCTGCTCTGTCGTTGAAGCAGCAATTCGCAAATGGTTTTTCGTCTTTCAACGTCTCTGTCTTTCAATTCATGTGGAACCCAATGTGACATCTTTTGAATCATTCCCATGGCTTTCAAGCGTTTGGAGACTGTTGTTTGATCAACGCCTAATGCTGCTGCAAGCTGTTCCTGCGTTTGACACGAATCCTGCTCGAGCAATGCTGTCAATTCTTCGTCTTGAAATTTTTTTGGCTGTCCAGCTCGCTCTTGGTCTGGCAAGCCGAAATCACCACTTCTAAACCGTGCAAACCACTTCTGACACGTTCGCTCAGCTAGAGCATGGTCACCATACACTTCCACCAAAATACGATGACTTTCAGTCGCACTTTTCTGCATGTTAAAGTAATGCAGCAGGATACCCCGGAAAAACACTTTATCAGGCACAAATTGCGCCATGTTCACTTAACTACAAACTGGTGTTGTTGACGCTTTAATCCACTGCCCTATACTACGAACGATACGCGATGACAGGGGTTTGCAGCACATGTGTGGATACACGGAACTGTGGGACGCTCCGTTCGTTGCGCCATCTCTTGTCCACCCGCACGAATTAATTCCTAGACCAAATAAGAAAAACTCTAAAAATTAGAAATGTGAACACAGTTGAATACCTAAAACCGCACGTCCAAACTGAAAATTATTCACATTCATATTAACTTCATTCTTGAAAATGTGAACATTCTACAAGATATTTCATTCACTTTCCAATATTTTATTTGAATAAACATAAAATTTGGGGGAATCAAGCCCGGAAGTCCCCTAAAACACACACACACACACACACATACACACACACACACACACACACACACATATATATATATATATATATATATATATATATATATATATATATATATGTGTGTGTGTGTGTGTGTGTGTATATATGATTGTATTTTTTTTTGCTTTACAAAAACTTAGGGTACCTCATAATCTTGATTTTTATAAAGCAATATGAACAATTATTTAAAAAATATGTACTGCTTAAAATCGGATTAAATCGCAATGCCAGTAATCCGTAATATCTTGCATTTTCATTTATTTACATTGAATGTGTAATTGTTTTATACTTTATAGTATGAATATTAGCTGCTACATAACAAACAATTATCTATAATTGAATTTAAGAAGGAAAGCGATAGTTATTATAAGAAGAAGCTTGTGAAAATGATATGTATAATAATGGTAATTGAGTAATTGAGTACCCCGCCAGCTTTGGAACACTGGGTTTTCAAACTGTTTATCCTTAGAGATGCGCAGAGTCGAGTCTAGACAGAATTTTCCTGAGAAAATTCGAGTCGTGACACTGCTCTTCCAATAGAAAAGTATACATTTTTCGAGTCGGGACATCACTTTTACAGCATATTGTCGAGACGAGATGGCCTCAAATCTTGTCTCGTGACATTCATATCCATGCTACCTAAATAAAATCAATTTAGGATGCGAAGATTCAATTTCGTTTAACGATAATTGTAATCTAAGATACAGATTGAAATAAGATATTGGCTTGAACTGCTTTATTACCCAGTTGCAATTATACGTAAGTTTGGCATAAATATTTATTACTATTAGAATGTAAACACTGAAGAATATATATTAACACACAATGAGGAAGAATCAATGTTGGTAGTAATTAACAAATTGGTTGCAAGTTTATTTAAAATTGCCTCTCTTGAAATCTAAATCATCAATATTAAAAACCAAGAGAACCGTTTTTTTAATTTGGACATATTATAACAGATTGAGAAATATATATTTAATCGAAGAGAACATATGAAACTAAATGGAATGGCATGTTGAACCGAACTTGAAAGAGGATAGGATGTGTAAATGCAAAATGAAAGAAAGCAATGGTTAACAGCAGTAACCACTACTTACAGCAGATGAGTGAAATCTACCCCCCCCCCAAGAAAAGGGCGTCACATTTTCTTCATTTCCTGACAAAATTGAAAAACCTATTTTGCATATTTTTCGTCTATACCCCTTCAATATAGTTATCTAACAAACCAAGTACGATCGACTGACCAGACGTCACGTGAGTGAAATTTATATAGGAATTTTCGATACAGCGTTCACCGAAGTGACGTAGACGTTTTGTTGAAGCTTCTGGTAGGTCCAACACCTAATGGATTTGAGGTCAGTGAGATTTCTTTATACGTATCAGAAAGCTTTTTAATTCCATACTAAAGGCGTGTCGTATGAATTATTCGAATCACCAGGTATTCAAATCGGACAACCATGAGCCCAATTCGTTTTGCTTCACTGCTCACAAGTTTAATTTGAAATAAATTCTTACTTTTCCACGGAAACACAAACTGCTTGAATGGTCGTTTTATTATCGGTGAAATGTATAATTATGCAAGTAATGAAAGTTTTCATGTCTATCTCCGAGATTCGACCCCTCGTTCTTTAGTTCAGTAGTTCGACACGTAGACAACTAGACTAATTGCCGTTATGTAACAGTTTGCAGGAAAATCGGTTTGAAATGTACGAAGGAAATTGAGGGCATTGATTATAGCTGGATTGAGGGAACTACCATGTGCTCCATTTATACATAATTTCGAAATACTTTATTCTTAAGTATTAGAATGATGAATTGTTTCTACAGTACAGTTAATAACGGATCAACATATCTTACACTTAAAAGAAGAAAATACACTTAAAAGAGGAAAATACAGATTTACATAATGTTTTCGATTGTGAACGTTGGATTGCGGTTTCAAACCTATCATCTTTGGTTTACTGTTTCCCGAAGATACTCGAAGTTGAACTTAGGAAATGTTTGCCTCAAAAGACCAATATTACACAGTCCAATTTCAAAAACTAGTTCTTATAGCAACTACAATGATTTCCTAATTAAATTTTATTTAGAGTTACTCCGTGCCGTAAGTGTCGGTGGATCATCGATGGGTAATTACCGACCTCACGCCAAAAATTGATGGCTCCCCTGCGACGATCTGCAGTGGCCCCACTTTCGTTTTGAAAATTATACCACCGGTGGGCCCCCGGTGGCAGGTGGACGAAATGCCAATGAATTACAAATTACTGCACCAAAATATGTTAAATAGCCTACATGCATGATTCATTTACATTGAGAGCACTTACAAACTATATACAACGTTCTCACGGAATGGCGTGAAATAGCAACCTTGTGATGTAAAAGCATGGGTTACTCTTGACCTCGGAGCTCACTTTAGGAACATTCGTCAGGAAAAAAATATATATATAATAATAAACGCATGTATATGACTGGAGATAAGTCGTTTCGGTCCCTTCGCCGATTCTCCGCGACGAATCGAAAGACGAACCGAAAAGAAGACATCGCCGCTACGTAGTGGTAATTGCAACACCCCTACTCAAGATGTCTGTTTCAAATGACGAAACCCTGCCACCAGAGACACACTAGCGGCAATCTTTAGATGCGTCGCTACATCGATGATCGATATTTACAGGCAAGTGGGCCACTAGATATTGGAGCCGTTAACGGCATGGGGTCAAGTTTCATCTCACAAATGTGAGATATTCTATTTTTGGCATAAATTTTAACTCCTCTCCTCTGTTAGGATCCGCATTTTAATAAAAATGGCGTGACAACAAGCCAGTCCGCGCATGGCACCCTAAAATATTCTAGAGGTGCTATCTTTATGGTTGCTATATATTATGTTTGGTTTCTCTGTTTGTATACATTTCGTGAGTCAGAGGGCGGCCCACCCTGCCTCGTTCGGGTGCTCATGAGTCAGAGGTAGGTGAAAGTGTTAACTAATAAAAATTATTTGGAACGGTTAAGCCATCTTTTGTTCTGATAGACTACGTCTTTTTCATTTATATCCTATGTAGATAGATACAGATTAATAGCATTATTACTGTCATGTTATTTATTTCATTTTTACCATATAATTTTCTAAACGTTTAAGTCCTTTAGGCTAAAGAAGACGGGTGATTCATGCAAATAAATTCTAGTTCAAGTAAAATTTTAATGGACCCTAAACGGGAATTGAACCCGCGACTATAAGACCCAACAACGAACGCCTTGCAAAGTTGTATGTTATTTTCTTCCTATCAAAAAGTTTTTGGTATTTCTGTTATGATGATATGAGTTAATAGTCTTCGGCAAAGTTTATATTACTAACATGAATTGTTTTTAAACTTTTGGTTCACAAGTTTGTTTCTTCTCCACACGAAACTACAGATATGACAGAGTTAATTCTCCTTCTCTGTATTTGTTTCCAGAAGTGTCCCTCACTGTACACTGTAGCCTGGCAGTATAATCGTGGAACATTAAACCTAAATAAAATATAAAATATATAATTAGATAATATTTTTTCTCATTATATGAACATGAGCTGTTAAAGTTGTCTCTCATCATCACAGGAATAAAACATTTAATCAAATAATTCTAACATTTCTTATATGTTTAGTCTCCATATAAATAATGCAAACACTGAATATTATCTATCAACAGGGACGAACTGGAACACGATAATAATGTAAATCATGTCTTCCAGTAGCATAAACATGTAGTGTGTAAGAAATCGCTAACACGAGGCGGCAAAAATTAACCTATAATATTAAGGGTAAAGATGCCTAGGGTGTAAAAGCACAGATTTTCACTCTCGCGAGGGTGGTTCTCTCGATGGCATCCTCACCCTCAAATTCCCTGGCCCAAAATTACGCGAGGGCAAGGGCAAGCTTTGACAGCGAGGGCGAGGAGAAATTCCAAACGAGAGCAAGAGTGTGCGAGGGCAATGGACAACTCCATTCGCGAGGGCCAGGGTCAAATATCACTGCGAGGGCGATGACCAACTGTCACTGGGAGGGTGAGGGTGCGCGAGGGCGAGGGTCAACTTCCTCTGCAATGGCGATGGTTTGTGAGGGCGCGGAACAATTTCCTTCGCGAGAACGAGGGCATGCGAGGAAGAAGGACAAGCTTCCTTAACAACCTTTTTAAATTTGCTGTTAAATCGTGTTTGCAGGATTACGAGAGAAGACTAGAATGTTTTCGAGTCTTGCGAGTAACACTAGTTCACCCAAGTCTTAGGTGTCAAACACTATTTTAGCGCTAAAATCGCAATATATTCCACTAATAAATATGGTTTAAATGTTCTTAGATGTTCTTATGGTGTAAATATTCTTACACCTCTCGTGACGTAGAAGGATTCTGAGAACTCCTAGATAAGGGAATACATTTTGTACGTAAATTTACAGAACGAGACGAGAAGTGCGTCATCGAGAATTGAAACAATAAAGAAATTTCCGAAAATTGGGACGAGACGAGACTTTTATAAAATCTACGAGACGATATGATAAACCTTATTTCTCGTCTCGTCTCGCCTCGTCTCATGTGCAGCACTAGTTTGCACGGAAATATGTAAAAGAAACTATTGAAATTTCATCTTAACTTATTCCTTGTAATATTAAGCGTGGAGTAGTCAATGATTTATTCCATTTTAAGTGATCTTGAGTAAGTTATACGATGATACGTGAAGTTTTTTTTGTTTAGGACGTATGTTAAGGAAAACGATTCAGCAAATAGGCTGGAAAATTGAGGATATGATTCTCGCGAGGACTTCCTCATCTTCAAATAACCTCGTCCTCAATGATATGAGAGCGAGGGCGATGGGTAACTCTCTTCGCGAGGGTGAGGGTGAACGTGAGCGAGGCCCAACTGGCACTGTCAGGGCGCGGTTACGCGTGGGTGAGGAGGAATTTCGAGTACGAGAGCGAGGGCGATGCACAATCATCCTTGCGAGGGCGAGCGCTAACTTCCACTGTGAGGGCGATGGTGCGCGAGGGTGATAGACAACTCACATCGCTAAGGCGACCCAATTCGTTCAACCTTGTCAATTCAAATGTCTATGCAATTAGTTTTGTTCTTCAACTAAAAGCCGTATCTGAGTTTAAATTTCATTATGGCAAGCTACTAGAATTTTATGTAAGAGTTTAACATTCCACAATGACACATTTATTGTGTGGATTTTAACATATGATCTTGAGTCCCTCGCGCTACTGAATTAAATCCACACCACGTTAACTGTTGAATATTTTTTTCTAAAATAAGTTATTAGTATTCCATGTCGCGGGTAAACAATTAAGAACACTCTCACTCTTTCTTCATGGATTTGTGCGAGATGTCATTTATATGATAACACCATCTTCTTAATCTTGGCACATATGCGACCTCCCCATGTCGAAAACAGAAAGCGTAATAAAATAGTGTTAATCTGTACACCTGTTATTGATTATTCGAGTGATGTTTTATTGCCCCACCGGGTCAATTGATAAATTAATACTATGAACTCATATTTGAGAGAACATACTTAGTTCTGTGTATGGCACGCACTAAGATATTCTTCCATCCTCGCTCTTTTCAATTCTTACACCTAAACGATCTTTTGTATGAATCGGACATGGTATGTCTACACCAAAAGAACAGAATTAGGGTAGTATAACTGTGGGATCCTAGCTGTAGACGGCAAAAGATAGATAACTTATGAAACTTTGAAGGAGGAGCTGGTCAGTGTATTAATCCATCATAACATCTCGAAGTGTTCTTACATAATACGTTACAATGAATATGTATGTTATAAAATGCTAGTTGCAAATTTGTACCGCGAAGAAATAGTTAAATTTTCTCTTCACAGATCGGCAGAATTCATGTTGAGTCCTGCCAGAAGCAAGACATTTTCTCATTTTTATTTTGAAAATACATTTTTAGTTTTTTATATTTATTATTAATAATTACGTACTTGCTTTTATGCTTAGCATGTACACATTATTTTGAAAGAAATATAAATTTACAAGTACAGATTTAAACCCACGTTTTAATATAAAACTGGCAGACACCTTACCGAGTTACCCAGGTGAGAGCTTTCAAACAATATATTTCAAGGTTCGTTCATGCTCATATATTACTTAACAACACGAAGATATGTCATTTGTGCGATACTTATTGTTGAAACTGTCTCCTTCAGGAACTAGTTTGCTTGGTACATTTAAAAATCTTTCTTTTGATCCTTGATTAACCCGAGATGCATTATGGTTCAACTGTATGTTCTCCATGTAGTCAATTAGTCCTTGTTTGATCTTGATCTACTTATGAAATGCTTTTTATTAAAAACAGGAAACGCGGGGCAACAGAATCTTAAAAGTCATAAATAAAGTTCAAGCGTCCAATGGAACTCCCTGAGATTTACCTTTTAATAGACGATTTAACAACACTGGTATTATGGTCTAAGTGGGTAGCGTGTGTGTTTGTCATTGTAAAGGTTGTTCGGTCGACTCCCATCCTGGATTTATAGTTTCTTTTTTCAAGGAATTAGGCATTGTAAGTTAATGTTGTCAATTGTTACTGAAAGAAATTTATCACATAAAGGAAGAAAAACCCAAGACAGAGACACGGATCACGGGAGTAAAACTGACACTGTTTATGCTTACAAGCTAAAATTAGTTTTATTTCCGTGTCTTTTTATTCTTTAATTTCTTTCTTTACTTCTCTTCTCATTTATGTTCAGTTTCCATACTTCATTTCCCTTTGCGCTATATATATTATCATTTTTCATCCTTTTACCTTAAATCCTATCTCTTGGGACTGAACTTGAGTTGTATTTCTGCATACTGGCATCGCGGGTCTTTCTCTAAGTGATGTTCAAATGACTGTTTTGCTCCAAACGAAGCAATTTTCAGGCATTTGTTTGCTCTCATATTATTGCGCAAATGATCATATATATATACAATATGATCTCTAAAACTCACAGTGATATTATAAAAAATATTTCCTCAATTATAATGAAACAATCTCCTAAATATTATAAACACCAATATTATGGTTTCTGTTGTCAATAGTTAGGAACTCATAACATATTAACAATGTGAATCAATATATATTGAAAATTATCTACTTGAAAATTCTTTTAATATATTCTTTAAATTCGGTAAATTTTAAACAAAATGAGTCCAGTAATTTGATGGTAGATCTTAGGGAAGGGGGAGGGGAGGGGAACTTTTGAATAAAAATAAAAAAAAACTAATAACTTTTGAACCACCCAACCAATCTCGATCAAATTTTCAACACGTACGCTGTATGAGGGAC
Source organism: Thermobia domestica (assembly GCF_964235325.1). Taxonomy (NCBI): domain Eukaryota; kingdom Metazoa; phylum Arthropoda; class Insecta; order Zygentoma; family Lepismatidae; genus Thermobia; species Thermobia domestica. Next base: position 293,284,666 of record NC_137456.1, on the reverse strand, counting down.
GGCACTTGAGTGTTTTTATCGTTTCATTTTGACGAGCCAGCATAGGAGAGGGATATATATATATATATATATATATATATACAGTAAAACCTGTCTTCAACGGACCCTTTATTAAACGGAAGACTGTCTTAAACGGAAATATTTCACGGTCCCATGAATTTTGGAGAACAAAACGTGTAAAAGTCCCTTCATTAAGCGGAAACTGTGTTACGCGGACAACGGAAAGAAAAATAAACATTTAACGGAAAATTCTGAGTTCCGGACTACAGCGTTTAGAAGATGTTTAGACATTTTCTGAGACATATACATTACCCTGTCTGCGATAAAATGTTAGTTCTTTTGTTAAATATTTTGGACAGTGTTTACCTTCCCCAACCACTACTCATAATCACCCCCACAAATTGTCCTTAATCCCCGCAACTTAATCAAAAATCATACGGAATGTCGGAAAGAAGAAAACGAGATAGATGAAGAAGAGGGATACCGTGTTCGAAGAAGAGTGTAGAATAAATAAATATCTAGATGTTCTCAGAAGTTTAAAGGAACTGAAAAATTTGTCTTACGGAAAAATGATTCTGATTCACTTAGTATAATTTCCCAGGCTAAAGTGTACGCGGAAAGTCAAGCAGCCAAGCAGCAATGTACACAGAAAACCCTGATTGGCTATTAGACAAATAAAGAAAACGTGTGCATAGTATATTTTGTATTCATTTTAATTTTTTTGTGTATTTATTCGTAGAAGAAAGAAGTACTGTAATCGAACAATGTAGTACAGCAATGTATTTGATCATTATGCCCCTTTATAAGCATCTATTTTAAAAAAAGGAAAGGTCTACCTCCACTAAGCGGAAACCTGACTTTAACGGAAATTTTCGCAAGTCCCGCTTGATTCCGCTAAAGACAGGTTTCACTGTGTATATATATATATATATATATATATATATATATATATATATATATATATATATATATATATATATATTGTTACATTTATTGTTTAGTAAGTTGGTGTGTGAGTTTAGTTTGGGGGCTCCACCACCTGTGCAACATACGCACAGGACAGGTTCGATGGAATGAACCTATACTTCTCTCTCTAGTATTCTTCCTCCTAGCTGACGGATTCTGTATTAACCCGCGATTAACCTCGAACTGAGCGTTTTCTTCGGTCGCTAGTCTGGAATCAAGTAACTGGTACCTTAATGGAAGAGAAGTAGCATCGAAGTTCGTAGCTCAGAGGCTTAATTGTAAGACTGTACCTGAATCGCCCAGTACAAATGTGAGGATTCTTGGCTTGCACCTAAGTCATTAAATGAGTCCAATAAATAGATTAATAAGAATTCCATAATAAAGTATTTATTACAAAAGAAATCAAAAAGAAAAGAAGTACAATCGAGTTACATACAGCGTGACCAGACTATTTATAGTTTAACTGACATTACTCCATCTTACATATATGTTACTAGCCTATAGACTGCTCCTCGGTTCGCGAAATTTCCACATATTGTAAAAATGTGAAGAGAAGAAAAAAGAAAAGAGATTTAAGAAATACCTGGACTCGAGCAGCAAGTAAGGTGTTAATACTTGCGTAACCCTTTAGCTTTTGCTTGGCATGTTATCGCTTCTTTAAGAAATTTTAAGTTAAAACATATTGATGGCGAACTTAGAAATAATTTCTAGGTTCGGCAGCATACCTGAGTCTGAAGTAGTAGCGCAACTGCTGCAAATTGGAGACGAGACCAGCGCAGGTTGAGTGCCAGCCCAAAACAGGATATCGGCAAGGTCGAACTCACCTCTTTTATACTCTCGGGGCGGTGGCTATTGCATCAGATTTCACCGTGTTTCATCCGATTGCACCACTTCCCGTATTTCACCTTATTGCACCATATTGCACCACATTGCACCACGCGTGGGCGGATAGTCAAGGCCAATCTAGCTTCTTTCTATTGTCTTTACGACCTCTATTTCACCTTGAAGGAGTGTGTGGGCAGATAGCCAAGGTCAATCCAGCACCTTTCAAGGAGCGCGTGGGCAGGAGTCGACACGTGGCAGGAAGCAGAGTACAACTAACATTGCCGTTGCCCTAGCGGCCAACTATGGTACTAAACCATGCTAGGCTATACACCACGCGGCGAAACCATATATCTATTGAGATTTATTATTTTATTATCTATATATTTAGGGTTTTCTTGTTCTTTCTTTACAACTGGATTCCGTTCTGCCATCATGAATGGCACAAGACCCTCTTTGCTTTGTCTTTTATAATTCTGTTCGCTGCTCTGCGGTCTTACAGCCAACAGGGGCCAGGAACACAGCTTAGCCAGGCAGAATTTTAAATAAATCGTTCCCGAAAGGATATTTTTCTCCCCTGTCTCCTGTCACTATGTCACCGCCCCTAGCTCCCACTCCACACCACAGAATCGAAACCCGGCTATCAGGGTTATCGGCGACTTGAGATGGTAACATCTGCCCCAACCTTCCATAAAAAAAAAGAAAAAGAAAGAAAAAAAAGTCTAACGTTGTAGATTTAAATTTTTTTTTCACATGCCCATCCGGCGTCAAAGGGTTAAATTGGCTGGCGAGCTTTGAACAAAATAAAAATTCCTAAAACGCCTTTGTACGCTTCATTGGAAGAATGAGTATTTTTTTTTTGAATGAGTGAGAAATGAACGAGAGTTCTAATTAGCGACGTGCCAAACCTCTTACAAAAGGAAAGATTGCCGTTAATAATGAACAATTGGTGTTGCTTTAGAAAATTACATAATTTCTTGATGTAGTACATCAATACTTGGTAATCAATTATACTTGACACCAGACTAGAACATATCAACTTCAGTTTGGCTTACGAGGTTTGTACACGTTTGTCTTCTACCATGGAGCAGTCGTGGCGATGAAAGATCAAACACAATGTGTACTTTTTTAAATAAAACTTAATTTAACATTTACTCTGTTACATTTTTTGCTAGTAAGTTGGTGTGTGAGTATGGTTTGGGGGCTCCACCACCTGTGCAACATACGCACAGGACAGGTTCGATGGAATGAACCTATACTTCTCTCTCTAGTATTCTTCCTCCTAGCTGACGGATTCTGTATTAACCCGCGATTAACCTCGAACTGAGCGTTTTCTTCGGTCGCTAGTCTGGAATCAAGTAACTGGTACCTTAATGGAAGAGAAGTAGCATCGAAGTTCGTAGCTCAGAGGCTTAATTGTAAGACTGTACCTGAATCGCCCAGTACAAATGTGAGGATTCTCGGCTTGCGCCTAAATCATTAAATGAGTCCAATAAATAAATAAATAAGAATTCCATAATAAAGTATTTATTACAAAATAAATGAAAAAGAAAAGAAGTACAATCGAGTTACATACAGCGTGACCAGACTATTTATAGTTTAACTGACATTACTCCATCTTACATATATGTTACTAGCCTATAGACTGCTCCTCGGTTCGCGAAATTTCCACATATTGTAAAAATGTGAAGAGAAGAAAAAAGAAAAGAGATTTAAGAAATACCTGGACTCGAGCAGCAAGTAAGGTGTTAATACTTGCGTAACCCTTTAGCTTTTGCTTGGCATGTTATCGCTTCTTTAAGAAATTTTAAGTTAAAACATATTGATGGCGAACTTAGAAATAATTTCTAGGTTCGGCAGCATACCTGAGTCTGAAGTAGTAGCGCAACTGCTGCAAATTGGAGACGAGACCAGCGCAGGTTGAGTGCCAGCCCAAAACAGGATATCGGCAAGGTCGAACTCACCTCTTTTATACTCTCGGGGCGGTGGCTATTGCATCAGATTTCACCGTGTTTCATCCGATTGCACCACTTCCCGTATTTCACCTTATTGCACCATATTGCACCACATTGCACCACGCGTGGGCGGATAGTCAAGGCCAATCTAGCTTCTTTCTATTGTCTTTACGACCTCTATTTCACCTTGAAGGAGTGTGTGGGCAGATAGCCAAGGTCAATTCAGCACCTTTCAAGGAGCGCGTGGGCAGGAGTCGACACGTGGCAGGAAGCAGAGTACAACTAACATTGCCGTTGCCCTAGCGGCCAACTATGGTACTAACCCATGCTAGGCTATACACCACGCGGCGAAACCATATATCTATTGAGATTTATTATTTTATTATCTATATATTTAGGGTTTTCTTGTTCTTTCTTTACAACTGGATTTCGTTCTGCCATCATGAATGGCACAAGACCCTCTTTGCTTTGTCTTTTATAATTCTGTTCGCTGCTCTGCGGTCTTACAGCCAACAGGGGCCAGGAACACAGCTTAGCCAGGCAGAGTTTTAAATAAATCGTTCCCGAAAGGATATTTTTCTCCCCTGTCTCCTGTCACTATGTCACCGCCCCTAGCTCCCACTCCACACAACAGAATCGAAACCCGGCTATCAGGGTTATCGGCGACTTGAGATGGTAACATCTGCCCCAACCTTCCATAAAAAAAAGAAAAAGAAAGAAAAAAAAAGTCTAATGTTGTATGTTTAATTTTTTTTTTAACATGCCCATCCGGCGTCAAAAGGGTTAAATTAGTTGGCAAGCTTCAAACAAAATAAAAATTCCTAAAACAACTGAGTGAAAAGTAATGAATGAATGAAAATGAACGAGATTCCTAATTAGCGACGTGCCAAACCTTTTACAAAAAGAATGATTGTTGTTAATAAAAAGAATGATTGTTGTTAATAATGAACAATTGGTGTCACTTCAGAAAATTACATAATTCTTTGATGTAGTACATCAATACTTGGTAAGCAATTATACTTGACACCAGACAAGAACATATCAACTTCAGTTTGTCTTATGAGGTTTGTACACGTTTGTTTCCTACCTCGGAGCAGTCGTGGCGATGAAAGATCAAACACAATATGTACTTTGTAACGAGACACACAAACTTATTACCTGTAGGTCATGTATTGAAACTCTTACATTATTGCATTATAATTTTCTTTGACCCAAAGTGTGGCCACTATTATTTGAACCAGCCTATATAAAACCTTGGAAACATAACCAAGTGCATCATCGTTAGTTACAATCAAAGGCTTTAGAATGACAATTAGAAGAGGTTAATTACCTTTGGGATACAATCATTTAGGCTGAGACAATAAGTGATATTATGACCCTTGTGATAAGAATTGAACATGAGAGGATAGCTTGAAACTAACTACATCGATATGTATTTCCTTGCTCATGCTTTTATCTTATAATTGCCTTTAGTTGACCTTTCATCACCCATTAGAACCAATCAAGCAGTTAACATTTCAATATCCTTATGTCCATTTTTTTTTAAATAAAACTTAAGTACTCAATTGAAGGTATGATCAAATTCCACATCAAGGATACCTGATGATCAGTATCGTTATAATAGACCTTGCATCTATGTACCTTCTTTTGGTTTTGTACTTACAAAATCTTACAGGCTAATAATTAGGTTGTAATACATAAGAACCAAACCTTAAGGATCGAAATGCCACTGCTTGATTATGGAATATCTGCTTACAGTTAGTTAAGCATTCTAAGCTAATTACAATACATCATACTGGTGAAGGGCGGTGTAATCTTACTTCACAATACTACCTTATGGAACTGAGTTATATATGAATCATGGCCTGGTAGGAATGATACTATTAGGCGAGTGATCTTCTTTACAGTTAACTTGAAGTATTACATAGGTTGAATAGGTTGAAGTATTACTAAGTACCATATTGTGATACGCCCTTCGCAAGCAAGGCTATGTGAGTCATGCGATCAGTGGCCGCACAGGAAATTTCCATGCTTTGAATCACTAGTCGCATAGATAATCACATAACCTTACTTATCTTATTGTTCGACTTCGAACCCCGTTAGTACCCTGAACGACACTGAGTTCAAGTTACTGTACAAGAGTTCGATGTTTGAGAGGAATGGTTAAAAGTTACATTGATCTACTAGTTATTTTCATGTGGAAATAATTTCTATATCAACACTTTACAGGTGTAGTGAGATGGAATCGATTAACGAGTTAATGGATTCCTCCTCTAACAATGGAAGTCCTAGTCTCAACATAATATTTTTTTTTTAAGTTTAGGTTTACATGCAATTGTAATAATGAACCCAATAAGATGAGGATGATTAGGATTTATTTAGCAACTGTATTGTTATTTTTATGAAGGCTGAGTAATACTAAATGGTGCATACGAGTGAATCAGCTTCGAACCCGTGCCCGAGACTGTTGATAACTAGGCGGCCACAGTCTATGATTAGTGTCTATTATTACTGATATACTATGTTTTTCATCAGTCAGCACTGTGGGAAGGGGTTCGCCTGTAAGTCCGGGGTTCGGTTCCAAGGTGATTCTCTCGTATATTAAAAAAAAAGGAAAAAAAAATCTAAAACAAGCTTAGATTTCTGTTCTTGTGGCTTAATCAAGCTAGCAGGAAAGTTGCTTTGTTAAAGGAATACATATCTTTGTTGTGCGGAAACAGTTCTTATTGTGGTTACAAACAGGATGTAGTGTTTCCGCTTCATTGTCTGACTGCTACACAACAAGTGGACAAAATAGCCCTTTTTAAGATACTTATTTTTTTTAACATTGTAATATTAAAAATTACAATATACATCATAATTTAAAATTTACTTCTTTTATCTCTTAGAATACTAGCTTGAAAAACCGGATACCTACAATCATCGGTTATCATCCCTGATGTCTATGCATAGTGATATAGTGGTTAGTGATGCATATATAGGAAGTTTCGGGTTCAATCCCGACGAACATAGCATGAGGCCCTCAGTGATGTAAACAAAAAGACAAATACATTATAATATTTCTAAAACGTTAGCCTCATAGTGTAACATGGTTTTACGGTTATAAAGAAATAAGATAATACCAGTAGATAATGAGTCATAGTGATATAGTGGTGACAAATATACAATTCACTTAGTTACATGATTAATATACTGAAAGTCACTGAACTTAGACTGAGCGCGCACAATACATTGATGTATATTTGGTTTAGTTCATTGTCCTTCTGCTTCAGCATCGAGGCTATACAAGATGCGGAAAGGTAGTTATAAGTTGCATTCCAACCATTTCGGATTCCACTGATGGGTTCCTCTCCTGGGGTTGACAGTCCGTAGGAGTAAAGATAACTGTGATATTTTGTCAAACAACTTGGGCATTGGACGTTTCTATTGAAAGTTCCTAAAGATCAGTCCTTTACGTATGACAGAACACTGATGAAGAGAAATAGTCCTTGTCTAGTTCTTTTAAAGAGATGATATGATTGAAGATAATGAAAATGTTCACTTCCAGAGATTGGTTACTATGGGTCTTATTATGTTATTCACTTTTCACGGGGATGAGTTGACACTGCTACTTTTTGCCTTTATTATGAGTTCCTTAGTTAGTAACCAAAGATACACAGTGTTTAGGGTCACAGGTCATTAGTTGTGTAAACTTTATGAAAGTTCATCGCCGCTGATTCAGCTAACATCTGGTAAACTTCTTAACATTTCATGCTTTTTAACGTTTGAGTGTGGGAGCGTCATGTTGAATGGTCATAGTCTCTTATGAATAAGGATCTGCATCCATGGTTAGGCATTTGGCGTGCACCAATCAGGTATCGACTTAGGCTGGACGGTGATAAACCTTTCTACTCTGCTATACTGGAACAGTTGTAGAAACTCACTCGGCTTCTTAGACTTTGACTCTAGGCTCAACGGGTCATCTCGGGTCCTGGTACCTTCTGGGTCACACGGCAGTAATCAGGGCAGCTCAATAAAATGGTCTCTGAAATGAGGCAACTTGTAACATGCGTATTGTCATTGGGCTTTAATTTGACACCAACAATGAGTACAGTAGAGAGGAGATGAAAAGACCCGTGGGATGGTGACAATTTTTTTTTTTTTTAATGACTGGTTATTACCACCAATATTATATCGGATGATTCTTGGTTATCTTTGTGTGAAAACTTATAGGGTTATTAGGGTAGAAGTATACCCAGTGTAAAAGGTTTGGTTTAGGTAACCATCATCGGTGTGAATAGTATCCCCGCAGGCCTGTGCTTTTCGAGTATTGAAGTATTATATGTAATCAAAGGTGTAGTATGTTTAGTCAATGGAAATATAATCGAGGACTACTTCCGAGACTTAAATATTGTACGAGAGATAGGTGTGCATACCACACATTAATGCGAGGTTCTTAATGAAGTCATTTATGTTGAATCATAACGATGTTAGCAAGAGACGAGAATGACAGATGGAAGGTGTTCTGACCACACATTGTCTTGCGGATGTCAATTTTACCTATCTTGAACAGTAAGGCATACTATGCAGAAGTTCCGCTTTCGGTTGGTTTAATTCCAAAGAAGTGTGCTGTCCGCACCGAATTTATGAAATTTTGAGTTACTTTAGTTCTCTTTTAAGAAATGTGAAGGAAAGGAGTGCATCACTTTCTATATTCCTTCCGGCAAAAGATGCGCTGACCACTCAACGTTTAGTGAGGATCTGATTATTGTGTGTTTTCCTTTCGAACTTCATCTTAGGAAGAGAAGAAGAGGAAGAACGGTAAGTTCTCAGTCATCTAGCTATGGGTATTCTCAGTCTTTAACGATCAATGAAATGGGTATGTTGGAGGAAACCGTTTTATCTTCACTTAATGTTCATGGCAGTCAAGGAAATGGTTCCAATTAGGTAGTCGGCCTAGTTTCCATGTAGGTTGGCTGTTCCCATAAAGAAACGGATAGGGTGAGTATTTGTTTATTTACTCTTTAAATCGAGTCGGACAACGGAAAGAGGGAGAGGGGCGAAATGTGCAACCCATTTATTAAGTGACGAAGATGGAATAATGATTGCATTAGTTGTTCATGTAGCCTACTTCACTTAGGTAAGCCAGTATTACTCTCCACGGCTAATTTAACTGAGATCGCGAGGCCCAGTTTGAGAGACAATCCCAAACTCGAGTTGAGAAGTATTACTTCCGTAAGGATGGCAAAATAATGATTTACGCAGCTAGCAGCGAGCTTATCTGGTCTATTTGTGTAACAACACGTTTACTCATTAACATTTCCTGTGGTGGAAAGATTAGTTTGGGTTTCACAGAGGGGTACGGGGTAATGTCTAGGAACTTCCTGGGGCGGTTCCTTCTGCTTGTTAAAACAAAGGTTCGCAAGTAAGCGTCCTCATTTGGATGTCAGCGCGGGGCTACAGTGACATTAATATCAGTTAAGTACCACTCTTTTTTTTTTTTAATTATTGCTTAGATCTTAGACTCATTACTTTTATGTTATTGAAGTTTCTAATCATTCTTAATCATTGAAAACAAGCTTTTTTTTTTAATTAATGAAAGACAATACTGAACATATACTTCTGCATGAAACCAATCGTACTTATGAAGGAACATTTACTATTACAGAAATGAACTAGCAGTAATTTAAGATAATCTTATGAGCATACTATACGTCAAATACAAAAAGTTACTTTTCTTAATAGTTGTAGAGCAAAACTTGCCCGGAGAGGCAAAACAATGCATTCTATCATTTATCAATTTAGCAATCCTGATCTTTCCCACAAAATAATATTTAATTTTTAATAATCCATGTCCCTTTCTCTTCTTAATTTATGTAGAGAAAAAGAAAATAAATAGGTTATACTTATTACATAATTCCGGTAATTAGTTAGGTGAGCTTCCTTATCTGAGATCTATAGAACCTATTCCGGTATGGTTCACCTCGCTGTCCTTGCTGTGAAGTAGGTAATCTGCAAAGACACTTACTCCTAGGCAATTGCATATAACGTCTAGTACAAAAGTATCGATGAATACTTACCATCGCAACCAGTTTTTGTTTTCTTTACTTCTCTGTTCTTATATCTGTCTCGTTACGAAATCTGTTAGGGGTGGTTAATTTAATTCAATTCCTAAAGTACTATGATTAGTATTGAAAATAGTATGAATCTGAGGTTCCGAATACTTTGGTACCGAGGCGCTATTATTATTATTATTATTATTATTATTATTATTATTATTATTATTATTATTTTCAATTTAAATCGTCCGGTAATCACTTCTTCTAGTATGATTATTACAAATTGCTGCCAAAAAGCATAATTTCTGGTACATATGATTGGCCGAATTATTCCCTATAAGTTTCATGACTGTAAATTGCCAATTTTGTTAGAGCAATCGAAAAGTTACTTTATTACCAATTTAGTTAGGAGCTAGTTACAATAACTGAGTGTCTTCTGGCTTAACCAGATTAGAAAATGAAGTCATAATGATTGCATGATGTGTTGACATTCAGCATACATCTTAAGCACTTATTTAGCATAGATTATGTTGTGTATTGAAAATTTATCAATATTAGACGTTGATTCTCTGTGGTTACATTTTTCAGATTCCCCAGCGGGAGCTGGGTTCAATTCTCGGCGGAGTTCGACTAGCTGGAAACGGTTGATTTATCCAGATTGTCTCTTTGATTCCTTTATGAAATTATTACTATTACATTATTGCGCGGGGAGACATGAAGAAGCGTTGAGGTGAGTATTACTATATTTCTTTATCGTGGCCATGATTCTTTTGTGTCGTGCAGAGCCGTGGCATGGCAAAGTTTTCTAGTGACGTGTGAATTGAATTTCAATTTCACCAGTGAATTGTGATACTGTGGTGTTTTTTTTTTGTGTGTGTGTGTGCCCTATGATTCTGTGGCAAAGAAAAGAAATAAAGTGCGGAATGATTACTATTTCTAAAAGTCATCTAGGCCTATGGCCGGAGTCGAAGAAGGGACCCATAGTAATGGCGGGAAGTGATTGGTGTTGTGCACCTATCCTTATGTCAAAGTAGTTGAATTATTTGTATTTATTGTAAGGTTCATTGTGTGGTGGTTTACACCAATTATTTCGAATAAATTCGACCGGAAGAAGCCCTTATAATTCTGTATGCAGTTGAAAGCTAAAAAGGCTCAGTATGAGTGTTAAAAAATCCACTCATGTTTCTTTTCTTTTCTCATTTTTTTTTTAAATGACGAATCACTGTGGTTGCATTCTAATGAGTACCCAGAAAAGAAGAGAATGCACGGTTTGTAGATGCAGTGGATGTAGTTAGGTTCGCCTTCTGTAATAAGGGAAGAGGGTGATTATTATCAGTCATAACTAATGGTACCAAGGTTCGAACACCAGTGGCTTCCTTCTTCCCATACTGAAGGACGGACTTCACGGCACCTTGGTGTCATAATTAAGAACCTTCATGAAGTGAAATGAAACAGTGTTTATAAAGAGCCTATACTTCAACTATCAGAGTTTACAGTCGACCGTATTTTAGTCTGTTCAGGCCTCGAAGGAGGCACCTCCGAAAACAACATTCACCGATTCCTAGTAATGGATGTTTGTGATCAGTGCGAACGATTTCGTAAAATAATAATACTTTGCGTGAATAGAAAGAATTAACAATTATCTTGCTCGATTAATAAGTTAAGCTTGGACTTTAGGCATAAGAGGAGGACCCAGTCGGGGGTCGAACCCAAGACTACCGGTGTACTAGTACCGGTGGGGTAGTGCATAACTAAGACGGAAGATATGTCAAAATCTCTGCTTAAAAATAACAGAACAGAAAATGATCTTATACACCCCCCCATCATAACTGTTATGAATCCGTCAGTAGGAGCTCTTCCTGGTAATCATCAGGTGCCCCACGAACCTGAGAAGGATAGTTCGTGCGAGACGCAGTCTGAAGTTGGGAAGTTACCTTCAGTGTTTGGTGCAACCAATACAAAACTCACAGATGTCTCATCGGTAGAACTTCCATCCGAGGACGTTTCTAGACAGAATCTACGAGGAGACCCTCTTGGGTTAGGTGAAGATGTGTCCGAACTTTACCCTGAAAACGTTTTTAAAGTACACCTTCCATCCAACTTGCGTGTATCGGCTACAACGTGCTATGACATTGAAATTACAGCGCCAAACCTAGACATTAAATTATGGGAATTTATACCTTCTAAAGGGATCCAATACTGGTACTCCTGTATAATCCCTCGGGGACCGGTTTTTAATGAGAATGGCAAGATTTACTTGACCATTTTTACTGGTTGTGATCGGACCAAAACTTTGCCAAAAGATCTATACTTAGGAAAACTTATCCCTCATGCGGAGTCCTTGCAGGAATATCCGTGTGAAGAAAATCATGTAATTAACCAAATTATACAGCTTACTAACAAGGAAGAAAAGGACGACGAGGAAATACCTGAGACACCGCGGAAGGTACCTCAAACTAAGGAGGAATTGGATAAGGCTCTGAACATAGGAACGAACTTAGAACCCCATGAAAGAGACCAATTACTGGACTTACTTATGGAATTTAGGGACGTTGTAGCCTGGGATAAATCTTGTCTTACGGCTGCAACTGACAAATTTATGTGCCCTTTAGAAACAACTACAGATATTCCTATTTCTTACCCTCCCTACCGTGAGACGCCAAAACAGCGGGAAATAATCGCAGCAGAGGTCCAGAAAATGCTGGATAGCAACATTATCAGGCCGAGCAGGAGCCCGTATTCTAGTCCGGTCGTCATAGTTCCAAAAAAGGACGGCTCTTTTCGCTTCTGCGTGGATTACAGAAAATTTAATGTTATTTTAAAACCTAATATATTTCCGATTCCGCGCGTTGACGAGGTTTTAACCTTCCTAAATGGGACACAACTCATTACCACGCTAGATCTCCAATCAGGATACCACCAATTGCTAGTAAAACCTAGCGATGTAGAGAAGACTGCCTTTGTTTGTAGCAGCGGTAAGTTCGAATTCTTACGACTACCATTTGGATTGGCGACAGCGCCAGCCCTTTTTCAGAACATGATGGAGGTCGTGTTCTCTGACTTGAAGTGGAAATATTTAATAGTGTATTTAGATGATCTTATTTGTCCTAGTCCATCCTTTCCGGCTCTACTAGAAAGAACAAGAGCTATTCTAACGCGGCTGAGAGAAGCCAATCTCAAACTTAACCCAAAGAAGTGTTTCTTTGCCTATGAAGAAGCCTCCGTACTCGGACATGTCGCAGGCAAATATGGCATTCGGGTTGACCCTGCTAAGGTAGAGGCTATTTCTAGAGTACCTTACCCTACAACCCTTAAAGAGGTCAGAAGTTTTATCGGACTTTGCTCATTTTATCGGTCTTACGTACCAGGATTTTCTAAAATAGTGAAACCTCTTACAGCACTGACTAAAAAGGACGCAAAATTTGAGTTCGGCGAGACAGAACAAGCTGCTTGGGACACTCTTAAGCAATGTCTCATATCGGCCCCAATTCTCGCACATTTTGACCCTGAACAAGACGTAATTGTTTACTCAGATGCCAGCAAAGAGGGCCTCGGAGGTTATGTGGCCCAAGTTAAGGAAGATAATAAGGAACATCCAATCGCATATTTTTCAAAATCATTAAGTCCAACAGAACTTAATTACAGCATACCAGAATTGGAGGCATTATCGATAACGAAAACTATCTTACATTTCCATTTTCTGCTCGCAGACCGACCCTTTATAGTGAGAACAGATGCCTGTGGAATCTGTTATCTAAAGAACAACAAAATGTTAAATTCTAGGCTGATGCGTTGGGCAATTCGTCTTCAACCGTATGAATTTACTATCGAACATGTAAGCGGTAGAAATAATGTTACAGCCGACTTCCTATCAAGATGTCCGTTAAAACAAGAGTTACGATCTAAATACGGGCAGGAAGAAGACTGTGTAGATATATGTCAACTCACGCTAAGTCCTAAGATTGATTGGAAGAAATTGCAACATGAAGATTCGAGGATTCAAGAACTTATACAGAGGAAGAAGCATAACCCCACAGATCACGTTTTAAAACCTTATGTTTTAATAGACGGAATCTTACACCGAGTTATGAATAAAGCTAATAAAATAGTAGTACCAGAGAAAGCCATTTCCGACGTCTTGCAAGAAGCACATACTTCACCTCTGTGCGGAGGTCATACGGGGTTTTCTCGTACGTACTCAAAAGTTCATGAACGCTATTACTTCCCGAATATGGGAAGAATTATTAAGGATTATATCCGTTCTTGCGATGAATGTCAACGAGTGAATATTCCGAGAGAAAGGAAACAAGGATTTCTTCATCCTTTACCAGTGAAAGATGAGTTATTTCATAGATGGAGTTTAGATTTGTTTGGACCGATTCATCCTAGTGCCGGTTACATATACATACTAGTTATGGTCGAGTATCTTAGTCATTTGACCGTGTTAGTACCATTACGTAACATGAAAGCGCCTACGGTAGCTAAGGCAATTCTTGATGAGTTAATCACGCGGTATGGTCCACCAAAAAAAATTTTGACGGACCAGGGGACGAACTTCTGTGGAGCAGTGATGGCTGAGTTTAACGACCTGTTTGACATAAAACATGTTCGAACGGCAGCGTTCAAACCATCTACGAACGGATTGTGCGAGCAATTTAACTCCGTCATTACGAGTTTTCTTGCTAAGTATACTGCGAAACAACCGACACGGTGGGCAGAGTATGTACGACTATGTGCATACGCTTACAATATATCCACGTCACCTATCCGGAAGTACTCTCCTTACGAGATTGTGTTCGGACAGAAAGCCAGGTTTCCGAACCAGCTCGATGTTCAGTATCAATTTACTAAGATACAAGAACATCAAAGACAGTTACGTCTAATACGCCGATTAGCTCAACAGGCTATGACGCAAGCACAGCAACGCACAAAATTACTTATAGATCAGAATCGACAGCCGATTAAATTAAAGGTTGGAGATTTAGTCTTGTGTAGAGACTATCTCCCAAAGAAGGGCATTAGCCCTAAGCTAGCACATAAATTTGAGGGGCCTTATTACTTACGAAATATCTCTCCCACGAACGCCTGTAAAATAGAACTTGTAGCCAATCCAAATAAAACCCAGATAGTTACTATCGAAAGGTTAAAGAAATATTATACTCGAAATTCGCCAACCACTGGCGATACGACCAGTGATAGAGACGAGGATTAAATGACAAGGGCATAGATCATTCGAAGCTACCGTGTAGTTACCTTGAGTGCGGTGAACGGGCCCATTTCTCACCATACTCGAAGTCGCTACGCAGGAACTAAAAGTAATCTTAAAAGGGACGTCCCAATTCAAACTATCAAATTAAAATTAAGTATTCCTTTCTATTTTTGATGTTAGAAAACATTTTGGCAGCTGATCAGTGTGAGTGTGACAAGGCACCAAAGATGGAATGGAATAGATAGACACAATTGGTTATGTTTAGACTTTTGCCCAAAATCTAAGTCACTGAAAAAGGTCAAACATCAGTGTTAGCTGGCTAACAAGACTATAATCTCAAGGAGCTCCTCTAAATAATTGAACAGGTATACCTGCTAAAACCTTACAATCATAAAAACTTTAAAAAAAAATATTTGGATCTAGATCCCTTAGGCTACAAGCTCAGATAATAATCAGTAAGCAAATTGTTCCGTGGTTATCCTAACCTCAATACCTAATCTAGCCTTACAGGTTACGTTTATATTGGCTAAGGAAAATGTATTTTCGTTCACAGAACGCCATCATCTGGTTGAAAAGCTGAAAATATTGGTTACCCATCTGTCACGTAAGTTAATCTAAAACTTAGTACAAGATTCAGCTTGTGTTTGCTTGAATTGCCTGTTTGACAATTGGTATGGCTACAAATAGTACAGTAACTATGTCGCCAAAAGTCCCTACGATCAAAATTGACAGTTACGGTGGGACACCTGGAGAATCTCTGGAAGATTTCCTCCAGACGTTCAAATTAGCCGCAAAGCTGTACAAATGGAGTGACATAGATTCTATCAAATACCTAGTAGCTTATTTATACGGGCCTGCTCGCGATTTCTATGAACTACACTGCGATGAGCTACAATCTCTGGCAAAATTTGAGGACGCCGAAAGTAAGCTACGTACAGCATTTGGTAATACAGATAAACTTTCTGACAGTTACGCGAGTTTGCATAGTAGGATGAAGAAACCTGAAGAAACGTACTCACAGTATTATTTTGCAATGATGAAACTTTGTCAGCGTGTATCTCCTAATATGAGTGATGAGGATAAATTCCAACACCTGTTACGGGGGTTACCAGCTGACGCCCTTAGTTATGTAATTGAAAAAGGATGTGATGCACCAGAAGAGGTAAAACTCGCTCTGGAACGTTACGAAAAGGCTCGTGCCCACTCACAGATACGTCGGGCACAAACTTCTCCCTCATCTGCTGTTAAATCGGTAGTCAGGATTTCGAGATCTCCGTATCCTCGAAAACCATCTCCTAAAGCGACCCCCCAGAAATTACAATCAATTGCGGTCGAAAACTCCGAAAAATCTAAAAATAAGAGACCCTTACTGTGCTTCAGATGTGGACGAGCTAGGCATTTGCGAGCTCAATGCTGGGCTAACACCCATGTTTCAGGTGTACCCTTGACAGATAAAGCACCAGCGAAGCGTCCGCAAATAAACGGTTCTAAGAGTAATGGCATCAATAACTGGCGAGTTGCTCCTAGTATAAACAAGCAACCCTTCTCTAGCCGATCTTCTCAAGACCAGCAGCGACCAAAATACTCAAATAGACCCCAACCTGTGGAGAAGCAAGTTACTTCTCCAGCGACGCAAAATAAGGAAGATTAAAAAAAAAGAGAGAGAAGAATTCTAATGAGCTAGGGGGAATCATAGGGGGTAGGGCCAGTACTTTAATAGTTTTTTTTGGTTATCGTAAGAAGTAGACTATGTTCTAATCACCGAAGTAAGAAATTTAGAAATTTTATGGAAATTTAGAGCTTTATATCTAGACTAGCATAAATCTCTACTTAAATTAAGTAAAGTATAAGGCAAGCATCAACATAGGACTATTGTATGATTTTTTTTATTACTTATAGATTTAAGAAAGAAATTAGTTAACATGGCGCAGGCGATGGAAGAACCTGTGAATTTCCACGTGGACGATGTTCACGCGACATGGGAGGAGGACGTAAGCGATAACGAGAGATACTATATAGCACCCGCTTATTTCTTCGCTCTCGAAAGCTTGCAATTATCACCTGGGGTCCATATATGCAAGGAACTATCGGTACTTCTAGTACCTCCACGGTTTAGCGACCAGGAACTTGAACTGAATCCGCTTAATTATACTTTAAAACCCTATATAGACTTCGATCAGCTTACGCAAGCACAACAAATTACCATCTGGTTGTATGAACAGATTCATACGTTAGAATATGAACAAGGGGACTGCTATCTCGATGAAGCTATCGAGGAGTTACGACCTCGTATCCCCGTTGGGTCAATTATATTCACTTACGGTGAGATAGCAGCTGCCACCTTAAGGGAATTATTTCCACAACTATTCGTTATGGACCTGAAGCCGTTCATTACCACTCCTCTGGAGCTATTACCCGATCCAGAGATTCCTTGTCCCCATTCACCAAACCAATTTGCACAATATGGCTGTGGAGTTGACAAGGTTATGCGAATGTATAGTTGGTATATGCAAAAGATAGGATTACCCTGTTGGGTAAATCCTGCCGGCCTACATGGAATCAACCACTAAAAAAAAAAAAAAACAGGGACCAGCAATATTTGATAACACGAGGAACGAGCGAAAGTATGTCTGCAAATCAAACAAAATATAGAAATTAAAGTTATTCCAATTGCACAAGTTATCAATTACGGCGTACCTTAATTCTCGTTGAGTCCCCGGCTTATGAATTAAACGTTTGACCCTTCTTGCGTAGATGACGAAATAAATCCATGGATCTGGAAAGAAACAAAACACAGAGATACCTAGTTAGTTATTTATAATTTGTTATTTTTGCTTTTGCAATGTATAAGAATCTATAATCTATAAGATGACCTAAAAAGAAAATCTATCAGATGTCCTATGTATTATTAGTAAAATGAGAAACTACAAGAAATTAAGTAATCTTAAGTTAACCTTAACTTAGATCTTAAAATTCACAGATCGGTAATGAATAAACTATATTCCAGTTTTATTTTCCTTCTCTTTAAGATACAGAGAAAGTTACCGGTTCTCACGGTACCACGAAGTCAGGATTGTAAGTGATCTTACATTCTTTTCTCCATGTCGCTTGTAACGCGTATGACAACTTTAAAATATTTTGCCAAATCTTTTGCTGCTCAAATTCTTACCATCATCAATCGAAGGCTTTCACCAGACTTAGTGTATATCCATTTAACGCACGATTTCCTTGATTCTTTAGAAGTAATTTGTACAGGCCTTGCAGGTAGAGATCTGTCTGTAGACGAGTTAGCGGAAGCTATTAGTAGCCTGACCGAAGGAATTATAACCAGTATCCAGTATGTCCAGTCTAGGTCAGTGGCTACGGAATCACTGTTCCTGTTGTCCCTATCAGGAAATGGCTACTCCTACGAGTTCCAGTTTTGGAGATCAGAAGTGCCATATTACAAATAATAGGAGTAGTATCCTCCCACTAAGAGTATGGGAATACATCACTCTTTGGGAGCGGAATCTCTGGGAGAAGCTTTTTGCCTTCATACCTCCCCGGCAAGCATCCAGGATGTTACCACCCTTTTTCCGCTACTACTTGCGACGTTACCTTGCATTAAAGTACTATAAAATGAGAAGCTTTCTTCTTTTCAAAGCATGGTTACGGGGATTCGGATCTAGAACCAGACGATGGATGAAAGATGTGTATGCCACCTACGGCTTTGGTTTCCGTTTGTATCTTGTCATGGATACAAACGATACATCACTTCAATTGCGGGTGGCATCTAGACCGGTCACTTGGAACGAAGTGTTAGAAGAAGAACGCATTTCATTGTAAATTCGAATGACACTCGCGTCTAACCTTCCACTATTTTTTTTGAGTATTAAAACCGAAATATCCATAGAAAATCTTACCTAATCTATTAGTTCCAATTTTGCACTGATCTTTCCGTCTGAGTGGTGGAAGGAAAGAAACAACTTGTGGCCAGGCCACCTTTCGACCTATACGATAAGCCACTCACGAAGGCGAACAGTCCATTGTTCTAACATGATTTTGAGCGGAACGGAGTTCAGTCCTATGGGTACGTAAGAGGGCAGTGCATTTGATAACACTTCGGTACCGTCAAGAGAAAGAAGAATGGGTAGTTCCTCACTTATGATCCACCACCATAATGCATTATGAAATCTGACAATTTCAAGAAAATATAAATCCTCCTCACTACCGAAGTCCGGCATTACGACTATCTAATAAAGACAGAATATTTGATATTACTTGAAGAAGGAAATTAGGATATCCGCTCTCATTTTTTTTAAAAAAAAAACGCAAATCTTTGACAAACGGAACAAATAACCTAAATTTTGCTTATCAACCGGTAGCAAGACTAGAATTAGTGACTGTCTTCTAGTCATATAACCTCTCCTCACCTTTAGGATTATCAATCCTTTGACATCCGGAGTAAAAGCGAAGAAAACAAATCAGCAACCCAAGTAATATAACGGTCCCTTATACAGAACAATTTCTTCATTTCTTCATCAGAGATGTTCTTTTTCCAGTACGGCAAATTTATCAGGAAACCATATGACTAGCTAGGAAATAAAATCCCAACATGAGTTTATCTGATCATGAAATAATACAACACATTCTTAAATTTTTAAAAAAAAAACATGTATTCTACAGAGCATGCTAAGCAGTAAATTTCAAGGCACATTAAGAAGTACAAGATATATATATCGCATGACTTATTCGCATAAATGTTCCTACAAGGATAAGATTTTTATTATGATATACATGGTACGAGTCCCCTACCAAAAATCAACCTTTTCCTAGTAACAAGACCTTAATGAGACAATACGGATGTAAAACAGAAGTGAAATAAATATCTACAATAGCAAAGGGTAGAGTTATCTCCCCTATATATAAAAAAATATATATATATTTATATATATATACACCCTGTTGCTGTAGTTGCGATACGGCATCTGCACCACAAGATCCGGTATAGTTATAACAGTTAGTTTAAAAATTCACATTGGCGACGTTATAGTTATTTAACAAAAACAGTACAACAAGAATATATTTTTGTTTCGAGGAAGTTTATTTCCGCAGTTGTGCTGCCATAAACACACGAATAGACCATACTAAAATCATTGTTTTCTTGCAATTATAGCAGATTTGGTCATTAAAAAAAAAAGTAACTTCCGTTTTATTTTGTTTCAGGAAACAAAAATGTTCCAACATCATGTCGTGGTTATGTTGGGTATAGTTAGTGTTACTATACCAAACTCTATCCAAGACTCCACTGTTCCCCTGTTGGCGAATGCCGGAGTATATTGGGAACAGCTGACGTCACAGGTAGCTTATCATAAGCTAGCAATACTAGCATACACTTTACCTATCTATAGTTTACCTCAGCTCCACGATGAGTTTAATACTCTTCAACAAGCATTCACTTCTGGCTATTGTGATCAATCTCGCGACGCACTTGAACTCTCATGCCAGATATTGCGGTCTATCATCGACATCCAGAAAATCACAAAGGTCCAATTGCAACAAGAAGCCCTAGATTTATCCGCGTTTCGAACTGAAAAATCCAAACGAGGCTTAGACTTCGTCGGTAATTTTCTGTCATGGTGCTGTAACACCGTTTCCAAAAGTACATTTCAGAACTACGTAGTTAATCAAAGAAAAATGGAAGAGATACTGAATCGTTTGATTAACCAGGTACATTTTGATCATCGAGACGTTCTTCTAACACGAGATTCGACGAAGAACTTGTCAGTTCAAATTAATAATGCTTTACAGGCTGTCCAATCCAAAGTAAAGTCACTCCAGAAAGCAGTTAATCGTGTAATTGAACAAGAATTCAGAAATCATAATACTGCACTGTCCGTGCAAGTTCTTGTTCTGAGTAAACTCTTGGCTACCATGCAGTATGAACGGCAAAATAAGGATATTCACTCCTCCTGCATTGAGGGTACTATTTCCTTAAATGCAGTGAATCCAAAACAACTTACGCAGGATCTACGAACACTTGAAGCTCGACTACAAAAACAGGGATACTTTCTGGCCATACCTCGTACAGAATTGTTCCGCTACTATAATTTGCGAACAACAACTTGCCATTTCGTGGACAATCGAGTAACACTAATTGTTAAGGTTCCCATAATTAGAGGGGAAAAGCCCTTCAAGTTATTTCGTTTGATTCCTCTTCCGTTTCATTACCAGAATCAAACATGCAAAATAACGCATGAGCAGGCTATCATAGTTACAAATTCTGATACGGATACTATCTTAACCAACTATGACGTAACGTCTTGTTTAAACCGTCCTGATGGACTTTGCAAGATTCCTGAAATCCTCATTACTTCCTTTCAAGCTCCAAACTGTATCTATCATTTGTGGCGAACGTCTTCTGTTGCAGAAATAAACCAATTCTGTGCGTTCGAATGTCTTCCGCATATGCATACAATTGTGACACCATTACATCAAGACAACTTTCTCATTACTAATCCGCCACCACAGATGACTCTAAGATGTCCCGAAAAAACTGAAGTTATCAGGCAGAATCCACTAAACCCTGGATCGCTCAAGATCAATCTTAACTGTAAATGTGCATTAGAAATATCACAACAGTTACATATCCCTGAAAGATTTCCCTGCTCTCAAGATTCAATATCCAACCCCTCAGTGAAACGACTACTACCCTTGACGTGGTTACCCTTCGAAACTCTTAAACTACCCAAGAACCTGTTTGATGAATTGGAATTTACAGACTTAAACACAACGTTGAATCGGAATTGGACGGTGAAGGTAAACTATTACAGTCCCCCAATAAAATCCGAAAATGAAATCCCAGTAACACTCTCTCACGACCTTCATGTATCAAATATTACAGGAAGGCCGTATCTAACTATTTTGTTTGTTTGGAATACTGTTATAACTCTTTGTCTGATATACGTAGCCTTCCAGCTACGACAACTTTCTCATTACTAATCCGCCACCACAGATGACTCTAAGATGTCCCGAAAAAACTGAAGGCTCACAGGCCAATACCTAAAAGAATCTAAATGTGATTGTTCGGTAACATATTGACGATGTACAGGGCCCTTCACAGGTACTTCATCGTTTGCGGACGATGAACGAAGGGGTAGGGGGTCCCGTTCAGAACGTGAATGTGGTCTCAGTTCGAGACATAGGCTTCCACACACGTCATAACCTGTTCTATGAGGGGTGGAACGAGGGATCAAGGGTACGTCCCCGACCTGGAACCCGCGGAGGAATGGACAATATGGTGCCCATCGCGTGTGTTCTTTGTGTGCAGTATCCCCTGGTTCAAACGAGCCAATCTCGATGTTACAGAATATACATTTTACGTGGTCAGGTGCACCTAAGAAATAGAAGCCACTACGAGTCAAGGAGGCTGGCGTGATGAAAGGTACCGACCAGTTAGTAAAGGTGGACAAGCGAACTCGTTCTTCCCGTAGATCTTGCGTTGATGGAAAGGGCGTGTTTGTGCTTTGGTCGACATCCATGATCTGGAAAGATAGAGACAACGAAATTTTTGTGCATGCTAGCTTATTTCATATACTCAACCACTACTCATAATACTAGCTGATACACCAATAATAAGGGAAATGAATACCAGGATGATATTAATAATAAAGATAGTATAATAATCAGTAGGCATGAGTGATTGAAACGAGGTATGTGATTTCAAAGTACAAGGATGACAAAAGAACGTAACTAATGAATGAGTAATATGCTTCAACCATTGTACCGGAATTAGCTTCACTACTTGGGACTTTTGGAGCTTATCTGTAATGCAAGGATATATTGGTTTTTGAGTTATGCCTTGTAGTTTTACTGAACATCTGCACCCAAGATTGATTAAGAAACTGCCATAGTTGTCTGGTGAAAACATGTTAGGAATATCGGCTTCTGGACATAGTATATGAATTGATAATTCACGACGTGCCAAGATAGTTACGGTAGTGAAGTTTAACCCATGAAATAACCCTATTTCTGGTAAGTATTGGCAAGTCATAGGACAATTTTCATGAATTGCAGAAGAATTCGAATGAATAAGAGCCGTGAGGCATGGTAGTGTGCCGAATTCGTGTGGTTGAAATTCGCGAGCAAGACAGATGGATTCTTGTGACAAATGACAATCCGCCGTTAAAAGTTTCTTTTCCGGTGAACGTAAAACCACTTGCCGTATCGGTAAGTTGACATGACAGACTTGTTCTTCCCTTTGGAAGGGAATAAGTCGGAGATGTAACAGCTGTAATGTAGATCCACGTTGCCGCAAGGGTATCTTAATAGCCATGACAACTTTTGTTGGGGCTATTATGCATTCACTGAACTTATACGAGTATACAATTGAAATATCAGAGGCGGGAATAACTAGTTCATAAGTTGTTGATTGGAGCTGCTTTTCGAGTTCCAATGTAAGGTTATATAATAAACTCGGGGTAAGCATTACTGGAGTGATAGTGTTGGTTACACAGGCTGATAATAGCTGATTCCAGGTAGGAATATCATGAACTGTTCGCAAAGTTTTCCAAGGGATCATAGATGAGTGTTGTGCTTGCCGCAAGTGACTAAGAAAAGTTGTTAATTGCGCATCAGTAATCCAACTTTGTTTGACATGAACTTTGGTCACAAAAACAAAAGGATAACCTTGTTGACTATGATCTTTCATCAAAATTTCCAGGTCATTTTGCGGTAATTCATTCCAAATGTTAGTAGGGTGGAATGAAAGATTCATATTGGAATTCCAGGACTAAAGGCAATGATGAATCATATAGTAAGACATGTGGATCATGTTCAGTAATAATACCGGAATGAGCAAGTGTTGAGAGTTCGAAGGTGTATGCGCTAGTAAAATGGGTCATCATAAGAAATGAAATTATAGGTAGTCATAAAGGGGTGTGACGAACTGAGGGAGTTGGATGACTTCTTGAATTCTGAAGTTGTTCAGAAGTTGAGTGAGGCGTATTAACGTTACTACCTATAAGTGACATTAACTTCACCCATACTACCTTGTAACAACAAACTAATATTAGGCCCAACAATGTGAGTCCTATCACGACATACATTATGAGTTCGGTCCATTCATGGATGATGCCTTGAGCTTTAACCGGTGTTGGGATTGTGAATATAAAAGGCCATAGATTCGTTCGTAGCTGGAAGGCTACGTATATCAGACAAAGAGTTATAACAGTATTCCAAACAAACAAAATAGTTAGATACGGCCTTCCTGTAATATTTGATACATGAAGGTCGTGAGAGAGTGTTACTGGGATTTCATTTTCGGATTTTATTGGGGGACTGTAATAGTTTACCTTCACCGTCCAATTCCGATTCAACGTTGTGTTTAAGTCTGTAAATTCCAATTCATCAAACAGGTTCTTGGGTAGTTTAAGAGTTTCGAAGGGTAACCACGTCAAGGGTAGTAGTCGTTTCACTGAGGGGTTGGATATTGAATCTTGAGAGCAGGGAAATCTTTCAGGGATATGTAACTGTTGTGATATTTCTAATGCACATTTACAGTTAAGATTGATCTTGAGCGATCCAGGGTTTAGTGGATTCTGCCTGATAACTTCAGTTTTTTCGGGACATCTTAGAGTCATCTGTGGTGGCGGATTAGTAATGAGAAAGTTGTCTTGATGTAATGGTGTCACAATTGTATGCATATGCGGAAGACATTCGAACGCACAGAATTGGTTTATTTCTGCAACAGAAGACGTTCGCCACAAATGATAGATACAGTTTGGAGCTTGAAAGGAAGTAATGAGGATTTCAGGAATCTTGCAAAGTCCATCAGGACGGTTTAAACAAGACGTTACGTCATAGTTGGTTAAGATAGTATCCGTATCAGAATTTGTAACTATGATAGCCTGCTCATGCGTTATTTTGCATGTTTGATTCTGGTAATGAAACGGAAGAGGAATCAAACGAAATAACTTGAAGGGCTTTTCCCCTCTAATTATGGGAACCTTAACAATTAGTGTTACTCGATTGTCCACGAAATGGCAAGTTGTTGTTCGCAAATTATAGTAGCGGAACAATTCTGTACGAGGTATGGCCAGAAAGTATCCCTGTTTTTGTAGTCGAGCTTCAAGTGTTCGTAGATCCTGCGTAAGTTGTTTTGGATTCACTGCATTTAAGGAAATAGTACCCTCAATGCAGGAGGAGTGAATATCCTTATTTTGCCGTTCATACTGCATGGTAGCCAAGAGTTTACTCAGAACAAGAACTTGCACGGACAGTGCAGTATTATGATTTCTGAATTCTTGTTCAATTACACGATTAACTGCTTTCTGGAGTGACTTTACTTTGGATTGGACAGCCTGTAAAGCATTATTAATTTGAACTGACAAGTTCTTCGTCGAATCTCGTGTTAGAAGAACGTCTCGATGATCAAAATGTACCTGGTTAATCAAACGATTCAGTATCTCTTCCATTTTTCTTTGATTAACTACGTAGTTCTGAAATGTACTTTTGGAAACGGTGTTACAGCACCATGACAGAAAATTACCGACGAAGTCTAAGCCTCGTTTGGATTTTTCAGTTCGAAACGCGGATAAATCTAGGGCTTCTTGTTGCAATTGGACCTTTGTGATTTTCTGGATGTCGATGATAGACCGCAATATCTGGCATGAGAGTTCAAGTGCGTCGCGAGATTGATCACAATAGCCAGAAGTGAATGCTTGTTGAAGAGTATTAAACTCATCGTGGAGCTGAGGTAAACTATAGATAGGTAAAGTGTATGCTAGTATTGCTAGCTTATGATAAGCTACCTGTGACGTCAGCTGTTCCCAATATACTCCGGCATTCGCCAACAGGGGAACAGTGGAGTCTTGGATAGAGTTTGGTATAGTAACACTAACTATACCCAACATAACCACGACATGATGTTGGAACATTTTTGTTTCCTGAAACAAAATAAAACGGAAGTTACTTTTTTTTTTAATGACCAAATCTGCTATAATTGCAAGAAAACAATGATTTTAGTATGGTCTATTCGTGTGTTTATGGCAGCACAACTGCGGAAATAAACTTCCTCGAAACAAAAATATATTCTTGTTGTACTGTTTTTGTTAAATAACTATAACGTCGCCAATGTGAATTTTTAAACTAACTGTTATAACTATACCGGATCTTGTGGTGCAGATGCCGTATCGCAACTACAGCAACAGGGTGTATATATATATAAATATATATATATTTTTTTATATATAGGGGAGATAACTCTACCCTTTGCTATTGTAGATATTTATTTCACTTCTGTTTTACATCCGTATTGTCTCATTAAGGTCTTGTTACTAGGAAAAGGTTGATTTTTGGTAGGGGACTCGTACCATGTATATCATAATAAAAATCTTATCCTTGTAGGAACATTTATGCGAATAAGTCATGCGATATATATATCTTGTACTTCTTAATGTGCCTTGAAATTTACTGCTTAGCATGCTCTGTAGAATACATGTTTTTTTTTAAAATTTAAGAATGTGTTGTATTATTTCATGATCAGATAAACTCATGTTGGGATTTTATTTCCTAGCTAGTCATATGGTTTCCTGATAAATTTGCCGTACTGGAAAAAGAACATCTCTGATGAAGAAATGAAGAAATTGTTCTGTATAAGGGACCGTTATGTTACTTGGGTTGCTGATTTGTTTTCTTCGCTTTTACTCCGGATGTCAAAGGATTGATAATCCTAAAGGTGAGGAGAGGTTATATGACTAGAAGACAGTCACTAATTCTAGTCTTGCTACCGGTTGATAAGCAAAATTTAGGTTATTTGTTCCGTTTGTCAAAGATTTGCGTTTTTTTTTTGAAAAAAAAATGAGAGCGGATATCCTAATTTCCTTCTTCAAGTAATATCAAATATTCTGTCTTTATTAGATAGTCGTAATGCCGGACTTCGGTAGTGAGGAGGATTTATATTTTCTTGAAATTGTCAGATTTCATAATGCATTATGGTGGTGGATCATAAGTGAGGAACTACCCATTCTTCTTTCTCTTGACGGTACCGAAGTGTTATCAAATGCACTGCCCTCTTACGTACCCATAGGACTGAACTCCGTTCCGCTCAAAATCATGTTAGAACAATGGACTGTTCGCCTTCGTGAGTGGCTTATCGTATAGGTCGAAAGGTGGCCTGGCCACAAGTTGTTTCTTTCCTTCCACCACTCAGACGGAAAGATCAGTGCAAAATTGGAACTAATAGATTAGGTAAGATTTTCTATGGATATTTCGGTTTTAATACTCAAAAAAAATAGTGGAAGGTTAGACGCGAGTGTCATTCGAATTTACAATGAAATGCGTTCTTCTTCTAACACTTCGTTCCAAGTGACCGGTCTAGATGCCACCCGCAATTGAAGTGATGTATCGTTTGTATCCATGACAAGATACAAACGGAAACCAAAGCCGTAGGTGGCATACACATCTTTCATCCATCGTCTGGTTCTAGATCCGAATCCCCGTAACCATGCTTTGAAAAGAAGAAAGCTTCTCATTTTATAGTACTTTAATGCAAGGTAACGTCGCAAGTAGTAGCGGAAAAAGGGTGGTAACATCCTGGATGCTTGCCGGGGAGGTATGAAGGCAAAAAGCTTCTCCCAGAGATTCCGCTCCCAAAGAGTGATGTATTCCCATACTCTTAGTGGGAGGATACTACTCCTATTATTTGTAATATGGCACTTCTGATCTCCAAAACTGGAACTCGTAGGAGTAGCCATTTCCTGATAGGGACAACAGGAACAGTGATTCCGTAGCCACTGACCTAGACTGGACATACTGGATACTGGTTATAATTCCTTCGGTCAGGCTACTAATAGCTTCCGCTAACTCGTCTACAGACAGATCTCTACCTGCAAGGCCTGTACAAATTACTTCTAAAGAATCAAGGAAATCGTGCGTTAAATGGATATACACTAAGTCTGGTGAAAGCCTTCGATTGATGATGGTAAGAATTTGAGCAGCAAAAGATTTGGCAAAATATTTTAAAGTTGTCATACGCGTTACAAGCGACATGGAGAAAAGAATGTAAGATCACTTACAATCCTGACTTCGTGGTACCGTGAGAACCGGTAACTTTCTCTGTATCTTAAAGAGAAGGAAAATAAAACTGGAATATAGTTTATTCATTACCGATCTGTGAATTTTAAGATCTAAGTTAAGGTTAACTTAAGATTACTTAATTTCTTGTAGTTTCTCATTTTACTAATAATACATAGGACATCTGATAGATTTTCTTTTTAGGTCATCTTATAGATTATAGATTCTTATACATTGCAAAAGCAAAAATAACAAATTATAAATAACTAACTAGGTATCTCTGTGTTTTGTTTCTTTCCAGATCCATGGATTTATTTCGTCATCTACGCAAGAAGGGTCAAACGTTTAATTCATAAGCCGGGGACTCAACGAGATTTAAGGTACGCCGTAATTGATAACTTGTGCAATTGGAATAACTTTAATTTCTATATTTTGTTTGATTTGCAGACATACTTTCGCTCGTTCCTCGTGTTATCAAATATTGCTGGTCCCTGTTTTTTTTTTTTTTAGTGGTTGATTCCATGTAGGCCGGCAGGATTTACCCAACAGGGTAATCCTATCTTTTGCATATACCAACTATACATTCGCATAACCTTGTCAACTCCACAGCCATATTGTGCAAATTGGTTTGGTGAATGGGGACAAGGAATCTCTGGATCGGGTAATAGCTCCAGAGGAGTGGTAATGAACGGCTTCAGGTCCATAACGAATAGTTGTGGAAATAATTCCCTTAAGGTGGCAGCTGCTATCTCACCGTAAGTGAATATAATTGACCCAACGGGGATACGAGGTCGTAACTCCTCGATAGCTTCATCGAGATAGCAGTCCCCTTGTTCATATTCTAACGTATGAATCTGTTCATACAACCAGATGGTAATTTGTTGTGCTTGCGTAAGCTGATCGAAGTCTATATAGGGTTTTAAAGTATAATTAAGCGGATTCAGTTCAAGTTCCTGGTCGCTAAACCGTGGAGGTACTAGAAGTACCGATAGTTCCTTGCATATATGGACCCCAGGTGATAATTGCAAGCTTTCGAGAGCGAAGAAATAAGCGGGTGCTATATAGTATCTCTCGTTATCGCTTACGTCCTCCTCCCATGTCGCGTGAACATCGTCCACGTGGAAATTCACAGGTTCTTCCATCGCCTGCGCCATGTTAACTAATTTCTTTCTTAAATCTATAAGTAATAAAAAAAATCATACAATAGTCCTATGTTGATGCTTGCCTTATACTTTACTTAATTTAAGTAGAGATTTATGCTAGTCTAGATATAAAGCTCTAAATTTCCATAAAATTTCTAAATTTCTTACTTCGGTGATTAGAACATAGTCTACTTCTTACGATAACCAAAAAAAACTATTAAAGTACTGGCCCTACCCCCTATGATTCCCCCTAGCTCATTAGAATTCTTCTCTCTCTTTTTTTTAATCTTCCTTATTTTGCGTCGCTGGAGAAGTAACTTGCTTCTCCACAGGTTGGGGTCTATTTGAGTATTTTGGTCGCTGCTGGTCTTGAGAAGATCGGCTAGAGAAGGGTTGCTTGTTTATACTAGGAGCAACTCGCCAGTTATTGATGCCATTACTCTTAGAACCGTTTATTTGCGGACGCTTCGCTGGTGCTTTATCTGTCAAGGGTACACCTGAAACATGGGTGTTAGCCCAGCATTGAGCTCGCAAATGCCTAGCTCGTCCACATCTGAAGCACAGTAAGAGTCTCTTATTTTTAGATTTTTCGGAGTTTTCGACCGCAATTGATTGTAATTTCTGGGGGGTCGCTTTAGGAGCTGGTTTTCGAGGATACGGAGATCTCGAAATCCTGACTACCGATTTAACAGCAGATGAGGGAGAAGTTTGTGCCCGACGTATCTGTGAGTGGGCACGAGCCTTTTCGTAACGTTCCAGAGCGAGTTTTACCTCTTCTGGTGCATCACATCCTTTTTCAATTACATAACTAAGGGCGTCAGCTGGTAACCCCCGTAACAGGTGTTGGAATTTATCCTCATCACTCATATTAGGAGATACACGCTGACAAAGTTTCATCATTGCAAAATAATACTGTGAGTACGTTTCTTCAGGTTTCTTCATCCTACTATGCAAACTCGCGTAACTGTCAGAAAGTTTATCTGTATTACCAAATGCTGTACGTAGCTTACTTTCGGCGTCCTCAAATTTTGCCAGAGATTGTAGCTCATCGCAGTGTAGTTCATAGAAATCGTGAGCAGGCCCGTATAAATAAGCTACTAGGTATTTGATAGAATCTATGTCACTCCATTTGTACAGCTTTGCGGCTAATTTGAACGTCTGGAGGAAATCTTCCAGAGATTCTCCAGGTGTCCCACCGTAACTGTCAATTTTGATCGTAGGGACTTTTGGCGACATAGTTACTGTACTATTTGTAGCCATACCAATTGTCAAACAGGCAATTCAAGCAAACACAAGCTGAATCTTGTACTAAGTTTTAGATTAACTTACGTGACAGATGGGTAACCAATATTTTCAGCTTTTCAACCAGATGATGGCGTTCTGTGAACGAAAATACATTTTCCTTAGCCAATATAAACGTAACCTGTAAGGCTAGATTAGGTATTGAGGTTAGGATAACCACGGAACAATTTGCTTACTGATTATTATCTGAGCTTGTAGCCTAAGGGATCTAGATCCAAATATTTTTTTTAAAGTTTTTATGATTGTAAGGTTTTAGCAGGTATACCTGTTCAATTATTTAGAGGAGCTCCTTGAGATTATAGTCTTGTTAGCCAGCTAACACTGATGTTTGACCTTTTTCAGTGACTTAGATTTTGGGCAAAAGTCTAAACATAACCAATTGTGTCTATCTATTCCATTCCATCTTTGGTGCCTTGTCACACTCACACTGATCAGCTGCCAAAATGTTTTCTAACATCAAAAATAGAAAGGAATACTTAATTTTAATTTGATAGTTTGAATTGGGACGTCCCTTTTAAGATTACTTTTAGTTCCTGCGTAGCGACTTCGAGTATGGTGAGAAATGGGCCCGTTCACCGCACTCAAGGTAACTACACGGTAGCTTCGAATGATCTATGCCCTTGTCATTTAATCCTCGTCACTATCACTGGTCGTATCGCCAGTGGTTGGCGAATTTCGAGTATAATATTTCTTTAACCTTTCGATAGTAACTATCTGGGTTTTATTTGGATTGGCTACAAGTTCTATTTTACAGGCGTTCGTGGGAGAGATATTTCGTAAGTAATAAGGCCCCACAAATTTATGTGCTAGCTTAGGGCTAATGCCCTTCTTTGGGAGATAGTCTCTACACAAGACTAAATCTCCAACCTTTAATTTAATCGGCTGTCGATTCTGATCTATACGTAATTTTGTGCGTTGCTGTGCTTGCGTCATAGCCTGTTGAGCTAATCGGCGTATTAGACGTAACTGTCTTTGATGTTCTTGTATCTTAGTAAATTGATACTGAACATCGAGCTGGTTCGGAAACCTGGCTTTCTGTCCGAACACAATCTCGTAAGGAGAGTACTTCCGGATAGGTGACGTGGATATATTGTAAGCGTATGCACATAGTCGTACATACTCTGCCCACCGTGTCGGTTGTTTCGCAGTATACTTAGCAAGAAAACTCGTAATGACGGAGTTAAATTACTCGCACAATCCGTTCGTAGATGGTTTGAACGCTGCCGTTCGAACATGTTTTATGTCAAACAGGTCGTTAAACTCAGCCATCACTGCTCCACAGAAGTTCGTCCCCTGGTCCGTCAAAATGGTTTTTGGTGGACCATACCGCGTGATTAACTCATCAAGAATTGCCTTAGCTACCGTAGGCGCTTTCATGTTACGTAATGGTACTAACACGGTCAAATGACTAAGATACTCGACCATAACTAGTATGTATATGTAACCGGCACTAGGATGAATCGGTCCAAACAAATCTAAACTCCATCTATGAAATAACTCATCTTTCACTGGTAAAGGATGAAGAAATCCTTGTTTCCTTTCTCTCGGAATATTCACTCGTTGACATTCATCGCAAGAACGGATATAATCCTTAATAATTCTTCCCATATTCGGGAAGTAATAGCGTTCATGAACTTTTGAGTACGTACGAGAAAACCCCGTATGACCTCCGCACAGAGGTGAAGTATGTGCTTCTTGCAAGACGTCGGAAATGGCTTTCTCTGGTACTACTATTTTATTAGCTTTATTCATATCTCGGTGTAAGATTCCGTCTATTAAAACATAAGGTTTTAAAACGTGATCTGTGGGGTTATGCTTCTTCCTCTGTATAAGTTCTTGAATCCTCGAATCTTCATGTTGCAATTTCTTCCAATCAATCTTAGGACTTAGCGTGAGTTGACATATATCTACACAGTCTTCTTCCTGCCCGTATTTAGATCGTAACTCTTGTTTTAACGGACATCTTGATAGGAAGTCGGCTGTAACATTATTTCTACCGCTTACATGTTCGATAGTAAATTCATACGGTTGAAGACGAATTGCCCAACGCATCAGCCTAGAATTTAACATTTTGTTGTTCTTTAGATAACAGATTCCACAGGCATCTGTTCTCACTATAAAGGGTCGGTCTGCGAGCAGAAAATGGAAATGTAAGATAGTTTTCGTTATCGATAATGCCTCCAATTCTGGTATGCTGTAATTAAGTTCTGTTGGACTTAATGATTTTGAAAAATATGCGATTGGATGTTCCTTATTATCTTCCTTAACTTGGGCCACATAACCTCCGAGGCCCTCTTTGCTGGCATCTGAGTAAACAATTACGTCTTGTTCAGGGTCAAAATGTGCGAGAATTGGGGCCGATATGAGACATTGCTTAAGAGTGTCCCAAGCAGCTTGTTCTGTCTCGCCGAACTCAAATTTTGCGTCCTTTTTAGTCAGTGCTGTAAGAGGTTTCACTATTTTAGAAAATCCTGGTACGTAAGACCGATAAAATGAGCAAAGTCCGATAAAACTTCTGACCTCTTTAAGGGTTGTAGGGTAAGGTACTCTAGAAATAGCCTCTACCTTAGCAGGGTCAACCCGAATGCCATATTTGCCTGCGACATGTCCGAGTACGGAGGCTTCTTCATAGGCAAAGAAACACTTCTTTGGGTTAAGTTTGAGATTGGCTTCTCTCAGCCGCGTTAGAATAGCTCTTGTTCTTTCTAGTAGAGCCGGAAAGGATGGACTAGGACAAATAAGATCATCTAAATACACTATTAAATATTTCCACTTCAAGTCAGAGAACACGACCTCCATCATGTTCTGAAAAAGGGCTGGCGCTGTCGCCAATCCAAATGGTAGTCGTAAGAATTCGAACTTACCGCTGCTACAAACAAAGGCAGTCTTCTCTACATCGCTAGGTTTTACTAGCAATTGGTGGTATCCTGATTGGAGATCTAGCGTGGTAATGAGTTGTGTCCCATTTAGGAAGGTTAAAACCTCGTCAACGCGCGGAATCGGAAATATATTAGGTTTTAAAATAACATTAAATTTTCTGTAATCCACGCAGAAGCGAAAAGAGCCGTCCTTTTTTGGAACTATGACGACCGGACTAGAATACGGGCTCCTGCTCGGCCTGATAATGTTGCTATCCAGCATTTTCTGGACCTCTGCTGCGATTATTTCCCGCTGTTTTGGCGTCTCACGGTAGGGAGGGTAAGAAATAGGAATATCTGTAGTTGTTTCTAAAGGGCACATAAATTTGTCAGTTGCAGCCGTAAGACAAGATTTATCCCAGGCTACAACGTCCCTAAATTCCATAAGTAAGTCCAGTAATTGGTCTCTTTCATGGGGTTCTAAGTTCGTTCCTATGTTCAGAGCCTTATCCAATTCCTCCTTAGTTTGAGGTACCTTCCGCGGTGTCTCAGGTATTTCCTCGTCGTCCTTTTCTTCCTTGTTAGTAAGCTGTATAATTTGGTTAATTACATGATTTTCTTCACACGGATATTCCTGCAAGGACTCCGCATGAGGGATAAGTTTTCCTAAGTATAGATCTTTTGGCAAAGTTTTGGTCCGATCACAACCAGTAAAAATGGTCAAGTAAATCTTGCCATTCTCATTAAAAACCGGTCCCCGAGGGATTATACAGGAGTACCAGTATTGGATCCCTTTAGAAGGTATAAATTCCCATAATTTAATGTCTAGGTTTGGCGCTGTAATTTCAATGTCATAGCACGTTGTAGCCGATACACGCAAGTTGGATGGAAGGTGTACTTTAAAAACGTTTTCAGGGTAAAGTTCGGACACATCTTCACCTAACCCAAGAGGGTCTCCTCGTAGATTCTGTCTAGAAACGTCCTCGGATGGAAGTTCTACCGATGAGACATCTGTGAGTTTTGTATTGGTTGCACCAAACACTGAAGGTAACTTCCCAACTTCAGACTGCGTCTCGCACGAACTATCCTTCTCAGGTTCGTGGGGCACCTGATGATTACCAGGAAAAGCTCCTACTGACGGATTCATAACAGTTATGATGGGGGGGTGTATAAGATCATTTTCTGTTCTGTTATTTTTAAGCAGAGATTTTGACATATCTTCCGTCTTAATTTTAAGCTTCGTTTTATTAGAAACTGTGGGGTTAACTGATGGTGAAAGATGTCTCTTTTCCTTCGTTGTAGAAGAAAAAGAGTTATCTTCCCTTAAGATAGACGGACTACTACTTTCCAGTTCATGAGCACTGGAAGTATCGAGCTGCTGGTTATTGCTATGTCCATGAAACTTCTTCTGTTTAGATAGGTATTTGGATGCCTTACTTGTAAGTTCTCGAGGAGGCCCTTTACGCGCTCCCCGTGAGCGTAAATCTTCCTGTGACTTGTTCGTTGTCGGAGAAATGTTACGTTTCCTTTCTCTTCGAAAGTTGGCAATTTGTTGTTCGTTTGGGCGACTAGCTGCTAATTTATCAGGTGATTTGATATCCCCACCGTTAAATTTCTTTATCCCTAAGCATGCTCTTCTCAGGGTGTCTCCAGGGGTAATTCTATGGTCGCGGTTAAGTATTCCAACATCGTAAGACTTTGACAGACCCTTGTCCTTGTTATCATTATCGATCCTACGCTTGGTACGGGTATATTTCTCAACATAAGTCAAATCTATGTTTCTTACTACTTTCCTCTTTAAGTCCTTACAGTCTCTCGGAATCTCGAACCACAAATCCTCGACATGTTTACCATTCTTGTCTGCTAGAGAAAGGTACCTGGGGTGAATAGCCATCACGTATTTATGAAGGAAATCAACCCCCAAGATTACATCGTATGAACAACTCTCGGCGTCGATAATGACTGCATCAATGTACCTTCTACGAGTAGTTTTTAAATGATCTTTAAAGTAACAAGATGTCCTAATTACGGGGAGGTAATCCGTTGGTGCAGAGCCTACCCCTTTTATCTTTACGTAGCCCTTTAGTCTGTCCGCGATAGGGAATTTATGAGAAATATATTTATTAGATACGCACGTTATTTGGGCCCCACTGTCTATGAGTCCTGACGTCCAACGGTCTCCTATCTTAATTCTAACAGTACAAAGCTGACCCTGACCTCTGCCTATTCCGTAGTCATTAACGTGGGTATTCTGATAGCATTTCCTGTCCTTCTCTGTCAAAATGTAGTCTGAAGAATAAGAGCACATTTGCACAAGATCGGGCCTTGTTTCCATCTTACTTTGCTGCCAGTCCCAACGGTCATTTCTCCATAATACATCTTCACCATTACGTGTCTGCCTGGCTCCTTTGGCTGATTCATATTTCCGTAAACAGTCTTCATACTGATCTAGATTGTCTGTATCCTCGATATTTAACATTAGATAGTACAATACATCCGGCAACAGACTTGCCCTAAGTTTGCCCAACAATTCCATTCGGTCTAAGTATCCACGAACGTATTTGAGGTCCTTCATTAACCTGTACAAAAACGATACACTATGTTCGCCTGGTTTCTGTTGTCTAGTTGCTATACTATATTCTAAGTCAGCCCGATACGCAATGTCCGGAAAAGCTAATCTCAACCTATCCTTCATTACCAGGTAACTCATTTCAGGTTGTGAACTCATCTCCAGTAGTACCCAATCGTATGCACTACCTGTAAGGCAGATAGGTAGGTAATCTCTCATTTGTACACTATCCCAATCGTATATATTAGCTACCCTTTCGTAAGATTGCAAGAAAATATCTACTGACTCGTATCTACCTGCCGAAAAACGAGGTATCTTAACATTTGGATAGATATGAAATTCCCTAATTTGCGTCGTAGTAGTACTAGTACTTTTGTCCTCGCCCTCGGGCGGAGAAGAACGAGTATGAGCTGTCAATAGTAAGTTTGAAAAATGCGGTTTTTCTAAACTAGGTGGAGAGGGCGGCCTACTGGCCGGACTAGTTTTAAAGTCCTTCTCGGATTTTACACTAAAATTTTCCTTCTCTTCCGAATTAGCTTCTGGAGAAGGCATGACCAATTTCTCATCACTGGAACTGTCATCTGTATATAATGTATGTAAGGAGGTTTCGTTTTTCACTTCTCCAGGGTATTTCGGAGAAGACCAAGGTTCGACGTAAGCCGAACCGGAAGAAGTTTCTAATTCACTTGAATGTTTCCCGTTCAAATCTGTACCGTAGTATGAACTAGATGCGAAGTTTTGTACCTTATCAGCTTCAATTTCAGTAGACGGGAAGACTCTACTAACTGGGGAAATGAAGACCATTCGCGAAGGACCCTGTCCTTCTGTCTCTTGGTATTTTCTCATTTCTTTAGTCGCTGGAGATTCCTTATCACTACCCTTAGAACCAGTACTACACGTAGATGGGGAATTATTTCCTAAAGAGACCAAGTTCGTACCTGTAGTATTTTGATCTGTTTTAGTTATACTCCGGCGAGAAGGGGGGAGTGCGGAAGATTTTTCTTCCCCATTTTCTCCTAAACAGACAACCGACTCGTCATACTCAGCATACTCGAATATCCTTTGTATATTGTCAAACAATCGGCTTTCGGACCAGGAATCTCTATTTTCTTCTTTTTCTTCGTTCACGATGCCCGTCTGACTGTTACTACCAAGATGACTGGGGGTAGTGTCATTCTCTTCCCTTTTCTCTGGGGAAGGAATATTTCTTGCCGAAACGGTGTTCACATCGCTATCTTCTTCCTTGTCCCCAGGTATGAAATCTTGCATCATTCGTTGATGTGTCGAGGTGATCGCTGGGTCCCAATGATGATAGGAGAGATCTTCGTCAGGGCTCTCTAGAGAGAGCGGAGTCTCGTCGCTATGAGGTAGTTTCGGCGCCAAGATCGGACTGCTTTCGAGAAGATGTTCTGTTTCTTCTTCGGAGAGCGAATTTTCTCTTTCTAGCTGCTGTAATTCATAACCTAACCACTCGTCTTGGAAGGACTGGTCGTCGTCTGAATCTTCACTACTAACGTCGCCATTTGACCATCTAACGCTCTTAACGGAGTTAAGTAAATTATCGATTTCACCTAGCTGCTCTAATTTTTGTTCCAACGGGATGTTTTTGTCAAACATAATAGGATGCGTTTGCGAAGCAACGGACCGTAGAACCTTAAGATCCGGATCCGTTTCAATGCGGATCATCTTAGGGAACCTATAGTCTGTCTGTATACTAACATCTCTTTTTGGCAAGGCTTCAGTTTGTATATCTACGTCAAATTTTCCTAACACTAAGTCTGTAGAGCGTAAGCCCTCTATAACAGTTGAAGGATCGGTTTGAAAAACAAGACCTATTTTCTCATCACCCACGTCTGGACGACGCAATACTGTAACTTGTATTTTCTTATTTCTCATTTGCTTAACCCAGGGTCGAACTAAGGTCTCTACCACTGGTGAAAATCCTGTCTCTAATGATTTTCTAACTTGGTCTACAATTTCATCATCCCTACTCTGACTCAAAGAAATCGAGTCACTTATCTTACTCTCTTTTTCATTTTCCACGTCAATACTCGCATAAATAGGTTCTTCATTCATATCCGCGTCTAAAGGTTCACGACTAGTATTAGCGTATACGGGTTCCAGTCCAGACTGTTCAGGAACAGACTGGTCAGGAATCTCGGACGGTTCATACTTAATTGGGAAATAAATTACTTCTATGCCCTCAGGCCCGTGTGAAGAAATTTGTTCCTTGTCGCTATTAGTGCTCGACTCAACTGCGATTGACTTATTTTCTATAGCCTCTATTTCTGTTTCACTTCCCTGAACTAAGTTCGATTCGGTATTGGGAACGACACCTGAAATAGATCCTAATTCAATAGTCCCGCGAGGGTCTGTTTGACCTGCAACGATTAATTCTGCTCTTTTTAACTCTTCTGCTAAGTTGAATTCGTTTGCTAAAGTCTTCGGATCGACTCCCGGTGGGGTCTCATTCATTTCCGTCTCAGTAAGCAAAGTTCTAGGAAAAGGTTGCGGTTTCCCACATGTTCCTGTGTTGACCGTCGCAGGGGTTGGTTCAGTCCCTACCGGACTGGATGTTGCCAGTGGCGTTATTACGCAGCCAGAAGAAGGCGGTTCCTCTATCTTAATACTAGGAGGGTCAAGATATTGAGTTCTATCGGCACTAACATTCAGATCTCCTGAAGTATTTATTTGCCCCGGATTAAATGGAGGGGGAGGATATTCAGGAGGACCATATCCTGGCGATTTCATTTTGTGGCAATTTGTACAAAAGACGTTTAGCCATCTATCTATAATATAATTATGCTTTCCATCATGCGCTGGTGAATTAGGACAATGTGATTTGCCTATGTCCCGCAATTTTGTTTTTTAATTTCTGCGAAAAACTCATGTTTGTTTACAATTTTCAGTTCAGCGAGTACTCGTCCGTGACAATGCCCTTGTTAACCTACTTCTTATTTTAGCAATGACAGGAAGAAGACAAAAATGTTGTGGTTCATTGCGTTATTTCCTTCAATCGTACGGAAATAAAAAATATAATTCTAGATTGAATTTATCATAATAGACATACTTCCTTCTTCCTGTATATTTTTATTCCTTTAAAAAAAATGTAAGATTTACGTAGTATATTGATATTCCTCTTATTTTTTAAAACCAAATTTAATGCTCTGTTTTATTTTATCTTCTTTTACTTTTTATCAAATTTAATGTCTGATAAGTATCTCAAATTACGCCGATATTAATTCGCTAAAAGGCTAGTAGGCTGAACACTGTCACGGAACGCACTCAACTAAACACGGGATTACATGCTACTAAGTACGTTGACTATTCTCAAAAAAAAAAGAAAAAGTTTCTCCGCTATATTTTTTTTTAACTAGCGCAACAACACTGTCTATTTCTATAGTTTCCGAAGCACAACTTATAATATTAGCACTAAGTAATTTACGAAAAGAAAGATAAACTACATTTCCTGCGATAACATAACCAAGCAAGCCAAGGTAAATGTAAGGACTATACAAACCAAAAATATTGTACCCGGCGCCTCCACCAAAATCTGTTACATTTATTGCTAGTAAGTTGGTGTGTGAGTATGGTTTGGGGGCTCCACCACCTGTGCAACATACGCACAGGACAGGTTCGATGGAATGAACCTATACTTCTCTCTCTAGTATTCTTCCTCCTAGCTGACGGATTCTGTATTAACCCGCGATTAACCTCGAACTGAGCGTTTTCTTCGGTCGCTAGTCTGGAATCAAGTAACTGGTACCTTAATGGAAGAGAAGTAGCATCGAAGTTCGTAGCTCAGAGGCTTAATTGTAAGACTGTACCTGAATCGCCCAGTACAAATGTGAGGATTCTCGGCTTGCGCCTAAATCATTAAATGAGTCCAATAAATAAATAAATAAGAATTCCATAATAAAGTATTTATTACAAAATAAATGAAAAAGAAAAGAAGTACAATCGAGTTACATACAGCGTGACCAGACTATTTATAGTTTAACTGACATTACTCCATCTTACATATATGTTACTAGCCTATAGACTGCTCCTCGGTTCGCGAAATTTCCACATATTGTAAAAATGTGAAGAGAAGAAAAAAGAAAAGAGATTTAAGAAATACCTGGACTCGAGCAGCAAGTAAGGTGTTAATACTTGCGTAACCCTTTAGCTTTTGCTTGGCATGTTATCGCTTCTTTAAGAAATTTTAAGTTAAAACATATTGATGGCGAACTTAGAAATAATTTCTAGGTTCGGCAGCATACCTGAGTCTGAAGTAGTAGCGCAACTGCTGCAAATTGGAGACGAGACCAGCGCAGGTTGAGTGCCAGCCCAAAACAGGATATCGGCAAGGTCGAACTCACCTCTTTTATACTCTCGGGGCGGTGGCTATTGCATCAGATTTCACCGTGTTTCATCCGATTGCACCACTTCCCGTATTTCACCTTATTGCACCATATTGCACCACATTGCACCACGCGTGGGCGGATAGTCAAGGCCAATCTAGCTTCTTTCTATTGTCTTTACGACCTCTATTTCACCTTGAAGGAGTGTGTGGGCAGATAGCCAAGGTCAATCCAGCACCTTTCAAGGAGCGCGTGGGCAGGAGTCGACACGTGGCAGGAAGCAGAGTACAACTAACATTGCCGTTGCCCTAGCGGCCAACTATGGTACTAACCCATGCTAGGCTATACACCACGCGGCGAAACCATATATCTATTGAGATTTATTATTTTATTATCTATATATTTAGGGTTTTCTTGTTCTTTCTTTACAACTGGATTTCGTTCTGCCATCATGAATGGCACAAGACCCTCTTTGCTTTGTCTTTTATAATTCTGTTCGCTGCTCTGCGGTCTTACAGCCAACAGGGGCCAGGAACACAGCTTAGCCAGGCAGAGTTTTAAATAAATCGTTCCCGAAAGGATATTTTTCTCCCCTGTCTCCTGTCACTATGTCACCGCCCCTAGCTCCCACTCCACACAACAGAATCGAAACCCGGCTATCAGGGTTATCGGCGACTTGAGATGGTAACAATATATATAATAAAAATAAAAATGACAGCTTTGTGACTTTATCACAATTGAACCACCGTACCGATCTGAATCAAATTTCCAACATACATGAGTTTTGGGGCAGTGATTACTTTAGGCTATTCATTTTGACGATGCAACATAGGGGAGAGGGAGGGGGTAAAAATTTAAAAATGATCAACATGACTGATATTAGTGTTGAATCCATATTTTTCGGGATCGATGAGAGAAACAGTGACAATTCTGATGCCATGTGCCGCAGCACGGTTAAGGGAGGGGGGAAGCTATATATAATAATTATCGAAAATGACCAATATTAGTTTCTAATCCATAGTTTTCGGGATCATTCAGATGAACAGTGACATTTCCGATCCGGTTTAAATTCAAACTCAGCCCCGCCAGTTGAAGGAGAGGGATATATATATATATATATATATATATATATATATATATATATATATATATATATATATATATATATATATATATATATATATAAGTGCTCGAAAATGGCCACTATCAGTGTCGAATTTAAAGTTTTCTGGGTCGCTTACATGAACAATGATACTTTAGATTCCGTTTAAATTCAAACCTTCAACTTGGGTAGAGGGAGAAAGATGTTTAAAAATGATCGAAACATTTTTGAATCAACATTTTCTGGTGGTGCTGAGATGAACGGTGACACATCCGATGACATGGGCCGCAACATGTGGGAGGGGGATATAATGGCTGAAATGACCGATGTTAGTGTTGAATCTATAGTTTTTGAGATCGCCGAGATGAACAGTGACACTTCTTATGCTGTTTATATCCAAATTCAGTCCGGCATCTAGGGAGAAGAAGAAGGGAAATAAATAAAAGGATAACAATAACCCATGTTAGTGTTGAATCCATACTTTCCGGGGTCGCTGAGGTGAGCGGCGACACATCCGATGCTGTGCCGCGAACACGGAAGAGGAGGAGGGGGAGATATATAAAAATGGTCAAAATTTTCCGATATTAGTGTCTGATCCGTAATATCTAGTGTCGCTGAGATGAAGAATCATACTTCCGATCCCGTTTGAAACCAAATTCAGCCCCGTAATTTGGGAGAAGGGGAGATAATAAAATGAACGAAAATGATTAATATTAGTGTCGGATTCATGGTTTTCGGGATCGCCGAGATGATCAATGATTTTTCCGATGCCGTTTAATTTGATGCCATTAAAAACAAAAATATATTTCACGGGTACTAAACACATGAAATACGGAATTGTGCATTCGAATTTTCATTTCACCCAGCAAAGCGGGTAAATATATGGTAATAAAGCTTCATAACTTTGGAACCACCGAACCGGTCTCATTCAAAATTTCAACATGGATGAAGTTCAGACTTGGGATGACTTTGATCAATATATATACAGATGGTGATCAGAAAAATGGAAACACCTGAATGAAATTGCAACTTATAAGATTAATATGGTGTCGGGCCACCTTTCGTCTTCCGACCAGCCTTGATGCGACGTGGGATGGAGGCATAGAGGTCGTGAATGGTAGCAAGTGGAATTTTACGCCATTCCTCGTGCTGGGCATCGGCCAGTTTTGTGAGAGAGGATGGAGGTGGAAATCGTCGCCGACGTCGTGTTTCCAAGACGGACCACAGATGTTCACTTATGTTGAGATCTGGGGATTGGGCAGGCCAGGGGAGGTGTTGAATTTCACCCCGATGTTCCTCAAACCACGCTGCAACAACGCCAGCTGTGTGAATGGGTGCATTATCATCCTGGAAGATGACGTCATTGTCCGGGAGCAACATCCGGACCATAGGATGCAAGTGGTCTCCTAAAATTGCGATATAATCCTTGGCAGTGATTCGTCCGCTAAGTGCGACCACAGGAACTAATGAAAACCATGATATGGCGGCCCACAGCATCACCGAGCCGCCGCCATGTTTCACAGTTGAGCGGAGACACTGCAGATCGTAAGCTTCTTTGGGTGTTCTCAACACATAAACATGGCCCGTGGTTGGGAATAGGGTGAAGAATGACTCATCCGATCATATCAGACGTTTCCAGTCCTCAACGGTCCAAGTTGCATTGTCGCGGCACCATTTGCGGCGTGGGAAAACGTTATGGTCCCTGATGAGCGGTTTGGCCCGTGCAACACGACCCCGTAAGTTCATGTCATGTAATTCGTGGCGGACTGTGATTGTCCAAACAGGGTGGGGGAGGTGCTGATTGAGTTCATCCGTTACTTGCTCCGCAGTGGCACGATGGTTCTCCGTGACAATGCGATTTTATACCCGGCGTGACCTGTCACTCATGAATTTCTTCTGCCCACTGTTCCACTACCACGATGTAGTTTCCCCGTGTATTGTGTAGGCCGTCATCACTTTCGACAGTGTCCCACGCGACACACCTAACGCAGTAGCCACTGCCGTCACACTCACTCCACATAACCGCGCACCAACAATTTGCCCTCTTCGAAAATCTGAGAGGTCTCCTATTTTCCAATAGTTCCGTCTGCTGCAGCCACTGGACACTGCTGTTCCACTGCGCCGGACATAGTATGGAGACCGACCTAACACACCACCACCAGCGGTCCGGCGCTGCGGGCGCCACGACACCACTGCCAACCCATTCATCTAAAGTGTTGTCAACTACAGGTGTTTCCATTTTTCTGATCACCATCTGTATATATATATAATATTGGGTGTATCAGACCATCAGTCTTAGGCATTTTTCTCAGCTTGTAGTGCACGTAGACACTGGAAACAGAAATTGGATGACCAAATGATACATGAAGAATCAAATGGTGATACTTCAATATCCAGTGGCGTAGTGAGAATACACCAACGGGGGTCAACTCCAAAATGTTTAATGGAAACTGGTATCAATTTTGATTCCTTTAGAAGTAATATTGAAAAAGAAATAACTTTCACAGGAAACACTTTTCGTTAAATTTCTACAGTTTGGGATTTACGTCTGTTATTTGTTGAATTGCTACTATCAGAACACTTATATCCGGCATTCGTCTCTGTTCGTAGTGCACACAGACACTTCAAACAAAAAAAAAGAACTTAATTTCCCAATCATATGTGAAGAATCGAATGGTGATGCTTCTATATCAAGTAGCGTAGCTGGGACACATCCACAGGGGTCAACTCCAAAATTTTAAATGGAAATTGGTATCAGTTTCGATTTCTTTGAAAGTATTATTCAAATAGAAACAACTTTAACGGCAAACACTTTTCGTGGAAATCGTTCAATTCTGCAGTTTGGAATCTATGTCTGTTATTTGTTTTTAATTTCTACTGTGAGTATACACGCACAGACACTTTTCTCTTTTCGTATTGCACGTAGACACTTACAAGGGACATGTTTCGGTTCGAACGCGAGGATCAACATAAAACTTGGTAGACATATACAGGACTAAGTACTGACCACTGTATGGTAAGTCATTCCCGTGTAAAACTCGTTTTCCGCCGACAGCGCCACCTATCCTTCGAAACACTAACAGTTAAATTGTACTTTATAGGTGCTGAGTAAAGATCAGTCAGGTGCGTCAGTGTGTGGTAGTAAGCTCCAATTAGTGTTAGGTGTGGTAGTCAGTGTGGACAAAATGGGTAAGGTGCTGGCATTAACCCCCTAAATGTAGTTGAACTGTTAGAAGACAAAGTAAGACGCATATTTAAGAATCAAACATCAGTTGGAGCAGAAGATGAGTCGTTTGCGACATTTTAGTGCAATTTAATTATCAATGAGTACGAAAATGAATTAGAAATAATACGACATCGACACTCGCCAGAGATGATAAAAAAATGGCACGATACAGCAAGAAATCTATGATAACAGTTCAGAGCGGGAAGAAGACAGCAGTTTAGAGCGGGAACCGGGA
Source organism: Thermobia domestica (assembly GCF_964235325.1). Taxonomy (NCBI): domain Eukaryota; kingdom Metazoa; phylum Arthropoda; class Insecta; order Zygentoma; family Lepismatidae; genus Thermobia; species Thermobia domestica. The sequence goes on along the minus strand of NC_137456.1, from coordinate 293,239,846 downwards.
ATCGGGAATGAAACTCCAAACAGTGAAATGTGAAATTATCAGATTATTTGATGAAGGTCGTACTCGTTCGTGAAATAATAGCTGCTTGTTTCTAAAGATTTTCAATGAAAGTCGCTACGTTTTGAAATCCGATAAGCCAACTTGTTTTGCTACTTGGAAAGCCCAGCACTGTAAATAGCAGTATTGCACTAATGTTCCATGCTCTCGCGCCTCGTCAAATAATCTGATGACTTCACATTTCATTGTTTGGAGTTTCATTTCCACATTCCCTTTAAATGAAGCGGAGTTCGTAGGCAGCGCGTGCCCATAACCCAAAATAGGTTTCCAGTTACTTAAAGAAATAATTTTCTTGTGTCGTGCTAGAAGCTTCCTGTACGGTACGAGTTGTATTCTCCTTCATGATAATCTTTTAATATACTCCGGACTTCCTCGTCCGCAAACTGCGACAAAATGTATGTTCTTTTCCGTTTTCGTGATGAAGATACGTCATATTCGCTTTGACTAATGCCTTGTTCCCGCTCTGGACTGCTGATGATTTCAAAATTCACTGTTTGGAGTTTCATTTCATGATTCCCGGTTCCCGTTCTAGACTGCTGTCTTCTTCCCGCTCTGAACTGCTATTATATATATCTTGCTGTGTCGTGCCGTTTTTTTATCATCTCTAGCGAGTGTCGATGTGGTATCATTTCTAATTCATTTTCGTACTCATTGTTTGCACCAGCATGTCGCAAACGACTCATCTGCTCCAACTGATGTTTGATTCTTAAATCTGCGTCTTAGTTGGTCGTTTAGAAGTTCAACTACATGAAGGGGGTTAATGCCAAAAGCCCGCCCAATTTTTCCACACTGACTACCACACTTAACACTAATTAGAGCTTACTACCACACACTGACGCACCTGACTGATCTTCACTCAGCAGCTATAACGCGGAATATAAATGCTAGTGTTTTGAAGGATAGGTGGCGCTGTCGGTGAAAAATGAGTTTTACATGGAAATGACATACCATACACTGGTCAGTACTTAGTTCTGTATATGTCTACCAAGTTTCATGTTGATCCTCGCGTTCGAACCGAAACATGTCCCTTGTTAGAAAAAAACTGAATGACCAAATCGTATGTGAAGAATCAAATGGTGTTGCTTCTATATGGGAGGGAGAATACCTCTGCGGGGATCAATTATAACTTGTATCAATTTCGATGTCTTTGGAAATACTATTGTAAAAGAAACAACATTTACAGGAAACGCTTTTCGTTAAATTCTACAGTTTGACATAATATGTTCTTTTTTTGTGGAATTGTTACCACCTGAACATACGTCCGATGCATTTTCCTCGTCTCTTGGTGCACGTAGACATTTAAAACAAGAAATTGAATGACTAAATTGTATGTGAAGAATGAAATAGTGATGCTTTCATATTCAAGAGCGTAGCGGAATACCTATACGGTCTGTCATCTCCAAAATTTCAAATGTGAAGTTTTCTTTTCGATTTTTTGGAAGTATTATTGAAAAAGAAATCTGTCTTATTTCTGTTGGCATCTGTCTTATTTGTTGTTGAATTGCAACTACAGAACAACAGTTTTATTTGGGAATGACTCCAAAAAAACCTAATAACTCACGTTCTATCAAATATTCTGCTGGTGAAAACTCTTTACAGCACTTAGTATCAGACGTTGCGACATATTTCTTGCACGTATTAACGAAAACAATATTACAGAACAGTACGTAGTTTAAATTCCAGGATCGAAACCAATTTACAACAGAGAAAAGCACTCTTTGATTTTAAGAAAGTTACTAATGAAACAAATTTGGATGTAAACTCAGAGCAATAAAGATAAAAAAATGTAAAGTTTCACACTTATGAAATTCAAGGCACTCTGCCGAGCTTCTTAAAGTTCTAATTAACTTATTTGTAGACTGCATTTTAATTGAATTCAGTTTTCGGAACTCATTGAACAAATAATTTTTCAGGAGTAGTACAAATATATAAACTGAGGATAAATGAATAAGGTGAACAGCAAATTCCGAACATTCTTACCAAAATATCGTACTTGGACCAAAATTACTCACAATAAAGGTTCAAAGCACCGTCCAGCACGGGCGATGCACATGCGAATATGTACCGGGGCATTGCTGACCTCTTTTAACACTTAGTTTGCACTTAGTTCATAGCATCCATTACGGAACCTCTCCAGTATATCCTCCCATGCAGTAGGACAGTCTTGTTAAACCAGGTCTTTGACACATCCTCAAAACAAAAAGTCGAGCGTAGTCAGGTCCGAAGATCGAGCTGGCCAGAAAACAGGTCTCCACTTCCGATCCACCTGTTTGAGAATACACGAGCAACAGTTTCTTTGACAACTTTTGCAAAATGAGCAGGGCAACCGTCTTGTAGCCACATCATTTCACGACTTGCAAGTGGGACGTCTTTCAAGAGCACACAAAGAATATCTGACAAAAATTTGCTTACCCTACCCTTATTAAGGTACCTTCGAAGAAATAGAGACCAATTATTTTTCCTCCCGCTATACCACACCAGACATTTAGATTCAAGATGTGTTGATTGTGAACTTCACATACACAGTAAGGATTCTCACTGGACCAGTAGTGTGCGTTGTGTATGCTATCATCTTCATTACTCTTTAAGGTCGCTTCATCCGTCCACAAAATGTCCGGGTGAAGAAATGGGTTTCCTGGCACTCATCCACTGATAAAACTCTAGATGGATATGTTAATCTTGTTCTCGGAGTACCTGATTCAGATTAACATGGTCAAGATGGAGCAGAATCCTCCAAACCGTCATGTTGCTTATCGCAGCATCTCTGGAGAATCGTGTTTTCGAGATTTGGATATCCACGTGGATTGCAGCAAGGATGCCGGGAGACCGTTTATCCTGAACACGGCGCCTGATCTGTTGACATCTTTTGTGTTGAGGAAGTACGTGCCCAGTCCTCTGCATACCAAGTGCCAAGCGACGAAATGCTTTCCTCCACTGCCCAGCACGATTGGGAAACCGTTGACCGTATAACTGCGCAACCTTGCGATAATTCTTCCGATTTCACTCAACACTATTAACATAGTCAAAACCTATGATATTCGAAAACATCGTTTGGGTTCACTCAAGCACACGAAATAATAGGCAATAAAGCCGAAATCAACAAACATTCAACAGTTTATCTTTCAACTACAATCAAATATTTAAGTGTTTTATATCAGAACTTTTTTCCGTTTTCTTTCCTTCTTCTACGTCCTCAGATGGTAATCATTAATGTATTTTTCGCTACTAATAACCATCATACAAAAGTTTTTCCCTTTTCTCTCCTTTTTGCAGCTTCTTTCCATCTTGACCCCCTCTTCACCTGAATCTTATTCTTACGTACAGGTATAGCTGTGGCGCACGACACTTTGAGCTATTTACAGGTAAAATTCAATTCTTTGCACGAAAAGGCATGTTTATAAGGAACAAATATCTGCAGACAACAGAATGAAATACCAAGTAGTACGCTGTATTACCTAGGTATATGCTTAAAGTCTAATGTAACTAGTCGACAATGATTACAAGTGATTTACGCCGGATATAATAAGTGAGTGTATATCAAAGATGGTGCTATTAGATGTTATTTTTCACTGGCAGCATATTTTTGCACAATGTACAAAACTTGTATTTTATGTATACAAGTGTAACGTTACTAGTAAGTAACCATGACAAGTGCTATTATAATTCGTGCCATTGACAAAACCAATTCCTTTACACTATCTTGGCTTGCGCACATAGCCCCGATTGCTCCTTTTGGACGCATTCCCGCGCTAGCGTACGGGCCTCCATCTTTATTCTGCCCTGACACGAGTAGATAGCATTCGTGTTTTAATGGCCACCTAGCACAGGTTGATTTTTGTTTTTGCACTGTAATATTTAATTACTTCATCCTTGTACTTTATCTATGCCAAGTGATACATTTTCATGTCGACATGGGAAACCTTTTAGGGGACATTAACAAGGAAGTTACTGAAAGAATTATAAGTTTTAACAATTGTTTCTAGTGGTGCGCCAAAAGTAAACTTGTACGCATTCTTTTTCTTTTTGACTCTCTTCTTCACCTGTCTCTATGGTTTCTTTTAATTCTACAGACTTCCTTCCATCATCTTTTTATATATTTTATTTCAACTCAACCTCTACTTTTTTCTTCACTAATTCCTCTATATCTTCACCTCTTTTATCTTTACACATCTTTATTATTCCACTACCTACATTTCTGTATTGTTTTCTTCTGTTTCTTTCTTTCGTTACTTTATTTTCTATTCTCACTTATTTATCATATTTGTTTTGGACTTCTATTATTTGTATTCTTTCCTTCTATCATTGTTGATCTTGTAGATATTCCCTGACTCATATTAGGGTATTCCGTTTCTACTGCCTGTTTGTCGGTGTGTCGTCTATAGACCAGACTTCTCTGTTATCGATTATCTGATTCATGATTCTCGTGTTTTATCTCTGAATTTCGTTTTACCAACTAAATTCGATTAATTACCAGTGAACATATTTCCTTCCCTGCATTGGCTACCTGAATGGAGTTTAACTCAAAATCACCATTGAACTAAAATTTCGATCATCTTCTACATTTGTATTTCCTTCATTCTGGATATCTTTATCAGGTAACTCATTGATTCTTCTTATGTACTATGTGTATACCTTTTTGACAATACTGTTCAAAATGATTATATTCGTTGCAATTCCTACATTGTGCGGTCCTAGCTGAACAGTGATATTTAAAATGTTTTCCACATGCTAAACAACCATATTGATAACATCCATATTTTCCTGTGATTGTTTCAAAACAAAACCTATTGATTTTATGTAGTTTGTCTTGGTAGATATTTGTATCTTTCGTTTATCTGTTGCACCATTCACTTGTAGCGAGAAAAAATGCTTTTGTACACTGATTTAACAATGCACATCGCATACATGTAGCAAATCCTGTAGCATTGCTGAAAAGGAAAGTAATCATGCTTTGTGAATTTTATTCAGGAGTGGAAGAAATGAATCTAGCTGCTCTTACTGTATTATTGATATTCATTTGGGCCTAATTATCTGTTCTATACCAACAGCCTGTCTAGAAGGGATACAAAATCTTTGAAAACATGGTCGTCCCTGCATCAGGAATCTTAAAACTCGTAGTGGCGTAAGGGAGTGTGGTGTAAGGTAGCACTGCCTCCCCCAATTTCAGGAGCGGAGTTGACTGGTGTCCAACTTTTTGTTTTGCACAAACTAGTACGTAGAGTGCTAAGCATTTTCTGAAAGTAATTCTGACAAGATAAACATGTGATAGCCCCAGACATTTTAACACATTTAACTGCCTCTTGGTAGAAAGATGTAAAATTGCCCCGAAATAAGCCTGAAATATGGAATGTGAACTTGATTAACAAACTGAACATATCGACATAAATGCTAAAATAATGAAATAAACAAATGGCAATACAGATCGCTAAATTTCACATATTTGGAATATTGGCGAGCACTAACGAATACCTAAGATGTTTAAAAAACATCATATTTACAGGTAGAAGAAACAATAAGAAATCATACCCATCAAACTAACAGTGGTAACATATGTAATGGATATCCGTTTATTTAATTAAGGTGGTTTCATGAACTCAGCCATCGCAGGATTCACACAACATACAGCCTTCATAGAACATTTCACCACAATTTATGCATTTAGTGGTGCTTTCCTGTTAATATTTTCTTGTTGTCCGTGTAGTGGTTCATTAGCTTCTTGTGACCTTACTTTGGTATTTCGTTTGCTGAAGTCAATTTTTCTTTCAATTTGCCTCTTATATGGTATCGCACTCTACCCAGTTCTTGTGCGTGACGCTAAACATCTCGCGATTTTCCGGCAATGATGATAACTGTTCACTAATGGAGAGTTCTTTACTAGTTGATAGACGAGAAGATTCTGATATCTTGGTCATATGTGGAGAACATGGATTCGCTGCAGCCCTTTTCGTCAACCCCTACCGAAGTTGAACATTGTGGGTCTTCACAAGTAGTCCTAATGTATCATCTTGCAACACGAATCAAGTTTATGGAGAGATAGTCGTGTTTGTAAATATCTTAGGATTCAGTGAAAATATTCCAGTGCAGTCAAATCTATTGAGATCAATATCCATGCCACACATGTTTCAATAAGGCTCTGAAACAAGTTTAAAGCCGTAAATTAGTTTGAAATAAATCATTGCTAGCTTCTCAGATCGGTATTATGTTTGCAACGACAGTAGAAACACCATGCGGCTTAGCTGTAATGCTTTTGCCTCTACCGAAGTCGATGGTAATAACTTGCTTAAGATTAAAAGGAAAATCTTCTATCCCAAGAAGGCGTAGGGTGGTGATTTAAAGGATATCTTTCTTACTCATCGTAGTTTCAGAAGATAGTATAGTTGTATCTCTTTGCTTATTGCAGCCTCCGGAGTAGGTAGTTATTGAAATACTCCTTTGCCTATTAAGGCTCCAGAAGTTGGATTTAAGGAAATCTCCGCAACACAAAACGATCTCATGAATAGTTTAGGAAGGTTAGCGATCAGCACTGGAAGTTATTCTTCTGTCCACCTGAGGTCTTTTATGGCTGTCCTCTAAAGGAGAAGTTCGTGAGGAGAGCGTTGGCCACCTTTGATTTCCTTCGGAACCAACTTCGCGTCTTTCTCGTATCCTCCTTCCACCGTATGTTGGTGATTATGTTTTGAACATAAAACACGTGCTCGTTAATGAAGCATGCTTTATAGTAGCCTACACCTGAGGTACGGAACCTCAGCCCCCACACCAGGTACATAATGCAAAAGAATCCTTAAACTTTGCCAGTAAGAAGGAACATAAGCCCGTAAAACTTCGCAAAATTCAATTTTGGTGGAATCTTGAATTCTCTCTTTTTAGCTATTCTTGCAGAAATTTTAATAAAATTGTCTGATATTAAATATGCGAGAACATTCACCTCTGAGTAAAATAAATTCGTCTTAGTTGAAGCACAAAATTTTCTTAATTTTATAAACAAAATTTCGATAGCTATTGTTGAAAAGTGTAGCCTCCCAGCAAGATATCATCGGAAAAAGATCTTATTTGTAAAATCATCCTAGTTGCAATTACGAGAGCTTGTGTGCTAGTTTTATGACCCATCACGCATATGAAAAAATTGTAAAATTTTCTTGTGTGATAGACTTCGATGGTCATGTATCAGTGGCTTTTCGTATTGAGCAAGATTTGATAGTAGCTCGAGGAGAGATCTAAAGTCGTTATGTGTTTTTTGCCTTTCATAGTGTTTAACACATACTCAGTTGACTGGAATGTCACCCACAGATATTTAATGTATGTAAATTCAAAACAATTCTAAATGCGTTTCTATTTGGTTTCTTTGCAATAATCTGTGGCGAGGCCAAGCTATTATCGTTAGTGGGTCGTATAATTCTAGCATTAATGAGTTCTTGAATTTGTTTGTCTGCCTGATCTCAAACATGCATTGGAATAGGGACATTTGTTCTCTAAAACTGCCGATTTAGGGATTCTTATTTTGTGATTGTAGCCTCTATAATGTCCAATGCTGGCCGGAGCGTATAAAATCATATTTACATTTGTATAACTCGTGAATGGCCTGTTTCTGCGACTGGTCTAAATTAGGATTAATATCAATAACATCAATTTTAAAAAGTTTTTATCTATACTTCAAAGAATTGTGAATCTCCTCTTTTCCTTTACAATTTTTATTTTCTTCTATAGAGCTCGCTTCCATTGTTGCAAAAGATTAATCCTGGCATGCCACAAGACCCACCACTGGCGTATTTTCCTTAAAGTTACAGGATAACAATTTCGATTTGAAATAACAGTCATGTTTACGTATAACCATTGCTTAATAGTTTGTATTTGTCAAGGAAGCCATAGAGAAACGATACGAAGAAAGATGCAGAATCATCAATCTGACTTTTGATATCACCAGAATAAATGCGTGGAAAAATGGTACTAACTTAAAGCGTTTGTCGATAAAAATGCTTGTTGTCTTTGTCTAAGTAAATGATTCGTGGGTTGTTTTAAAATGTTTTCCTAGTTCTTTTCTCGTAATGTTGGCTTCTTATGATTTTTAAATAGAAAGATAAGATTCCTTATTAAATCGATTGTAATATATAAGCGTTTAAGCAAGTCTAAACAAAAAATAATTGAAGTACATGATTTCTTCCTCATACGAAAGTAGTGAGAGAATGTCGTTTCCCAACGTTGAGTGATAACATTGCTATATATTTCTAGTTAATATTTTTATTTCATATTCCTTTAATCTCCGTTTTATGTAGTATAAATTAAACATCAGGAAGTAAATATTCAAATGGAAATGGTGGATCCAGTGTCCACCTGCAGTTTTCGTCTGTGAAATTTATTGATTATTTATGGACTTTGTTCTGTCATTTGAATTCCTTGATCATTGACTCCAGGACAAGGATCGTCCCTACTCGCTTTTTGGACGTTTAAAATTGGTAGAAGCGCAATACCTACGCTTTCTGCATATTGCGAAGTCCAGTATTTGATCTTCTGTTGTGGATTTTGTTGGAGGTTTTGTGGTTTCCCAGTTTTCCTCTATACTTCACCCCGTTCTAATAGTTTTTTGTTTCATCGCTTATTCCGTCTTTCTGTTTTGATTACGCAAACTGGTTTGTGCAACTATTAAATAAGGCTCTGTCATGTTTTGGCCAGGGAGGAAAAATCGTTTTAAACAGTAGTTTTCTGCTGATGTGGAGATTCTACGACGTCGAGGTTAGATTTCTGATCTTTTCTCTCTAGTTATGGTGCTGATATTGAAGTACGTAATGTCCGACCAAAGGATTATATTGAAAAATAGGATTTTGTCTAGCTACTACTAAATTGACATTAACTTTATCCTGTAATGATTCAAAAGACTGAGGTAGTACATTTATGTATATACAAGTACAGTGGACAATAATATACCGAATTGAGTTTTTTGCAATAGAAAAATGAAAACTGCACCTAAAGAAATTGTCTATGAGCTTCTTCCTGGCTAAGCGGTTATCGTTCGCTATTTTGGAGTGCGAGGCTCGGATTCGATTCCCGGCGGGAGCTATGTGCTTCAGATTCCACGTTAAACAGTAGGTCCCGTCTCATATAGCCTCGCTGCTGAAAGGAATGTGAAACTCAAAATTAACTCAACTGAAAGTATATGTCTATCAAGAGGCTAGCGCAAATGTCAGTAGTCGAGGAGTAAGAGACTTGCACATTATTATTATTATTATTATTATTATTATTATTATTATTATTATTATTATTATTATTATTATTGAATAGAATGTTGCAATTAGGTTTTGTACCCTGAAGTTGAGAAAGTCAACTACGAAATCTCACAGGTAGTTATATAATGCTTATAGGAAGCACTGTGTAGCATTTGAGTTTCGCAATAGTTCGTAAAGGCACTGGGTCTTTGAAGCATGCCGGTAAGACAGAAAACCGAGAGAACAATGGTGCACATTTAGAAGCCACGGATCAAGTTTTGTTGGTGACTAATTTTGGATTCCAATGGTCTCGCTATTCTCTCATTAAATTAACAGTTGAATCCTTTGGGAACAAATGTGTGGATTTTATGGAGAGATCGAAGTAAAAAATTCTGTAATACTACTGTAAATATGTGAAGACAAACAGATAAAAAAGTTATCAAAAAAGTGATGGCACAGTTACTGCTAACCATTCGCATTAAAATTGAAAACATTGCATGTTAGCATAAGCTATGATTGTTTCATAGTTACTACGACTAAAATAATAAAATAGATAAATTGATTCGATTAGACAAATATATTATAATGTTTCAGAGAGACATAAATTTTAAGTGATACAAGACTACGACGTTCAATAGTATATTAGTTATAGTAACGAACTAATAGTATATTAGATCAATAGTATAATAGTATATTTGTGTGTCGTTGTTAAGTGTTAATGGAAGTAACATTATAACATCTTAACCTTTTAAAATCCCTCCTTTGTCAATTTTAAACTTACTGCCTTTTTCCTTTTATTGTCATATATTTTATCTTGTTTTGCAGTATTCTTGCCGTTTAGTATTTCATTTTCGACGTTATAACAAAAATATTAAATTCCATGTTAGTTAAGTTGAATTTGAGTTTAACGTCCCTTTCAGCAGCGAGGCTACATAAGACGGGACCTACTGATTAACATGGAATCCGAACCACATGAGCTCCTGCCGGGAATCGAACCCGGGTATCCCACCTGGTACAGTATGATTAATGTATCTTGTTTCGTATATCTTGTAGGTATATAATATTGTTCTTCCGATGGCCTTGTAGCGAGCACGTGCATATTTGCTCACATGTCCTGATGAAAGCATTAATAAAATCCGAACTATTATAGTGGTTCGGAATCCACCTTAACCTATAAGTCTTCGTCTCATACAGCCTCGGAGCTGAAAAGAAACACTAACCTTCATCGAACAAACAGATATAACCCTACTATAGTCTCACCATTCCATTTCAAATGAAATGAAATCTTCCAGTTTAACGTCACATGTTATTCAGTTAGGTTAAGAGAGGCGATGATTACTGCAAGCGAATGACGATGGAAGAATTAGTGGAATGAGAATGTGGAAGGAAATGGGAGTACTCCGAGAAAACCCATGGAAACGATGTTTCCACCATAAATTAACTTCTCCGGGGATTGAATCAATAGACGTGTGATTAATGAGAGTGAATGATTAGGAAATAACTGGTGGAAAGGAAGTGTAGAAGGAAATTGGAGGACGCAAGAAAGTCAACAGCACTAATCCATGTGTTTCATTTGCTACGAAGTTAACTAGTGTTTAAAGCAGTTGCTCTAATCGCACTGCTCACATTTACTCAATGAACTCGCCTTATACACATTTTACACACAATATTCTTTTTTATGTTAGTGTCTTCGTTTGTTAAAGTTACTCGTTTTGCAAATGCCAAGTTGGTTTGGGTACTCACTTCTACGCGTCAGTCAAGGTCGAGATATTGCATTCTGATGCCTCTGGGAACGTAGCTCTATCGTCCACGCAACTTTTGGAAACGTATCAGGAAAGTAGCTTCAATACTAAAGTAGATATGAATGCATACTCGGTTTTCCTATGGCCCAGCTCGCATACGCCTTTTGTGGGGTAGAGAAACAGGGGTGGGTATGTGTGTGTTTCTACTTTCCAGCGTAAGCGTGTGGATACTACCAGGTATACTATCGTATGTATTAACTGTCAGAAAAGTGAATGTACATCAATTTTTCGAGTCTGGTATACCTGCGCTCCATCCGTGGAGAGTATGAGAACTACATGAAACAAATGTTTACTGAGGGGCAAGAAGAAAAGTCTAATCTGAATAAGACAACGCAGATGGGCACAAGCTGTGAATACGAATAGTGTGTAGTGTAAATGAAGGACGACATCCAAAGAGAAAGCTAGAAACAGCTGCTAAACGAAAAAGAGTACAATTTGTCGAAGTGGGAACATAAAACACAAATACAACAACTCCGACAACTAAACGTTTACCACGCCATAATCTTGGTCTAGTAGTTAAGGTGCTGGCATTCAAATGCAAAAGCCACCAGTTCGAATACCCGGCAAGGATATTTTTAAAAACTTTTGTTAAAAATACATACAGCTCATGAGAGATGGTAAAACAGGTCGTATTTAGTCTTTCGTAGCAATTATTATTGGTAATGTTTAGTACTGATAATACTTTTTGTCTTTGCGTATTGCTTTTATTCTTGTCTTCATTTCGAAAGAGAATATCCGAACAAATGCCACCAACATTCCTCTTATTTTGAATGTAAACGCTATTTGCAATGAGTAAAGAATGAAAATTGAACGTTCCGACGTAGCTGCAAAAAGTAAAAAAAATACAAGTGGAGGGGTTCGTACCCACACTCATGGTTATTAAAGATACAATTTCTACATGCCTTACACTCTCGACCATGTTTCAACGTTAACAAATAATAGGCTTGTGTTTAGGTTAGGCTGGTCAATACGTTTTGCAAAGAGGCCCGGTTTACCTCTGACGCAGCACAGGTGCGAGAATGGAGAAGGGAGCAAAACACTTTATCTGCCTCCCTCTCTGTGTCTATTTATCTATCTATCTATCTATCTATCTATCTATCTATCTATCTATCTATCTATCTATCTATCTATCTATCTATCTATCTATCTATCTATATAGATAGATAGATATAGATAGATAGATAGATAGATAGATAGATAGATAGATAGATAGATAGATAGATAGATAGATAGATAGATGCATGAGGTTTATTCATGCCAAAAAAGTCCTGCTAAGACCGGTTTTTCCAAGCACTCAAATACCTATGAGGTCTATGCCGAACTTCACTGGTCTATTTCGGTCCTCGTGAGGTCTAACGCGGTCCTCGCGAGGTCTAAGTAGGTCCTTTGAGGTCTAAATGTGACTTCAGGGCTGCCAACATACTTTAAAACAACTTGAAGAATCAAAATGAAATATGCCATATTAAATTGTTTTGCATTTTACACAAACAAAAATCACTGAAATTTCGTACCATGGAAATATTAACAGGGAGATGTTGTTTGATGTATTATTTAGTGCAACAAAATTAACAGTGTTGCCATCCCAATAACAAGATTTTTCAAATAACACTAAGCAATGTTTTTCTATATTTCAAATTTGCATGTTAAACTAAAACTTACTGCCTTTATTGTTTAATGCTGCAAACCGAAGGCGTTGCAGTATCGAAAACATTCAAATTTCAAAGGTCTCTACTACAATAATATGACAAGTGAATTGCAAGGGAAAATGCATATTGGAAGTACCTTAGTGTCGAATACTACGATGACAATACGACTTATTTCGAAGAAATGGAAACAACGATACATCAAATTCTTTATTTTGAAAAAGGTACTAACTATAACAACCAACCGTATAATGGTTTTCACTAGACACACAAAGATTACAATGCCGTTTACAAGAATTTGATAAATCAATCCGTACTTACATATGAAAAAACGTTGTTAAAGATTGTTGTACTGCATAAAATGACGTATCTGTAGGAACCTTTTAAAACACTCTTGGTTTCCTTTGCTTCCATAACATTACATCGATTGTTTTTGAAAATTGTATTTATAACAAATTGAGGAAGAAGATGATGGTCGCCAGATTAGTACACGAGCTCAAAAAACTCATAGTTTTTAAAGATTTTTATAGTTTCTAACTATTTCAATTTTAGATATATTTTTTTTTTACTTTGGTATGATCTTTATGTTATTTAGAAAAATTTCAATTTATCTGGCGTCATCGATAAAGTTTATTTACCACAATTTCTTATTTTAAACTTAAGACCAAATATTCGGATCCATGTCCAGGCAATTTTGTTAACAGTTTATGTTGTAGCTAATGAAGCTCTTATATTATAAGCAATTACATCATCTTAGTGATAAAGTGTACTTGGCTATAAGGCTTCGACTATTATTATTATTATTATTATTATTATTATTATTATTATTATTATTATTATTATTATTATTATTATTATTATTATAACACGAATTGGTTAAAAGGAACTACAGAAAATTTTCGGAATTACATAATTCTTAGCATTGTTGCAAGCTTATCTCCATTGTTTATCACATCTCCGGAACAGTTTGAGATATCAAATTGCTCTATACTACATTATGATCTTTATATCCATTAAAAAGAATATATGATTGAAAGTAGTATTTTCCAAAGCGGCTTTAAGAAGTAAAACATGTTTGATATAATATCGTACAATACTATACTTTGAACATGAATTCCCTTCATTTAATAGTTTTAACGCATTAATGAAACGATACGGCAATTCGTAATTTTCCATCGACTTCATTTTCTACGTAGTAAACAAAATAAATGTTTCAATTATTGGTTGAAACCAGCATTCAATCCAGTTCTTCCAAAACATCGATGTTAGAAAAAAGTTACAAGTCACAAACACATTTAATACAAACTGTAAAAACTTTCTTGTATTTTCATGTAGCATAGGCTTCAAGAACAAAATGAAATGTAGGAAAAGACAGATGAAATCAACACTTGGAGAATATATTATCTATTCTTGTACAGTCGTGCATTTTTTAAAAAACAATGTATCTTCCTTTTACCCTTCCCTGTAACTTGTTTTTATTTTAGAGTTGACTGCGTGATAAGAGTTAAAGCTGTCTCGTCTCTAGAAGGTGTTGAGGAAAGGGTGTCTTGTTTCGGAAAATGTACTATTTCCATTTGGAGGAGTGCTGTCACGCCTCGTATCACGTCACGAATACTCTGTATCGTCTCGTCTCGTGAGTAAGCCTAGTTGCATGAAGGTACAAGTTAAAAGGTGTTAACACATACATAATTGAGTGTTTCAGCGCAAACCTAAAATTTTGTATATTCAACCAAAGTTAGTGACGAGGCCCTCAATGGTAGGTAATAGAGCGCTCACTTCCGGTGTATGAGATTCCAAGTTCGATCCCAGCTCCTACCCAAGTGGGAATTGTGGAGGGAAAGTTTTGTGTATGAGTTTTCTCGGTGTTTTTCCGTTTTCTGCTAATTTCTTTATTTCAAAAGTTTGTTCGGTCTCGTTACCACTGTCTCTTTTAGACTCGTCTGGGACGTTCAAGCCAGAAAGAAGGAAAAGAACTTCAAAAATGCTGCGGCATTCAAGACGTATATCATAATAATACTTAGAAGACATCACTATTTTTGCTCAACGATTGAAGTTGAGCACCCTATTCAACAACGAGCCTGTCTGAGACGGAGACCTACCGTTTAACGTAGACTCTGAACCTCAAGAGCTCCCACCGGGGCTTTTCCGTCCCAAAGACGCGTATGCTAACTATATACCACAAGGGAGCTCATTCGTGGTTATATACAATGTTTGAATTCGTTTATCGACATTGCGGGTAAGTAAAATAACGCTCAACATGACACAGACTTCTAAAGATGCAATAATTCAAAATGATACATCGTTTTCTTAACCTCTCCCGCTCTAGTAACAGTCGTGAAAATAAAACTTTTAAATTAATAATTTTCACGACAACTAAATTAACGACGTATTTTGTGAGATACCTACATGTAATCTTTCCGAATGTTCGAGTAAAGTATTGAATATGTCTAACAAGATATGTACGATGTCAGGCATCTACAAATCCATAAACGACTTCGTTAAAAGAGTTAATATAACATCGTCATACAAATTCACTTACGATAACAAACTGAAGTATTTAAGAACACAGTTACAAGTGACAACTATAGGGACTATACAATACTTCAAGTGGGCAACGATAAAAAATAGAAAATATAATAAATTGTAGTTAGTTTTGAGTTAAAATTAGGAGTCAAAAGTTCACATATTCCGTTCTGAAATACAACTATAAGATTAAAATTATATGAAAAAAACAAATCCAGTGGAATATTTTCGAACTTGAAACCACTAAACCCGGTTTGAGGCGGCAAGAAAGCAAACATTCCCTCAAGGAATGTTTCAGTTAGTTTCTTTGGAGATCATTCAAATGGGATTGAGGGGGAATATCTCTCTCGTTCTCCAGTCATTCGCACCCTGGTTGAAGTATTAGGGTACTCTTTATTTTCCAACTTCCGTTTTTTTTTTTTTTTTTTTTTTTAATCTCACCTAGGATGGTTTCATATCAGACCAAAGCAACTCATGAAAAAAATTAGTTCAGTTGAATAATATTAAATGGTTCCAAAACCGACCTCAAGTTTCGAATGTATTTACAACACACAATATGAGGCAAAAGTAGCCTACCTTATAAATTTGGAAAGACAAATGTAAGTTAACAAGTATGAAAGTAATACATGTTAAATGTTTATAGATAAGAAGGAAATAACATCAGATGTGTGTTCTGGTTAAACGCAACCCAAAACATATCATATCACACTTTTCAATTAAAAATTTTGCACTTGAACCTAAGATGGAGGACTTCGAGATGGCAACCATCATGGTACTATACAGTAATAAATGCGATTTTACCTTAATTATCCTTATTCAAGATATCACTTCTTCTAACCGTTAGAAACTTACAAGGTACTTTTGCTTCGCATTGTATATTGTAAATCACTGAAAACTTGCGGTCAATTTGGGCGCCATTTAATATTATTCAATTGAGCTTATTTTCTCATGGGTTACTTTGGTATAACATAATATGAAACCATTTTAGGAGGTGAGATTCAAAGAACCTCGGAAGTTGAAAAGTAAGGACCACCCAATATGAATACAGGGTATTAATGAACTACACCGACAAACTGTAAGAGGTGATTCCTCAGATCAAAAAAGTCAAAACGTTCCTATGGACCTGTGGGAAAAGCGCATAGTTTCAGAGATAGAGCTGTCCAAAATAGCGAAAAAGCCAAATTTCAAGAGGCCCTATTTCGAATTCGAGAAATCGTGGAATGGTGGTCTTCATCAGCATAAAGGAAGTCATGCATACGCAATCCAAAATGCATAATTCATTAATGTTCAATGGGTGTGTAGAGTATTCTCTAAAGGGTGAAATTCCAAGACATGCCATCAACCAAATATGATTTGATTTATGATTGGTCCAAAGTAGGCAAATGATCAGCCTTTACAGCAGTTAACACGAAATCCTTTGGCCCGATACGGAAGTGTTAAGGATCGTCAACAACACGGACTCTCGTACTCGAGAAAAAGCATGCTGCGATGTTTTCTTTCATGCTTATAAGTGAAGAAAACGTGAAATATACCGTGACGAAATACATCGCATTACACGTTATTACGAACACTAAAAAACATGGAGCTGCCGGTTCCTAACACTTCTGACTTCCCTCCGAAGTACTGGATGTCGATTCTTGTCAAGGCTTATCTCTTGGCTATTTTGTACCCTCCTTGAAATCAGAGTATATTTGAAAACTCTATTGAGAACATATTTGAGAATTATACCCTGTACAGAATACCCTGCAAACCCATTGAAAATTGACGTAATATGTATTTTTGGATTGTGTGTGCATGACTTCCTTTACGCTGATAAGGATCACCATCCATAGTTTTTGGAATTCGAAATAGGGCCTGTTGAAATTTAGCTTTTCGCCATTTTGGACAGCCCTAGATCTAAAACTATGCACTTTTCGCAATAGATCCATATGAACTTTTTCTCCCATATATATACTTAAAAATCTAAATTCTTAAAAATCTAACGTTTATTTACACTTTATAACTCACTTTGCTTTTCACTATCTTGTATAGCTTATAATTACTCAGGAGGTAAAAGTTTCTCTCTCGCTTCATGTACACACACACACACACACACACACACACATATATATATATATATATATATATATATATATATATATATATATATATATATATATATATATGTGTGTGTGTGTGTGTGTGTGTGTGTGTGTGTACATGAAGCGAGAGAGAAACTTTTACCTCCTGAGTAATTATAAGCTATACAAGATAGTGAAAAGCAAAGTGAGTTATAAAGTGTAAATAAACGTTAGATTTTTAAGGAAGTTTACGCACATATAATGTAACCATATACGTAATTGCGCAGTCTGGTATCAAATTAACGCTTTCAGGCCCAAGAAGTCAAAAAATATGTAGAACTCTTGGTATTACGAGTAGGGTAATGTAATATCTGCAGGTACATTCTGAAACACGTAGAAAAACAATCCATTTATCATGTGGACCGAAAGCGTTTAGTTAAAAATTGACAAATATGGTTCGCCCCAGAAAGTGGGCATTAAAGAAATAACGATCATGTCAATAGTGTAAAATACCCACGTTTGGAAAATTTTCTAATGTATTTGTATTTTTGTATTTTTAAAATTAATTATGTATTTTTAAAATTAATTTCATGATTCTGAGTCCAATTATGCTACTTTTTAAAAAATAAATGTAAAAAATATAACTCCAGTCCCCTATAGACCTTATGGTATTTGAATGCCTTGGAAAAGAGGTCTAAACGGGCCTATAACGTCCCGTCTAGACCTCATGTGGGTATTTATCTACATCTATTTAAGAACGAGACTTAAAATTTGACATTTTTCGGTTACCCATAAACCTTTAGTTGAGGGCAGGGATACACCCACGGGCACAAATTGGGGCTCGACTTCCCACATGACTTCCTGTTCTCCAAATGAAGTTCGAATGTTAGGTCTTTATTTCAACATGTTTATTAAAGCAAATGAATGCTTATAATAGAACAAATAGAAGCGTCCATTCTTCACATGGGAAAAATAAGGTTTAAACGAATATAAAACTGGAAATTTGAATGTTATAGACACTGCCCCACTTATAGAAACTGCCGAAGTTTTGGAAAGGCTGAAATACGTTTTTGATTAATTTCAATTAAAAGCTTACGTACCAGACTTCTTACCTCTAACTTTAACAAATACTCACATAAATTTTATTAATAAAAAACTTGAAATTTGAACATTATAGAAATTATTCCCTTTCCCCATTGTAACCTGAACACTCAAAACATGTATTCTCCTATTTTTGATTAAAAGTTTAAATATCGAATCCCTCTCCTATATCTCACATTTAGCAATTTCACAATAAAGAGTCGAAGTTCGTAAGATAGAATTTGTCCTACTTTCGCTATTTCAGAGCGGAATTTTCTGAAAGCACGGAAATTCAACTTCAGTTAATTTTAATGGAGAGCTCAAATGCCAGGTTTTGTTTTCCTAATGTCAGATATTTCATTCTTAGAAAAAGATTTGAACTCCTTATATACATAATTTTAAAAATGCCTTCTTATGATTTGTTTTCGTGACGGAGTCACCTGTCCAAATTTTATTTCTACCTATAAGTATTCATTTATGTTTATGAGTGAATTACTTATACTACCGTATTTAATAATATTGATCTGAAAGAAGAAATCTAAACAACGTCAACTCATAACAATTATGAATTTCCCAAATTCAATAATTAGTACAATACTGATCAGTGGCATAGCCATAAATATACTATACCAAAGAAAGTACTAATTATTGCGTAACGAAAAAAAAAAGCTTACACACACACAGACGTACACGTACACATACAACAAACATTATGTGACGTTATCGGTTGAAATGTGGGACATATGGTCAGCCAGAGTGCTTCATGGGCTTTTGTGACACGAATTTTAGTATTGTATTTCATCATATAGAGGTGAGGTGAATTTCAGGTGAGACAGATAAGAAAGAAGTTAAATTGTTTCCAGTTTTCTGTAGTTACACAGTATTGAAATACTGATGAACTTTGGTAAATAATAAATTAAACTTTCTGACGCTACAGTCATGAAAGACTGACTAGCCACATGGCTCACATTCAACTGGGTGAGGAGTGACAGTGCATCGGTTCCCAGGCGCCATTATTTGTGGATTTCTAGATCACAGTTCGCCATCTCTTAATTCACTAACAATGAGGTTAAACTAGATCTAAATAATATTATTTTTAAAGAAAAATAAACACCCACCTTCTTTTTAAGTGGTATCTACTCGTATCTGCAGATGGTAAATTTTGATGGCTATTGTAACGAAACATTGTTTTAAAAAATTAAGACTGTTATTTAAAACACTGAAATCTTATGTAGGGTTAAAAATATAGCTTATGAAAAGTAAGTTTTTCTTTAAACATCTCATGTAGAGCTTGTTCCTCATGACAAATTATCTGCATAAAAGAGTCTTAACAATTCTAAATAAAAGTCACAAATGAAACACACTACATGAAAGCAGAATCTATTTCAGTATCACTGTACTAAATGGGAGTGGATTTGGGCCGAATCATCTCTCTGCCTACGTCTTTGATACTGAGTATTCATCAATTTTGTTGCCCTCCTTTACCTAACTGGATGCAGACAGTTTACTATCGCATAACTATATGAGAGTGATCTTATCCTTTTCATCGATTTTTCCCCATTTTTACTTACAAGTGTCGATAGGAGAAAAGAAAGTATGGTGATCGTAAAACGACTAAGATTTTGTTTATGTCATTTATAACTACAATGTTGTACTAATCACTCGTTAGGAAAATGTTTAAAAGGGTTCCTATTTATTGTTAATATTATTTACTATATCGTCAAATATGACTCATGCAATTTTACTGACATTACATTAACAAATTTCATAAATAACTCTACTACTTGCTAATCATTTGTAATTACAAAGTCTACGTACGGTAGTCTGATTTGAGGCTGTTTTCTTCGAACAAAGTTTTGATAAAGAAAAGAAAGAAAGAAAAGGAAAGAAAGAAATGTCAGGAAAGAAAGAAAGAATTTTTCACAAATGTTTCAATAATACCGGTAGCATATTTTTGTTTAAGAAATCAGAGCGAAAAAGTTCAGTGCGGTGGTCCGTAAGCAGTAAATATATACCATGGGGGTGATTGGGTGTAAATAAAGAAAACTAAAGCTTTTCTTTGGTGTAAATAACTTGTATTCCACTTAAAAACTAACAGTTTTATGTGGCTTAGAAAAAAATATACCTTTGTTTATGCAAAATAAGAAGAAACTTATTTCTAAATCTCAATGATATTTGAATGCCTTTTCAAGCCTTCCAGTTATTGTTTATAGCATAGCAGATTGTCCTGTGAATTTAATCCAAAATGAATCACATACGAAAAAACTATAAGCGGTCAAAACTTTAGCCGAAAATGTAAAAAAATAAAATAAAATAAAAAAAATAGAAAAGCCAAGAGATCAGGCCCTGATATTCAAACAAACATAGGAGAAGGTAATAAGACTAATTCTAAATAACTATAAACTATTGCAGTAGAACAAGTGTTGGAACTCTGGATAGATAAACAGATCCTATTTACAGGATCAGCACTATTGGCATACGCAACGGCCACTGGAGACTTAAGTTGAACAAAATAGCTTAATAAACACAATGCACTATGAAACAAAAGTGTACACCATAAAAGACAAAGATAGCACAGCATTTAAATGAATTCTAAGCAAAAAATGTTCACTTAAGGCATTCCTCCCATTTACCCCCCCCCCCCCCACCATGCGCCCAATTAACCCCGTGGAGGTATTTGGAAGGAACAAATTTTAACAAAATTTTAACTGCCTCACAGTGAGGATTCAAGATTGCTGCTCTTCACGGCACCATCCTTAGGAAGTTTTTAAGCAGCAGGAAAAATTCTGGCTCAAAACATTAATAGATGAGCGATTTATTATAACTCAAACCAAAACACATACACACCTGAAACTCGGTTCCAAATATGTCATTTCTCAATCAAATC
Organism: Thermobia domestica; assembly: GCF_964235325.1. NCBI lineage: Eukaryota > Metazoa > Arthropoda > Insecta > Zygentoma > Lepismatidae > Thermobia > Thermobia domestica. Next base: position 293,218,597 of record NC_137456.1, on the reverse strand, counting down.
AGTTTTTTTTTTTTTTTTTGTCATTATTACACCCTCTCAAAATTCACCTAAGCTTTTTTTTTCTAATCAACATCTACCTACCCAAAATTTGTGTCATTAAATTCCATGGAAATATACTGAAATGCAAAATATTTATATAAATTATTAAAAAGTTTTCCGCCCAATTGCCCCCTTCTACTCTCTCTCCAAAATATATACCAAAATGATTATTAATGTTTAAAAATATGTTTTAGTGTACCATTGCACAAAAATGAGATTACCTAACTAGTTATATGTATGAATCAATATAATGCATTGAGCTGAACAAAACCACATGTTTGAAGGTAAATTCTTATGCGTAGTATCGAGAAAATCGAGAAAAATGCTTTTGTAGTAATGAAAACTATGCGGTTCTTTAACCAATAATAACTGACAGAGTTTAATTTTACTGAAAGAGATAGTTATTGGCTTGAGTAATGTATGAGTAGTTTAATGCACTGTTAACTAGCAAATTGTAGATCTTCGTATCTTTCGAAGTGACACACACACTCTTTTACACACATAGGATTACTACTTATAACTTAACCTTACAATTCAACTATGCCATATGCTTTTATTTTCTATTATACTTGCTCATTCTTTAGGTCATAATCCAGTTCTCGGAAACGATACTGGGAAACTAGTTTCTGATATTCTTTCTAATGTGTTGATTTTAGCCAATCTGAATCAAGGACGTGCATCTTTTAAATTCCAGACAAGACGAAACAGTTGTCTCCCAAACAGAGAAAATAAATTAATGGCATCTCCAATCAATCAATAGGCGTGGGAGATTCGAGTTCGATCTCCGGTGGGGGGCTGCGATGGCTCAGTGGTAGAGCGTTCACCTCTGGTGCATGGGGTCACGGGTTCAAATTGTGCTCCCGCTAAGTGAACTTTGTGGTGGACAAACACCGTGTGCATGGGTTTTCTCGGGGTTCTCCCGTTTCCTCCTACTTTCTTTATTCCACCATTTCATTCATTTCTCACAATCACCGTCCCCTTTTGCCTAACCGGCATAACTGTGGGACGTAAAACTCAAAGATTTCATTTTTTTTCGATCCCCGGTGGAAGTTCATGCGGTTTGGATCCCACAATAAGTTCACGTTTTATGTAGCCTCGATACTCAAAGAGACGCTAAACACAAACCAAATCAAACCAAATCAATAATAGCAGTATCGGGTTTCCTCTAAAATAAGATAGAACCTATTTTTAGGTAACCAAAGGACGCATTCCGGTTTTTATCAATTTATACAAATATCGAGGCTTTTATATACCCAAAAGATAAATTCGGGTTTTATCTATTTATACAAATATAAATATAGTATCTTTCTGCATGTATTATGAGTAAATCAACCATTTTGAGTTCTGCAACTACTGGGCCAGAGTATGACTTAGCGTGTTTGCATACGATACCGACAAAATCGGAGGAAGCCCCGATAATATCGGTGTCGGTGTCGGCGTACTTTGCACACGTCGCCGACAATATCGGTGGAAGCCCCGACAATATCGTTGCCGGTGATGAGTGAAGTAAGCGACACACACAATATATTCTGCACTGCTTCTAAAAATCTTCTCCAGATATGAAAACAAATAAAAGTAATAATAATCGGGAAAAATATTTTTTAAAACAAGGATTACAGAAACTGTTCTGAAGAGGTGTGGAGAACGGTACAAAACAGAAAAAATAGGCCTATGCCTAAACATGTTTAGATTTAACAGTGCCGTTTTAAATAAATGTCGTAAACATACTATTTTTGTTTCGATGAGAATTGATGCTGCGGTACATTGCAAACTATATTAGTTTTTAATTTTTGTTGAAACACTGTTACATATTGTATGTATGTATATTATTTTGTTTTCCATGCAATTAACACTAATGTCATAGTAGATTAAATTATAAGATTCAAATTAGTGATTTTGTTTTACATTGCTTCATACATAGTGGCGCAAATCCCGGGGGGATGAAGGAAACGTGTCCCCTCCAATCTTGGAACTGGGGAGATTTCCCCCCCCCAATAATCCGATTAGAAATGTGTTTTTGGGGGGAGAAATTTGATTATTTGTGTCCGGTCGCCAGAAAGGAAAGTGAGATGAAATTAATGTCCACTCAGAATAAGCCTCAAAAGTGCCCGCCTCCCAATGTTGAAGACAACTCTGCTCCCCTGATCCTCCACGGCATTATTTCTCGACTGATCTTACCCGTCCCCCTCCCCAATGTTGAAGACAGATTTGCGCTGTTGCATACATTCCTGTCGTTTCTCGTTTCTTTTTGTCCATGAACTCAAAATCCTGGGCAAGGCTTGCATAAACTTCTCGCCATGCTTTTTGTTTTTCAATTCTGTCCTTGAAAGAGTCTGTTATCTTATCCCATATGCAAGGTCTACATTACACAAGTTTAATGTGGGTTAAAATATGGAATGGAAAAATTCTTCCCATCTCTAAAAATCTAAGCAAATCTAGAAAGGTAAGAATGCAATAATACACAACCTTTTAATCCAGTCACTGTAGCTAAACTGCAGAACTCTATGAGGGGGGTGATCCCGGTGCAAAGGGGAGTGGATACATAGTTTTGGTCTTTGTTTTCAATTGCCATTCCACAAATTCTTTTAAAAAATGGAGAATTTGGGATAGTTTTGGGAGTGAGAAAAAAATCTGCAACAAATGAAGCATGAAGTTACATCCCTATTGTTGAGATCGCAATCAAGAAAATGCCAAATGAGTCACTTGTCCTTGAAGCTTTGCTAAGAGTGTTTGATTGTGCTGGTTTCGTTACAAAATAATAATAATTCTACTTTGACTTGTCAACAAATATTCTATTCAATCATTGCTTATTGAGTGGGACCAGGAAAAGTAATCTTGCACATAATTCTGATGAAAATAAAAGGAAGTAATAATAATCAGGATTTTTTCCATATGCTTATGTTCACACAGGAACGTAGCTAGGATTTCGTGAAGAAAGGGGGGGGGTCCGCGACATGAAATACTGTGGTCATCACACCAGGGGCTTGATCATTCTAAACTATTTTCTGGAACATATATTGGTTCTTTTAGCCAGGATTTCGTAACAGGGGGGGGGGAGGATATGAAATTCTGAAGGCCCAGGAGATCGATCAATCTAAACTACTTTATTATCAACATGTATTGGTTTGTTAGGACAATAAAATGAGAATATGTTGGTAAGTATTTTAATAAACTATGAAGAAATCTCGAGTAAAATAATAATAAAAAAAAGTATTGAAAAAGATTTTACAATATGTACATCTTTCCTCTGTTTATTCAAATACAACAATTTTACTTTCATTATGACCTCAACTACTATAAAATGTACATACTCAACAATGTCTTATAAACTATTTTACAATATCTGCATTTCTTTCTCTGTTGAATTAAATTCTAACAGAAATTTCTTTCCACATATTTTTTTTTTTTTTTTTATTATTCCGTCAACTACTGTCGGTCCCAAATGACAGGTTATTAAAGGAGCAGTAGAAAATTGTTCTTGAAATAACATGTTTGATACTGCAAGGATGCGATGACGAAAAATTATGATTTAATAAAAATGGCCACACTGTCACACAACGGCACTATGCTTTTGGAAGCTTAAAATCTCCCTGACTAGTAGCAGAATCTGAGAATTCCGTAACTTTTCTAGAAATTTCAAACTCCCTGACTCTTCCAAAATACCTCGCTTACCTCGCCACCATGTATTGCAAGAAATACAAATCTCCTCATAAGAAAGAGTAACCAAAAGGTTCCTGCATTTTTTTTTCTTTTTAACGCTGATCCTTCTTTTTCTCATTTCATTTTGTTTCATCCTTCCTTAATTTTTTTTTCATTTCTGGTCTCGAAGGGGGGGGGTCCGGACCCCTCGGACCCCCCCCTTGGCTACGTGCCTGGTTCACAGTGTATCAAACTTTGAAAATTACGCTTAAATTAATTTCCAAAATGTATTAAAATTTAAATGCATTAATAGATTTAAAAATATACCATCAAAGAGAGAGTGTGTGTCTGTGAGAGAGAGAGAGACAGAGAGACAGAGAGACAGAGAGAGAGAGAGAGAGAGAGAGAGAGAGAGAGATAGAAAGAGTGGAAAATAATCAAGAAATTGGTTATCTAAATTTCCTATATTCTATTTGGTAATAGGTATTTAGAGGGAAACCAGTACTCTTCAGACTTCCCACATTTTATACTTATTTAATAAAGGGAATTAGCTACTCCAAAATAGAGACTGTAAAAAATAATAAGCTGTTCCGAAGTTGTTTATAGGACAAGATAATAATAATATTATTATACCATTGTAATAGAAAAAAAATTGAAACATCAAAATTCCAAAGATAAGAAACGAAACAAGAATACACAGCACCTTGTCACTCACTCTCTTCATCTAACCCACTGGCCGGCCAACATTATCGGCCGCATGTGCATCCAATCATAAAAAAACATTGCCCCCGACAAAATCGGTATCGGCGATACCGCCGACAATATCAGGGGCTTGGCCGATAGCATCTGCGTGTCGGAGGATCGGCCGATAATGTCGGTGGCGTGTGCAGGCTACGATTTGAGTACGTTGAAGTCGATTTCACCGCCGATATTATCGGCGCTTCCACCGATATTATCGTTGCTGTGTGCCGTATTCTTGGAGAATGGCATATATTACTAGCAATCTGACAAGTTATGCCAGGGCTTATTTCCTGGTTGGTTCTTATTTTTATAGAAACACAGTAACAGGAAGAAAAAGGATCCTTATGTGACTTTCTTAATAAAGCCGAAAAGACGTTACCATGTAGGAGCACTTTGTTTTCGGAAGTTTGGTTTCAACAGTTTATACGACTATGTAAATAAGTTAAGCATAATCAACATATCTTTAAAGATTTATTACTCAATAACCTAAATTTCCCTTTATTTACTATGTATAAAATTATAATATTCAAATATGCAAAACTACATTTCGTAAAATTAACATGTTATTACGAAGTATTTTTTAAAAATATGATTGTGTTAATTTGAATAATTGGCAATTCTAAGAAAGGGTACTATGATGAGAAATTCTGTAGTTACTGGAGCATGAGCAAGCTTAACCACTTTAAAATGAATCATCTATATGTTGTGCGTAGGCTACGAGACGCAACGATATAAAAAAAAAAAAAAAAAAAAAAAAAAAAAAACCTACTAACTAACTCTATAGCCTATGGAACCCGGAGGTTGAATGCCGATAAGAGTCGAAATTTGATTAGACGCAGTGAAAGGTTAAGAGGTAGTACTGAAACATAGATGATTAAAGAAACGAATAGATGAAGTCTACATTTAAAAGATGCATAAATTAAACAAAAGTCAAATGTTTCAATCTATGCCTTACCTAGAAAGAAGATGAGATGTAATATTTTCTTGCTTGTAGAACATGTACTCGTGCGACTTACTGCAGTATTCAATATAATTTGGAGTGGACACGTTCACCTCCCATTTAGGTTCTTGATACAGCCCTAAATTCTCTTCGTTTCCCTCCTATCTTATCGGTATTGAAGGTCATTGCTAGAGCTTTTTTTATCTTTCTTGTAGGATGACGCAAGAATTCAGGGGAGCAGGATGGGCCTAACAGCGACAGGCGCTCCTGCTATAAGCGTTTTGAATCCTAGATCTTGCAGATACAGGTTCAACATGGCAAGAAAATATTACAATTTAATTATAATTATTCTGTTTTAGCTTCTCACTAATAAGTAAGTTGGGCTTAATTTTACATAAGTGTACTGTAACTACAAAAATTACAGTATCTACACTAATTAAATTTGTTTAGCTTTACATAGTTTTCAGATTTTTATGTACACAATAGTAATAAAAATAATCAACACTTTAAAAACAATCAATTTTATACAGATAGATACAATACAGATATTTAAAAATAGAATAAAATGAAATTTCCAATTTAAAATTCGATAATTTGAAAGTGAATTTTTATGAAAGCTGGAAGGAGACGGGGAAAGCCCTGAGAAAAATCATGAGAAAACGATGTTGCTCACCAGAAATTCATACGATTTGGGCGTTCTCTTCTCCTCCTTCTTAGGTTTGAGCTTTTGATGCACCTTTGGCGGTACCTACAAGACCATCGATATTCTTATGACCGATAGGTTGCTTCTGATGAAATACGTGTACCCGCTTACACGCATCCAATTCTAATAGTTTTCAGAGCTTTACTCATCAGCGGTACCTCTTTTTGTGCCTCTACTTTTTTATCTGGAAGGAAGACTTCGATTCTTTCTTCATTTCGTGGAATTTTTTCTTGTTTTCTTTTTTTTTCTTTTTTTTTTTTCAACGTGAATTTGTCAAATGATAAAGATTGGTCAAATGATATTCTGCATTAATGACGATTTGCAATTATTATTATTATTATTATTATTATTATTATTATTATTATTATTATTATTATTATTATTATTTTTGTAGACAATATTTTTCTAACAAGGTCACGAAAGGGGGAAACGAAACTCACCTAAACAATTTATATCTATCCCAATATAATTAATATCATCGTCCGAAGTTTTTTAGAGATGATCGCAGAAATGTAAACTGAAGTTTATTACTATTGTTATTTTATGAAATAAACTATTCCGATAAATATAGCGAAATAATAACAAATAAGATTTTTTCTGAATCTATCATATATTATTACTATTAATATACACATTGTTAACAGTGAGCTTGATTATCAACAGTTATTAAGATTCTACATGTCGCATTTCGTAAAAGTTCTACCCAAAACCCAAATGCAGGCTCCAATCTATTTACCTAATGTAAGTAGGAGCGAATATAGCAAAAGCGGGATAGACATTTTGTTTCTGACTTTTCAATGTTTTATGGAAAATAGAAATTACTCCAGCGTATTAATATACTGTTGTTAGCAAATTTTAGAATATATTTTCCTCATTAGAAGATATAAAGTTTTTAGAGCAAATATTATGGATACAACTTTTCTTTTTCAATGTCACAATTTTATGCACCGAATCTAAGGGAGACGGTGATGATGAGATAGATAATAATGGTGAAGTTGTCCCGAGTTCGATGCTATCGGCTTTGTCGCCAGCGGTCCCGAGTTCGATGCCTTGCGGGTGCACTCTATCGAAAAGGTGTAAGAGCTTTTTCAGACCAGTCCTGGGTGAAGTATTTCCTCGTGTTTCCTCATTCACACCAAACCGGGATAGAACCTAACTTCCAAGTCCCAGGCCGATTCCTTCCTACCTTTCTTATTTCTTCGGATAATTTGCTCGCCGAGGGACGTTATCCTCACATGTGATGGGTTTAAGGCTTTAGATACCGGTGATGTGGGGAATATGTATAAATAAATAAATAATAATAGAATGACGAAAGTGAATAAAAACACGAAAACCCTAAAGAACCACGCACGAGGTGTTTGTATATCACAAAGTCCACTTGGAAGAGCTAGGATCAAACCACGGACTAGAAGCACCAAAGGTGAGCGCTGTACCAATAAGCCACTGCGGCCGCAATACGACAAATGTAAAGCCTATCTAACATCTGCAAACCTTCATGTACTTCAAAAATGATTATGGTGCCCTCGCATCATCTCAGAGTTTGTCTCTGAAAAGATTATCACTTACCCTTCAACGCCGAGGGCATACTTCTTGCTCTTAATTTATGTTAATTAAAACTTGTTTTTAATTTATGTTAGTGAGTGTTCTTGGACATTGAATAAAACAATTTTTAATTATATAATATTTTGAGGAAGGGACATGGACCTTTGGATCTTTCTGAGTAGGTCCTGATATTGACAGGATCTACGAACATCTGGAAAACGAAATAAAATTTGTTTCATTTCAAAAAGGAAATAAATAAAAAAAAAACATAACGAACAGTTTTGATAGATGTTCGAGTGCTAAGGAGGCAAAAATAACTTTTCCCAATTTTCAAGAAATATCCTAAAAATCAACTTTGTGACCTTCAACTTTGAAGGCAGTATATTATAAGTTTGAGTGATATTATACTTAACTCCATTTATACATTAGGTTGTTGAAGTAACATTGTTTATTTCAGTTTCTTTTTTCTCGTATTATAATTATGGAGATCTTTACTTATTATCAGATGTAAATTACTATGTATATTACGTGTATGTACATTGTGCACATACATACAAGAATGAATTATTATTAGTGACTCAAAGAGCAGTTAGCGGTTAAGCGGTTAGCGTACGCGCCCTTGGTGTGGAAGACCCGGGTTCGATTCCCTGCGGTAGCCCATGTTGTTCGGATTCCACGTTAATCAGTAGGTCCCGTCTCATATAGCTTCGCTGCTGAAAGGAATGTTAAACTCAAAATCAACTCAACTCAACTCAAATAGCAGTATATTTGATTCCACAAACTAACCCTTTATTTCGGTAGTACATAGTTATTATGGCTTTCTTTTGCAATATTGAGATTGAGAATGCTAGATATAATTATACATGTATTAGTACTATAGACCTGGCACTACTCGCCAGTTACCATGTTATTTATGCGCATACATTTATTATTTTTCATTGTTGCTTCTGCGCAATTGATGAATCGTCATATGAAAGCTGCTTTTTGGATGATTCTTCATTTATTTTCCCTTCAACGTTTGGAGACGGTTACACTGTCTCTTCATTAAATACGTTCTTCATAGCATTTACTTTCCAATATCGTAGATAGTCTGTTATTTTTTAATAGGTTGTATTCTCATTCAAATGAAGACCAAACAAAGAAAGAAACAGAAATGAATTATCCAAAGTTGAATATATATTACCGAGCAGTTGGTGAACACGATATTTTTTAATGAAAAGAGTCTATAAAATTAGAACAGATGTTCTATTAAGAAATTTGGTTTTCCAAAACTTCTTCATACGCATATTACCCTGTTCGTTTATGCGTTCATCCGTACGGAAGACGAAAAGAATGAATAAAAATAAGAATAAAAAATAAAAACTCATTTGCTACTTGATGGATCACAAGGAACTTTGGTCGGGATGTAGAGGTTCGAAAATTAGCAATCGAGTTCGAGGTTCGAAAATTAGCAATCGAGTTCGTTGAGGTGATATTTAAACCGAAAATGATAGAGATTAGTCAGTTTCGATTTTAACATTGATCACTATAAGGCTAAAAAAGGAGGGGGGAATAGATGGCTAGAAACAGTTCCCTGCAACCGATAAAGCGTCTCAAGAATTCATTTTATCTCCCTCCTTAAGTCTCTACTAAAACCAAAAGTGATATAAATACATATATGACAATGTCCGTTTCAATACTGATAAACATTGAGCAACGGATAAGATATAGCGAGAAGTGGTTTCTGAAATAGATTTAGTGTTCTAAGAATAGGTACTGTTTTCTCTCTTAACCCTCTTTTCTAACAAGAAGTGGCAGAAGTCAACCACGTCCGGTTTTAACGCTGATCGCTATGGAGTAAAAACGTAAAAGAGAGCGAGAAGCAGTTCCCAGTAGTTTCCTTAATTAAGCGTCCTAATAATATATTTCATTTCCACTCTTAATTTCTCTGTTTCAGGCGAAAGTGGTACATATCTACTACCACTTCAGGTTTCAATATTAATTGAAAAAATCATGCTATAAAATCCAAATTCCTTCACGTGGTGTACACGTGACAGTGCTACTTGTTTGTATGTACTGTACACAGGCCTGTAAGGTAAGATATTGAATATGAAAGATAATACAATTTTTAATAACTGTATGTGAGAAAATTCAGATATGCGGAATACAGTGTTGCCCTTCGCATCTTACTTTCTCCATGCGACGCAGTCGTATGCAAAGTAAAACAAATGACGTATTTGATTTAATGGTTCATTTTAAAAAGAAAATACTACCGGTTCCTGATTTCTATAAATATAAAATTAAAAGAAAGGAACAAATAATACAGAACTGGATAATACTTAAAAAAAAAAGGTTGGTTAGATATATCGGTGATAAATGTAGTTCGATTCTCACATGGAGTCCTTTCAAGTATTCCTAAAAATGTAACAAATATTCAAATTTTACATAATAGGGTTTACCATATATGAGAAGTTCTTTTCTTTGCTTTTTTTTAAACACGATTACTCGGAGAAAGATGTGACACATACGTAGCTTGGGATACCCAGTACTATACTCTAAAGCAAGCAATTATTGATTGGCGTTATCTTTTAAATTTGATCTAGAAAATAGTCCTATAGATTTTCATTAAATCTGGTGAAAACTTGTCTTTGAGTAAACGAAGAAAAATGGGTTAAGAGGTTCAAGAGCCTCGTACGAAAAAATACATAAATAAATAAATAAATAAAATAAGGAGCAAGAGATTGAATAATAATTGAAGTCACCTCGTAGAATTATGGATTTTCGAAATACTGTTTACTTAGTATTTGATAATACAATATAATTTGATTTTAATACTTATGCAATCTGCAAAATATCTTACACTAAACATTAAATAAAAAAGTTTTTCATGGATTCGGATTGTAAAAAAATTAAGACGCAATTCTATTATTAGTAGCAAAATTTTTTTCATTATTATTATTTGCCATGGATCAAGTAAGTAAGTGTTTTAATAATGTTAACTTCAATATAGATTACATGCATATTATAAAAGTGGCTTCAAAATATGCTTTCATTAGTAAATGGCTTTATTTATAGAAGAAGTTATAGGCAATCCTACATATTCAGATTTCAGTGACTGATAGGTCTTTTTCAATCAGAGAATTAAAACTACATATTACGTGAGACTAATTTAAGTTCTTTTTTAAAATTTTATTTTGGTGTACGTAGCTGTGAAAATAGTTAGAACTTATGCAGTTTGTTTCAAGCTTCATATGTATGAAATGCTGGATTCATTGCTTTTTATTTAGTTCGAGAAATACTCTTCTATAGTTGTCTATTTTCTTTCTTAAAAGAAAAGTCTCCCTTTGTATGTAGTATCGTTACAAAGTAAACAGTTTCTAAAGAAATTAAATGAGAGATAGATCTCCAAATAAAACTTATGATCATCATATCTCCTTACTTACCTGAATTACGAGATAATTCAGAGATACAAGAGAGAGAGAGAGACGTTCTACGTATCTTTCCAACATATTGTACAAATGCGTAAAAGTGTGGCGCAAGTGGACATAGACTTTTCATTTATTACGTATAAGGAATTTCTACTTTATGTTGATAATGACAGAGAATTAACATCGAAGAAAATTGAAAATTAGCTTACAAAAGTGTATTCCCTTCTCTATAGGATTGCTAGACGTCTGGATTTTTAGCACGATCATCCATTTTGAACGAATTATATATCAGCTGTGTGCTTTCCAACCGAATGTATTATCAGTGTCGTCTTCAAACTCATTTACAATGAATCTTTACATTTCGTTTCCCGTCAAATTTCGACTTCTAATCGTTGCATCTCCTACCTTACGTTTAACATATTTACTGTATGATTCATCGTAAAGTGGTTACGCTTGGTCATGGTCTACTAAATCCCGAAATTATCTTTACAGTACGCTTTCTAGGGTTTCCAAATCCACAGTTATAAATACACAGTTTCTAATAACATGTAGGATTACGAAATGTACAGTGCATATTTGAATATTATAATTTTATATATAGTAAATAAATGGGAACTTATTTTAAACCATTGAATACAGGGATGTACGCATAAACTTATTTCAGAAAGGGTCCAAATTCAATATGACTACAAATTACATTAAAAGTTATCAAGTCACTTCTAAATTTAGACTAAATTTTCGAAAAGTGGGGATTTCGGAGGAATCAGAACTCCAGGAACCACTCGTTGCGAATGCCCCTATTTGGGTAGTAAATCTTTTCAATATACTGATTATTCGAACCTTATTTACATAACCTTCTAAATTATTGATTTCATTTGAGTTGAGCTACCCTTTTAGCAGCAAGGCTATATGAGACGTGGACCTACCGCTTAACGTGAGATCCGAAATACATGAATTACCATCAAGAATCAAACTCGGATCAACCGCGCCTATTGACTGAGGACGTTATTCAGTTATCTCTTGGCATTAGAAGAAAGTTCTTTGGCCTTCTCAGAAATAAAAAAAATGGCTGCCATTGGCTCAGATTGGCTTAAATCAACAAACGCGGAAGAATATCAGAAACTATGGAAAGACAATATTCTTGTTAGGAACTGGATACTAGGAATGAACAATTATAATAAAAAATAAGAACATGTAACACAGTTGAATTGTAAGGTCGAGTTGCAAGTAATATATGTGTAAAGGAGTGTCTGTGTCACTGTTTGTAAAAGACAAACATTAATAAATAGATCTATAATTTCCTAGTTAAGAGTTCATTTTACTACGCATGTAATACGTAATTCAATAACAATTTATGTCAGAAAATAAAAATCAGTTGTTATTGGAAATAAACGACACAATTTCTAGAGTCGTAAACCTCTTTTCGTTTACCTTGAAAACTACGAATGAGAACTTACCATTGACATGTGATTTTATTTAGGTCGATATAGTCTATTGACTCATATATTTTATATGAAATGAACAATATTACAAAGAAACATTTATGTTAAAGTTCATGTTAATAATAATTTTGGGATATAAATCTCATTAATCATACTATGTACTGTCATCTTGCTAAGGTCGTAATGAAGAGTTTAATAAATGTATATTTCAGTATCACATTCATCTCAATAAATATCATGTTTCTCCTATATCAATTTTTAAGTTTACAAAGTTTCTTTTACAAAAAAAAAAAAAAAAAAAAAAAAAAAGATATGAGCTTTTTACCTCAGGCATACTATTTTGCCCAGTTCCATTAGATTTTTCGATTGATACTTTACCTTCGGAAACTTTTTTTTTTTTTTTTAATAATAATATTTTAAAATTTTGAAGAAAGACTGACTATATTTGTGCTTCCGTAACAGAGGCGAGCACTAAAAACGGGAGCCAGTGCATCCGAATCCCCACCCGAAACTTCAGAATTATGCACACATTTGCGAGACTGTTGAATACTATGCTTAATAAACGTACGAAAGGAGATTTAAATTTATCAGAGAAATCTAACAAATGGTTTTCTCATAGTTTCCATTTTTCAGATTGTGTAAAAACACAATTGTCAAATTCAATTATTCAGATTAAAACAGTATTTACACAACACAGCGGTATAATATAAACTTTTGGTATCCATCTTGCTATCAATCGTTATGCAATGGAAAGTTGCATCCAGGGTCTAGCCTAACACCCCGTAGGAAACGATATAATACGGAGTTCTACATATTGACGTGAAATATGAATCTTATGAGTTATCACAGAAGACAAGATTTCTTCTTAGTTAACCACAATAAAATTCTAATTAGTGTGTTATTTAGGTGCGTGAACTTGCCCCCCCCCCCCACTTGACGCACTAACGATAAATTATTGTCAATCGTTAGTGCATCGTTAGTGCTTCTTAGTGCACCAACCCCTAACGTCAGTGCTTCATTAGTCTAGGAGCTCCAAGTAAAAACATTTGGGGGTCAAGTTCACGATGCCCCCATCACTTCAAGCACTAACGAAATATCTAGTGCCATTCGTTAGTGCATCGTTAGTGCTTCCTAGTGCACTAACCCCTGACGTTAGTGTTTCATTAGTTTAGACTCTACAGCCAAAACAATGGTACACGCTGTCTCCCCCACTTCAAGCAATAAGGAAAAAAATAGTGCCGTTGTTTAGTGCTTCAAGAAAATACTAATAGTTTCATTAGTGCTTCACTATTAGAGCAAATATAGCCAATTATAAGTCACGAAACTCCCATAAGAAATGCATAGGAAATTTTTCACTACCTCAAATTACCGCTAAATTCAAAAGCACTAATGATCTCTATTAGTGCAATCGTTAGTGCATCGCTAGTGCTTCTTAGTGCACCAACACTAACATTACTGCTTCATTAGTGTAGGAACTACAAGTAAGAAACCGTTTGGGCCTAGCGTGAAGTTGGCCCCCCACTTTGAGTACTAACGAAAAGATTAATGCCATTCGTTAGTGTATCGTTATTGCTTCTAGGAAATAGTAACAGTTTCCTTAGTGTTTCACTATTAGTGTAGATATAGCCATTTATAAGTCACGAAACTCCCATAAGAAATGCATGGGGAATTTTTCATTGCGTCAAATTACCACCAAATTCAAAAGCACTAACGATATCTTTTAGTGCAATCGTTAGTGCATCGTTAGTGCTTCTTATTGCACCAACCCTAACGTTAGTGCTTCGTTAGTATAGGAACTACGAGTAAATTTTTTTTGGGGCCTAGCATGAACTTGGTCCCCTACTTAAACACTAACAAAGTGATTAATGTCATTCTTTTGTGTATCGTTAGTGCTCCTAGAAAATACTAACAGTTTCCCTAGTGTTTCACTATTAGCGTAGATATAGCCAATTATAAGTCACGAAACTCCCATTAGATATGCATGAGGAAGTTTTCTTTGCGTTAAATTCCCACCAAATTCGAAAGCACTAATGACTTCTTCTAGTGCAATCGTTAGTGTATCGTTAGTGCTTCTTAGCGCACCAACCCTATCGTTACTGCTTCATTCGTTTAGGAACTACAAGTAAAAAAAACTTTGTGCCTAGCATGAACTTGCCCCCCCCCCCCGAATTTGAGCACTAACGAAATGATTAGTGCCATTCGTTATTGAAGCGTTAGTGCTTCTAGAAAATACTAATAGTTCCGTTAGTGATTCACTATTAGTGTTGATATAGCCAATTATAAGTCACGAATCTCCCATAAGAAAAATATGGAGAATTTTTCATTAGGTCAAATTCTCACGAAATTCAAAAGCAGTAGTGGTCCCTTCTAGTAGCATCGTTAGTGTTTCGTTATTGCTTGCTAGTGCACCACGACCGAACATTAATGCTTCCCATCGTGAATGCTTTTATGGGCTAGCGTACAATTAGCTTCCCCTAAGTATTATTTTCTACCGTCCGTACTGTTGAGGCATTAATGTTAGGAGTTCTGCAATAAGAACTGCTAACACTACACTATACTATAACTATTACACTATATATGGTTATTAGTGCTTTTAAATATGGGGGAATTTGACAAAATGAAAAATGTCGTGTGTCTAAATTTAGCCCCGCACGCTTCTCAAGTGCTATGAAAACTATTTACATATTTAGTGCTTCGTTATTGCACATTAGTGCACTAAACTCTAACGTTAGTACTATCATACTTTAGAAGTTATAAATGAATAACTCGGGCGGGGATAACTTTAGATTTTTCTACTTTTACACAATTTTTTAGTAATTGTGCCAGAAAAGTGGGACTAACATCAGCGGTTAGTGCATTAATAGAGCTCTATAAAACACTGAGTGCTGTCATAATTTAAGAGTTATAAGTGAATAACACACTCGGGCTAAATTTAAACTTATCCGAAGTTTAAAATAATGGTCTCACAAAGGCTTAATAAACGTCAAAGGTTAGTATAACGTTAATACTCCAAAAGGCTCTAATGTTAATACTACCTTAGCTCTAACGTTAATGTTATCTTAGCTCTAACGTTAGTGAAATCGTAGTTTGGGAATTATTAATGAATAACTCGTATGAGACAGAATTTAAAATTATCGAATTAACACTAATTTTCTCACAAAGGTAGGACAAACGCTAAAGGTTAGTGCATCCTTAAATCTTCAAAAAATAATAAGTACTAACGTTAGTGCTATCATATTTTAGTACTCATTAATGAATAACTCAATCCTGTCTAACTTTAGATTTTTCAACTTAAACAATTTTACACTAATTGTTCAACAAAAGTGGGACAAACACAAGTGTTTAATGAATTCCTAGAGCTCTATAAAACACTAAGCATTGTCATTAGTGCTTTCATGAATAATCCGGATAGGATTGAATTTAAATTTATCGAACTTCACACTAATTGTCCCACAAAGGTAAGATAACCACCAAAGATTAGTTCACTGTTAGTGCTCCATAAACACTAATCTCTTAACTTCAGTGCCGTCACAGTTTAGGAGTTTTAACAAATAACTCGAGCGGGGCTAACTTCAGGTTTTTCAATTTTTACACAATTAGTGTAAAATTTGATAAATTTTAATTGAGTTCCGCCCGAGTTATTCACTGATAACTCTTAAACTATGATAGCACTATCATCAGTCCTTAGTATTTTTGAAGCACTAAAAAACCACGAACTTTTAGCGATTATCCTACCTTTTGATGAACAATTATTGTAAAAGTCGATAAATTTAAATGTAGCCTCGTGCGTGTTATTCGTTAATAACACTTAAATTTAAAAATCACTAACATCAGTGCTTAGTCAGCGGACGACTAAACGCTGGTTTGTCCAATTTCCGTCAGACAATTAGCGTAAAATTGTATAAAATGTAAAGATCTAAAGTAGCTCCCCCCCGAGTTATTCATTTTAACTCCTAACCTACGATAGCAGTAACGTTAATGCTTAGTGTCTTTCGAAGCACTAACGATGCACTAATTTTTGACGTTTATTCAACTTTTGTGGGACAATTATTGTAAAATTTGCTAAAATTAAATTTAGCACAGAGTGAGTTATTCACTTATAACTCTTAAACTATAATAGAAATTAACGCTAATGCTTCGTGCTTCGGGAAGCAATAACGATGCACTAACTTTTGACGTCTATCTCACCTTTGTAGGACAATAATTGTAAAATTAGAAAAAAATTCAATTTAGTCTGGCAAATGATATTCACTAATGGGCACTAACGAAGTATTAACCATGTGAAATGTTTTTTTTTTTAATATAATATTTGAGATGCGTGCGGGGCTAAATTTAGACACGTAGCATTTTTCATTTTGTAAAATCCTTCCCCCAAATTTAAAAGCACTAATAATCATATGGCTACTATTATCTATGGCTAATCATATGTGTAATGGCTACTATTACGTACGGGAATTTAACGCAATGAAAAATACTCATGCATATCTTATGGGAGTTTCGTGACTTACAATTGGCTATATCTACGCTAATAGTGAAGCACTAACGAAACTATTAGTATTTTCTAGAAGCACTAACGATACACTAACGAATGGCACTAATCTCTTCGTTAGTGCTCAAAGTGGGGGCCAAATTCACGCTAGGCCCAAACGGTTTTTTACTTGTAGTTCCTACACTAATGAAGCACTAACGTTAGGGTTGGTGCACTAAGAAGCACTAGCGATGCACTAACGATTGCACTAAAAGAGATCATTAGTGCTTTTGAATTTGGCGGTAATTTAAGGCTATGAAAAATTCCCCATCCAGTTCTTTTGGGAGTTTCGTGACTTATAATTGGCTATATCTACACTAATAGTGAAGCACTAACGAAACTATTAGTATTTTCTAGAAGCACTAATGATACACTAACGAATGCCACTAATCTTTTCGTTAGTGCTCAAAGTGGACGGGGGTAAGTTCACGCTAGGTCCAAAGGCTTTTTACTTGTAGTTTCTACACTAATGAAGCACTAATGTTAGGGTTGGTGCACGAAGAAGCACTAGCGATGCACTAACGATTACACTGAAAGAGATCATTAGTGCTTTTGAATTTGGCGGTAATTTAACACAATGAAAAATCACCTATGCGTTTGTTATGGTTGTTTCGTGACTAACTATGCGCTAACGAATGGCATTAATCTTTTCGTTAGTGCTCAAACTGGGGGAGTCAAATTCACGCTAGGCCCAAAGGGGTTTTTACTTGTAGTTCCTACACTAATGAAGTGAATATGTCCGTACGTTTTTCGGAACAAACGAATTTTTCTTCATAAGAATCAATAACAAACAGAAAACAAACGATTGGCTTCGGTTTCGAATCGAAATTTGACAGTGGGAGGGCCAACTTCACATACATATGGCAACCCTATCCTACAGCTTAACGTGGGATCCGAACTACATAACTCCCTCTGAGAATCTAACCCAGGTCTCAAGCACCGAAGACGCGTATGTTAACCCTGTAGCCACGAGGGAGTTCATATATGAGAATATCAGACTATGGTTCTTCTTATACTCAGGTGAACCCCCAACAGAAATGGTTCTCAGGACCCTGGTGGTTCACTAGTAGAGCGATCTCTGGTTTGATCCGAGCTCACACTCAGCCAAGTGGGCCTTGTAGTGAACAAATACCATGCGAGTGGGTTTTCTCGAGGTATCCTGTTTCCTCCTATTTCAATCATCATTATTGATCTTATGATCACCGTCTCCTTTGCCTTTGGTGCATAAACGTGGGACGTTAAACCAAAAAGAAAAAGATAGTGATTCTTCTTAACTCCATTCTCATCCGAAGCACATAGTATATAGCTAACATCCTATGTTAAGTTATGCCTTCGTGTTGCATACAGCTTCAGAATTAAGGGGGATGTTAAACCTGAATTAGTTAACTCAGCTTTGCACTTTCATCCAGCTTCTAGCAATATTTTGAGCTAAACTCTATCTTTATTCACATAATAAAAATAGTATAAAGTTTGTTTTTTCTTTCTTTCAAAGATGAAGTGTCAATTATTATATGAAAATGACAAAAAGAAGCAAAGGATATAGAATAACATTGCATTTTAATTTAGTTTAATATTAAGTGTATAACATATAGTGTGGAGAAGTACATACGTATTTATTTATCTTTTATTTATTTTATACGATAAAACCTAGTTTTAATTAAATAATTGGGTTTGTTGCAATGTTCAAAAGTTTGTTGTAGTCTCAGTTACGAGTTACCATCGAGGCAGAAACCTACAATTCAATCCCAATAGCTCTGGCCTATATTATTTAATTGTAAATTGCATCTTTCTATTAGCTTGTAATTCATAGATGTAGATTTATATGAATCATTTATGCACATAGTATAAATCAATTTTCTTTTTTCTAAAAAAAAAAAAAAAAAAAAAAATACTTATCAAAGCGTATCGTGATAAGCACACAAAACAATGCATGTAGACTTATAGGCCCACAGTAAATCAAATATAGCTACAGAAAACTATTTACAATTTAATTATAAATACGTGCTCAGTGACGCGTGGCCATGGTTAAAAATGAATTTAATAGCCTGCGACGGATAGTGGTAAGAAAATGCATGAAATACTCTAGGTGTTCAAACAGGTTCAGGGGATGAAATGAAACTATCTTCTGCCAGGTTACGAAATGAGAGCGCAATTTTACTGCCTAAAGCCTTAGTAGAGACTAAGAGAAAGTTTAGTTTAGTATTGAAAAAAGAAGCGTCCCTCTTCAGTGCAGATACCGTATGTGAACCTAAAGTTTAAGGTGGCTCTACCGTCAAATTCAAATCACCATAATGCGTTCAACGTTCAGGCACAGGAAATCGAACCCACAACCAAGCTCATCAAAGTCGAGTGCGATAACCATTAGGCGAGCGAGGAGGTAAAATTGATATTTTTGTATATTATTGTTCATCCTTCTTTATTGAAACAATTGTGGAGTGCCTAAGTAGGGACTTGTATTTACAGTACTTTAGATATGGAACAATAGTGTAATAATGACTGATATGTCATGCTAGTATATCTATTTTCATTCAGTCATAGTTGATTTTGTATCAATGAGAAAAACCTTTTCTCTTCGGTCGAATGCCAGGACGACAATCTTCTTTAAAAAAAAAAAAAAAAAAGAATCACAAAGAGGGAATAAACACGGAGCCTTATAATAAGCGATACCACGTATGCTGTTAATCAGTACCTAAGGCTTCGTTGTGCAGGTATTCTGCTATACACCCAATTAATATTTTTAGTATACGTAACAGATCCTGAAGAAAGACTGTAAATAATAAGTAAAACAAGAAAAATTGAACTAAAATGAAATGTGAATAATAATGTATTTTTGAATGAAAATATTGGAGCAATTAATGCCTTGAAATTTCGCGACCTATGATTTACTAAAGCAATGAACAGTTGAAAATTAAATATACATCCATATTGGCATAGATGTGTGGAAGCAATATACAGGGTATTTCAAAACAACACCGACAACGTTTGGGAGATGATTCCTGACACCAAGATAAGACATAAAGTATAGACAAAACTGGGTGCACAAATGCTTCCTGTCGGAGTTATAAGCTGCCGAAAACATGAAAAATTGAACTTTAAAGGTTCATAGCTCAAAAACTATTTGACCTACCGTAGTCGGGTCCAGACTTCACTTAGGAACTAATATGTACACTATCCAAAAATACGTGTTTCAGAATCCTAGGTACTCACGGGCGTATGAGTTGAAGTACTCACCAACTACCTCTATAAAAATTGTTGGGGAACTTCTGAAGTATGGATAATTGGATAGGGTACATATTAGTTCCTAAGTGAAGTCTTTAGTCGACTACGGTAGGTCCCATAGTATTGGAGCTATGGACCTTTAAAGTTCAATTTTTTATTTTTTTCGACAGCCTATAACTCCGAAAGGAAGCATTTGTGCACCCAGGTTGGTCTATATTTTTTGGCTTATCTTGGGATCAGGAATCACCTCCCAAACGTTGTCGGTGTTGTTTTGAAACACTCTGTATACACATATCCAATTGTTTCACGATGCTGGGTTGAACCGAAAAACCTGAGGATATAATCAAGAATCGAATCCAGAACCATGCGCACGCACACTAACCACTTGGCTAGAGAGCATTATATGAGCCACTTCGTTGCGAATGTTATTATTCCTTTTTAATTATCCGTAAGTCTATTATGGTTAAAAATTACAAATCTATTCTTACAGTTGACTATAAGAATGATTCCCACATTCCTTAATTTAAACATTTTTCCTTTTATGATAATTTATTTTCATGTTGTCAGCCATTATAAGCAGTGTATGAGGTAATAATTCTCTCCAGAAAGAATGAATTTAACCTGTATACACACCTAGCCATCACACATACAAACAATAGCTATAGTGTCTACATATTATTATTATTATTTTGCATATTTAAACAATTGGTGACCTTTCAAGCTCCTACGAATGCGGTGGCTCAGTGGTAGAGAGTTCACCTGTGGTGCAAGCGGTCCTTGGTTCGATTCCAGCTAGCGTCAAGTGAGTTTTGTGGTATTCCACCATTTCATTCGTTAATCGTGGGACGTAAAACTTAAATATTCCAATTTATTTTTTTCTTTCGACCTTCTTCGAGGCTTTCTAGCTTGCTCATGGTAAAAATAATGCATTTTCTTCATAAGAAGATAAATATTTCAAGAAACAAAAATGCATGATTCTAATGATTACAAGAATGTTGAGAAGTGAGATGTTTCACAAACTGCTAAAATGAAAGTTTTTTTTTTTTTTCATTTTGGCTAGACAAAATAAAAGTTGTTCCCTGTTTCTATATTTATGATCATTCAAAAAAATCTAGAAAGGGGAGAAGTTATTCCTGTCAAGGATTAAAATTTAGTTCTCCAGGGGGATGCAATTTCTTGTGAAGGGGGAAGTCCCTAAGATCCCTCCGTCAGTTCACAAACTGATTATAAGTGAATAATAATAATAATAATAATAATAATAATAATAATAATAATAATAATAATAATAATAATAATAATAATAATAATAATAATAATAATAATAATAGATAATCTTTCGCTTACTTCGTTAAAGTTTTGCACTTGTAATGCGATATAATCCTTGGTTAATCCGACTGCCCGGTTGATAATACGGTCACATCTCTTGGTTTGAGATTGCTCATAGTTGCCGAACTTTTCAATATTCAGGCCTAACGTCTATTTTCGCTACTGAAGCCATATAAGACGTTCACATAACGCAGTTTAAACTAGAATCCAACCTCAGGGCTACCAAATGTCCCGATTTTCTCGGGACAGTCTTCTATTTTTTATCCTATTTCTGCCTTTTTAATCTGAAACCGGGACGAGTAGATGCATATTAATTCCAACAGTTATACCTTAATGCGATGACTACTCTGTGCTGCTGGTAAAGAAAATCAAAGGAGACTAAAAGCAAGCTATAGTTTATTATACTGTATCCAAAGTACACCTACCACAACAATAGGTTACTTTTGAGAGTTGAGTATGCGAGTTTGGCATAGGAGACCCAGTTTCGATTCCCGGTGCGAACTTATGCTTTCGGAAAATTAGTGTAAGTACCAACCAAATTTTCGAACTTCAGATGGCACTTCAAGATAACTCTCTCTCTTCTCAAACGTGTCAGTTCGAAGTCCGATTTCGGACCGAAACGAGCTACTATGGAATAATTTATGTGGCAGGGGCATTTTTCGTTAATATAGTATTTTCGCTCTAAGCAGCTTAGAAGTAGCTGATGTAATGAATTAATATCTAATGAGAGTTTTCTTTTTTCCCTGAAAATTTCTTTCGTAAGTTTCTCTTTTCTTTTTGTCTTCTTCGTTTATCTTTCATTTTAATCTTTCTTGCATTTATATTATAGGAAATTTTTCATTATGTATTATTTTTTTGGGGGGACAGCACAGACTTATTTTTTTAATACATAAAGATAAATAATTGTTTTCTGCTGTTAAGTGCTCTATTATTATTATTATTATTATTATTATTATTATTATTATTATTATTATTATTATTATTATTATCTCTTTTTAGTGCTTTGTTGAAGTTGGTTAATATTGTTTTTTTTTAAGTTTTTATCAATGATTTTTCTCCTCCTCCCTCTAGCATAAAATTCCAATGAGCCACATGGGGGGGGGGGCACGGTGGCTCAGTGGTAGAACGCTTACCTCTCGTGAGCGAGATTCACTGTGGACAATATCGTGTCCGTAGTATTTCTGCAGGTACTCCCGTTTCCTTTCACAATTTCATTCTACCAGTTCTTCCATCGTCTTTCACTTGCCTTAATCGTCGCCTCCCTTAGCCTAAAGGACATAATTGTGTTACGTTAAACGGAAAGATTTCATTTCATTTCTATGACTCACCTGCATCATAACCCTCTTGTAGGTATGTATTTCTGGTTTGTAGGATCTGTGTGCATAGATCTGAAGTCACTTAGTTGTCTTTTATAATATTGTTACAAATTTTAATTTACTTATTTTTGAAAACTAATTTATATAAAATTCAGCCTGCACTAAGTAAGTTGCTTCTTTATGTCAATATTTAGAAGTAGTCAGAGAAATATAAATTAACAAATACCTTTTCTTTTTAAGGGAAAATAAGATCGGAAAGAACCCATACTAATTTTAAGTAATTATGGTAAACATAGTTAACATTTAGCTCGATCTCCTAAAGGAGTTTCAAATGCCATTCCAGAACAATTTAAATTAAATTTTCTGAAATGGGAATATACATACTGTAATTCATTACGAAAAAACAAGTCATGGAGTCATGTTCAAAAACTTTACTTCCCATAAGCTCTATCTTTAACATAAACCTCCCGTCGAAGAACACCCTCAATACTGTTTATTGAACATAAATTTTGCAGTAAAAAGAATCTTAATGAGTCGTATAGTATGGTGCAGTACCTATAGTGTGCTATGAGTGTAAGATAATAAATCTAGACTTTGCTTTATTTCAAATTCTACTATATTATCCTATACCAACTCATATTCAGTAAGATTTTTCTCATGGCTTATGTCTCTCATTTTATTCATTTTATGACCATTAAGTAGAAAACTATAGCATAACAAAGATTTTTCTTATATAAGACTATCAACAAAAAGGTAAATTCTATTTGGTATGCAACTAAATTTGCATGTACTTTATTATGGAAAGCTATTTAAAAAGTAATGGCCTATTGTTTATAAAATAGCTCCGATTAAATAATATAATATAAATAATTCAATTTTTGTAGCGTTTGGCAGCTAGTAGAACTGAAACTAAGGCCTATAATGCCTCTTATTTGAGATAAACAATATGGAAAAATGATTGGCCAATTACTTTCAAGAATTAGTTGATATCTAGTTTCGGCCAATCAGAAGCAAGTATTTGTTGCTGTTTAGAGCTACTTTGGCGAGTAAACTAAAAGTCAACGATTTCTTGCATGCAATAGGCCAGATATTCCTCCACATTTTAAATTAGAACTGATCTATAAATTACGTAGAACTCTAATGGCTTTCCACTATGACATGTACACCATTTACTCTGAATTTCAAACGTAATTTACTGTCCTTGGTGTTAGTAACGTAAGGGAAATATGTATAGCCCATTATAGGTATTGCATCATAGTGTACGACTCCTTAGGATTGCTTTTACTTGGAATCTAACGTTACAACTAATAGTTTAGCGAGTGGTTTTCTTCGAAACAAACGCATTTCTTCAAGTTCGATATTTTAATACTCCTTGAAAAATAACCTTCCACAAAAATACCATCCTTATTACAACAAAGTACATTCAACTTGTGTAATTCAGGATTAATCGAATGGAATCGAATCGAGCCTAACAGTTGCACACGGCCGCAAATAACATGTCTATCTAAAGAACTTTTGGACACAACTATCAATAGCCGCATCTGAAGCCCATTGAACAGGTTTTTTTTTTCTCCATGGGCGCAAATCACACTCAACCGTACACTAAGGCTGATTATCAAGATAAACATTGAATATATTTCTAATACTGGAATATACTCTGAAGAAAGTATGTCAATCATACTCAATAATTTGGAGCGAGACACGGCTGTTTCAGTGTAGGGCGTTTTGAGTAAGACATTTCGATATAAGGACGTGAAGCTGGTGTGAAGCTGGTTTGGTGTAAAGTTTCGGTGTGTTCAAGTATAAAATCACAAAATTCAAAATCCTTTTTTTTTTTAAATCAAGTTTTATTTTATATTTTCTATGTGAACTAATTCTCCCTTTTTCTCATTACGAGTATATAATTAATGCTCTCAAATATCTTTTATAACGAAACATCCCTTACAACCAAACAATCTCACACCAAAACGTTCTAGATTCCATTTGGAGTATATTGTAATAGAATCAATATGCATAAGAAAAGAAAAAAAGAAGAAATTCAACATACATTGCTAGACTACTAATGTAAAGGGTGTCTTCCCACTTGCGACAGTCCTATTAGAGACAGGAACTGTTACCTGTCCTATGAGCGACCGATTCGATGTATTAACTGCCCTATGAGTCACCGATTCGTTCATACTAAGATAATGGAAGAAGATAAGGTTCTCTCTTCTTTAACTTGTTTTATGCTAGTGTGATTAAAACCTAACAAAATGTACTATGAAAAATTTCGCTCTACCTGAATTTAATACGTGAGAATGCTCTCATTATATTAACAATCTTTTATACGTTTTTTCTAATATTATATTTTTGAATTTATTTATATGAATACATTGACTCTATCAAAAGGAAAACTAACTAAATATTTAGAGTAGCTCCGTCTTTGTTTATGATTCTAATATAATTAAAATTTTCATGTTAAAATGATACGGAGCATAAGTTTAGATTGAATATGTTTATGGCATAAGAAAGAAAGCAGAAAGAGGTATGGGCGTCCGAAGAAATTTTCTAGGGAGGGGCATCTCCATGTTTGCCGTATCACGTCTGGTATATCTGGTATTTAATATGCGTGGTTTGCCATATTACGTATACATTTTTGTGAGCCTGGGGGGCGACCCCTGCCTTCCCATCGGGTGCCCATGGAAAAAGTGTTCACCATTTGAGGATATTAAAGAAATCTAAAAACACGGTGTATTCGAAGAAATTATTACACAAGTTACAAATCTCTCGCAGGATTTTACAGTTCGTCTAGTTATATATTTGACGAACAGTATCACTGGCACGTACATATTTCATACTAAGGTTGTTCGGGTGCTAATAACGCCAGAGGCAAACATGTTTTACGAGATGGAATCATGTCATCTTCCATCATATCAATGTAAATGAATCGGTCGCTCATAGGACAGATAACAGTTCCTGTCGCTAATAGGACTGTCGCTTCTGGGACTAATTCAATGTAAAGCAAAACATGACGTATGCAGAGACCAACACATATTCATTCAGGGATGTAGACAGCAAGTTGTTCTATAGGGGGACATGACCCAATATGTTACTAACGAAGAAAAATGAAATGAAATGAGTTTTACGTCCCACGATTATGCCGGGTAGGCTAAAGGAGACTGTGATGATGAGATATGAAAGAAATGGTGGAATGAAGAAAGTGGGAGGAAACGGGAAAACCCCGAGGAAACCCACGCACACGGTGTTTGTCCACTACAAAGTTCACTTGGAGGGGGCTGGGATCGAACACGAAGAAAAAAGAATGTTATATTTCAACTCTGACTAACTTCATTAGTTATTGGAAAACTGTTAAGAAAACAAAATTACATCAAAGAAAACAAAAAATACAAATATGTCTACAAGTTTCATTTTAATGTCGTGAATAGACATTCCACCAATCAGAGATAAGGATTTGTTTACATTTTTCAATTTTGTACAATCACAAACAAGCTTATATTTACATCTTTCAAATGGAGATTATTTTACTGTTGAAAAGTATGTTTTTTCTCAATGGTAAAATATTACATATTATGACACTTACATTCCACACAACTGAAGAGTTTTTGTATACAACACCTTACATGTGCTCATAGTAATAATTGTTATTTAGACTACGGACAGAGATCCGTAAATTAACCATACAATAAAAGAATGGTTGTCCGTAATTTCTTATATAATATGCAACTTAATCTGTTAGGTTCTGTTGTTCCAATTTATATATTTATGTTACTATTATTCTTAATATTTCAATCCTTTTCGGATCCAACATTGTATATCCACGTCCCACATATCCTCGGTGCTGGACAGGACGCTAAACTGCAAATGAACCAACCTACTCAGAGTTGAATGAAAATTGTAAACAACAAGCTCTTCGCAGTAGATTAAGCGGTATGTTTTCTGAGTACATGTGGAAGATTAATAGCTGTTTGAAATATAAACATATAATAATAATAATAATAATAATAATAATAATAATAATAATAATAATAATAATAATAATAATAATAATAATAATAATAATAATAATAATAATAATAATAAAAATAATAATAATAATAATAAAGAAGTGTCCAGATGTTGCTAAGAGATAGGTGTTGCATAGGGCCGAAGATCCGACCAGACACTAATTTGCTTGAACAACGTTCCGGTGCGTCCAGCCTACCGTATTTTAACTCTTGCTATTGTGGCTGAAGTTTCACGTTGAATTAAATTGCCAATAATTGGCATGCTTTCTTTATTTCCTATCATTCAGCTGGTAAGTTTAAGTTTCAGAAACATGAAACGATTTCGCGCTTTGAAAACATGGTAGACTTATCTTACAAAGAAAATCGAATGTGCTAAAAAGAATTAAGGAAATTGTAGAGTGGAAATATGAATATCAAAGTTAAGCGAAGATTTCGTGCTGATATTCTTGCCTGATCCGTATATTTCAACAGCAACTAAGAATAGGATAGAAAAGAAGGTGATAGAGATATTTTTTATTGGAATCAACCCAATTAAATAAATAAATAAATAAATAAATAAGTTTAAACTAAACAAAAATTCTGCTTTTTACGCTTTGATGCAAAAAGTATATTTTAACGACTAAGATTAAACAGAAGGTGTATAGCGTATACCGCCTACAGCCCTATATGTAAGTACATGGAAAGGTCAATATTTTTATATTATTATTATTATTATTATTATTATTATTATTATTATTATTATTGTTATTATTATTATTATTATTAGAGCTATATATAACATTTGGAAAAGATTCCTTTAAGCTCTGAAAGGAGCTTCAAGTAGATATCTCATATACGAAATATGTCCAAAATGACTAGAAATAGACTTGATTTCCTCGTGCACTGAACGCATTATATTGAAGTATTACTGTTCAACATAAGTTTCGTTTAAACAAAAGCTTTACTTTGACCTTATTATACACAAGTTGAATGAGATATATCATATACTGCAAGGCATAAAATGTATTGTTACGTGTGCTTCATCGTATTTAAGGACTGGAAACCACTCCAACAATCTCTTGGCATACTAGTAATAAAATAAGATATAAATTTATGGTATTGATTGAAACAAATTCCGAATGTATCAAACAGCATCCTCCCTGTCCTCGTGCAAATAACTCGAATACTATTGTATACACCATCATCATGCTCATACTTGTGTATTTTTGTAAAACGTTTCTGTCAGCTTCTAACTCTCCCCTTTCTTCTCACTCTTCCGTCACTCACGAGAGATAAAAATATTTGAGTCAAACACTTTTAAATGGAGATATTTGTAAGCATTAACAACACCAGAAAGGTTAAGAAGGGCGAGTGCACCACGCCCCTCGTAGCTGTCCCACGGCTGGTTTCCCAGATATGTATTGTAATGTAGCTCTAGAAGTATACAATATCCTCTTTTGTATTTAGACAAATAACTAACACCCTCAAACTTCATTGTTTTACTGACCCCTCCCCCCTAGAAAAAAGAAATATGTAAATAAAGAGCAAGTATGCGTCGTCACTGTTTGTAACTACAGTATTATGGAAGTATACTGCTTGTAATTGTGAAGTGGACTGCAACAACTTGAAAACAATGGGAGGAGTAGAAGAGCCACAAAAAATAAATGGGCTTATCCATGTTAATAAATTGAAACTCTCTGTCGTATACTCAATATTACAGCATGCAATTGCTGCACTCATCTTCCAAAAACGTAAACTGTACTTTCTTGTTCAGTTTTATTTATATTAATATTTGAAACAAATTTGCGCTCGAGAGCATATATTTATCATTTACACAAACACGTTAAAAGCATGTTTGTGGTCAGTGGCGGCGTAAGGCAAACTGGGGCCCAGGGCCAGTGAAGTAGATCGGGGCCCCTTTTCGAGAAATCGTGATTTATAAACTTCTATTTTTGACATTCATTTACATAATCATTCTTTCTGTTTACTACTCCCCCCTTTCCCATTGGTGTGTGTGTTTAAACCACTTAATTTGGGATATATTAAATAAATTTGGGTGACATTCAGCATCCCTGTCTATTTTATTAACGCTAAGAACCGCCTTCAGGCTGGTATCTAAAAATAAAACCGGACCAGAGCTATCGTTACATATATTTTTTATTCATTTTTAAACAAGGGACACGATAGAAAAAGGGTTAGAGATACAAGTTTAACGGAAGCTACAAAGAATCCAAAATTTATCCTACATCTAAGTTATCCTAGTTTAAACGTGTACTGTAATTAGATAGAATAGTAGGAGTAATGCTCCTAATAATATATTTAGAGACAAATTTATGTGCAAAATGTAACAATGAGCTGATATTGAAAAAATCGCAAATAATGATATAACCGACGTATTTTTAAATGTAAGCTGTAAATGTAAGCAAGTTTTCTAGAATTTTCTTGTTCGGTTCTCGCCTTTGGTGTTCCTCCTGTACAATTTCTTATTTGGCTAAGTTTATTCATGGTTTCTTACCTGTCTGAGTTTACACTACATCGGTTTCATTTAATTAGATTTTATTCCTGCAATTAGCCCCATTCACTTTAACATTCGGTTTCTCTCCAGTGATCACACACGATACTTAAACTTTTTTATTTTTTATTTTTATTTATTTATTTATTTATTTATTTATTTTTACCGAAGTATCAGTAAATAATGGCTAGAATAGATTTCTCCCCTGCCTGCCATCATTTATCTTTTACTAGGTTTCTCTTCAGTGATAATATACGATCTATTTAGTCCCACTGCTTTTGCCGAAATATCAGTGAATAGTTAAGCACTGTATGTTTCTCTCCTGCTTGTCTTTTTTACTATTGTTTCCATATTTCACACTTGTATTATGATTACATCATTTTGTGTTTAATAATTCACTCATATTTATATTCTGTCACACTGAGAAAAAAACATGTAGGTGGCATACTTAAAAACGTAGGTTACATTCGTAATTCCTGTAGTTTCTGGACTTAACGTACAACCGTATATAACATCCTGCAGCAAACGTATAACTGAAAAAGTATGTATTATACGTACTGTCTGCATAAGTGCAATGACGTCATTCGTGTGACGTCATCTGCAGTAACAAGTATATACGGAGGTGATATCTAGCTTTGTGACGTCAGGATCGTATGTAGCATGTCGGTTAATAATGACGACACTCACTGACTATCAGGACGGAGCATAATTTCAAGAAGTATGCAATATACGTTCTGTACGTATGTTTCTTGCGTTCAATCCCGAGACAGCATCTATAATGTACTTGTGCCCCGTACGTACGACTAGATACAGTATACGTATTGTACGTATGTATTATACAGATTTTCCTTATGTCGCACACAGCTTGTCCCGATACAGCATACAGAATATCCGTATGCACCATACAGAGTGCACATATGTAGCTTATAGACTGTCTGCATGCAGCATATAGATTATACGTATGTCCCGTACAGGTTGGCCATATGTAATGTATGGATTGGATGTATGTAGCTTATAGATTGTCCATATGAAATATACGGATTTTACCTGTATCGCATACATATTGCCTTGTTGTAATATATGGATTGGACATATTCAGGATCTAGATTGTACGTATAGTGCACCATTATTGAAGTGCTACAACATACTGCAAAATGCATGATACATTCTTACTGTAATGTTGTCGCATATTGTTTTTCTCTGTATGGAAACAAAAATAGTTTAAAATATGGTTGATCTCCTTTGTGCCAATAATAATAAAATTAACAATACTACACTTTTCAAATCTTAGTTTGGAGCAGTGAAACTGTCAAAAGAAATGTATTTACCTGCAGGGTGTCCTGTAAGTTTGGGCTTCCTGCTAATTCGTTGGAAAGCTACTGCAAAGCCAAGTGTTGAAAAGTGACACAAGCGTTAAGTAGTAGGTGAGCCTGAACTTTTCCACCCGAAAGGAAGAATGTTAACGGTACTTTACGTAATAATGATGTTCTAACATGGTCCTTTAATGGATGTTGCCAGAGGTGGCGTGTATGTCATTATGGGTTGATGACCTGCTTACGTGTGTTAGAAAGTTGTTATATTTTTGTTTTTAGTTGTGCTGACATGGAAAGGTCATGTGGTCTTTTTTGAGTGTGTATGCGTGTCTCTAGAGACTCTATACTGGTTATTTTTAAAATTAATAATGGAAATTTGAATTGGTTTGATTTGAATTAAATCCATATTTTTATTGGTTCATTTGCTTAGCAAATTCAAAAGAGAAACTTGTTTCGAACAATATGTGAGAGAGAATAAAAGATTACACGAACAATATGTGAGAGAGAATAAAAGATTACACGAACAATATGTGAGAGAGAATAAAAGATTACACGAGCAATATGTGAGAGAGAATAAAAAGATATTTTCCTAATATATTTTATGGATTGATTTCTATTTTTATTGGTGGAAACCATTTTATTAGAAGGTGAGAACACTTATAATGTGTGTGATACGCACTGGGATCGAACCTGGGGCCCTTAGCACCAGAGATGAATGCTGTATTGTACTGGAATTGAACCCCTGGTCCTTAGCAACAGAGGTGAACAATGCAATGTATTGAGAATGAGCCTGGAACCCCCAAGCACCAGAGATGAACGCTGCATTGTACTGAAAATGACCCTGGTAACCTTAGCACCAGAGGTGAATGGTGCATTGTACGGGGATTAAACCCGGAACCCTTAACACTAGTGATGAACGCTGCATTGTACTGAAAATGAACTTGGGACCCCCAAGCACCAGAGGTGATTGTTGTATTGTACTGAAAATGAACCTGCTACCCTTAACATTATTGGTGAACGGTGCATTGTACTGGAATTGAACCAGTGGTCCTTAGCACCAGAGATGAATGCTGTATTGTATGGGGACCCTTACCACCAGAGGTGAATGTTGTATTGTACGGGGAATGAATATGGGATCTTTAGTAACAGTGGTGAATGCTGTATTGTACGGGGAGTGAACCCGGGACCCCCAAGCACCGTCGATGTATATTGTATTGTACTGAGAATTATTGCAATTCTCACATGTAAATTGGCGAGAAAAAAAAACATATGGGAAATACGGAGTGTGTGTATGTATGATTGAATGGATTATTTATTCATCGTTTTATTGATTTGTTTATTATAGTTAACTTCGTGTTTACAGCCAAGTTTGAAATACGGAGCGAGTGAATTGTTCTTCCGTCTCTGAGAGAAGGCTGTCTTAGAATGAACAGCGTTTTATTTTTGTAAATTCCATTATTTCCGGGTCGTTGCCTTACACGCTTTCTTCTTGCTTCCGTTAGAACTATGACTTGTGACACGCATGTATAGAGTGTCAATGCACTTTCTAATTTTATTTCCGCTTGTACTGGAATAACCTTAGACACTTTCTCCCTTGTTTGTTGGAACTTTGACTGATGACATACTGAAATATTTTTCCATTAACTATGATTGTCACTACGATACTTATCGGCAGTGATGAAGAAGACAGATAGAAATTTTATGTTTCTTCCCCCTTTAGAAGATGTATTTTTGTGGCAATATCTGATTTTTGGCAGAATATCTAATATGTGATGAACATGTAAGCATTTTTCCTTAATTAGATGAAAACCGTATATAGCCTGTCCTGAATGTTGATCGTTCGATACCCTGTCTGAATGAGATTTCTCCAGCGGTTGACGAACTTGAAAATAAGAAATTTTTAGATTTTTCGCTGTGGTAATGAATGAATAAACGATGTTAGCGGATATGATGACCTTATTTATTTATTTATAATTAATGAAATCGGGTTGAAAACCAGGTGAAAACATGATGCTTGGGGGAGGGACATAATGAAATCCTTATATATATATACAGTATTAAAATAAAGTTTGTTATTATTGTTTTTACACCGTTTCATAGTGTGTGTGTGTGTTGATCTTTTGTGTGTTGAACTTTTTGTGAGTGATTTAACAGAACGAACTCTGATTTTTAAGGTGAGAACTTTTTAAATGTCATGTATTATTCACTTAATTATAATAATGAGTTTTTTGAATAATTATTGAAAAACTACACGAGTTGCTTCTGAGAAACATTATCCGGGAAATAAACCTACGACCATTTTTTGTAATCATGCAAGAGGATAAGCTTTGCGATATACTGAAAACGCTTGAAATGTAATTGCGATTTTCGATTACTAAAGTTATTATTATTATTATTATTATTATTATTATTATTATTATTATTATTATTATTATTTTTACGGATCGTATGTTATACTCTGAACAAATTTATTTGTGATTATTTTATTCGTTCGTGTTATTTTATTTTATTGGTTCGTGTTATTTAAAATAACACTCGTTTTAAAATAAGAAGCTCAGAACACTTGTAGTGTGATTATTTTACGGATCGCTTGGTGTACAAGCTCAGAACACTTGTAGTGTGAACCTACAAATAAAAGACGGACCATTTACTTGTAGAGTTTTATTTGCTTAATTATAGGATGCTTAATTACAATATGTTTGATTCATTTGTTACGATTTTTTAACTGTTATATCGATTACTTTAAAATCAGTTATACCTAATATATATATATATATGTATGTTGTACAGATGGGACTTGAACTGTTTAAGTAAGCTCATTTGCCAATAGATGGCATAAAAGTACGCTTTGGTAACACAACTGATAATCTTTTTAGGAACGCAAATGTTTGAACTAAGACGAGTATTTGCAGAAAGAAAGAAATGTTTTAGTCTTGGGGGGAGCGCTTTTCCCCTAACATTATTGTGTTTTAATAGTAAATATTACTGAATGTTAGTTATTTGCGTGGGTGCTAGCAACATAGCGCAAACAATAGCTTTAATGTTAAGAAAGAAAATTTACGGAACCCCTTAAGTACATTGGTTATTGAACACTGTCTTTTGACTTGAAAACCTGTTGTATATCCGCGAAGCAAAAGGAAAATTACGTAGCTATAACTGGCGGGGCCCATTAGTTATAGGCGATTCTAGATTTTAACAGTATTATCTTATAGCAAAAAGAGAATTATGTACGTCTATTTGTAGTATATTTTTACAAGTAACGGGGAGCCCTTCCCCCATAGTTATGGGTTCCTCTAGATTTTAGCAGTATTGTATTACAATGAAGCGAATTGAAATGATGTCCCTCCAACTAAGTAGCTTTTGCCTCCTAGATAGAGCCCATGTCCCTCAACGAGGATGTTTTGCCTCTCAGATAGACCAACATAGATTTAAACAGTATTATAGCAAAAAAAATGAAATTATGTAGTCCTATTTGTACTATATCCCTCCAACTAAGTGGTTTTTGCCTGTCAGATAGATTGCCTAAATTTACCAGTATTATAGCAAAAGAGAATTACGTACGACTATTTGTAGTATATTTTTACAAGTAACGGGGGCCCTTCCCCCCTTAGTTATGGGTTCCTCTAGATTTAAACAGTATTGTATTACAAGGAAATTATGTAGTCCTATTTGCAGTATAACTGGCGGGTCCCAGTCACAGGATTACTTAGAAATGTTTGAGTCCCCACAATTATGCCGGCTAGGCTAAAGGAGACGGTGATTATTTTTTGGGTCGTTTCTTATTTTTATATTCTCCTAATAAATTAGTCGGAGCAACTTATTTTACGGATCGATTTCTATGAAATCTCATAAAGAGAAACTTGTTTCGAAAATATTTTAAAAATTGCGAACTAGCAAAATAAATCGTTTGCTGTGCAAACTCGTTGTTAAAAATAAGGTGTTTGAACTAAATATGGGAGCTAAAATAAGCTCTTAAAAGTATATAGGAAGTGGGAGGAAACGGGAGAACCCCCGAGAAATTTTCATATGTACGATGTTTGTCCGCCACAATTTATATAAAAAAAATAAATCCAAACAATGTTTGTCATGAAAATGTTGAAATATTTGGTGTGAACCCGGGATCCCCAAACACCAGAGGTGAACGCTTTACCACCGAGCCACCGCGGTCCCCAGGCTTACTTAGATTTAAAGAGTATTATATTATAGCAAAAAGAGAATTATGTGTTTTACCATATACATTGACATGTGTTAAAGTTCCCCATTAGTTAGTTCTTACAATTACGGGTTTTTCTGAATAGGTAATAACATAATGATGATAATTATGTTCAACTGAAGGGTTATATGTGTTGGTGGGTCCCCCTTAGGGATTTGTAATATAATGAACTTTTGGTGGTTTACTGATAGAAGAAGAATCAACTATGCCCTCACAAATTATGTTTTATTAACAGAACACAACTGCGAGAAGGGTACTTATTTAATGCTATCAGTAGTATTTAATGGCTAAAAGAGAAATATATATCATACTGTGCCTTTAAAATATAAATATATATTCAGGACTAATAATAAATACGTCAACACGATGCACGGAGGTAAACTAAACTAAACTTAATTTAAAAGTTTTCCGACAGATGTCACTGTTAGTGGTGGGAGGGGGAGAACACTTGATAGAACATGATATAACATGTGTTTGATGTGTACGCTTATCATTTTTTCTTACGTCGGCGTGCGTTAAAGATCACAGAGAAAGCTTTCCTGATTATTTAACCTATTTTAATAGTATTAAATAAAGTATACAGGATTACCACTATATTTATTGAGACCTGTTTTATTACAGATATTGAAGCTGTGCTAAGCGTTGTGGTGCTAGCAATTAATTAAAAAAAGTACCGCCTATTCCAGCTGAGATTTCTTCTTTTTCTTTTTTGTGGATTGTGAACGGAGAACTAAACCTTGAAACGTATGTATTTCTTATGGTTATGATTTTTTTTTAAAAAAAGAAAGAAATTATATAGTTTTTAATTGTACTTGACTTGTATTTAACCAATATTAATGAACAAAGAGAGACTCTCTCTCTCTCTCTCTCTCTCTCTCTCTGTGTGTGTGTGTGTGTGTGTATGTGTGTGTGTGTGTGTGTGTGTGTGTGTGTGTGTGTGTGTGGATATTTTTTAATAGAATAGTTTATAATTTAAGTGAATATATTTACTGATTTTTCATAAAGTAACTTGATTGATTTCTATTTACATATCAATAATTAACTAAAGATGATTATTTTTTCTTTTATATGATATTATTATGTGAGCGTTGCTTAAAAGATGTATTTATTTGATCTTTTTTTTTATTAAAGTGGTGTTGATTACTCAAAATAGTTTTTTCTTTGTTTTTTATTTTTTAGATGGATTTCTTTTGCCCGACTGAAGAATTTAACATGATTGATGAGATCTACCTGCAAGAGGTCTTGCGCGGTCTCAACGAGTACCCTAGGGTTTTTAGTACGTGGAAAGCCATCATGGAATTAAGCAGACTTGGCCATAGGGGAACCGTGAGATGCGAAGCCATATTGCGGACCCTTCGTGTCTTTGAAGGTAATGATATACTACTTCTCCAGCACTGTGTAAGCAGCGCTGACGTACTGGATTTGTTTGTGTACGGTTTTTTCCGTAGTAAAGAATCATATGAATTGGCTCTAGATAAAGTTATGTATTTATTAGCTTGTGGGGAAGGTCAGGTAGATAGGATAAATGATACAGAGTTATCTGAGTTTTTTGATTTTGGCTCGCGATTTGTTTTGGAACCATGCTTAATCCCATCTGAAAATAATAATGCCATAGTCATGACTCCTCAAGAAACTCATAACTTGAGTCCTAATAATTTATATTTGTTATCAAATGAAGATTTAGCTTTCCTAAATGATAAAGCAGATGGGATTGGCAATTTAAATTCCGTTGAATTACCAATTGAAGAAGAAATGAGGAGATTGGTTGAAAATGAGGACAATGCTGTGGTTATACCCACGCAACAGGTCCAGGGAGAAAATCCTGTATACAATACAACTCAATATTGTGTACAGGATAATCATGACTATGGGAACCAATTGATTTTTTCTCCTCAACCTGGACCGTCATCTGCTAGTGTCCCACCAATGGTTGGACATGGCAACATAAATAAGAATAGTGCAAGTAGTACTACTGGTAGTCATAATAGTGGTAGTACAAGTGGTAGTAGTAGTGATAATAGTCATGGCGGGGATAATCAAAGCAGTAGTAATTTCGAAGTTGTAAGACAAAGCAGACAAAGGTTTCGTAAGTTTCATCTTACGGGCCATGAAATTGTCGTCAGACCTGTGGGTGATGAAAGGAATATTAATAACCCAGAGGCCTATATCGAAAGTTTAATTGATTTTGCGTTGGAACATGTGATCTCCAATGCACGCCCCATGGACTACATTGGTTTATACGTTGAAAGTAGTAATAGTACTAATAACAAACCAGTGTATGTGCCGTTTAGAAGAAAGGACAATTTCACTGCTAGAACAGTCCTCACTTCAATCGAACGAGTACTAAATTCGAATGAAGTGTTCCTTTTAGGGGAAGAAGTATTGTTTCGATTCCATATAGCAGAGAATTTGCACGGACAAGGAAGACCTAATGCAATGAGTGCTGTCCAAAAATATTGCAAATACCAAGATTACTTGGAAAAGCGATTAATTCGCATTGAAAATAAGAATATGTACTGCCTCCCCATGGCCATAATATATGGAATAACAAAACATACCGCAAGTAGTAAAGTTTTGTATAATTTAAAAACAAGAGACTATGATAGTTGGATTCTTAAAGCAGAAGTTCTCTGCGAAATGGCAGGAGTTAACGTTCAAAGTAAACAAGGTTGTGACATCTCTGATTTGGACCTCTTTCAAGCATATTTGAAAGGGGAATATCAAATCGTTGTTTATGAGGAGGTTGAAAAGAATAATCGGGAATATATAGTACGGTACCCGGGAGAACACGCAGAAAATAAGATTTTTATCCTATATCAAAGAGGTAACACTATTGGCCATTTCGAACCAATTCGCAATATTAGAAGTTTTCTCAAGGCACGGAAGTATTGTTATTATTGTTTGGAAGTTTATGGTGAAAGATATTGGGTACATAAGTGTAAAACTCGTTGTACTTTTTGCGAACATACTCACGAACGGGACTATACTGCAAACAGAATTAAATGTAATGCATGCAATAGAGAGTTTGCTGAGGGTATTTGTTTTGACAGCCATCTGACATGTAATAAAGCGGCTAAATCCGTGTGTGATAATGTAAAGCTCTGCATCGATTGTGGTATCATCTTTGATAAGAGGGGGCGAAAATCTGAACACGTGTGTGGTGAACATTTTTGTTCAACATGCCGCGCGTATGTTGATACAAATCATACATGTTTTGTTCAGAGACAGCAACCTATTCATACGAAAAGGTTTATGTACATTACCTATGATGTAGAGACGATGTTGAAGGCGCCGAATGAGCGCGGTGAAAGGGAACATGAAGTTGTACTGGTGTGTTGTCATCATGTATGTCACGTCTGTATAAGGAAATTTATCGATGAGCCTTGTAAAACGTGCGGTGACAATATTGGAAATCGTTCGTTTTCTTTTAAGACAATGACGGATTTTATTAACCACGTGTTAGTAAAACGTCCTGTCTTTCAGAAAATCCTGGTGATCGCTCATAATGCATCCAGATACGATGGTCTCTTCTGTCTTAGAACTCTAATAGATGACCAGCATATTGTACCTAGTGTTCTTATTCAGGGTCAAAAGATTTTTAATATTAACATAGGTAACCGTATCTTTTTTCGCGACTTTTTCCTCTATATTGGTGCTAAATTATCCAAATTACCGAAAACGTTAGGCCTTAGTCAAAATTTGAAGAAGGGAGATTTCCCATATTTGTTTAATACTGAAGAGAATCAAAATTATGTCGGTCCCTACCCTCCGCTTAAGTACTATGACCCTGAGGGACGAAGCACAGAAGAAAGAAAACAACTGGAGGCCTGGCACCAA
The DNA here is from genome assembly GCF_964235325.1 of Thermobia domestica. Lineage (NCBI taxonomy): Eukaryota > Metazoa > Arthropoda > Insecta > Zygentoma > Lepismatidae > Thermobia > Thermobia domestica. Next base: position 293,179,897 of record NC_137456.1, on the reverse strand, counting down.
GAACGTGCGGAAAGTGGCGAGGAGTTTAACCTGCAGAAGGATATGTTGGCTTATTGTAAAAATGATGTTAGAATTCTAACAGAAGCGGTCATCAAATTTAGCGATATTATTGAAGAGAAAACGGAGGGTTTGCAATGTTTCATAACATCATCAACCATTGCAAGTCTTGCAATGCGTACATATCGTACCTTGCACTTACCGGAAAATACTATTCCTATCATTCCCGCGTTGGGATTCCATCATAAGACCAAGTATAGTACAAAAGCTATGCAATGGCTTATGTATATGGAAGACCAATTAGGGATAGAAATCCAGCATGCTAGGAGAGGTGGGGAAAAGTATATTGGTAGGTACAAGGTCGATGGATGGCACGAAGGACTCAACGCTGCCTTCGAGTATTACGGATGTTTTTTCCACGCCTGCCGCCATTGTTTTCCCTTTAACCGTGACGCGGTTTTGCACGATGCACAAGATTCGTACAATACGATGGAAAAACGATATGAGCAAACCATGCGCCGCCGTAAGTACCTGAAAAGTATAGGTGTAAACCTATATGAAATATGGGAATGTTCTTGGGATAATAAGATAAAGACGGACAAGGAAGTGCAAAAGTTTGTTCAAGAACGTTGTACTAATCTACCTGATTTTCTTATTCCTAAGAACTGTTACAACGGTGGTCGCACGGAGGTCTTTCGTTCTTACGTCAATTGTACGAATGATGAGCGTATATCTTATGCCGATGTAACGAGCCTTTACCCATGGGTAATGGCACGTAAACCTATGCCGGTTAAATCACCTAAGATTCACACGGGACCGGACTTTCCAGATGTGGAAAGTATTCACGGTGTAGTCAAATGCACAATTGTCCCTGCAAAGGACCTCTATTTTCCGATCTTACCATACGTTGCGGGAGGTCGATTACTTTTCGGCCTTTGCCGCACATGTATGGAAGAAGAAAACACTAATGAATGTACTCATAGTGATGCTGAGTGTGCTCTCACAGGAACATTTTGTACTCCAGAGTTACACCTTGCTCTTAAAAAAGGTTACAAAATAATCGATATACATGAGATATGGGAATTTGAACTCTTAGATCCTGAAGAGGGGAATTCAGGTGGGCTGTTCGGGACCTATGTGAATTCCTTCCTTCAGATGAAGCAGGAAGCCTCTGGTTTTCCTGCTTACTGTACCACTGAAGAAGACAAACATAAATATATCGAAGAATATTATGCACATGAAGGCATACGATTAAATTATGATAATATTAGGACGAACCCTGGATTGAGGCAATGTGCGAAACTATACCTCAATTCATTGTATGGAAAGTGGGGGCAACGCACAGATATGTCACAGAGTATAATTGTTAGTGATGAGGTCACATTTCTTAGGTATTTAACTACGGCAAGGTATGAAATTCAAAGTGTGATACCAATTGATGATGACCATCTCATTGTCACATACAGAGACATTGAAAACGAAAACGTTCCGTTAGCGTTTTCTAATGTGATACTAGCCGCATTTATTACTTCGTGGGCTAGACTTAGACTTTACGAACTACTGACGACTGTAGGACCTGACAGAGCCATTTACTGTGACACTGACAGTATCATGTATCTACAGAAAAAAGATGAGGAACCCTTGTTACCGCTCGGAAACTATTTGGGTGATCTTACAAATGAAATTCCTGAAGGTTGGGAGTTTACAACCTTTATTGGTCTTGGCTGTAAAAACTACGCAATGCGGCTAACAAATGCCCAAGGGGATGTTCGCGATATATTCAAAATTAGGGGGATAACACTAAACGATAGAACCTCTCAAAAAATTAACTTTGAGAGTTTCTATAAATTAGTGTCTGGACAATTAGAGTCCACAGTAATAGAAAACCCAAACAGTATCGTTCGTAGACCAGGGTTCCGTATCTTTAGCTGTAGAGAAACAAAGACACACCGTGAGGTCAACAAAAAACGAAAACGTATTGACGAACCTGACGTAACTGACGATGAACAAGTACAAAAACGTGCAAGTGTACCTTACGGTTATAGACCCACGAATGAATGAATGTGAGTTGTATGAATGTCTCTTTTTTTTAAACCGGCTCGTATGCACAGCATAACCGTTCTTAAAAATATTTAATTTATTCCTAATTTATTTTAATTTATTCATAATTTATTTTAATTTATTCATAATTTATTTTTTTTATTTCAAGCTTTAATTTTATATCCCAGTATTTTTTTTTCATTTCAAGCTTTAATTTTATATCCCAGTGATTTTTTATCCGTTTCATTAGTATGTATACTCCGAACAATCAACGATTGTGAAAATATTAAAATTCACATGTTCGAAAATATGTGAATGTATGAGTGTGAGTGTGTATATAAAGCAGAGTCTCTATTGTTTGCATTCATTTGATTACAAGATGTTAAAGTTTCAACATCCCTCTACTATTTTAATTGCTGGTCCTTCAAGGGCTGGTAAAACTTGTTTTGTAAATCGGTTACTTAATGAATGTAATCAAATGTTTAGTATAAAATTTAATGATATTGTTTGGTGTTATGGCGCAGTAATACCAAAATTAGATACAAATGCAAAAATACGTTTTGTAGAGGGGATACCTGACATGAATAATTTTGAAATTAAAGAAAATTCATTATTAATACTTGATGATTTAATGTCGGAAACTAATGGCGATGTTGCTAATTTATTTACAAAGTATGCACATCATAAAAAGTTAACTGTAATATTTATTATTCAAAATTTATTTCTAAAAGGAAAACATGCACGTGATATTAGTTTAAATGCACATTATATTATAGTATTTAAAAATCCACGTGATAAATTACAAATACAATATTTAGCAAGGCAAATTATGCCTCGGTATAGTAAAGAAGTCGTGAGTGTGTTCGAAGAAGTAACACGGGAGCCTCACACTTATTTATTATTTGACTTGACACAAAAAACAAACGAGGCATTGCGAATACGTACAAATATTTTTCCGAATGAAATCATGCATGTGTACGCTAACGTAAAAGACATGCATACAGAAATTTTTGTTTAGTCTACATCAAGATGTTGAAGGTGAAACAACACTACAGCACGCTCCGTGCTCTGTGCAAATGCAAAAATGCAAAACGAAAACAAATTTTACAAAATGCTTCAGGGGATTTAATAAGAGCAATATCTCAAGTAGCTAAAAACACAATAAAAGGAAACATTCCTTTAAATTCTCGTCAGAAGCAACGTTTACGTAGACATAAAAAGATCTTACGTGCTCTATCTCAGCAGCGTACTGCATTAAATAAAAAGAAGAAGTTATTATTACAAAAAGGTGGTGCGCTTTTACCGTTAATCTTGGGACCACTTCTTGCAGCAGTAGGAAGTAGTATTTTCAGTCGTTAAATATGTCAGAATTAGGTAAAATGATTTTAGTTCCTGAAAATGCTGTACATGAAATTCAATCAAATCTTAAATCCATAGATTCACATCAGTCACGTTTAGATGAAGAAATGAATATTATCTTAAAACGCCGTGATCTTAGTGTACAACAAAAGTGGAAATTATATCAACAAGCTTTGCATCGTTATTTACAGTATACATCTTCTTCTTCACATAAGCCTATTACTTTACCTATCATTCAAGAAGAAGAAGAAGAAAAATTATCATCAAGTTCCAAACAAGATAGCAATACTTCTATTTTACCATTTGTATCAGACATTTTACAATCAGTACCGAAAACACTTCGTAGGAAAACAGATCTATTATTAAAACAGTTGACAAGTTCTGATAAAATTCAGTGGGATAAGTCTGGCATTGTACGTATTCAAGGAAAAACAATACCAGGTTCAAATATTATAGATTTAGTAAATGATGTTGTTCGTACAAGAAAATATTCAAGAAATCCTTTAGGTATTCATGAATTTAAAAATTTATTAGAAGATCTTAATGTTCCTAAAGAATTTATTGGTACACCTATTAGCACACCAGCATCAAAAGTAAATAGTAGTATTAGTAGTAGACAACGTATTCGTAAAGTAAGAAAATCTACTAGTCCTGCAGTAGTTGCTAATTTATTTAAACAGTGGAAAGAATATAGTATGTAAAAAAAATGACAAAATTATCAAAAATATATTATGATTATTCAAATCCTGATTCTTTATCAAGTATACAAACATTACAACGCAAAACAAAGTTATCTAAAAAGAAAATTAAAAATTGGTTAGCTTCTCAAGATGCTTATACATTACATGCACCAGCTCGTAAAGTTTTTGAACGTAAAAAGTATTATGTTAGTGCACCAAATGAAACATTACAAATGGATTTAGCAGATATGCAAAATATTGCAAAGTATAATAATAATTATAAATATATATTATGTTGTATTGATATTTTTTCACGTTATGCATATTGTGTTCCGTTAAAAACAAAGAAAGGTCCGGAACTGGTAAAAGCAATAACAAAAATTTTTAAAAATTTCAAGTTACCCGTGTTTAACGTACAAACAGATTTAGGCGGTGAATTTTATAATCGTCATGTAAAACAATTGTTTAAAGAATATAAAATTAATCATTATAGTGTTCATTCCGAAATTAAATGCGCATTAGCAGAACGTTTTATACGTACATTAAAAGAAAGATTGTATCGTTATTTTACTACAAAGAATACTTATCGTTATATTAATGTATTAAATCAAATTGTAAAAACTTATAATCATTCATACCATTCAAGTATTAAAATGGCACCTGCACAAGTAAATGATTCCAATGTGAATCAAGTGTGGGAAACATTATACGTAAATAAAAATAATAAAAAGAATATAACATGTAAATTTAATGAGGGTGATTATGTACGTGTTAGTAAGTATAAACATGTATTAGAAAAAGGATATTTACCTAAATGGTCACAAGAAATATTTATTGTTGACAAATGTATTAAGTCAGATCCTGTCACTTACAAATTAAAAGATTGGAACGGTGAAGAAATTAAAGGAATATTTTATGCACAAGAATTACAAAAAGTAATTATAAATTCAAAGAAAACATATCTCATTGAAAAAGTATTAAAACGTAAAAAAGGGTGGATGTATGTAAAATGGTTAGGATATCCATCAAGTATGAATTCGTGGATTAGATCAGATTCTATTCAGTCTGCAAAATGAATTCGAACTTTACACACGACTTTTACGTTACTCTTCCTTCAAATGCAAGTAGCAATCTTTTTGATAATAATACCACATCATCATTTCGAGTTAAATTGGCACAACCTATTGATTTAAGTGATGGGGAATGGGGTGTTGCATTAACACAAATTAATATTCCGTGGAGTTTTTACAATGTTGGTGAAAATGAAGAAATTATAATTACTAGTGTTATCGATGATAAAGTTGAACGCTACCATGTTCCAATAACACCGGGATATTATTCATCAATTGAATCAATTCTACAATTAACTCCTGAAAATGTTCGTATGTTACACTATTTACAAAATAAAAATCAAGTTGTTATTAAACATTCTTTAAAATTAGAAGATCAATGTATGATTGGTGTTACACCAGGTTTACAACAGATTTTTGGATTTATTAATGAAAATACGCTTGATGTTAAAAATGTTATATACACAAAAGTTAAAAATGTTGATTTAATATTAGCACGTGGAAAATTTCCATGTGATTTAGATTATAATATTCCCAATACAATTAATGTTTGCATTGATATTCTAAAACAACAACAAAATATAGGTCCATTAGTTCGAAAACTTAGTGTATATAATGTACAACACGGTCATGTAAAATCTTTTGTATTTCACACACCACATTATGTTAAAGTTGAAAAGAAATATTTTGATACAATAGAATTAAACTTAAAAGATGAACACGGGTTAAAATTACCATTTCGTTTTGGAACTTCAAACCTAACACTTCACTTTAAACGAAAATGATTTCTGAAAGTATTGATGATAGTTTTTACATTACATTAGTTTCAAATGCTAGTGCTGATGTATATCCTACAAATAGTCCAACACATTTTATTAATCAATTAAAAAATAATATTCGTTTATCAGAATCCGATTGGTATGTAGGATTAAGTGAAGTACATATTCCATTAACATGTTATAATGTTACCGCGGGTGAAAACGTTATATGGTACAAATTTAAAAATGCAGAACCTATGAAAAGTAAAATTCTTGTTGGATATTATCCATCAATTCATCATTTACTAGAAGAATTAAACGCAATATCGAGTTTTATAAGATTTAGTTTTTCAAATGTTGTACATGTTGAATGTGATGAACATGTAGAATCAATTACATTGTCGCCTACATTAGCTTTACAATTAGGTTTTTCTGAAAAATCAGATCTTGTAAAAGAATCTCATGGATTCAAACAACCATACATAGATATCGGATATCCACATCAAATTTTTATTTATACAGATATTATACAATATCAATTTTTAGGTGATACAAAAGCACCATTATTACGTATAGCAACAATCTCTGATATTAAATATGGAAAAGTTAAAACAATTACATTTGAAGATATTCATTATATGCCACTTGCAAAATTTTGTTTTAACACTATTGAAATACTATTAAAAGATCATGCAGGACGAAATTTGCCATTTCGTTCTGGGACACTGACCGTAACACTACATTTTAAACGCTCTCCGGCATCTTCTAAATAATAATAATAATAATAAAAATGAGAGCAAGACGTGTTACTTATCATCGTGGGCGCGGAATACCATATTTTTCAGGACCTGTATATCAAAGGGGACATGGTATAGGTAGTTTCTTTAAAGGATTATTTCGTTTTGCTTTACCATTTCTTAAACAAGGTGCAAAAACTGTAGGACGTCAAGCATTACAAACCGGTATGCAAGTTGCGGGTGATGTATTAGAAAATCGACCATTTAAAGAATCGGTTCGTGCACGTGTAAAAGAAGCTGGTAATAGTTTAAAGACAAAAGCAATTAATAAAGTTGGGCAGTTGCTAACTGGTAACGGCAAGAGACGGTCACGCAAGAGGAAAGCTCCTGCAATTGTAAAGTTTGGACCACCAACAAAACGTAAACATATACAGGACATCTTTTCATAATGGCGTTCCTAAATTCAAATAGTTTTGAATGTTGTACCAATGAATTTGATTTCTTTTCTATACCAATGACACAAACAGCTATTGAAGCAACTACAAATGCTGAATATCGTCCTATTTCCACATTAACCTCAGAAGGACCTATTGAATTTGTTATTCCGGGAGAAACAGGTGAATTTATTCATCCTGCATATCTATATCTTTATGTACGTTGTAAAATTACTAAAGCTGATGGTACAACTTTAGCTGACGATGATGTTGTCGCACCCGTAAATAATTTCTTACATTCTTTATTTAGTCAAATTGATATTTCGTTAAATGATAAATTAATTAGTTCTTCATCAGGATCTTATCCTTATCGTGCATACATTGAAACATTATTAAATTATTCTCATGATGCTTCTCAAACACATTTAGCATGTGCCATGTGGCATAAAGATACTGCAAAAAATTTTAATAAATTAGATAATACAAATGCTGGTTTTCAAAAACGTGCTAATATGGTGAAAAATAGTAAATCTTTTGAAATGTATGGACGTCTTCATACTGATATTGTAAGTTTAGATCGTATGCTTCCTAACAAAGTAAGTTTGCGTGTAAAACTACATCGTAGTAAAGATAATTTTTGCTTAATGTCTGCTGAAAATACAAGTTATAAAGTTGCACTTGAGGAAATTATTCTTCATGTACGACGTATTGATGTAGCTGCAGATTTAGCTATGCAATTAAATACACGAATGGGTTCGGAAACAGCCAAGTTACCTCTGACGAGAGTGGAAACAAGATCTTATACTATACCTGCACAAGTAAAGTCTTACAGCCTTGATAATCTTTTCCTGGGTAATGTTCCTAAAGGCCTGATTATTGGTTTCATCTCCAACACAGCCTTCAATGGGAAATCACATCTTAATCCCTTTGAATTTCAAAACTTTAACGTTAACAAACTGCAATTACAAGTCGGTTCAAAATCATTTCCTCCCAACCCCCTCACACCTGATTTTAATAATAATTTATACCTTCTAAGTTACTATACTTTGATTTCAGGTACTGGTATATATTATCAAAATTATTCACATACTGTTACTCTTGATGAGTATCCAAACGGATATGCTCTGTATGCATTTATTCTATCTCCAACAGGAACTTTAGATGATAACACGTGGGATGTAGTACGCGATTCCCCTGTAAATTTAAAAGTATCATTTTCAGAAACTTTAACTGAACCTGTTACATGTATTGTGTACGCACAATTCGATTCTTTAGCACAAGTAGACAAAGACAGAAATATTTATACTGATAACACCTTCTAATTTATTTAGTTGAGTACAATGCGGGTTGTTGTTCACTTCTCGGCGTATCATGATAACGAAGATGAGTTTATTATAAAAGAGCTAGCCATTGTAAATCCTGACGTTCCCTTTTTTCAAAATTGGGTTTTTAAACCACCATTTCCTTTAAATAACTTATCTGAGCCAATCATAAGCACAAACAAATATCTAGGTGAGAATGTGTATGGCATTACCTGGCACGAAGGGGATGTAGAATATTCACATCTTAAGGAAATTCTTCAAACATATTGTTCAATTACTACAACCATATACACATACGGAATAAATAGAAAGTGTTTTCTTCAAGAAATTCTTCAAAGAGAAGTTACAAATTTGGAAGAAATAAACTGTCCAAAGTATACTGCATTAAGTTTTCACGTTCATCGGTGTGCACATAATAAGCATCGTTTCGGACAATATAGATGTACTGTTCATGAAGCATTACTGTATAGTGAATATGTGAAAGTGTATGATTATGTGTTACATGTGAATCACAGTGATAATTACATACCTACTACAATTAAAAATAATCTTTATCATGTATAGTGATGAATTATTAAAAGTGTTACTAACTGATAAAGTGACTGGTGCAAGTGTTACTGGAATTTACCCTATTGACAAACTTCCTGTAACGGTAAAACCTCCTGCAGCACTTGTGATTAATCTTGATACATCTGATTCTGCTGGTTCCCACTGGGTTGCAGTGTACATCAATAAGAAAAAACATGGATACTACTTTGATAGTCTTGCTATGGACATTCCCAAGGAAATAAAAAACTTTTTATCGAAAAATACTAAAATGTACTTTACAAATATTCAACAATATCAACATGATAATTCTGTGTTATGTGGTTATTTTGTCTTATATTTTCTGCATCATATTATTCGCACTCAATCATTTGAAAAGTGTTTAAAATTGTTTAACAAGAAAATTTTGAAAAAGAATGATGCTATTGTTTATAAACATGTAAACAAATTTTTAAAAAGAAAACACAAATAATTTTTTTTTATTTTTTTTATTTATTTATTTTTTTTTAAATTTACATTTTTAATTTACAATAATTTTTTTTAAACTTACACCCATGCATTTTATTTACAATTCCTCATTACAATCTTGATAATGCATTAGTTAATGCTGTTGATCTTTCATATTTCCACCAATAATTCAACTGTTGTGCATTACGATATGCACATCCTGATTTCTTTACAATACTTGTGTGAAAAGAACAATATTCATTAAATGTATTTCCACATAATTCATTTAATGAAGGACAATGTTTTGTTTCTAAATCAATGACATTATCTAATGCAAATATTCTTTTAATCCAAAGAGATTTCTCTAAACCTTTACAATAAAAGGTTGAATTCTTTGCACATAATTGATATACAAGGTTTCGTATGCATGATACAGTATATCCAGTTTTGCTATTCCATTTCAATCCATGCAAATTTAATGTTAACCAATCAATTTGTTTTTGACATCCTAGTGATAATAAATTATATTCAACTGGTGATTTTACCAAGCAATGGAAATTTACTGTATCATCGCATGCAGTTAAACAAAACTCACGAATAATAAATTCGTTATCAGACATTTTAAAACCTTGAATATCGATAATATACTGATTTACACATGGTGAAATTTCATTTGTATGAAAAATAAAAAACGGAATTATCTGTCCAACAAATTCTGTATTTTGTAAAAGATCACAAGTTTTATGCATAAAACATAGAAATGAGATTTCACTATGTTCTTGTTCAAACACTTCAAAGAGTTCACTAAGAGTTTTGTCAAGAGATAAATACTTCACTGCAAATGATCCAGTATTATGAAAATGTCTACATTCATGAGGAAGATGTAACTTGCATTCCACGCATTCCAATGGATTATTGTTGTGTAAGTATACTTTTATAGTTTTTAATACACAGTTCACATTAATGTTTTCACCATTACATAACACACATGAAACACTAGCACTATTCGAATACATTTTTTTTTCAATCTGAAATATTCGCTTTCCGTTTGTCTTTTCTTATGAAGATCTCTAGTAATTCCGGTAAATAGTCTGTATCACTTAATAATTCCACATAGGCGTCATAAAATTTTCCAGATGTACTAGCTGGAAGTTTTGGGTAAATACATATTTCAAATACTGTTTACAAATGTCAGATTATATTTTCAAAAGCTTTTAAAATTTAATTTTGGTAGACTCCATGATGTTCTAACACCCCATGAAGATATCTAATTACTTTAAGATGAAATTGCTACTGGTGTTTATTAACTTTCCATGACCGATTTCGGAAATTTTAGCATCTAACACGAAAACCCCTTAACTGTGTTGGTCCTCCCTTTATTTGACAACATCTTGATAGCCGTTAGTCATATTTTAATTCAATTTCCGAATTGTAGCGTCAAGTATGCAAGCCCCACATACCTATAGTTTATTCCCCCCCCCAAAAAAAATCAGTTCTTTACATTTTAGAGACATGTATTTCCATATATCTAAAATGCAGAAATTAGGTACCGCATTGGAACCCCATTGGAGTACTTACTCACTTTTGCATAGCAAGGTAAAAACGCCAGTGGTTCTCACTTTAAGTTTGAAAACTATTTTGTCTCATACTATTTTGTCTCTTCTCTGAGCATCGTGAATCTGTCGGAGCTGTACCATAGTTGGAAAGACTCACTGATCCTTCCTATAGTGACCATGTAGTCAGAATTCAAAAAGGAGTAGCCCTTGAAGGAAAAACAATATTTTAAAATCCTTGCACCAGTAGTCGTCACCTTAAAATCACAATGTTCCAGTAGTAGTCAGGATTTTCTACCAGTGTTCATCACTCAAATAACTTGACAATTTATTCAAAAACGCACTGTGTATCAGTTTAGGGTTGAGAATACAATATAACGTAGTAAGCTTAATAACTTTGCATCACTTTTAGCACTCAAGAAAGAAAATAAAAACGTTTTTACATACTTTTTAAAGCAATTTCAGAAAGAAAAATGTTAACTGAATTCAAAAGTTAACTGTATATCACTTCCACGTTGAGTACAATATTAAATACTATGTTTAATAACTATACGTCACTTTAAACTCTCGAGAATGAACATCAACGTTTGTACATACATTTTAAAAACAATCTGAGAAACAAAATAAGTTAACTGAATTCAAAATTTAATTATACATCACCTTAAGCTTAAGAATACACTATAAAATGCTGAGATTAATAAAAAATGAAATCTTTAAGTTTAACGTCCCACGGTTATGCCGGTTAGGATAAGGAGACGGTGATAATGAGAAATGAGTGAAATGGTGGAATGAAGAAAGTGGGAGGAAACGGGAGAACCCCGAGAAAACCCACGAGCAAGGTGTTTGTCCACCACAAAGTCCACCAAAGAAATATCGAAAAATACAGCAATATCGAAATATAAACAATATCAAAAATCGAAAATATAGAAATATGAAAGAGAGAAAAAATATGGATATATCGAACAAAAATGGATATATGATCTTGGAATACGATTTGGTGGAATAATGAGGGAGAAAAATAATCATTGATTAAATATTAAATTGAAAAGAAATAAGAGCCTGACGCTCAAATACTTATCTATCCGGATCCCATCTTGATCCCCATAAAATATCATGAAGTGCTTCATTAATTCTAAACCCAATAATAGTAATTTAACAATAAACACAATATATAATTTACTACGCACCTTGAAATGTAGAAATTAATGATTGTAGTCCCCAGCTTTCCAATAGACCTTTGATTTCTCCAAATGAAGATTCGGATATCTTGTTTCTTCTCAAGCAATAATGGGTTACAATAATCAGTTGCAGTCCAAAGCCAAGTCACTAAGTTAAGCATAAATATAAAAGAATTAATTAGTTAGATGCATACAAAATCCTACGCATGTAAATCCGAATCTACTTGTATTAAATTGTAAATTTAAACAAACTAAATTATACTACAGTTATAGTGACATCAAACATACATTAAATAAGGTATACAGGGTGTCTCAAAAGTCCCCTGACATAGGGTAACTCTGTTATTATCAGAGTTACAACAGAATGTAGGAGGGAAAAGCATATCCAATTATGATGTTTTCAATCTAAAGTGAAGGAATTTTTAAAATCGGATGGCCCGTTTGCGCTGTACACTCTCTATGCGCCCAATGTGAAATGAACATGCAACGTTGCCATTTACCTGGATCCACAACAGAAGTGAGTGAAGTTACTGTCTTTTACGCTAACATGTCGATGGCCAGCCCCCGTTTCAAACAGTAACTTCATTCACTTATGTCGTGGGTCCAGGTAAATGACAACGTTACATTTTCATTTAAAATTGGGTGCATAAAGAGTATACAGCACATTCATCTTGTCCGATTTTTTAAAAAAGTGTTCACTTTAGATTGAAAACGTCATATTTCGAGATGTTTTTCTTCTTACATTTTGTCGTAACTCTGATAATAACAGAGTTACCCTATGTCAGGGAACGTTTGAGACATCCTGTATACATCATAAGAAGTTCCTTTCTAAATTCTACACGGATGTGGTTTCATTGAATGTGAGGTGGGTGATACACATTAGGCCTTTTGGGAGTACGTCACACGGACGACCGTAATTTTGTGTTCAAAATTTTTATGAACTGGTGGGATATGTGATACATATGGCCACGGGCTAGAATTTTCTCAGTATGTCAAATATGCAATCAGATTTCATGCAGCTTAATTTGGTGAAAAGCTATTGCCAATTGAACGTTACATTTACCTCTTTCTTGCAGATGTTGAACCATGCCGTTAGCACGTGAGGAATGGATCGAAATAATCAAACTGTGGGGCAGGAGGAGTATATGTGCAGTGGTTGCCGATTGCAGAGTCATCCACAATGTGACTCTGTGTCACATGTTTCAGTGTCACAGTAATTAACTAAATTTGAGAAGACGGGCACATTCGTGAACATACATCGTAGCGGTTCAAATTCGCGGGACCTTGTTCCTTCCCCATTTTGAACCGGTACATGAAAATGCCATTTACTCCATGTTTGCCTGTGCCGATTTTGAAAATTCCTTCACTAATCGATTTCTCCCGTTGAGTACTACAAGAATCAGTTAAAATCTCGCGGTCCTTTTTTCTTCCCATTTTGAACCGGTACCTGAAAATGCAATTTTCTTCATGTTTGCCTGTGCCGATTTTGAAAATTCTTTCAGTAATCTATTTCTGTCGTCGAGTACTACAAGAATCAGTTAAAATCTCGCGGGCCCTTTTTTCTTCCCCATTTTGAACCGGTACATAAAAATGCGATTTTCTTCATGCTTGCCTGCGCCGATTTTGAACATTCCTTCACAAATCGATTTCTCTCGTCGAGTACTACAAGAATCAGTTAAAATCTCGCGGTCCTTTTTTCTTCCCATTTTGAACCGGTACCTGAAAATGCGATTTTCTTCATGCTTGCCTGCGCCGATTTTGAACATTCCTTCACTAATCGATTTCTCTCGTCGAGTACTACAAGAATCAGTTAAAATCTCGCGGGCCCTTTATTCTTCCCCATTTTGAACCGGTACATGAAAATGCAATTTTCTTCATGCTTACCTGCGCCGATTTTGAAAATTCCTTCACTAGTCGATTTCTCTCGACGAGTACTACAAGAATCAGTTAAAATCTCGCGGGCCCTTTTTTCTTCCCATTTTGAACCGGTACCTGAAAATGCGATTTTCTTCATGTTTGCCTGTGCCGATTTTGAAAATTCTTTCAGTAATCTATTTCTGTCGTCGAGTACTACAAGAATCAGTTAAAATCTCGCGGGCCCTTTTTTCTTCCCCAAGCCAATATTTTTTGTATATTTTGAATGTATTCAAGTATGGAACAAAAGTATTATATAATTCCCTTAGTAGGCTTCTCAACTTAATATTTTTCAACTTAAATTTTATTTATTTTAATTATTTATTTTCTTGTGACTCAATATTTAATTGCAATCGTTCATTGGGGAGAAGGGTGGCCATTCTCAAATATATAAATATAGTATTCTTAAAATTTATGTGTTCTCGTACTATTAGTTTCTTCCACTAGACCTGGAAATTGCAAAATTAATACCTGGAAAACCTGGAAAATTCAGGAAAATTGAGTTCCATATTTATCTATGAACACTGCTATTTACAATTTTTTTCGAATAGGGAGAACTGTACAAAAGGGTGTTTTGGGAATGGTATAACAATAGGTTTCTGGGAGTGTTGTTCGAAATGAAAAGTTTTACGTCCCACTATTATACTGGCTAGGCTAAAGATAACGGGGTGTTGTTCGGTGGGGGTCAATGTTGCCAATTTTGGGTAAAGTCGCTAAATAAGGGGAATTCGACCTCAACGATAGCGTAGGCTGACCATAAAATTTTCAGTTAAAAACGGGACAGGTTCTTGCAACCCTAGACTTTTAGATCTACCTTTGTTCTTATCAGTGCCTTGATATCAGATTTCCTCCTCTCTCTCTTTGTTACAGAGCGGGTACTTATCAAAAAGGAAAGACACGTTGAAATTTGTTCAACACACAACCAACTGCTAAAACCTCTGCTGCCTTTTGAGCAGTACTGCGAACTATAGAGTATGTTTAATATAGGGAATTTCAGTTCAATTTTTGCCGCTTTGTTATTATTTATACTTTTAAAAGGAGTAAAGGTATTGGGTTTGTTATTTACTTCTTTCATTTACATAAAACGGGACGAATACTACTTTTTTCCATCTACTGACGGAACGGCCGCGACACGCCCCTAAAACGGGACTGTCTCGGTCAAAACGGGACGTATGGTCGCCCTACGATAGCGACAAAAAAAAAATCCGATTGGAGACTTTTTTGGGTGATTTTTAAATGACGATTTACCTACTTACACATTTAGCGACTTTTTGCTGCAAACAAAATGTTCATCTGTAGAGAAGCATTATTAGTTCAAAACAGTTTTTACGTTCTTTTTTTCTGTTTGTTTGTTTTAATCAGCGCAAGTGATGAAGAGTTTGGAAATACAGCGTCAGGGCCGGCGCGAGGAGGGATCGAGCCGTGCCACCGCCCAGGGCGGCACGTCTAGTGGGCGGCAAAATTTGAAAAAGAAAAGAATATTATTAAAATATAATGCTTCGTAATAGGCCCACATGGAAAAATAAAATTGTGTTCCCTGAGAATGTAATTTAAACTTACTTCACTCAGATTCAGGAAATTCAAAGCATTCCCCCTCATTTTCAATTATCAAACTACTAGCCACAGGTATCTCGTTCAAGATTTCCCTTGCAGCAGCGTAGATAAGATTTTCAGCTAGAGCGGATAAGATTGTCAAGTGTCTTTTATATTTTTTTTCTATTCAGCAATATTCTAACGCTCCACTCCAAGTACGCAAAAGGTACACTCCCACTTGAGACAGGCGGTTCTAGCCTACAGCACCTAGAGACATTTAGGTTTTAGCAGCGAGTTTTTAACCAATTTACAAATTGTTCATTATCATGTCTTATCAACAATATATATAAATATATATATAATTGTTTTTATATTTAAGCAATACAAATCATGGCCGAACACATTAAAAGAACCATGGGAGGGCAAAATAAATGCGACCATTACTGAGGAAAAGATGTCCAAAATTTTTTAAATTCCTATTCTTAGTGAGTAAATTGAAAGTAAAATACTGTTTTTGTTGAGAGCTGCAACATATTATACTATAGTGCTAGACTGTACACCAGATATTTCTGGTACAGAGCAAAGGATCGTTCGTTTTGTACAAATTACATACAATAATGAAGAATGGCTTACAAAAATTTGCGAACACTTTCTTGGTTTCGTACCAGTAAAAGACATCACTGGTCTAGCTAGAACTGACAGAAGTAATAATTAAACGGCTAAAAGAAATGAACTTCTATCGAAGATATGAAGGGCCAAAGATATGACAATAGTTCCAATATGAAAAGAAAAAATAAATTCTCAAGATTTCTATGTTCCTTTACTAAACTTTATCGTTAACGATGTAGCCACAACATCTCAAGTCCACCGTTTCATATATTTTTTTTGTATAGTTAAAAAAAAGTTTCTGACTTCTTTTCTGCGTCAGTTCAACGTTGGGCCATACTAAAGGAACATAGTAGCAGCCTCACTTTAAAACCACTCAGTATCACAAGCTGGGAAAGTCGAGTTGATACTCTGACTCCACTTAGATATCAAATAGAGGTTTATGATACCTTACTTCAAATAAGTAACGACAATATAATAGAATGATCGCCCATGATGCTCTGTGTATAGCAAACCACCTGCGTGGCTTTACTTTCTTTACTCACTCGTTATGTGGTATGACTTTTCACTCCACATAAACATAGTAAACAAAAGTATCCAAAGCATTGATTCTCATGTGTTTGATCCAGTAGGGTTTCTTTAAAACCAATCTGAGAACTTTCAGAGGAGCAGAAATGATGCAAAGTTTCAACCTTGCTTAATTGATGCGATGGAGTTGGCATCAGCATTAGATATGGATGATCCATGGATAGGCAATACAGTGCAAGCTCGAAGTCGAAAGAAGAGACAGTTTCAATAGAAGGCAGAAGATGAAGCTATTGAAGATCCACAAACAAGATACAAGATCGATTTTTATTACAAACTTCTAGACATGATTGTGTTAGATTTAAGAGAAAGGTTTGGGCAATTTAAACATCACAGCGAGTATTTCGATTTTCTTTACGATATAAATAATCTGAACGATATGCCACCTGAACTTTTGTCTGAAAAGTGCCTGCATTTTAATACGCGAAGAATCGAAAGATATTAACCCGTGATTTGAAAGACGAACTGAAACTATTAACCGCTATAATTAAGCCTAAAAGTTCATCAAAAGAGACTAAAATTAATCAAGAAATATGACTTTGCTCCCTATGTCAGTGTTGCAGTTATGATTTGGTTTATCTTACCAGTAACCGTGGCAAGTTGAGAAAGAAATTTTTCGAAACTTACTCTAAGCTTATTAAAAACTATCTACATTCTTCCATATCTCAAACACGTTTAAGTGCTCTAGTGATGATATCAATGGAACATCAATTGGCTGAAACATTGGACTACGCGAATGTGATAAAGGAATTTGCTCATACCAAAACAAGAAAAGTTTTTTCAATTAAACTATGTTAAATTGTGTATTTCTATTGTGTTTTAGTACATTATAAGTCTTAAGCTAATTACTTACTTTTGCCGTAATATTTGACTCACTATATTATCTTTTTGCTCCATACTCTATTGGAAACACCTTTTGATATAAAATAAGCTTAAAAATTAAAATTCTTAGTCGAACTAAAGCATACATTAAAAAAAAACTGTATGCCCTGCTGTATATCACGTACAGCAAAATCGAGCATACTGAATATTGTGTCATGTATGGAGTCGTTTAAATATTAAAGCATTCGAGAGAGGCAGTTCAATTTTTTGTTTACTTTTCCTTTTCATACATGTTTTTAAATATGGTATCTTACTTTTTCTTAATATCTGAATGTCTTCTGTCAAAATAAGGTTTGTGGATTAAAGGGGCGGCATTTGAAAGTACCGCCCAGGGCGGCAAAACTGCTAGCGCCGGCCCTGTACAGCGTACTCACTACTCCACAATCCTGCATTGTTATGTTACCCTTGCCCTCTAACGAAGAATAACTACAAACTTGATGTCCTTTAGTTCGCAGAGTTTCCGTTGAGAGACACACGTAATACATCATTACCGATAGCAACAAGATTGCGTGAATAAAGGCGAAGAAGGTGTTTGTTATATTTGTCCTCTGGGGTCTTTTAATTATTCTGCACTTTTTCTTTTACAAAAAATTGCTTAACGTAAGTACTGTAGTGTTAATTATTTCGGAACTATTTTGACCACAACATGAACAAAAGTACCCGAAACAACCTGAAATGATCCCTGAATTAAAGGATTGGTTGCGCTCTGTTTACAAAGATGTGAATAGAACCAGCGGCGCAAATCTGTCTTCAACATTGGGGGGGGGGGAGGGTAAGACCGTTACCATACTTTTTTTGGCGATGTCCAAAATACTTATGAAGTTGAAAAACAGTGTTGTGGAGGATCAGAGTTGTCTTTAGCGTTAGGAGGCTGCAGATTTGAGGCTTATTCTGGGGGGACATCTATTTTATCTCACGTTCCTTTGTAGCAATCGGACAAAAATCATCAAATTTCTCCCAAAAAACACATTTCAAATCGGATTATTTGGGAGAAGTCCCCCTCAGTTCCAAGATTGGAGGGGACATGTATCCGTCATCCCCCCCCCCCCCCGGGATTTGCGCCAGTGAGTAGAACATATTGTTTAGTTTACATCTACAACTTTTACAATGCTTATAGACAATGAATTTCTCGATTATTTCTTATAGCGACTTTTCACCCAAAATTGGAGTCGTCACCTCTCGTTTCGCAAACTTATTGCCAACATTTTAGAAACTGGTTGCGGGGAGAGCTACAATGGATGATTCAAGTTATTTCGTCGCTTCCGCTGTGAACCTAAGTACAAGATTCCAAAAGTCACATTTTTTTGGTTCCAAACAATATGTCTGCTGGGTGAAAGCATAGACTGGAATGTGTTGCCTTTCCTACCTTATCTTTAATCCCATAGTAGCTTCTTTCCCAAAGTTAAAAAAATGCAATTCTTCCTTTCTTAATAGTACTTATTACCCAAAGTATTACGTAAGCATTGTATGTTACTTATGTAGCTCACAGAGCCGCAGCTATGGGCGAGCAAGCAAAGCACGTGTCCCGGGCGCGTGGTTGGAGGGGCGCCTAAAAGAGAGGTTATATATTAGTACTTTTCCTGGCGGTATTTAATACTTTTCATCAGAGTGCGAAATCATGAAATCAAAGTGAGAGGAAAAAATGAAATGAAATCTTTGAGTTTTACGTCCCACGGTTATGCCGGTTAGGCTAAAGGAGACGGTGATTATGAGAAATGAATGAAATGGTGGAATGAAGTAAGTGGGAGGAAATGGGAGAACCCCGAGAAAACCCACGCACACGGTGTTTGTCCACCACAAGGTTCACTTGGCGGGGCTAGGATCGAATCCGGGACCCCAAGCACCAGAGGTGAACGCTCTACCACTGAGCCACCGCGGCCCTAAAAGTGAGAGGAGACTGGAGGAGTGAAGAGAGAGAGAGAGAGAGAGAGAGAGACAGAGAGAGAGAGAGAGAGAGAGAAGAAAACGCTCGCACTTTTACACTTCAAAGTAAATTAAGTCATTTATTTTTTCTGTCCTCCACCTCCCCTAAGTTCTACTGTCAAAGTAAATAGCTAAAAACACTCCCAGGCCAGAACCGCATCTACGTTGGAAATTTGATCGAGATCAGTCGGTCGGTGCAAGAGATTAAGAAAAAATGAAATGAAACCTTTGAGTTTTACGTCCCACAGTTATGCCGGTTAGGCTAAGGGAGACGCTGATGATGAGCAATGAATTAAATGGTGGAATGAAGTAAGTGGGAGGAAATGGGAGAACCCCGAGAAAACCCACGCACACGGTGTTTGTCCACCACAAGGTTCACTTGGCGGGGCTAGGATCGAATCCGTGACCCCAAGCACCAGAGGTGAACGCTCTACCACTGAGCCACCGCGGCCCCCGGCCGGGAATCGAACCCGGGTGTCCCACGCCAAAGGCGTGTTCACTAACCACTTAGCCACGAGTGAGCTCATCTGTGAGGCAGTGTAAACCCCCCAAAAAAGAAAGAAAATAAACGCACACTGGATGTTTGCGCAACTGAGGATCAAAACATTCTCAATGGAGTATGAGAAATAGTAAACGTCAATCAATGTGTGCTTTTGCTTATTCATTACTTCGTTAATACTTAATTCCTTCTAGAAATAGTGAAACAATACTATGAAGAAACACTAATTAAACTAATAACAATTACGTTGTATTTCTTACCATACCGTTTTTACCACCCATAGAATTTCAACCTAGTACTATACTGCATTAGTCACGCCGTAACGAAAGCTGAAATTCAAAGACCTGGCACTCGTAACTGTTGAAGCTGTGTTGTAGCTACCTGTATATCACGCGGCCTGCGTTGGTACTCCTCAACATAAATACGTCACAGCCCAAAGCCAGGAAACATCACAAACAGAAGACAGGGGCACAAGCAGTGCCTGACCCTTCACGAACTCAAACCCACCAAGACTCAACTCAACATGACCTTCAATTACGTTCTAGAAACCAAACCAATGCTAAGGCACAAACTCACCAACTTCCTATATGAAAACACAAGAAAAAAAATCTAACGTTTTGGTTCCAAAGTGATGACATAACAATAATACTAAAAAGGTTTTTTTAATTTTCAGTAACCCAAACATTAATTAACTAGGGAACATAACAAAGCAAAAATAAATAAATTAAATTAAAAAATAAAAACCTGACAAGTAAGCTCTCCCTGACTACTTTTTTTTTTTAATTTCAGTGAGGCTGTAAAATATGTCAATATCTTCGTAATATATATATATTTCATTGTAAACAAGTTCTTTAAACAAAAGAAAGCTCTGAGAGCGCTTACCTCTGACGCGGTAGGTCCCTGGTTCGATTCCTGCTCCCGACAAATAGGCTTTTGGTGAACACTGTAGGTGTGGTTATTCTTAAGACTTTCCAGTTTCCTTACATTTTCTTGATTCCACCATTATCATGTATCTCATCGTCACCTTCTCTCTTACATTGATGTACAATCATGGGGCATTAAACTAAAAGAAAAAAAAATCTTGCAAATATCCTAGTAAAAATGAGTTTTCTAAACTACACTAGTGGCCCCGCGTAGCGTAGTCGCTAACGCTCTGGCCTTCGGTGCGAACGGTCCCGGGTTCGATCCCGGTGGGGGAACTCGGTCGAAAAAGTATCAAAAGATTTTAAGTCCAGCCATCCTGAATGAGGTTTCCTTGGCTTTTCCTCATTCACAGTAGGCAAATGCCGGAGTGGTACCTAACATATAGGTCCCAGGCCGTTTTCTTCCTTCCCAAATCCAAAAATGAAAATGAAATCTTTGAGTTTTACGTCCCACGGTTATGCCGGTTAGGCTAAAGGAGACGATGATGAGTAATGTATGAAATGGTGGAATGAAGAAAGTGGGAGGAAACGGGAGAACCCCGAGAAAACCCACGCACACGGTGTTTGTCCACCACAAAGTTCACTTGGCGGGAGCTGGGATCGAACCCGGGACCCCAAGCACCAGAGGTGAACGCTCTACCACTGAGCCACTGCGGCCCCATTTTTCCCCAATCCATTCTTCCCTTCCTTTCCCCGGATAGTGTGATCACCGAGGGAAGTCATCCCTCATATGCGACGGGCTAACAAGGCCATTGATGCCGAAAGCCCAGAAATCTAAATCTTCACTACACAAGGGAATTTTCGCGCTGAAAACGGTTTATTAGCAATTATGTTAAGCAGTCCTGTAGTAAATATGCACCAAGTAATACATCGTCACACATAAAACGGAATAAATAAACACTAACATTCATTTTGCTACCTTGAAACGTAAAATGTTTCAAAACATTAATATTCAAAGATTTCTCAAAATTCAGATTCACCCATTCCATTCTCCTCAATCATTAACGAGTTACAATAGTAAGAATTGTCATAAACTACATTACTTACTTAGTACTATATTAAAGCAAGTTACACTAAAAGAATATATAATTAATGGAATATTTAACTAAAGTAATAGTTAACTAGTGTACTTACCCAGGCTTTTGTTTCCTTCCTCTCTTCTTTTCCGTTTGTAAACAACCTCGTTTCGCAAGCAAAAGACGGTAGTTCAATGACGTCAGCCATAGCGAAAGAAAGAGTGTCTATAGGCGGTCTGGATCTCACACACAGATGGACGTATATAACATATAGCTGAAGTATTTAACATACGTATAAGTATGTAAAATACAGAAGATTGGTAGATGTCAGACATCCTGCAGCGACATGATATAACATCTAAGCGGGTAAAAGGCAGTACCTGTGTAGTATATGGATAAAGTACGCTCCGTACAGATTTCCTTACTAAACATAAGGAATCCTTGTATTTGAACAATATACCGCTGTCCGGATAATGGATTTTTCTCAGTGCACTTATGACTTTCTATTACCATTTACTAACATCCTTAGTATTAGAATATATTATAACAAAAAATCCTGAATATATTGAATAATTGGGAATATATCATAGATTAAATATGTGAACACAGAATTCTACTATGGGTTGTACCACCCATCACCAGTCAATTGACAGATCTTGACGGCTTTTTATTATTCTTTTGGTACTTTAAATTTTTATTGTCTTAAGTTGAAGCATGAAACTACTTTCAGGATACTTTAGTAGCCTGTGTTCCACCAGCATTCAGAATGTTACCTTTCTTGATTTGGTTGCTGCGGAAATCTCAACTATATTAGATTTTATTTCATTTTCAATAGAAATAATGGCCAGATTCGTGAGTCTTTCTTGACCAATTGTGGAGTGCAAGTATGATTTTATCAGCTTAATTTGGTGAAAGCCCGTTCACACGATGCGACAGATACAGGCAGTGTTATCAAACTCTGAAGAGCGGTTGCCTAACTTTTGTAGCTTCAATCCTCATTGAAGATACATATTTCGGTATGCCTTGTGGAGAAAAGTCAAGTTGTTCTTTAGCTATCTGAGCACACCTTAGAGAATGGATTATATGCTTACAATCCTGAAATAATTCTACGCCGTCCAGGTCATTTGGGTAGAACAAAGCCAAACCAGAGTAACATGCTTTTAGTCTTTCCTCGCTCTCATCATCTAGCTTTGCACAAAGTTGGCAAAGTAAAAAAAAAAAAAAAAAAAAAAAAGGCTTTTCATCTACATTCAACCTCTTCATTTAAATTTCTTACCCCCCCCCCCTTAAAGAGTGTGGAACGTTTATTTTATTTATTTTTAATCTACATTCAGTTTTTTCTTTAAATTTCTTTCCAGGTCCCCAAGAGAGTGAGGACCTAAGCTATAGCTTGTTTAGCTTACACATAATTCGGCACTGATTAGTTTTATTAGACAGATATTTCTGTTGTTTCATCAGTTATTTGGTGTAATATCGATCGACAATTAATTGCGTTTACTTAGGGAAGGTGTGGATTATAAACTTTAACGGCCTTTGTACGGCTCATACTAACAAAGTTCTTTAACAATTATTTTTTACCTACCGTCCGGGGCCCTCCACGAAGTGGGGCCCGGGGTGGGGGCACCGCTCGCCCCGCCCTTACGCCGCCACTGTTTGTGGTTAAAAATAAGTGGTTGCACAATCATGTAACATATAGGAGTAGTGTTGTCCACGAGACGAGAGATACACAATATTCTTGATGACATATTAGGCGAGAAAAAGATCTTCCAATAGACAAAGGTACATTTTTCGAGACAAAAACATTTTAAGGACACCACTTCGACTCAAGACTCTCCCAAGTCGCTTCTCGCGGGCAGTACCATGTAGCAACAACCACGCCTGGATCGATCTAGGAAAAAAACATGTAGAAGGCTCAAGTGTTAATCTCTATAGCTTTCTATATCTTTCTCTAGTTCAAATATAACGTTCTGGTTATAATAATAATAATAATAATAATAATAATAATAATAATAATAATAATAATAATAATAATAATAATAATAATAATAATAATACACTACTTCCACATGAGCTCTTCCTTTTTAGCCATATGGGTAGCGTACACGCTTTCGGCACGGAACGTCCTGGTTCGATTTATGGTGAGAGCTCATGTGGTATGGATACCACAATAAGCTATGGATCCACGTTTGTTGCTAAAATTAGACGCTAAACTTTAATCCAACCTCGGAAGTTAAAAGTGTTTCTACTATGTAATTTCAAAATTCATTTCCACACATTTCGAGATACTGACACTTTTTTATTTAACATGAATATTTTCGTCATCACATTTGTTTCTTGAGTATAAGCGTCGATTTTTATTATACTTCCAAACTATGCTAAGCGTAAGTGTCAGAAGACTTATAGAACGACTTTCTCCGGGACCGTCTGTCGACAGGAATCAGGTCATGTAAGAGATATCGAGGTGCGCTTTCTCGACATCGAATCAGTGTCTCAAGAATAGCTACTATCTCCTCCATTACCTGTCCATTCAACTGGTTCAAATTAATCATTCCATGTTTCAACGTTTATTTAGAACGAAAACGGGCAATATACAATAACTATCCCAAACCAGAAGTTGTTCCAAGTTACTATTGCTTCCGATTTCAATACTGATTTCCACAGAGAAAAAAATGTTAGGAGATATCGAGATGCGGTTTTCTGAATCGATTTGTTGTACAAAGAATAGGTCTCACCTTCTTCATTAAAACTCTACTCAAATCGGAAGTGGTTCAAATAATCATTTCCGGTTTTAAAATTTAGTCATACAACAAAAGTGGTAATAGATAACGGTATGTGGTGCTCTGCAATAGATTCAGTGTCTCAGTAAAGCATATATTCGCAACCCGCAACACTACCAAAACCGGAAGTGGTTCAAATTTACTATTATTTCTGGTTTGAGTACAGATTTTCATAGGACAAAAACTGTAAGAGATATGAAGATGTTCTTTGTTGCAATTGAATCAGCATCCCAAGAATAGGTCCTATCTCCTCCATTAACCATGTATTCAAACCGGAAGTGATTCAAATTAACCACTTCTAGTTTCAACATTGATCGCCATAGAATAAAAGTGGTACTAGGTCTATGTAGCGGCAAACTGTTTTCTGCAAACGATTCAGGACGTCAAGAGAACATATCTTCATAGCCCACAACACTCTACCAAAGCCGGAATTCACTACTACTTCCCGTTTCAATACTGATTTCCGTAGAGGAAAAACAATAAGAGATATATTTCTAGATGCACAGTTCTGCAACAGATTCAGCTCCCTAAGAGTATGTTCTATCTTCTCCAATAACCGGCTGCTCAATCCGAAAGTGGTTCAAATTAACGATTTCCAGTTTCAACCATTCCCCAAGCACAACGAGTAATGTCTTTTTGATATGGATTCATTGTCCAAGGTATATATTCTATCTGTGATCGTATTAATTAATCTATTAGGACCATAGTTAGAGATGCACTACTTCAAGTTTGAGTACTGAATTCCTAGAGTTTGGAAGTCTACCGTACTTTCTCATTATGAAACGAAACTAACTTATTATTGTTTTCAGTGGGTGCTCATCTGCGGTTTTTGAAGAAAAGTTACAACGTTTTTCATTCTAATTTTTTCAACAGATTCAATAGATTAGTGATTATCAATCTAAGGTTCCCCTTTGAGATGCATGAAAGACTATCAACGGAGGGACACTGGCCTCTGAAATCAAATGAACTGTGAAATTAGTTTCAAACTGCAAAGTCGTCAATTTTTTTTCACACCACCATTACCTATTTTTTTTTTAATTGAACTTGGACTGAACATTAAAATTTTATTTTCCCATATTAAATGTGTAAGCAGCATTGGTCATTGTCTTAACTTTTAAAATTGTAACGTGTAATTAGATTAATTATACTCACTGCTGAAGCTCATTTTATATTACCTAATTATTTTATTGGTATAAAAATGTAACATTCGATATTAATTTCAACGCAGAAATCCAATTTGTGCTAAGTACCCATTAAGAATCTCAAATGGGCGCTGAGTCCTGGAACATCCACGTATTGACGCCTATGGTCCCGAGTGGAGCATTTCGTGTCAATCAAATATAAATTAAGAATTTTTCATGCAGACAGTTTCGGATTGTGATAGAATTTATCCTTCTATAGCAATCACTTTCAACTTGATGCTCTGCGACGTCACAGTTTGTTGCTCGTGTTCCCAGCAAATTACAGATAGAAAGCAAGAAAGCAGCAAACATACTGTTGATAAAATACAGTCAAACAAGACGAAGTCAATGGTTTTGCAGATGCACTGTTCGTATATTCGTGATTAATCGAATACTGCCAGCTTTTTTTCTATTCAATTTCACATCATTCCCTCCGTTTCTCTTCTCAACCTATTCTAAGGGGGACATAATGGCCCAGCAATAGAGCGCTTCCTTCTGGTGCGAGAGGCCCTTGGTTCGATCCCCGGCCAAGTAAGATTTTGATGAACAACATCATGTCTGTGGGTTTTTTCGGGGTACTCCCGTTTCCTTCGAAATCTCATTTCACCAATTCTTCCATCATCATTCACTTGCCTTAGTCATTGTCTCCCTTAGCCTGAAAGAGCATAATCGTGGGACGTTAAACTGAAAGATTTCATTTCATTTTTTTTAAACTTGCTCTCATTCTCTCTCTCTCTCTCCTGGCTCTGATCGTAAAAGCTTGCTCCTATTGTATATAGACGAGTAGAAAATGATTACTCTGTAGGTATAACAGCAATATGATTTTCATGAGATTATTAAATATCTTAAAAGTATTTTGCTTAATGTATTTATATAGTTTGAGTATAATAGATATACAAACGCTAATATAGACCTTAACCGCTGTAACAATTCCTAAAATTCTTACCAGATACACTTTCCCCGAGAGATTTCTTTCTACCTTTCTTTTTTATTTTAATCGCTCGAAGTGCCAGAAGTGAAATTATATTTTCGGTTAAAAAATAATGTTAATGTATGTTCCTGACTTTACTTGTACTAACAAATAAAAAGAAAAAAGTGTAAGCTTTCTTTGGTGAAAATTTGAAGAAATTCGGTTGGGTACTAAGGAAGTTACGACAAAAAGAATGTACAAGAAAATATATGTTTATAAGGTTAACTCCTCGTTGTACCGCCCACGAGGTGATGTTTTAAACTCTAGTCTCAGTTCTTTTGTTTACTAATACACGCACATCATCACAGCACTAAACCATTTTCTGTCATTGTGTATTGAACTGTCAATCAACCATTCAACCGAGATATGAATGGTACGCGGCAGTTTGGCCAGTTCGTAAAGAAACTAATACTCCCCCTCTTCTCCGTACGGCAACAAATACTCCCCTCTCCTCTGCTCCTCCGACGAAAAGATGTGTGTGGTTTGTCTATTGTCTCTTTATGTAGAAATGTTATCCATAATGTTGGTAGCCATGACAAACTTCAATGTTCCAACTACAATATTTAAGAAATGTTTAAGCGGAGACAACCTTCATATGGTAGTGGTACGATTTGCTTTGGTTAAGTTCTTAAGTATGAAATTTAATGAGTTGTAATACTATGAAATAACTAGAAAAAGTTCACACTAGACCTCATGACCAAAAAAATTAATTGCGTATTAATTCTTTATTTTTCGTTTATTTACTATGTTACTTTGTAATAACATTTCTATGAACGGTTAGCGCAAATTGATAAAATTTTACTTAAATTCGATCAAAAACCTATCAATTATTAAATATTTTTCGAAAATTATCTGGAAATGAGGACCGTAATAAACCTTCCAAAACGATAGATATGGTATAGATATAACATTTTTAAATAATAAATTAACGAAATTCTCTATGATAATACATCTTGTAATATATTATTATTCTGAACCGGAATTGACCCAAAACAAAAACTTTTTTTGTTCTTCGATTTTTTGACTTCACAGAAAGAAGCTTTGGTGGGTTTTACTGATTCAAAGAGACTTTATTGCTCAAAAAACGCAAAAGTCTTTATTTGTGAATCGATAATATAGTAGATAAACTTTTTTATAACTATTTTAATGTAAAATGGTGGAATCAAATCTCACTCCCTTTGAAATAAGAGCCATTTTACAGAAAATACGTAAACTCTGTAAATATTTCATGAAGCAAAATGTTTTAACAAAGAGCGTATATGAAAAGTATTATATTATTTTATTAATTTTTACTTTTAATCATAAGTAGAATCTTATGATAGACTCAAAATTACAGCTAAATGTCGAATATCTGAAAAGAAAATCAATATCTATTATTGGGACCGAAATAGACCTCGAGCAGCTATAGATAGATAGATAGATAGATAGATAGATAGATAGATAGGTAGCTGCAATGGGTCTATTCCGGACGTTTTCGTTCAGTTTAGACCCCTTTTGCAATGCACGAAAATACACAAGGGGTCTATACGGGACGAATGGGTCTATTGAGGACCAAAAATGGGTCTAAGCCGGACGATAGGGGTTTAAATGGGACGGAGGGGTCTAAGCAGGACGATCAGTGCTACCAACATACTTTTCTTAAAGTGTTTACTGAAACTTTAAATTATGCTCATTTGATAGTGATTTGAAGTTTAGTGTTTCTTTTCAGCAGTAAGGCTATTAGACACTTGAATCTAAAGTTCGAGGTGGAATCCGAACTACATTTGTGCTTTCCAATTTCTGTTCTTTTTCAACCGGGAATCAAACTCGGGACCCCATGTACCAAAGTCGTGAGTGCTAGTCACTATAGCAACGAGAATAGCAATAATCATGACATAAGAGCTTGTGGTAGCATTATAGTATCAAACTACATATACCCATTATATTTCTTCCATCTCATTTGGGATTTTTTTAAATGAGAAATATTATACTAGTTTCCAACTCTACCATTATACCAAGATCACTAAAAGTACAGTCATCCAAGTAAACAAAACACATCTTAATTCCAAGTAATTCGGAATACTTAATAAATAAAAAGATAAATACACAAAAACATTAAAATAGAAACGTAAAACATTAAACACTTACAATTTGGGACATCTTTTCGGTATAGTTTATAAATATCTTATTGATAAAGTGGTAGACCGTTTATGGTGGCGTTTCCTGGTTCGATGGTTGGCTACTGCCAAGTCAGATTTGGAATAGAAAAACACCGTGTGCATCGGTTTTCTCTGGGTTCTCCCGTTTCATCTATTATCAAGTGTGGGAGGATTCAGTAGCCTCCGTAGAAAAAATCATTTTGGAAGCTCCACTATTTTCACGAAATATGGTCAAAGTCCTTTTTCAAGTATGATGTTGCAAACTAAATGTGTTTCAACTTTCATAAAACTCAAACCGGTTACAAGTATGTGGGGAAAGACTATGATGATTATTGAAGTTTAGCATCTCTTTTATGCACCAAGGCTATATAAGACGTAGATCTACAGTGAAATATGGAATGTGAACGACCATAATACTTTAAAATTTAGGTACTCTTTCATCACGAATCGAACCCATGATCTAATGAACCAAGGACGCGTGTTAACTACTAGACCAGCGAAAAGTTTGGGGAAAAACTGAAAGTGTATATATTACATCTTGAAAATTGATCTATCAGCTTTCACAAGAACTAAAAAAAAAGGAAAAAAAATAAAAAGTCGGGATACACGGAAACGAATTAGATTAGTCTTGACTTATGAAACAGTAAAGAGATACCTGTAGTATGCATTCAAAGTTCACTACTCTTACGCTTTTGGTAAGGAAAATATTTAACTTGGGAAAAAGTATTTTAAATCCATCTAGTGGCAAACAGTTTCTAGTCACCGCGCTCCAATCACCGCAGGCTTCTTAGAGGTACCCCACACTTCCCTGGCTACAACCCAATTAAGAATTAGATATTTGGAAGCTTCCAGTTGGATGGATGGTAAGTTAGGCATAAAGCCTAAATGTATAATAACGAAGGGGCACTAGTATGTTTGGTTTAAGTTAAACATGAAAGATAGACCTATATGTCATCTCATTGAACCCGTGCCCTTATATGTGGAAGCCATACCATGAATGCGCACTTACAAAATGGGCCAACCTGTTCCAAAATGAGTGTTTCTTTAATTGACAATTTTGTAATACGAATTTTGATTACTCCCTCAGTAATCACCATAGCTAATAGGATCATTAATAACAACTAGGTTTTTATTTGTGTTAACACTCTCGGATTTACAGATTCTATAATTCAAAGAGAGAAGGATTACAATCATTAGATTGAATGAGTGGAGAATTGCGATATGTGTTATCAGTGGCGTATTTAAGATTTCGTTTCGGGAGGGGCTTTGCTAACTTTCGGGGGGGGATTTGCCTGTAAATGTGAAAATTTTGCAAGATATTTCATTTACTTTACTATAGTAAGTAAGATTTCCGAGGGTTTAAGCCCGGAAGACCCTCCTAAATACGCCACTGTGTGTTATTGTTTATATTATTTAAAAAATATGATCATTCCAATGCAAAGTAAACATTTTTAATGCACTTAATTTTCCAACTTTAAAAAAAAATTTCTAATGTTTCTTAATATGCCAGTATTTACTCTAATTTCTCATCTAAATTTATGTTTTGTGCAGTTTGTGTTTAGAGTATATTCTTCTATAGTTATTTTGCGTTTTTTTTAAATTCAATTATTGTCAAATTACTTTAAGTTTAAGGCCACACGAAAGTTCTATGAACAACAGAAATTGATATAGCATAATTAAATAAAAATATTGTTAAACCTACCCAGGGATTGGTGGTCGCATTGGCTTAGTGGTAGAGCGTTCACCTCTGGTGCTTGGGGTTCCTGTTTCGATCCCAGCTCGCGCCAAATGAACTTTGTGGTGGACAAACACCGTGTACGTGGGTTTCGTCAGGATTTTCCTCTTTCCTCCCAATTTCTTCATTACACCATTTCATTCATTTCTCACCATCACCGTCTCGTTTAGCCTATCCGGCATAACCGTGGAACATAAAACTCTAGGATTTCATTTCATTTCCTACCCACGGATCAAGGCCGGATTAAGGAGGGCTTAGGGGGCTGTAGCCCTGAGCCTAAAGGTGGATGGGGCCCCCAAATTTGATCAAAATCTCAACTGGCTGTCTAAAACGAATCATACAAGATACAATCATCATAAGATAAAATATGACCAAAAATATTATTCTCTTAACTTTCCTATTGCACTTTCACAGAAATTTATTAAGCAAAGTCTACAGGGCTCACTATTTTTTTTTCTAGCCCCGGGTTTCCAGATGATTTAGTCCAGTCCTGCCAGGGTTCTGCTACTAGAAAGTAATGCCTCTGTGCATGCATGTGTACTTGTAAGGAAGTATTCTGCTGGACGCAGTCGAGATTAGTAGACTAATAGTACACAATTAGAAAGAGCAATTCTAACTTGTTCAAAAATGTATGTAAAAACTGCAGAGTATAAAGCTATAGAACTAGAGATTTTACGTATACAATAACAGAGTAACTACGGCTTCATCATACTGAGGTTTACTTGCCCACAAATATGTGTATCAGTAGAGGTCAAAGCAGGATGTGTGTTTACTGGTCGAGCATCGGTAATCTTTACTGATTTGCAATCGGAAAATCTTGTAACCAAGCATTCTGTTGAAAATAAAAGTTAGCAAATGGTTTTATGTACATACAGATACAAAAGTATTTTAAACTCATGATGAAAATTTTCTATATTTGATTACTATATTACAATATGTTGATGTTCTTAGGTTTAGTATGTTTGGTTACACCAGACCCACCACTCTCTGCTAATACTTTAATATATTAACAGTACAAAACTATTTGTCTCCAACTGCTTTTTCATCACGTGACAATTTTTCTACATAAGATTGTTCTGTTTCAGCTTCTAAGCTGTAAGTTATCTTCTCGTAATTGATTCTTCGAAATTTCTTTCCTTCACAGTTTAATTTATTATGACTATTACGGTGTTGCTCTCGTGTTTTAAGGCAATTGGGAAACCCTTACATTATGAGCTATCAAATCTTTGTTTCGAAAAAAAAAACAATAAATAATATTGGAAGTCAACGTGCTGCCCACACACTATTGAGTCAAAGTATGCCATTTGATTCGCTGTAGCCATTTGTTGTAAGTTCAGATAGATAGAAACGCCTCATATCCAAGGGGTCTATTCAGATCTTTTCCGGCGCGTTTAGACCCATCTTGGAATGAACTAAAATATGCAAGGGGTCTAAAACGGACGACTAAATGAAACAACGTTTCCGACTATTTTTCTATACACTGTTATTACTCCCGTTTCAAAAGGCTGAGGTAGCTAGCTACCACGAGACAAAAATAGCCAAAACTTGTTACAAATATAGTTTTGGCTCGCGCTGGTTATAAATTATAATCTACATTCTCGATATGCTTTACAGTATTTTAATTCTCTCTGTGAAGAAGAAAAGATACTGCAATTATACAGTAAATAGACATGATTTATGGACACTACAGTGCGTCAATGCAAGTTCTCGCTTACTCTCAGCTAGTATGCCTTCTGTCTATTTACACGAAGCATCTCGGAGATTAATGTGTATTTATAATTGATTAAATATGGAACATGGTAGGTATTAAATTTTGAAAATAAAAAATAACAAAATTATTACTGAAAATCATAACAAACACATCATTTCCACTTACTTGTTATGGTATATCGTGTATAAGTTGAAACTACAGGTAAAGTGAATTCCCAAGAGGAAAAGAATATTAGTGAGGTACTGACACGTGAAAACTAGAGGTGATTTATTGCTTTACAGTTCCTTTTGTCTGCCTTTACAACAGGCTATGCAAAGAATATGACAATCAATGAAACGAGCTGGTGAGTACGGTTGATTTTTGCTTAGGTGGTAACAAGGAAGTATTTCTGGGTATATAGCGTCTTGTAGTGATAAAATTGTGCCAAGTATGACAAATAAGTTTTCGATTATTTTATTAGGTGCAATCTGACGTTCTTGTTCATAAACGAAGCTACATAATATAATGTTTCTGTAAAGATATGGTCCGTTTTGTCTGTTCTTCATTCATTGCTTACTATGCTACCGAGAATAGATACTGGAACAAGTACTTTGATCACTATTCTACGTTGCGGCACTAAACTATCTCACGTAGTCACATCTCGACTTTTGAGATTGACTATGTTTCTAAAATGAATTATAATGTATTATTGTCTAGTTGAATTCTCATAATATAGAGTTTTACCGTCATCCATTTATAATTCTTTAAAGGAGCAGATATAAAAATAATGGAATGGAACACAAGATAAGGAAATTCAAATTACACAGTTTACTTTCGAAACTATCATTTCCATTGTTATTTCTACGGCCAAATTCTCTTGTTACTTAAGAGTTCCAAAGTGGAATTGGACTTAAAGAGAAGCGTAAAGCCAGGGGTGTAGCCAGCAGGTTTTGGTAGGGGGGCCGTCGTTTTTGAAGGGGAGCAGCTGCAATGTACAAAATTAAAAAAAAAAGTGTTGCAGCTAGTGTTTCTGAGCCCTGAAAAAACCGGAAAATTTTGGTTTCCTTCATTGTTTTAAGCTTATTATTATTATTATTATTATTATTATTATTATTATTATTATTATTATTATTATTATTATTATTATTATTATTATTATTATTATTATATTTATTTATTTATTTAATGTTTTTCTTCATAAATTATATTCGTGGTATTTTTATTATGTTTAACTAAGAATACTGCCTCGGACCAAACACTACACTTTTGTGCATAACTATTTCAATTTAAGCCCTTGTACACAGAACCTATTTATAAAGGTAACCAAGAAAGTTTTATCGCTTTCTCACACACCATCTTCCAACATCCATATGTCACCTAAGACGAACCATTTCACTATACTTATCCACCCACGCCCTTAGTTGAATACCATTGTTTTATGGTATTTGTTAGCAGTGGCGGCGATTGGACGTTAAAAGTGAGGGGGTAAGATCTGATCTGAATATTTGTGTAGCAACATTAGTTTTCCTAGTTGTTTCTAATACTTTGTTTGCCGAAAGGATACTATAACTAATAGGATACTATCTTTTTCAATTAAAATATCGAATATTGTATTTCATATTTTATTAAGTAAATTGGCAAGGGCAACCCAAATAGGTACTAGCCTTTTGTAGTCTAAACAACGAAGGTGTAAGAAGATATTTGATTCATTGCTCATGGACATCTTAAAATTCTTTCTGGAAAAGTTCGTGATCAGATTATTTAATAACAAATTTGCAAAACAAATAAATGGAAAGGATAATATTAATCATAGTAATGAAGAATGACATTTTAGGCACTGTCGATTTTTGTGCAATTTAAGAATAACTTATGAAAGACTTATTATTTCTTTTGCGAAATGTTCTCTCAATTAGTTTCAAAGCGGCTAACATATTGAGTCCCTGTAAGAAGGAATCGTTACTACGCTAGAATTGTTGCGCTCCAATAGGTTAAATTTTGGGCAGGGCCGTAACTTGTGGGCAGCAGGGGGCAACTGCCCCCCAGAGAAGCTCTCCGCCGTTCGATGCGGGCTAATTTTAAGTCAAAATTTTCTTACTCCATATACAGAACATGGAAAATATAAATGAAGCATCAAACAGTTTCACTACATTACATAAACTAAAAAGCACACAAAAGGTAAATAAAACAAAAATAAGTTGTGGGCTCATTTCAGTAAAAACTGTCTACTATTAGGGTCCCTAGAAATAATATTTATTCATATGGCCTTAAGGTTTGTGAATATTGTCCCATTAATTAATTTGTCATGTATGAAACGGGACCAGGGGAATAACTAACGGCCCCGCAGATCATGCCGTGCGGGAGGGCCCACAGGCTCCGGGGTCCCATAAAGAGTAAGAGAAAGATGGAAAGAGGGGACCCAAGAATTAGAAAAACAACTTTTTCTAGGGGGCCCTAATACCCGTATTAATGCTTACCTCCCCCCCAAAAAATCTAAGTTACAGCGCTGTTTTTGGGCCATTGTCCGTGGCAATTGAAACGGAAATCCTGTAGCTTTCTTAACTCGACGGGAAGACAAATAATCCATACGTACTCACGCAACGGCAAATATTATATGGCGCCATTTTTTCTATGAAGCAGTAATATACACAAACTTGTTAGGATGTTTGTCTTCAAACTGTCAAATACAAATCACAGTAAATTGTGTAATCTGTTGTCAAAAAAAACTATACCATACTATTTTCCGATCAGTATAAGGAAGAGAAACCATACTATTTTTCGATTGGTATGGTAAAATACTATTTTTCCATAAAATATTAATATGTAAACTTTGTTATTTTAAAATGATTGAAGCGAGGTAATCTCACTATAATGTTTTAAAAGTTGGTCCATTTGGGGGGCCTGGCCCCGATGGCCCCCCCGTGGATATACCCCTGCGTAAAGCCATGTGTAATATTCCCTTAAGAATTCTTCTATCAGCATATATTTACAAGAAAAATGTCCGTTTTCAAGGGTCCATAGACCGTTCGATAATTATCGTAATATAATCACCTATTTATGCGTTCCTCTCTTGAGGAAAGACAAACAATTTCAGGAAAACTGAAATTTCAAACAATTTGGACTATTTTGCAAGGGTTTCAATACTTCTCGGAGAACTGAAAATGCACATTCCGAAAATATAGTTACAACTACAAATTGATTTGCTTGTGTAGTCATGTGGGTCGTGTATTATATGTCATTATCCTCAGCACGGACGTGCTTTCCGAACAAAACCACACACACATGTATTCTGAATTCCTAGTTCTGGTTATATTCGTGAATATTTTAGAATATCCTGCCAAAATAGTGATTTGTTTACTTTTACACAAAATGGTGCACAAGCGCGGACCCAGAGGCCGGTTAAGGCACGAGAAATACCACGAATATCCTTAGAAGACTGCCAGATTACTACAAGTAGGAATGGGTACGAGTCGAGTTTTCAGCCAGGCAGAGAAATTTTCTGTATTCTAGTCACAGTTTTTAGGTTGATTTTCGAGTCGAATCGAGTTTGATACTTCGTTTACCCGTGCGGCTCCTTTTAGCTCATTTAGAGATCATAGATTTCTTTGTTTCGAAAACGAAAGCTATGAAAAGTAAGCAGTAATGTGGAATAATTTTAGTGTTGCTCCCGAGAAAGGGCAATTCTCACATCTCGTCACATCCCGAAAACGAAACGAGACTACATTACCCTGAGACAATCTCAAATATCGTCTCATGAACATCGCTGCGTGTAGCAAAATCAAGCTAAAATTTTGTAAATAGGATTCTTTCTCAGTAATTCGAGAAAAAGCTAGCACAGTGCTTACTAACTTGCGGATGAACTCGGAAGAATACTGTGAAAATCTATTACCGTAGAACCCTGATAATCCGCCGCAAGGAGCCCTGACCCGGACACCGACGAACCAAGCATAGGTATAGGCCATCATATTCCATGTTTCTACGCATGTGGGTTTCGTCCCCAAAGCTCCTCTCGGGGCTTCTCCCTCAGACTCTGAAGTAACTTTTTTAACTTCGAGAATTAGAAAACACTACTTTTTGTAACAGTTATCACTTAAAATTTTCAAGTTGACCTCAGAAACACTATGACAGTTTTCTTTGGAGAATTTTTACAGAATTGAAACTTTTGAAACTGTTACACTTTATTCTCATCCATTTCCCTCACATGCATATAGTTACTTTTTTAGGCTGGTCTTTTGATTCAGGGGTTACTAATACGAGTACCTTGAGAGCACTTCTTATATAGAATTTAAAACTACGTTTGAAATTATATAAAACTTATTTTCATTCATTTTAAACCTAATATCACCAATTGAATGCATGTATGCCCCAACTTCAATTTTTCATTTACTGTTCCCGTTTTTTTGGTGGAGAAATTTACTTATTCAAAGCATTGTTTTCTGAACGCTACGTTTCTTGAAGAAAATATTCAGATCATTTCAACAAAATGGACAAGGAATAAGTATTTTTTTTCTGTTGCAGTGTAGCTGCACCCAACATTCTGCAACGATTCAATTTCTCAGAGATTTCTAACAATGTGTTACAGGTTTTGTGAAAGATTTGTTTTCAATATTATTAAAACATCTGAAGTATGATTACTTTCATGAACAACAAACGTCCATCTGCACACATTATCCCCGTATATACAGTATATTATATAGGATGTGAGTGTACTGTATAAATAAACTGTGTCCCATAAGTCTGGTTGCATAGGCCATCTAGATAGCGATTAAAGATATGAAAAAAAGATGAGACATAAGAAAGCAATGTTACTGGAAAGTGTATAGGCTTTCGGTCTAAAATGTTTCTATATTTCAAATTGGACCAAACACGAAAGATGAAAGATGGAAGAGACGGGCATATGAAGGATGAAGGATCACATCCCACTTCAATGTTTACGGCACTGGCGCCACCACCAACCTTAGTAATACATACGTTGATTCAACGTTGAAATTTCATTTATTGTGAAACGAATAAACCGTTTAATAGGCAGACATTTTCCCTTTATCCAACGCTGGAAAACACTACGAGTTAACAATTAACTACCAGTTGTTGTTCTGAAGACAAATTCTTTAATCTATTAGGTCACCTCTATTTAGATAGTAATGCTCATTGCTCAGTAGACAGATATTTTTTTTCTATATTTTCTGTTATTAATCATAACTAAATATCAACGTTTTAATAAACATATGTATAGTAAAATTCACCCTGTTTTAATTTAATTTTGTTTTGTATTTGCCCCTTCCTCTTGTTTGTGAGTAGTAACGGTACTGCCATGAATATTGAAGTCGTGTGTAATCACCAGCCAGTGGAGTAGAGATCACTATGCCTGCCACACGTTATTTAGTAGGTCGAGGTTGGCAAGAACCCATGCTCCGGTAGGACATCCTGACTGAGGGGTTTCCTGATTTATTCAGTCCCTCCAGGTGAATGCTGGGATGATAGTTACTCTTTTAGACTAGAGCCGCTTTCTTTCTTAATCCTAGCCCAACCTAAAGGGCAAATGTGACCTCGATGTTGAAGGTCCGAACTCCTCCTTGTATCCTTCCCTTGAACAAAGAAAATGCTGGCGTATGATCCTTTCCCCTTCATATATTCGCCCATTCAGTGTACTTCAAACTACACTGGATTTGATTCGAGTCGAGTTGAATAAAATTTCCAAGCCGAGCTCCCGAGTGGAATTGAAAGAAAACTCGCTTCGGACTCGTCATGTCCATCCCTAACTACAAGCCATCATGGCAGTAGATTCTGTCTTTTGGGAGAGTTTTGTTCCGATTCTTTGATTTCCATATTACTTTGCTTTTGCCACTTCCAAATTTAATAATCGATTAAAAAGATAGAATTATGACGTCGTTC
Source organism: Thermobia domestica (assembly GCF_964235325.1). Taxonomy (NCBI): domain Eukaryota; kingdom Metazoa; phylum Arthropoda; class Insecta; order Zygentoma; family Lepismatidae; genus Thermobia; species Thermobia domestica. Next base: position 293,141,515 of record NC_137456.1, on the reverse strand, counting down.
TATTAACATCTAGCACTCCAGAATTTTCCGTGCCTTCGCAGTAGAGACTGAGATGAAATGTTTTGAATCTGTGGAAGTTTATTTTCCGCGATTTCCAATTACACAGAAGTATTATTAGCGAGGAAAAGGGGGATTAGAAGGTCAATAGCCAGCCGGAAAAATGAAATGAAATCTTACGTCCCAAGGTTATTTCGGCTAGGCTAAAGAGAGGGTGATGCTGAGAAATAAATGAAATGGCAGAATGAGGAAAGTGGGAGGAAACGGGAGATTCACGAGGAAACCCACGCACACGGTGTTTGTCCACCACGAAGTTCACTTGGTGGGAGCAGGGTTTGAACCCGGGACCCCATACACCAGAGGTGAACACTCTAGCACTGAGCCACCGCGGCCTCGAATAGCCAGACGGATTTCTTACGTGAGGGAGATATGAATACCGAGGGTGCAATGGCAAAGTCACCAAAGATTACAAGAAAGAGTTTATTTATTGCACACGGAATCTGGGCAGAATTTAAGCTCCTTTTACAAAACTTATGATATAAACTCACTTGGCTCATGAATATTTATGCTGTAACAGACATGCCATTTGTGTACTGTAATAGAGATGCATATTACAGCACACAAATCCAAGACTAGAATGTTTTATCAGCAATACAAGAAAACTAGAAAATACAGCGGTACATAATTTAATTCAGTTACATACTTTATGTTTACAGAAAAATACAAAGTATTGATTTTAGAATACTTTGGTTTGAAATTCTTGAAATAGCAATATCCCTGAGGAACACATTTGCTATATCTACTAAGAAGCATATCAAATATCACGCTTTATGCAAAAATAAGTAAAATGTGCTTTATTGTTCAAGATCAGTAATAAAGACATTAAAAGATACATTAAACGAATGTATTACATGGTCTCATCAACTACAGAATTATAATCCCAGTTTTCCAGCTATGTGATATATGAATGCTACGTCGTGAAAAAAGAATGACATAAAATAATAATATTAATAATAATATACAGTGAAACCTCATAATGACACCGATAAGATAAAAGGTTGATTCAAATTTGTGTATACACCTTTGTAAGTTGGAAAGTATTGTACTGATTGCAATGGAATTTGCGCTATAGCTATTCTGGTTGATGCTTTTATCGGTAATATATTTTAAAACCTATAAAATATACCCATATTTTTAGAACGTAGTAGGGAGAGAAAAGCTGTTGAATATTCGACACACCAAGGAATTTGCTACATGCATCTAAATATTGCCTTTAGGAGTGTTAATAAGAATAATATCATAATTCTTGTTATACAGACATTAATAATGACATATACCAAACATACACACATCATGCCCCAGAAGAGTTAATAAAAAGATGAAAATAACGGAATGTAACACTCATAGGCGCCGACTTGAAGAAAATATTGGGGGGACCACTGGCGCAAATCCCGGGAGGATGAGAGGGGCATGTCCCCCAATCTTGTACCTGGGGAACAGTCCCCCCAATAATCTGACGTGAAAAGTGCTTTTTGGGATAAGTGCTATGATTTGTGTCCGTCTGCCATAAAGGAATGTATGATGGAATTTATTTCTCTTAGCTTTTACCGGTATATATATATATATATATATATATATATATATATATATATATATATATATATATATATATATATATATATATATATTAGAAAGAATCGTGTTCTGTAGTAGTTCAAACTGAACTTCGTGCTGTAGTGCGTTTAGTAGTTTCATCAATATGTATTCCACATCCGCTACTTGGGCACAAATTGCAATAAATGCCAGAGGAGAATATGTTCCTCTCCTCATCCTGGAAAATTGTCTCAGCTGTAGGTACGGGCAAAATTCCGGGGAAATTGGGAGACATGTCTCCTAACATTGGAACTGGAGGGTGAGGCTCTTCCAATAATCCGATTTGAAAAGTGCTTTTTGCAGATAAGTGTGATGATTTGTGTCCGACTGCCTCAAAGGAAAGTGAGATGAAATTGATTTCTTTTGGCTTTTCTATTTTTAATGAAAATGAAGGTGTGCGACTGTGCGTGACGTAACCTGATGTGAAATCTTATCTCCTCCTCTCCCATAGGCCCTAGCATACGAAGAGTATATAGACTACCCTACGTCAGTACAACCCATCTTTTCAGTAAATGCGCATTTCATCTATTTGTAGTATCAGACTAGGCATCTACTCATGCTTCGTAAGTAAAGAAAATAATTTAATTGCTGGAATATTTTTCTCCGTAATCTTAAGGTTACATCTGTTAACTGCAGTGTCAGATTTCTGTAACGATTCCTGTAATGCTATTGAGATTATCATAATTTTGCTCAAATAAGAGTATTGTTGCGTCATACATAATTTTCTTTCTTCATAGTTTTGGGGAAGTCATTCTTTATATTATAAAACAAGTGTCCGAAATTTTAACGTGGATCATTGTTGATGCCTAATTGGAAACATACCAATTATAAATATACAGGTATTAAGATTTCAGAATGCGTTCAAGGCAGTGATTTGTAATACGGATATGTACTACTACTACTTCATCTACATCGCCTAATATATAATATACTCTACAACATGTTTACCTCAGAAATCAGATTCATCTACCGTAATATGAAAATCTTTGAGTTTTATGTCCCATGGTTATGCTGGCTGTGCTAAAGGAGACTGTGATAATGAGAAATGAACGAAATGGTGGAACGAAGAAAGTGGGAGGAAACGGGAGAACCCCGAATAAACCCACGCACATGGTGTTTGTCCACTACAAAGTGCACGTCGCGGGAGCAGGGTTTGAACCCGGGACCCGATGCACCAGATGTGAACGGTCTACCACTGAGCCACTGCGGCCCTTTACCGTAATATGGATTTCATCTCCCTTTCCTAGAATAAGTCTCAAGTCTGCCCACCTCGCAATGTTGCAGACAACCAGTGGGGCCTTTAGGATTGTGTTTCGAGGGGCTACGCCCAACGCAGGAAAGGAAGTGGCAATTGCCCACCTGAGTTTGAGTATTAAATGTATTTTAATTTATGCATGAATTGAAATTTCAATGGCAAGAATTGCAGACCGATAAATCCTATATGGTATAATACAAAAACTTAGGAGTGAATCTCAACTTTTACTATATCCATAGAAGAAAAAGGAAGTATGCTCTTGGCCTACCTAATTTTCCAGATTAATTATTCCCCCCTTTTGATTTTCTTTAATTCAAACATTTCCTTCTTTTTAAAATAACAAAACGATATAAGTTTTCCTTTGTTATAATAACTGAAGTTCCGTCATGTTGATATCCGCTCAAGTTGGTGTGGAACACCAGTTTCGCTTATCAACTCCTGTTAGTTTAGGTGTTACTGATGACGGCCGACTTGAATCACAACTAACAACGGTCGATAAAGTATGATAGGCGAAACCAAAGATAGTAACATCAAGAAAAAGAAACAGAAAATTAGAAAGGACAAAAGAAAGAAAAAGAGGACGCAATTCTTACATTATATGAAATTTGGCAAATACAGTATTATTTCCGAACAAAGAGCATAAGAAAATGGAAAGCCAATGAAATTCTTAGAAATGCTAAGAAGGATTATTGATTATTGTTCTAAGTAGAATGCGAAAAACTAACAGATTTATTACGAGGCGATCTTGAGCTCGATAGCACCCTATACGCCACTGAAGACAACTCTGCTCCCCTGATCCTCCACAACATTGTTTTTGAATTTCATAAATATTTTGAACATTGCTTATATATATATATATATATATATATATATATATATATATATATATATATATATACATATTACCCCTCTCGCTCAATATTGAAGACGGATTTGCGCCGTTCCGCTGCGAATTTCAAGATCTAAATCAAATTCGCCTAAAACAAATTCAAGTTCAAAATTTGGGAACTTCACTGCAAGTTTGCGCACCACATTGATCGTCCCTTGTCATATCAGTGCTGCGATAGTGTTGGTTGAAGCTTCAGTGCTCTATTAAACATAACTTTAAAAGTGGCGTTTTGTATCGAATAAGAAGGCTGTTCCTAATATTGAATTGAAGGTACGACAAAGTTTACGACAGAAATTCTTTTTCCTCTTTGTTACTTTTTCCTAAACTGGATTATATTCGGGGGGCAAGGACACCACCTTTAAATATTGGGGGCCAAAAATGTCCTGCCTCCCGCCCCCCCCCCCCCCCCCGAAGTCGGCGCCTATGATGCCCGCTATTCGAACAGGTAGAATAAGTTTTATGGAAAATATTTCAAAACATTGCAACAATGAAAAACTCGATCGACGGATTTTAGACATAGAACTTACTCGTTGCTCGTAAATTGTGTTTAAAACTACGGGTTTAGTACACTACTTTTAAAAATAAAACTCATAATTGAAGAAAACTCGACATGAAATGAAAGCTTAACCTATTTTGGTTTTTGCTTTGTTTGAGTTGAACGTCCCACTCTTACGCCGTGGTGGCTGAAGGAGACGTGAACCTACTTATTATTGTGGAATCAGAACCACTTTTTTCGTATCACAGTGTGAATCGAACCTAGGGCTACGCATGCCGAAGGCAAGCGTTCTAATCTCTAAATCAAGCATGAGTCCTCAACATCTTTGTTTTACTCCCATTGAGATGAAGAACAACAATGATGTACAGTGAATTATAATGGAGGAACCCATGTAACGCCAAAGAAAGGTAGAATAAAGCTCAAACACCGCGTTGTACACTATAAAATTCACATGAAACTTCCTGCCATTGAGCAAAGGACGAATATCACCAGATGTTATACCTTTAGCACTTAGTCACTGCACTACCCTTTAGGGATCATTAACCCGATGATCCTTTCCCCCTTTTTCACAGGTGTCTCTTTCGAAAGTGCTTGGGATCCATGTGACCTCTGTAAACTGCATCTCAAGTATCCAGTTGTGTAAAGAAATCGGTAGTGGATAGTCGGGAAACGGAAAAAGCTAAATCACAGCAAAAGGTTTCATAATGCGGAAGGGGGGAATTCCTTCCATGTGGCAAACTGTTGGTTCAATACATGAAAATAGAACAAAAATTTTACACGCCTGCATTTTTGTTACTGACGGGAGTGAAATAGATGTTCTATCATCAAGTTAATTTTTTTCCTTTGTGTTCTAAAATCCTTTGAATTTCCCTTTACAATGAATGTTTCAAGAAAACTGTCAGTTGTTTTTTCATTCTTTTTCTTTTCTTTTTTCTTATTATAAAAAAGCAACGCTCTCTTGTCACTTGCTCAAGTGTTACGAATGAGCTAGTGCATTTAGAGTAGATAATATTTGCTTTCATTGTTTGTAGGCTCTACTGTCTGTGTACCCTAAAAAACTTCAAAGATATGGTTGTCTTTCCTTTTTATCTGGCACATAGAAATAAGCTTAATAAAATATGGTACCATTCTTATCATTCATGGCATCAGCCATTCAAATTTTACATATAGTTGTATCTGACACCGCCTGTGTGAACAACAGTCCTGGTGATGATTTATGGTGATTTATTTATTACTCTCAATACCTATCGCTAATAATGATCGCAAATTGATATAAAATTGATCTTAAAAAACATTAAAACTTTCTAAATTAAATTATAGATTTTTTTTTTGAGACTGAAGCTCTTTTAAAGAATCGTCAAATTTGAAGGAGTTCGGGTAGGGATGGTATATAAACGAGGCTGCAGTTCCTGTTTCGTCTCGTTTGACAAAAGTGGTCTCAGTCCCGATCTCGTCTCAAAGTAAATAGTATAAAATAAAAATAAAATGTGTAAGTAGTATATTTTTTTGCTTTTATTATTCAATTTGAATTGTTGTGTGGCATATCCATTCGTAGGTAGGTGGCCAATACTCGTGCTTTTTATGCGTGTTCGCGGGTTCAATCATTAGGGTGTATATCAAGCATTGGATAAAACTCGAATAGTGATCCACATTTCACTTTACACAACATATTTTATCATAAAACCTCAGTACTTGCTATGCAGAGAAACTCTTCACAGTCAACTTCAATACTATAGTTAATTTCCTTCCTGCTGAATCAGAGTTATTCAATATCCTACCAGATAACACAGTAGATAGCAGCAAGAATGTATTTGAATGATAGGAAATTTAAATTTTACAATTTCTCATTTATTGTTCGCTACCAGAATGCCCGTTTTTTGCACGGGGAGAATAAGTTTCATTTTGGACATAGCAAAAATACTGTCACAAATCAACTATGAATTCGACACTAATATCGATCATTTTCAATTATTTTTAAGTCACCATCCTCTTTAAGAGCACTAATGGGAGCTGGACTTAGAAGATTTAAGCAGCATCGGAAGTGTCACTGTTCGTCTCAGCGACCCCGATAATTATGGATTCGACACTACTATCGGTTATTTTTACATATAGATATAAATATATATATATATATATAAATATATATATATATATATATATATATATATATATATATATATATATATATATATATATATATATATATATATATATATCGGGTGTCCTAAAAATAGCGCCCACAAACTACAGAACACTATTCTGCAGGTCAAAATAAAGGGAAAATCTTATATGATGGAATGCTCCCCAGGGCCTCTCTCAGCTGGCATGGGGAATTAAAATTTCACTATGTGGCAGAATCGCATATTCATTTTGAGCATTAGCATCGCTCTACAAACCCATCAAACAGTTATATCGATTGTTAAGATAATAATTGGTGCTAGTGTCAACTCTATTGACTTCACGGGCGTCTCTGGCGGTCTAAAGGGGGACGCGTCCCCCAAATATTCTGAATACGAGATAAATGGATCAATGCTGAAAGTATTTAGATCTATGTGGAAGAAGTAAAAATATAGGCAGAACAAATTAAAATTATGCCTGTTCTTAAACATTAGGTTAGCGTGAATAGAATGTCCGCCTGACGTATGTCACTTTGAAAGAAGGATTTTGTTTATTTATTTATTTTTAAAGTTACGCTTCTTAGTTAGTCAAAGTAGTATCTGCTACAGGCACATAAGTTTTTCATTGCCTAACCAGCAACAATTGGTTTTCATGACGAAGGGAGACTGAATAAGGGGAGGAAAGGATGTATAGAAAGTTTATCTTCGAATTAAGAAGGGAAATCTACAAGGACGGAAATATACAATAGAAGCGAAGGTGACCAAAAAGAATTTAAAAAGATAGAGAAATTTGAATATTATATATGAGAGTTAATTTCATGCGAATACTGTAGAAGGGCAGCAAGGGACAACTACTATGACAATATAGAAATTAAAGATAGAAATGAGTGTTTAATGAGTGAATTGAGTTTGAAGAAGATGGAAAGAATACATTGAGGAGTCGGATGACAGCAAGAATAAACAGTACATTTTATACATTAAAACGGAAAATGAAGTAAACGAGGATAGTTCATTGGACAAATTCAAAAACATACAGCGAAATTAAGAACAAAAAGGTAGATAATATACATTTTGAGTTCATTAAGAATGCAGAAGAAAAATTAAAAAAAAAATCGAAATTCACAATCAAATCAAGCATCATCGTATGACTTCTTTCAGAGAGTTAAGATTTTGTTAGCTAAAGAAATCTTTGAAATCTTTGAGTTTTACGTCCCACGGTTATGCCGGTTAGGCTAAAGGAGACGGTGATGATGAGTAATGAATGAAATGGTGGAATGAAGAAAGTGGGAGGAAACGGGAGAACCCCGAGAAAACCCACGCATACGGTGTTTGTCCACCACAAAGTTCACTTGGCGGGGGCTGGGATCGAACCCGAGACCCCTAGCACCAGAGGTGAACGCTCTACCACTTTTTTTTTAAACTTCCTGACTTATTTTCTATTACAACCACTTTTCAGGACTACTAGACACGTCTACTGAGCCACCGCAGCCCTTGTTAGCTAAAGAATCGAAATGTATGAGGACTATGAAACTATACTGCTTCAAATGCATTTAAGAAAACTGAGCAGGGATTCAACGGTAGGAATATCAAGGTGAAGAAATTATCTAATAATCATATTATATACAAACATACTTTTTTTTCGGCAAGTAGTCTAAAAGTGATGGAAGAAAATTATGAAGAACTGTGTTGCTAAGGCTAGAAAGAGCGGATGTCATTAGTAAAGTAGATTTCAGTTTACTCATAATTTTCACATAACTTTAGTTGAGGTTTACTAGCATTCTAGTCGTCTCCGCCCCCCAATTTTAACATGCTAGAGACGCAAATGATTGACTTTAACTGTCATCTGGCAAGAATCGATGTAATTATTTGATGCATTGGTAGATGTAATCAATGGTTCTTCATCTGCGACGTTGCCACAAAGTGCAATTCGCTTTTGAAGACAAGCACCCGAAAGGTATACGTACCCATTCCTTCCTCCAATTTGCAGAGCTGAATTTGGATTTAAACGGCATCGGAAGTGTCACTGTTCATTTCAATGACACTAAAACAATGGATTCGACATTAATATCGGTAATTTTCGATCATTTTTAAACGAATCCCCCTCCCCCTTCCTTACATTGTACCGTTAAAATGAAATAATAAAAATCATCCCAGGCTGGAACTCATCTATGTTGAAAATTTGATTGTGATCGATTGGGTGGTTCAAGAGTTATTAAGTCACAAAAGTAATTACTTTTATTTTGTATATAGCCTATAGATTACATTCTGCTTTGACTGCCATATTAAACAAAGAAAATCACGTTCATTATCTAAACAAATAGATATTTTACTACTACAATAATTGTTTCAAATATATGAAATGCTTTATTACCTTTCACAAGACCAACTTTAATTGACACTTTATAACACGGCCTTCTTACAATCTCATGATGAGCTTATTCTCCATAATACTATAGCTGCACATTAAGTTGTAGGATCACTTCTCAAATACTCTCGGTGCAGAAGGGAATGCTAAACTTAAATCAAACAATCACCTTTCATTATCTATAATCTCGGTTGCATCTTCAATCGAGTTAGGTTTAGGTTTGAACTCAGGTGTCTCTCCTAGTTCGAATTGCACTTTCTGTTTCTTATACAAGCTCATAAGATCCTGATGCATTATATAGGCATGGTTTTTTTTTTTCTGTTGTAAAGAATGAAAATTACAAATTGTTGTATACTTTCGTGTTTATAGAGGAGCAAAACGAAACTGCTAGAATTTTTTATATAATTACGAAAAAAGTACAGTTGCGTAACGATAACAGAAAATTTAAATCTCAAAATGCTGAATACTATTAGTGATGAGCGCAAGAGTCTTGGTCTTGCAGTTTTTGCAAGTCTTGCATGCAAGACCAAGACCAGGAATCCCGATGCACGACCAAGACCAAGACCAAGGTGTGCAAGAACATACCTGCAAGACCAAGACCAATACCAAGACTCTTGCGCAAGAGTCTTGCAAAAGTACCGGCACTACTTGATTTTTTTATATAATGTAAAAAAGGAGGAGATGCATTTCTTGGCTTCAGTAAAAATGCTGCTGAAGTGAATGTATTCCAGTAGTTTATGCAATCCGTGTGAGTCAATCTGCCCCTGTAGCTTATAGCAACAGTATGTCGTTTTCTGAATTGCTTGTTCACGTGTTCTGTAGATACTACTCGTTTACAAGCGACACAGGTGTTATTTCGCACCATGTGAACTTTTTTGGTTCACAAACACCGTGTGCGTGGTTTTTCTCGTTATTTTTTCGTTTCCTCCTACTTTCTTCATTCCACCTCTTCAGCCATTTCTCATCATTACCGTCTACCTTAGCCTTGGTGCACAATCATGGGACGGTAAGCTAGATACTTCATTTCATTTCAAAGCATATTAGAGGTGTTCTTCCAAAACTAAAGAGAAATGTAGATCGAACATCAGTAATACCGTACACCGTAGGTGTCGACTACATGGGTATGACCTTGGCTTCGAGACTCAAGCATCCGTTGGAAATTTTCAATGCGTACTTTTAAAACTAATATCGAAATAACATTTTCATGACATTGACAAACACTTAGTGCATGTGATCGCAAGTTTGATTTCATGAGCGGATACTTATACATTGAATAATTGTTTATTAATATTTAGCCTTGTTAGGTATACGACACATCGAGGATTAAACAATATAACATTATACAACAACAATAAATTTATATTATAAAATTGAAAATGACTATTTTTGGGACTCTTAATCTCTTGAACCAACAGACCGATCTCAATCACATTTTTAACATGTATGAGGTTCGGTCTTGAAAAGGTTTTTAGAGTTTGTTTCACTTTGATGGTAAAACCTATGGGAGGAGGAAAGGAGGTATATATATATGTATATATATATATATATATATATATATATATATATATATATATATATATATATATATATATATATATAATAAAACTTAATAACTTCTGAAACACTCGACCGATCTTGGTCAAATTTTCAACATACATGAGGATCGGACCTGAGATGGTTTCTTTCTATCACTTTGACGGTGCAGTTTAGGGGAGGGGAATGAAAGATATTTTAAAATGATCGAAAATGACTCATATTAAAATGGAGTCTATAGTTTTTGCGGTTCCTAAGATAAACATTGACACTTCCGATGCTATTTAAATCCAAGTTCACCACGTAGCTTGGCGGAAGGAAGAGAACATATATAAAAATGATCGAAAATGACAAATATTATTGTCGAATCCATAGTTTTCCAGTTCGCTGAGTTGATTACTTTCACTTCCGATACCGTTTACGACCAAATTCAGCATCGTAACTTGGGGAGAGGGAGATACATAATAATGATCAAAAATGACAAATGACCAAATATTAGTGTCGAATCCATAGTTTTCGGCGTCGCTAAGATGAACAGTGATACTTCCGATCCCGTTTAAATGCAAATTCAGCACCGCAACTTGAGGGAGGTACAAGATATATAAAATTATCAAAAATTACCATTATCAATGTCGAACTCATGGTTTTCGAAGTCATTGAGATGAACAATGACACTTCCGATGCCGTACCTCGCAACATGGGGGTGAAGGAGATATATAAGTTTAATGAAAATGACCTATATTAGTGCCGAATCCTTAGTTTTGGGGGTCTCTGAGACGAACAGCGACACTTTGATGCCATTTAAATTCAAATTCAGCCCCGGAACTTGGGGAGGAGAAGGAGAGAGAAATATAAAAAATAATCAAAAATGATCGATGTCTGAGAGCGCTTTACTAATAGTAAAAAGTGACTAACGAAATATATATTATTATTATTATTATTATTATTATTATTATTATTATTATTATTATTATTATTATTATTATTATTATTATTATTATTATTTAAGTTTAACCCAACGAAGTGGGTAATTGATGTTAGTAATCCATATTCACAAGTGAGACTTCAAATAACTTGGCGTTTGATGCCGTTATTTTGTATTTCCAATACAGGTCAAAAGTATTTATATAGATTGAATTTACACAAAAGGCATAGACAGTTGAATCGTTTTCAGTTTTCACTCAAATTATTCTACAATATTAGGAGGTTTGATTTCTCTTTTTTAGTCAATATTGATAAATATAGCATGATCTTCATAATAGCTATTCTGCCATTATTGGCAGGTTACTTGTTACAACTGAGAAGCTTCGATGTTCGGTGGTCCTCAGCTAGTCTCTTCGTCTTGATGTAGCAATTTTCTGTTTTAATACCTTCCTTCAACTAGTCTCCTTCGCTCCGTCCCTCTCTTTCCTTCCATACTACCTTCCAGCACGTCCCTCGTAATACAGTTCCTCCTCAGCCAACATCCTAACCAGTTCCTCTTCCTTCTCTTAACAATATCTAAAATTATTCTTTTTTCTCTACTGCTGATTTTTTAACACCTTCTCATTCGTTGTCCGTTCAACACAGCTAATTCTCTGCTTTTTTCTCCATGCCCATGTATCGAAATCCTGCATTTTTTCATCACTTTTGCGTAATGTCAATGTTTCTGACCCATAGAGTACATATTGGAATCAGTAAAACAAAATCTCAATATTCAATTGGATGTTTGATTAATACAAGGATTAGCTAATCGTGGTTGAAAAAAATCTGGCGCCTTTAGAGTGTAAAAATAATTTTGCAATTGGTATTTCAATAATCTGTGCCGTCTTGATTTATCTTTCATGCGTTTCAGGGGTAGCCTCTCCAGTTTGGGAACCAGTGGAGTGTTGGATCTGTTAAAAATATAAACAGATTACGAAACGTTGTGATTTAGGCATATCTTACAGGTAGTGAAGCGTGGGCACCCATCAAAAAAGGAAAGGTCATCACCTATGTTGTACACTACCATTATACTTACACAAAGTTAAAACTATATTACATTTAGAAACATGCATTGCATTTCCGTTACTATTGGCGCATTGTAGAGTTTATTATCCCTTATATCCTTAAAATTTACCTATGAAAAGCTTGAGATTTCTTAAATGCAAGACTTGAAGGCTCTTGCATGCAAGACCAAGACCAAGACTGGGTGTGCAAGACCAAGACCAAGACCAAGGACTGCAGTACAAGACCAAGACCAAGACCACCGCGGTCTTGATCTTGGTCTTGCATTTGCTCATCACTAAATACTATGATTGAATTACAGTTGACCGAAAAATCCCCTTTCGGGTATCATGGCTTAAAATTCTGTTTGTGGCACTCATGCCTGTGGGGGTGACGAGTGCTCAGTACTCGACTCCCCTCGCCGTTAATGCTGGCTTTCTCAACCGGAGTTCGCTATTACTTTCTTTTAAGTAGCTTCCTAAATATCCTTATGACGCTGGGTGCATGCCATAATGCCAATACTATCTAGTGAGTATGCATGGTCGACAATCGTTCCTCGAGCCAGACCCGACACTCCTTAACTTCGCTGATCTCACTAGGGCATTGCCGAGTTATATAAACATTTACAACTTCGCTTTCCACTACATTAATTAGTTTTACATCGTTATCTACGTAAAATAGAAATTTATTTTTATTCCATACATACAAGCTGTTGTAATAAAATAACAAGGGAATTTTAAACGTATATTTCTGTGGATAATTCCTTAACTGTGTATCCAGGGACGGATCCAGGCTGAGTATTGCCAGGTGACCAATCGTTCGAGCTCAAAACAAGTAATAATATATTACAAAAAAAAAAAAAAAGTCAAACAATTTATAAAAGGGAATGGGCTCTTCTGTACAATTAACTTGTTTAAACGTTGATACTGATGGATTACTACTACTACTTCTGCTACTGCTACTACTACTACTACTACTACTACTACTAATACTAATACTACTACAACAACAACTACTACTACTACTACCACTACTACTACTACTAGAACTACTACTACTACTACTACTACTACTACTACTACTACTACTAATAATAATAATAATAATAATAATAATAATAATAATAATAATAATAAGTAGTAGTAGTAGTAGTAGTAGTAGTAGTAGTAGAAGAAGAAGAAGAAGAAGAAGAAGAAGAATGCGATGCCAGAACCTTAGGTCTATTAACTTTCTGCACTATCAAGCTAGAATTTCTAAAACGGCAATATTGACAAACACTTGCGAACAGATAGCGTTTAAAGCTTATTGTCTACCAATTGTTTAAGAAAAGCAGAAATCGGTTTTCAGAACGGTGCTGATTGTCATTGCTGCTGGCCGACTACCACAGCCAATTATTGGTGCTGATTGCCACGACTGGCGCTGATTGTCAATATCAAGGTGCTGATTGTTACGATGGCGTGCTGACTGCCACGAGCCTGAGAGGAAGTTGCTAGACGTAACATTACCGGACGTCAAGAAGCATGAAAGAAACGTGATGAACCTTAGGATCGTGTTGTTCAGACCAACTTCTAACAAACGTAAACAGGTCTCTGTATGTACTTTCAGTTTTGTCAGGGAGCGGTACGTACAAAATTGGTACGATTTATGTGTTCTCACTTGAACTCCCTATGTCAGCATGAACTGTGTACAGCTGCGCAAATCGTTTCGAGCAGCTCTTGAAAATTACATTAAAAAAAAAAAAAAAAAAACACTGCTGGCTGTCCCTCACAAGGGAAGTTCGGGAGAAAGCACTCACATGCAGAGAATCTAAGCATGCCATTTGAAGCCCTAATTCATACTGATTACAACAAGCTAATAAATTTCATGTACGGTTGAGAACTGTTCGAGATATTCAACTTGGCATTATGTGAGAAAATGAGGATATGCACATTTAAACGCGTTAAGTGCAACATAATTAGCAATGAATATTGACATACGAATTGAAAGCCATCGGAAGTTATAGAAAAAAAATAACTAACGGGTTTGTTAGATACAATTAGTCATTATATTGTTCACAATAATGATAGGTTAGAGATGAAAATTGATCACTGTTGTTCTTCTGTTTTATGAAGAAATGACATAGGCGAAAGACTTCCTTGCACCATTAACATTTTATATGTGCAATTGCGTTGCATCCGTCAAGGGAACAGTTCGCAGAACCAAAGCAGAAAGAAAATTCGACAAGTGATTCAAAAGGTATAGGCCTATAACCTGCCTTGTGAAACGCAAAATGAAAAAATCCAATGTATTGCGGTGATCGGAACTGATTCGTATGGACACGAACTGTCTTTGATTATTTCGTTGGTACATCATAACGTTCTGATGAAGTTGTTTCATACCGGTACTCTGTACAAATCTTCTGCCATAATCTTTGATTGATAGGAATCCAAACACATCAAATGGTTGTATCCCCGTGTGCTGCAGTTCTTTGGTATCTTCTCAACCATTACGTCTTTTGTCATCCGTCATGCAACTTGTAATTAACAATTTGTCTGTGAATGGACCCAGTGATCAAGCAGTAGCAAGTTCAAAACATCAGGCTTCGCTATGGGAGAAAATACTTAACGCGTTTAAATATGCATCCACTCATTTTTTCATATAAACTTCCAATCTGAATATCTCGAACAGTTCTCAACTGTACAGGAATATTATTACCTGTTGAAATCAGCATGAATTGGTCCTTCAAATGGTATGCTTAGTTTCTCTGCAGGTGAGTGCTTTGTCCCGAACTTCCCTTGTCAGCACTGACTTCAGACCATCATATCCAAAACACAAAATCCATTTATCTTGTTCCAATCTATCGTACTGCAGAAAGGAAATTCCATCTTCGAAGCGAAGATGATCACCCGGAAAATCTAGTTCTTTAGACGTGGAATTATTATTATTATTATTATTATTATTATTATTATTATTATTATTATTATTATTATTATTATTATTATTATTATTATTATTATTATTATTATTATTATTAATGCCAAGAACTGTCCTTCTAGCATTGTTTAAATAGCCCTTCCTTTGACTCTAAAAACATTATTTGGGTGAATAAATACACACTAATTTTACTTTATAATACTTATCCATTAAATAATACAATAAAACAATTAATTTAAACGACGAAATGTGCAAATTGTACATATAACAGAAAAGACAATCCCTTTATAAACATCCAAGCGTATGTCGTTACACTTAGTGAGCAACTTTGTAACTTACAGGATGCTACATAGATTTGCTGTGATGATTACTAAATTAATCCCTCATATTAATTTAGTATGATGATTAGTAAATTTAGTATGACGGATTAATTCCGCTCTTTCCAAATAGTTTCTCTCAGGCTCGTGGCAGTCAGCTCACCTTCGTGGCAATCAGCATCTTGATATTTGCAATCAGCGCCAGTCGAGGCAATCAGCACCAATAATTGGCTGTGGCAGTCAGCGCACGTGGCAATCAGCACCAAACCTTCAGAACGAAGCAATAGCGCAAAATATCACATCTTAAAAAGAAAGAACAAGAAATGGCTACCTGCATTTTCGAAGGTCGAAATTTTCTTAGCAAGAACGCCAATGCAAGTAATTTCTTGCGATGTATTGCTTCATTAAACTTCTACAACGTAAAAAAAAAAAAAAAAAAAAAAACTCTGGATCTACCGCTATGTGTAACAAAATAATATTGGAAGGTAGAAATCTTATGTGCTTGTTTTACAAAATTAGGTTTCGGAATTTGTTGGAAACATGCTCTTTGACTAAAAATGACTTGAAAGGGAATAGATCTACAGTATATTGAGTCACAACTCAAAATTTGAGTTGTTTTAAACACTTTCGATATAGGGCCTACCTTGTGATCAGAGGTGGAATTCCTCTTTCTCCCGTGTATACCCCTCTGAACATGGTCACCCAAGGGTAATTGTTTACTATCAGAAATGTAACTTAACAATGCGTGCATTTTGAGTAAAGACAATGGTATATATATGTTTTTTTTTTTTTGTCGATATTCGAAACGAGAGACCGAGACTTTCGAGAGTGAGCTTGATTTTTTTTTTTTTTTTTGTGACGAGCTAGTTTCAGGAAGTTACTCCCTCACGAAGTTAATCCCCAGTATTTTCAGGTAGCGTGTTGTTTGCCACGACTTGATTTTCATGTTGATTGCCACCATTTTGCCACGATTTGCATTCCGATCTTACCATATCACATTATCGTGAAAATTCACACACACCTGGAGTAAAAGGAAGGATTGCAAAGCACGTCTCTTTTTGATTCTCTGGAACAAGTGGTAAATGTTCTCGCCTTTGAACACAAAACATCATTAATTTCACAATAGCTTAGTAAATTGATATAATTGCATTTTCTCTTTTAACTGAGTTTTTAATATGGACTGTTACAAAATGTTACTTTTTCCGTTATGCTACGCGACTAAAGTACTGGGTTTTATATACTTTAGAAAAATGAAATGAAATATTTCAGTTTTACTTCTCATGGTTATGACGTGTAAGCTAAAGGATATGGTAATGATCAGAATGAATGAAAAATAGTGTAATGAAGAAAGTGGTAGGAAACAGAAGAACCCACTGCATCACTGTCATCTAAAGTGTTTACTCTGAGACTTGCTTGAAAAATTAAGCAAATTTTTCTCATTTCTGCACCCCTAGAATCCATCTGAGATACGATCTTGTGTACGATTACACCACAAAAACAATATTTTAAATTGTTCTTTTTTTCTGGGGGTGGTTCAGTATCGAATGATTTATCTTTCAATTGCGGAATTCAATTTCTTACATTTATATGGTCTAAATTTTACCTTCAAACGTCCGAGAGAATTAATGGTTCAAACCTAGAGAAATGTAATCTGCTAGTTTACTTCTGCCATAGGTTTCATTGTATCAAATCGTACACAGTGCTCCCTTGTGGTTATGTGGATAGCCACGCGCCTTTGGGTTAGGAGACCTGGGTTAGATTACCGGCGAAAACTTATTTGGATCGGATTCCATGTTAAGATGTAGGTTCATGTCTCAGTTTGCTGCTGAATGGGATGTTTAACTCAAATCTACTCCAATTCATGCACATTCCATCTTGTTTCAAAAAAGCTATGAAGGGATTGCCGACCTATGTATTTTAATAATCTCTGTTGAATTGATTTGATTTAATTTTTAGTGGCCCGTTCAGCATCGAGGCTATGAGATGTGGACCTACAGTTTAACGTGGAATCCGATCCACATGAGCTCCCGCTGGAATCGAACCCGGGTCTTCCACGTCAAAGGCGCGTACAGTAACCGCTTAGCCACAAAGGAGCTCTCTGAGTGGGCTTGAAATTAGCCAACTAACAATACAAAATTCACTAAATTTTTGTATTACCAAGAGAAGTTTCCTTCCTCTCACCAAAGATGTTTAAAAGATTGCTAAATCCATATATTTAAATCTAATTTTGTTTAATTTAATCTCTAGGAAAGCTATGAAAGATTAAAAGAAAAAAAAACATGCCCCTCCTGAAGGTCCAGGTTCTCATTTTTCGAGATGGTTACCTCCTACTTATGGGTGGTCCTGATGAAATACCTACATTCAACATTGGCTACACATTCGAACACACACAAATTGTACGTCATATAAATTTTGAAACTGCATTTGGGGAGATTTTAAGCACACAAATGATTGCATCGAGTGCTTGAACTCAACTTGAATAAATTTAACAACGGCGTTAGCAGCTGATAGCGTAGTAATCCAATAACGTGCTTCGGACAGTTTGTATTGTATGTATTATGTTTATAAATATAATAGATTTGATTTTTATGATATGGTCATCTGGCAACCCTCAGCTTATGAGTCGATTATGTATAAATCTTCACGATTGTGATATAAGATAAGCCAGAGATAATAAAGTGGCAAACAACACCAAAATGAGGTCGTGGCAAACAACACGTAAACTATTTCCAGCCGTTTATCTTTTAAAAAAAAAAAAAAAACCTCCTGAAGTTTCGGACTTCACTTCTAAGTCCTCGCAAACAACTCCTAAACGATTGATATTCACGAAGAGTTTGACTAATGGGAGACCCCACTATTTTGTTGCACTGTATATCCAGAACTTTTAACTCATAAACTTAACAATTTCACCCATAAATCCTTCGAAACAAATCCAAAACAATTAACGTAGTTTTAATTATTCGTGACAAATGGGGGCCCTCCTTTATTTTACTGGCTGTATCTTGAGAAGTGTAAACTTCTAAACTTTAGGATTTCAGTCTTAAATCCTCTCAAAAAATTTTAAAGCAATTGATGTAGGTTTTAAAATTATATGTGACGTATGGGATGCTAACTTCACGAAGTTGGCCCCCAATTTTGCGGTAATGTATCTTAGCATAGAAAACACTTCCTATTTCTAAAGTGGGTTGTTGCATGTCTCCAGCCGCGGCCTCAAATTTATTGTTGCTTTAACTTGAGAAATGTGAGCACGGAACTGGGGATATAACCTGACATAGAAAAGACTTTCAATTTCTAAAGTGAGAGGTTCATCCCGCACCTCCAAATTTATTATTGTTATA
Organism: Thermobia domestica; assembly: GCF_964235325.1. Taxonomy (NCBI): domain Eukaryota; kingdom Metazoa; phylum Arthropoda; class Insecta; order Zygentoma; family Lepismatidae; genus Thermobia; species Thermobia domestica. Next base: position 293,122,677 of record NC_137456.1, on the reverse strand, counting down.
ACTTGAGAACGACAAGAGCACAAAACTTGGGGTTTTCAGAGTAAAAGGGTTAAAAACAACTTTGGTATAGAAAAGATTTTCAATTTATAAAATAGTGGCTGGAGAGATGGGTACCCCATATTTAATAGAGAGAGAACTCGAAAATGGCAAGAGAACAAAACTAGCAGTTTTCAGCACAAAACTAGTACAAAACTTTTGCACAGAATGAACTTTCAATTTCCGAAGTCTCCAGCCCTCCCAAATTATTCTTGCTATAACTTCAAACGGCGAGAGCACAAAACTTGGGGTTTTCGGTACAAAAAGTAAAAACATACCACAAGACTTTGCCGTACAAAAGACTTTGAATTTCAAAATTGTGTGTTTGTAGGGGGAGGGAGGCTTGACACATGGACTCCTAACTACGGGACCGCGGTGGATCAGTGGTATAGTATTCACCTCTGGTACTGAATCCCTGATTCAATCCATCTCATGCTTATTGCACTTTTGTGCTGCGCAAAAACAATATGTATAGGTTTCCTTGTGGTTCTGCCCTTTCCTCCTATTTTCTTAATTCCACTTATTTCTTTAATATCATTCGTTTTTCTCATCCCTTACCATCCCCTTTGCTTGTTGTTTATTGAAGTTAAACGTCTCTTTTTAACAATTAGACCATATGACACATGGGCATACAGTTTAAGGGCTTCACTCACATCCTTCTCGTTTAAATCTATTCATGTTTATTATAATACTGACAACTCGAAATATTTTATCGTGAGTTTGAAATGAAAACTAAAAAGAAACGGAACGCTGTGGTAGGTTCCAATCAAACTGGTATCGAAAATAACTTTCAGATTAATTATTTAACTTGCACTTATGAGAAATACATCAGGGAAGCAGTGACTGGGGTAACAAGTCCGCAGTCGCTGCAGTGCAAGACGGCCGTGACATTTAGTACCCCTTTCTCAAAGTTGTAAAACCAGATTCGTACAGGGTTAGCTTTTTTTTCTTCGGGGTTATACTGACACTGCATAGAAAAACTTAATATCAAACTAAAATGAAAAAATACATTTCATAGTCAATTTGTGCTACTTGGCACTGAATGTTTCAATAGAACTAGAATGCCTATCCAGCCCGGTCCTGTTTTTCTTGAATAATTATTTCGCCATAGCATATACAACGAGGTTTAATACCATAGATAGTTGTAGGACCTCCATGTCGTTGAAATTAGAAAGTATAATAGATGCGATAAATTGTTTGGAAGCTGGATTATTTGTGTAAATTTATTCGTTATTACAAAAATTTCCTTATTTTCTTTAAATAATATTATTCGAACATTGTTTTAAAAATTTTCACAAAAATAAATAAATAACTACTCCAACAGAAGAGAATGAAAAGGTTACACTTGGCTCTCACACACAAGACACAGCTAGACAGCGTCTCTGGTCTGTGACCCCACTAGGGCGGCTTTGAAACGAAAATATAAAATAGGGTGAGTGCTGCGCTCACCTGTCGACCGTTCCCGGGTTAAACAAAATAAAGCATCACAATAATAATAATAATAATAATAATAATAATAATAATAATAATAATAATAATAATAATAATAATAATAATAATAATAATAATAATAATAATAATAATAATAAAAATAATAATAATAATAATAGTAATAATAATAATGTCTATTCCCATGTCTCTTTCAAAGCAGTTTTTCGCGCAAAAACTTCAGTAAAGATACTTTTTATAAAATGTTTAACTTTACAAGAAAGATCAATAGGAGATCCGCAGCTACACGAAGAACTAATTGTTGTATGAATAATTTGCGGTCACTAGCACCAATATGCAGTAATATTTTTCAAGAGGTGGCCCAAGGTGTTGCTCCCGGAACTACGAAATTTACCCCAGGACATATTTCATATCGAGCTCAATGGGGATTCCCAGTATTTTGCTGTAGTACTTTTCACATCCAATGTATTGAAATCCATCAGTAACAAATCTGAAATCATTACTGCCCATATGAGATATCGCCAAAGGATCGACTTTAATCCCCAAAGTAACTACATATACGAAGAGTTCTAAAGAACAAGTAACAACTCCGTGAACAAATAGTACGCACAAGGGAACATTCCGATTTGGTGAATTAAATTACTGAAACTGATTACTAGCACTGGATTCAACACCAAAATAAACAGAGAAAAAGAGAGTGTTTAGTGGCAGACCGTATACTGGGTGGGAGATAAGTGAGGGCAAAGTGCGAAGATAGACCGTAGAAAATGTCTAGAAATGCCACGTTAATTTTGAAACGAGTACAGGGATTGAAACGAGTTCATGCAGACATGCTTAATTTTACACACCTCCTTTTTTGTTAAGGTTATTGATCAGAACGAAATAATTATTCTACCATCCAGTAAAATGTTTTCTTTGTTTTGAACTTTCTTTTATGGATCAATATTGCAGGTAAATTATGTCAGTTGTCTTTTTTCGTTCCTATTTTCTTTCTTTTTTTTATCGCTCACTTGTCGCACTCTCCCATGTTTGAAATGAGCGAGTTGATTTAAAGCAGATAAAATTTCTGCTTTCATTGTTTCCGCTTGTCTTTCCTTTTGTTTGGCACATAGAAATAAACTTCACAAAACATGCTACTATTTCTTATCATTCACGGCATCAGCCATCCAAAATTTTACACAGTTATATTTGTCACCTACTATGGGAACAGTTCCAGTGGTGATTTCTTGAATATTCTCAGGACCTGTGTGAATAGTTCTCTAATAATGTTGGTAAATTGGTATAAAGTTCATCATCAAAAAATCATGAACATTTTCTAAACTATGTTACAAATGGTTGTTGAGCCTATAATTCTTTCAACTTCTTTTAGAGAATCGTCCAATTTAGAGGAGTTCGGATTAGGGGTGGTAAAGAGACGAGACCGCAGTGTAGAGCTTGACTCGTTTGACAAATAATCGTCTCGATAAACACACTGTACGCTTGTCTCGATCTAGAATGTCAAGTCTCGATTTCGTCTCGGAATAAGTAGTGTGAAATAAAAAAAATGTGAAAGTAGTATCACCGTACAGACTGTCGTTTCATCTTTCTTATTTTTAGCCTTCATTCTTGAATTAGAATTATTGAATGGCGTGTCCATTCGTAGCTAAGTTGCTATGCTCGTGCTTCCTATGCGTGTTTGCGGATTCAATCATTAGTACGTATATCAAGCCTTGGATAAAACTCGAATAGTGATCCACATTTCACTTTAAACAACATATCTTGTCTCATATAACCTCAATATTTGTTATATAGTGAAACTCTAATCAATCAACTTCAATACTATAGCTTATTTTCTTCCTGCTGAATCAGGGTTATTCAACATTCCTACCAGATAATGCCGTCGATAGTAGCAAGAATGTATTTAAACGATAGGAAATTTAAATTTTACAATTTCGTATTTATTATCCATTAATTCTTCTTTGACTGCCATGTTAAACAAAGAAAATCAAGTTCATTATCTTAACAAATAGATATTTTATTAATACAATATTTGTTTCAAATGGATGAAACCCTTAATTACCTTTCACAACACCAACTTTAATTGACATTTTATAACACGAGGTTATTGCAATCTTACGATGAGCTTATTCTCCATAATATTATAGTCACACATTAAGCTGTAGGTCCGCGTCTCATATAGCCTTGGTGCAGAACGGGACACTAAACTCAAATCCAACAATCATCTTTTATTATCTGTGGTCTCGGGTTGTGTCACCAAACACGAGATTCAAACTCAGATATCTCTCCTAGTTCAGATTTCACTTCCTGTTTCTTATACAAGGTCATAAGACTGTGATATATTATATAGGTATACAACCTTTTTTTTTTCACCTAACAGTATGAATAGTTCCAAATTATCGTACACTTCCGTGTTTGTAGTCGAGCAAATCGAAACTGCTAGAATGTTTTATATCTATATAATAACGAGAAAAAAACATAATTATGCAAAATGGAAAAAGAAAAATAATAAATCTCAGAATACTAGGTACCATCACTGAATTAAACTTTAAAAAAAACACTGGCGTAACAGCCTTTAGCGGACCATGGCTTAAAAGCTGGTTTACGGCAGTTATGCCTTTGGAGTGATGTGTGGTCAGCACATCGCTCCCCTCGCCGTTAATGCTGGATTACTAGACGGGAGTTCACCGGGCTTCAAGTTTTGCCTATTCAAGATTCGCCTAATACCTCCTAGCTATGCAAACGTCAATCAAAGAAATGACACAGTTAATTTTCTTACTAGGCGAAAGTTGATTTTTTAAAGCACTTCGTTTAGCTCGCATACGTTGGTAATCCTGCATTTTATTAATAGTTATCATTTTTTCTTGAAAGTATTTTCACGTTCTTATTAAATAGTCCAGTTTGTAGCAGAAAATTTTGACAAACCCAGCGCAAATTGGTAGCCTAACGAAACTTGCAGGATAGTTTCCTTTTATCAAGTATAGTAATATCCTGAAAGTCCCCGAACATTCCTCTTGAGCTACATTCAATGTGGCTGCCATATTCAATTTGGCTGACACTGTGTATAGAAAAATAATGATGTCCTTTATTTCTTAGCTTAGGTTCAATTATACGGTCTTGGTACTTGTAACAAAATATTTTTTGTGAATAAAATTTAGTTTCGTTTCCTATATTCATCTCTGTAGGTCAGGTAGATATAAATCTAGAAATGAAGGAGTAGGCTTGTATCGCTTAATGTTATGCCTGTGTTTCTGTCAAGCGTATTTTTCTGATTTCTTTGTTTGTTTATACAAATAATATTTATATAAGTAAAAAAAAATAGAGAAAAAAATTTGTGAACATGCTAGAATTATACTTGAAATATACAAAATATGATGCATTTGAGAACAATAGGTAATTATACGGAAGTTTCTGTAATCTTATTTATCAAAATAATCTATAGAGAAAACGTTATTTAAGCAAAATTCAGTTTTTTATAAGCGATAGAAATAATTTATGGTACATAAAAGACAAAAAAAGTCCATTCCTAACACGGTACACTGTTGGGACATAAACGATACGCTTGGGTGTAAATAAAGGCCCCGCAGACCCCGCATTGCGGGGGGGGGGAGGCAAAGTCATCACGGGGCCCCAAATCGTGATGTAGGACAGAGAAGAGGCCCCATTTCACGTTGTCTGCTGGGTGGCCCCCAAGCCCTTACTTACGCCACTGCATGTCTGAGTGAAACAATCTCGAACATAAACAATAGGCCCAAGTACGTGAGAGTTTTACATTTGCAATACACGAGCTTTAAAAAAAAAAAAAAAATGGTGCTGCTATGTCCAAACAACGAACTAGGTAGCGTTCCCATTTTCTCTTCCGATCCCCAATACTTGAATATGTTGCTCCTCCATATTAATTACTTGAATATGTTGCTCCAGCAAAGTTAGCTCCTTATGGTACACTTTCTATACGTGCCGTCTGCTCACACTTGCTCTTAAGAGTAAAACTGAGAGGTAAATGACTGGTGTGAAATAAGTCTTCTGTATGTGAAATATCGACAGAAAGCCAGTGTGTCACCCCATGGGATGCATAAAAGTATAATAGGAAACGTTATCCCACTTTTACTAGTTCTTCAGGATTCGTGGTAGAATTATTGAATATACTCACAACCTATTACAATTAACTGTATATCTCTTGAGTAGTTTCAAAGGTTTTCTTCCCTTTTTGCAACAGAGACAAAGCCATGTTACTTCCTGAAAATTCATGTAAAAATATCATCACATCATCCATGTTTCCTCCTGTATTTTCATGTATTTAAACATTTTGACTGATTGATGAAATCTGCTTTCTTTATGAAAAATCAGAAAAATACGCTTGAAAAAAAAAAAATACAAGATTAAACGACACAACCCTCTCCTTCATTTGTAACTTATATCTACCTAACCTACAGAGATTGTACTTTATATCAAACGAGAAGAAATTTGTTTACAAAATATTTTGTTATAAGTTTCATAATCGTATAATTGAACGAAAGGTAAGAAATCAAGGAAACATGGATATTCTATAGACTGCGGCGATCACATGAGATATGGCAGCCATATTGGGTGAAGCTTAAGTGAATATCTGGTCACTTTTAGGATATGCCTATATTTGATTGGAAGAAGCTGTCCCATAAGTTTTATTGTTACTATTCTTTTTTTCTTTTCGGTTCAGACCCCTGCATACTCACTAGCGGATCTAGAAGGATCGTTTGAGAGGGGCGGTCCGCTTCCTGGAAGATGAGTGTAGCTTCAAGGTGATCAGAATTTTAATTTGCAAGAATGGGATGCATATGAATCCGGGACTGAAGCGGAGCGGGTGTAAACCTGATTCCACTTTAGGACCCGAATTTGTAACTTTTTTTTTTTTTTTTTTAATGGAAGTACATTCTTTCTGTACATTTAAATTAAATACGTACTTCCGTTTCGGAGGCGTGGCGGTGTCATGACTCACTTCACACACAATCACCGCAACATATCAGATGCACTGTCGTTGACAGTACCGGTATTTGCACAAAAGAAAATACTGTATTGACGATAATATTAATTTTAACGAAAGAGTGTACAATTTGCTCTAATCATTTATATTTTGAATAACAATTGCGGGACAACAGTTAGAACCTGTCGTTCTTTCAGAAAAAGTGTTCCGGGCGGGCACACGTAGTATTCCGGGGGGCACTGCTGGTACTATTTTATTTATTATTATATTATACACGTATAATTTTGGTCTCATCCGGGGGGCACTGTCAGAGGTCCGGGGTGCAGTGCCCCCAAAAAACATGTCTGGAAGAAACACTGGAGGCTCAAGCTACGCAAAAATAGATAACAAAAGTATATGTGTATAAAGAATAATACAAAAGCTCTATATTTGTGTGCGGTCCACGAAACATAGTATAATTATAGCTATGCTTACAACAACAATAAAATTATATTATGCTAGCCTTAGTCTAGGTAGGGCTTCGTTCCAGATCCCCAATTTGCTCGGCATACGGCCTTGCACAATATAGCAAATGCTCTTACATGCTACTGGGGCACAATATTTCGCGTTCCTCCTTCTGTCTTTCATATAGAATTGGATTGAGCTAAAACTCTGTCACGAAATTCAAACATCTCGTAAGGTACTTTAATGAACCACCCCCATATCTTTTCCTTCTTTTCTACATTAAGTGAAAGAAAACCGCTCAGATAGAAAAATCAAACTACTAACTTTCATGTTTCTAATCGCAAGGGATCCCGAGATATGGGCATGTTATAATAATAATAATAATAATAATAATAATAATAATAATAATAATAATAATAATAATAATAATAATAATAATATAATCCACCCCTTTTCTTCCTTCTAACTGTAAGTAAAATATCAAATACGCTGGAACAAGTATTGAATTATTTTAACTGAAAAGTCCATATACTAAATTCCATGTTTCTAACCTTTAACGATTCTTAGATATTGATATCTTATTATAATATTTGCAATTCCCGCCCCTTTTTCTTTCCATCTCTTTTCTCCGTTTTACTAAAATATCCCAAAACGTTGAAAAGCGTGTCAAATTATTTTAAATGACAAATTCAAATGCCAAATTTCAAGTCTCTCGTCTTAACTGATTCGAAGAGATGGCCATCTTATTAAAATAATTTCCACCCAATTCTCCCTTCCTTTCTTCGAATTTCCAAAAATTCTTCCTTAGTGATACCCTACGATACAAATCTTACCTAGTGTCCGAATTTAAAGTTTCTAGCTTAAGCGGTTTGGCCTGTGCGAAGTTTTTCACTCAGGATTTCGTGAAATGCCATTAGAAGTCACAATGAATGTCTGGTCCTTCCTAATGTTTCCGTGTTGAACCCCAAAAGTCACGGGTCTCTTTATTGGTCTAGTAGCTAGCGAACGTACTTTTGATCTTTGATGCATGAGGTCCTGTGGTTTGATTCCCGGTGAGCGAGCATGGAACGCACTACGGTGGTTCAGATCCAAATTTAAACTCTAGTTCTCGTTCTGTAAAGCATCGATTTTGACAAACGACGTAAGTACACTCATGTCTAAAATGATTGTCGCATATCTATAACTGTCTTCTTGTAAGAATATACTTTCATAATAATTTTGCAGGATACTTTTAATACTGATACTATGGGTATAATCGGGAAATGTATATTTGTGGTAAATTTCACAGGAAAAGAATTATAAATACGAAAATTAGAATCAGTAAAACAAAATGTTGCTAAATGAACAAGAAAGTTTTATTTTCGTTTTATTGTTCTTATTTACTGCTCTTTTGACATGAAATTTGCCACATGCATGTCTTCGCCGATTATACACATACTAACATTATAAGAAATACCGGGCGAATTCGTTATCAAATCATATTCCTACAACAACATATTTATAGATATGCGACAATAATTTTGGACATGAGTGTACATATTAGTCAATCAATCAACCGAAAATTCTCCTTGCAGAGCTATTCGGTAAGGAGCGCTGTAGATTCTATATTTCACTTTATTCAAGGTCGTAAAGGTAATTGAGGTTATAATCCGGAATTCCGAAATCCATTTCATATCTTTTTTCTAGGACACAATAACACATTTTTAGTTCGTCTTACCCCCTTCCTACAGTTGTTCGTCCAACGTCCAATGAATCATATTCACGCTCCTTTGGAGCTTATGGTGACCGTCCAAAAGAACTAGGGAGAGAAGTATTCACAATTCAAATATATCTGTATTAAGTACAATTAAGTACCACACATTTTGATCAGACTCTGCTAGGCTTGTCACACACATTGGATCGGTCGGGAAAAGACGATATTAGTATTTCCCAATAATAAATGCTGAAAGTTCAAAAAACTCTTTGGAGGGGGCGGTCGCCCCCTCCGCCCTCCCCGTGGATCCGCCAATGTGCATACTGCACTAAAACAGTTTGCACCTAATTAAAAATTTACACTTTTAATGGTGATGCTCGATGTCAAGCGTATACTATCTATACCGTAATTGTGCTTATACTGATCTTTGGTGCTTTGTTTAATTTTATTTTATGAATTATGTGAACTCTCGTCGAATTTGTGACTTCATTTTATATTTTCTGTAATGATTTTGTAACTTCATGTAATATTTTTATATCTTGGTGTCAAACATATAATATCTAGTCATATAGTGTAATTGCGCTTATACTGTTTTGATGTGTACTTTTTATTTTTATTTTTTTAAATTTAGAAACTACAAATTTCTGAAATTGTGTCATTTCTTGTCAGTACTACCAACATAATTTCACATTAGGCAATATTGAATTCAAAATTCGCTTACACTTTCTCTTGAGTTAACATCTGCAAATTTCATTGCCTGAGGTTATTAGACGAATCTTGAATGGCCGAATGTTGAAGTCACCGAGTTCAATACTTTCTTTCAAGTAGTTCCCCAATTGTCCTCACGACGCTGGGTGGATACCGAAATATCGATACCATGTAATGAGTACGCATGGTCACTCGGGCCAGATCCGGTACTATTTAACTTCGCTAATCTCACTAGAACATTGCCGACTAAATTAAACATTAACAACTTTGCTTTCCAGTTAACATTAATTAGCTTTACTTTACATTGGTATCTACGTAAAATAGAAATTTCGTTTTATTCCACGCATGCAAGCGCTTGTAATAAACAACAAAAAATTTTTAATGAATCTTTCTGTGGATAATTCCTTAATTGTGTAACTATAGGCGGATCCAAGTTGAATATTGGGGGGGGGGGGCAGTCGTTCGAGCTCAAAACAAGGTAATAATATATTGCAAAAAAGAAAGATGAAAGATAAAAACGAAAAGTAAAAACAATTTTAGAAAAGGGAATGGACTCTTCTGTAGAATTAATATGAACAAAAACACCAGAGGTACAAAAAGTGCAGTTAAGTTCGTCAGCCTCAAAAAGTGTTGAGATGAGGATGGATGAGCCAAGCTCCTTACCACTGCATCTGCGAGATGTCTAACATATATTCGAATACATTAAGATGTCTGTTCCTAGTTTCACGGCGGGATATTTTAGCCATAAGGCTAATGGTGACCCCCAAATCCACCACCCTCACAAACACCATCACTAAGGCTCGTTAACATCATTTACGTTGACACTTCGTGAAGGAATATAAGTTTTCCCTGTCTGGGTTTCGAACCACCAATCTTACTGCAGTATACTGTATATGTGCCTTAGCGCCTTAGCGAAGTTGATATTCCTAAGGTTGGTGGTGGTCCCAAACCCACCACGCCCACCACCACTATCCCTAAGGTTCCTTAACATCATTTTCCTTGACACCTCGCGCCAAGTTCCAGTGTTCGTTTCAGATGCAGGGCCAAGGAACTTGGTTCATCCATCCTCATCTCAACACTTTTTGAGACTGACGAACTTGGCTGCACTTTTTGTACCTCTGGTATTTTTGTTCATATTTCACTTCTTTTTGTAGTTCACCATGTCAATATCGTATATCTTAATTGTAGCATATTGGATCATTGGGGAGTACCATATCAATTTGATGAGTGAGTGAGTGAAACGATTTCTTGCTTAGCTAAGGACAGTTTTTTGCCCATGAAAAATTTCCCATAGCACATTCATCAGATTTTGAACTTTTTCTATACTCAAGTCATTATAAGGTACCTTTGTGCTAAGTTTCACGTCTCTGTCTCATTGGGAAGTACCTAATCAATTTGATGAGTGAGTCAGTGAGTCAGTGAGCCTGAAAACTGCGTAACTTGGCTGCCATGCACTGCCATGCATGTTGACTTGTTTAAACGTTGATACGGATGGATTACAAATAATAATAATAATAATAATAATAATAATAATAATAATAATAATAATAATAATAATAATAATAATAATAATAATAATAATAAACAGTAGTAGCAGTAGAATAATAATAATAATAAGAATACGAATTCTTCTTGAATCATGAACTTTAATTTCTATTCATACGCTAGTTATATTACTTCCTTCTTTGTATTTTCAATTGCACTTGCATCTAAAATGCCAGAACCATTACGTTTATTGACTTTCTGTACTGTCAAACTGGACTTTCTAAAACAGGAATATTGGCAAACACTTGTGGACAAATGGGTTTATAGCTTACTGTTTACCAATTGTTAACAAGAAGCAGAAATCAGTTTTGAGAAGGAACGGATAGCTCAAAATATTGCATCTTGAAAAGAAAGAGGAGAAGCAGCCACCTACATTTTCGGAAGTGGGCATTTTCTGAGCAAGAACTCCAATGCAAGTAATTTATTGAGATGTATTGATTCATTTAACTCCTGCAATTGAAGACTTACTTATTTTAGTTTTTATTCTACAATTATAATACAAAGTTTTAAAAAATCAAGAGCTACAACTTTGTAATGGGTTTTATTTTTTTTAATCCTATTCTTGAGGTTGCGATCGCCCCCGATCGCTATCCTGGATTCAGCCCCTGTGTTTGTTTTACAAAATTAGATTTCGAGATTTTTAGAGAACATGCTGTTTGAGTACTAAAAATGACTTAAAAGGAATAAAGTATAATATTTGGAATACATATTTGTGATGAGAGGGGAGTTAACTTCAAGAAGTTACAATTAATAGGGATCAGGTCCCTGTATTTCACCCCCTACAGTCCCCGCTCTGTTCTAGTGGTTAGCGATCGTGATGTAAGAGGCTCCGAGTTCGATTCTTGATCAGCTTTAAAATTTGAACTCATTAGCGTAGATCTGATTCGATCTTAAGGTATGGATTCATTTATACGAAAACCTCGGTGGCTCAGTGATAGAGCACCAACCTACTTCTTAGGATATGTGGCCCCAGCTTCGGTCCTGGTTCTCGCCAAGCCGGTTTCATTGAGAATGAAAACTATGTGCACGGGTTTTCTCGAAGATCTTCCATTACCTCCCGCTTTTTATATCGCCAATATTTTACCATCATTTGTTTGTTTCATTCGCTACCATATCCTTCAGCCTTGGAGCATAATTTTGTGGCACTAAACTCAGAGATTTCATTTTCAAGCAGTGATTATTTCAGAGAGTGACAGGGAGCCCCTTGGAGCTATTGAATTCCTCCTGAGCATGTTAAATGTGGATTTCCTACCATTTCAACAATATTACTTTTCACACATAGTGTATTAAAATCCTCACCCCTGAGGGAAAATCTAAAACCATTACTGTTTTCAAGCAACGTATAGCTTCGGTACTAGAAAGAGGTTATAAATAAACTCATTTATTCATTGGTAAATCCTTTAGTAAAGATGATGCTGAAATTATAACAAAGCAAAGTTTTTATAAAATGCATTACAAAGAAGAAACTATTTTTGAGAAGGTAAAATGAAGAAATTAAAAACATTGAGTGCGGTTTTCTCGAATATCAGGGAAGTAGTTTAGTTTATAAAAACATTTAATCTCGCAAATGCTTTTAGTGTTAATTCCATTTCTTCAATTTACCACCACAAAAACTATTTTCTCCCAAAATTATTGTTTTCAGAATTTCTTGATGTTATTAACTATATTATTTGAATACCACTCATTCTAGCATTGGAGCTTCTTGTATAAATTAAAACACAAATTCTGACCAAAGCATATATATACTAATAAATAATAGCGTTACAGTTTCGGCAAATTAATTTGCCGAAACTGTAATGCTATTATTTATTAGTTAATATATGCTTTGGTCAGAGTTGAGTTGATTTTTGTTTAGCGTCCCTTTCAGCAGCGAGGCTATATGAGTTCCTTTATAGCTGTTTTCTTCCGCTGGTTATAAAGCAGTAAAGCGAACAAGAAAGAGTGGTTACAGATTTCAATAACAATTGTATAGGCTGTGCTCTACACAAACATATTTAAAGCTGAGAAAATATGTAGAAGCCCTAGACTAAAAGACACACACCATTTGAAATATTATAATATATAACTACAATACATGTATATAGAATAAGAAATACATGTTACTCAATGATAATTAAATAATCCAATGTAACACCACTCTGCAATATATCCCATATTTTCAGGAACACCATCAATAAGACCGTTATATTGTTTTATTTACGGTTTAGTGTCTCACTGGTAATTACACTGAAAAGAGAGGTTCCGACTTCATCTGATCTCATGCAGTTTTTTATATGGTTTCTTGCCTTTCACTCCTTACATTGTGTCGTTCATTATTATTATTATTATTATTATTATTATTATTATTATTATTATTATTATTATTATTATTATTATTATTATTATTATTATTATTATTACATTATTAGTGAGTTGAGTTGACTTTAAGTTTAACGTCCGTTTCAGCAGCTACGCTGTCTGAGAAGTGGACCTACTGATTAACGTGGAATCCGAACCACATGAGCTCCCGCCGGGAATCGAACCCGGGTATCCCACGCCAAAGGCGCGTACGCTAACCGCTTAACCACGGAGGAGCTCATGCTTTGTTCAGAATTTGTCTTTTAATTTAAACTTTATTATTATTATTATTATTATTATTATTATTATTATTATTAGTATTAGTATCTACATAGATAAGCGATTAGCGTACGCGTCTTTGACGTGGGGTACCTGGGTTCGATTCCCAGTAGGAGCTCATGTGTTTCGGATTCCACGTTAATCAGTACGTCCACTTCTCAGACAGAGTAGCTGCTGAAACGGACGTTAAACTCAAAATCAGCTCAACTCACTAATAATGTAATAATAATAATAATAATAATAATAATAATAATAATAATAATAATAATAATAATAATAATAATAATAATAATAATAATAATAATAATAATAAACGACACAATGTAAGGAGTGAAAGGCAAGAAACCATATAAAAAACTGCATGAGATCAGATGAAGTCGGAACCTCTCTTTTCAGTGTAATTACCAGTGAGACACTAAACCGTAAATAAAACAATATAACGGTCTTATTGATGGTGTTCCTGAAAATATGGGATATATTGTAGAGTGGTGTTACATTGGATTATTTAATTATCATTGAGTAACATGTATTTCTTATTCTATATACATGTATTGTAGTTATATATTATAATATTTCAAATGGTGTGTGTCTTTTAGTCTAGGGCTTCTACATATTTTCTCAGCTTTAAATATGTTTGTGTAGAGCACAGCCTATACAATTGTTATTGAAATCTGTAACCACTCTTTCTTGTTCGCTATACTGCTTTATAACCAGCGGAAGAAAACAGCTATAAAGGAACTTCAGGTGTCAATCAACTATTCAGCTGCTGCGTGACGCACGTGGGGAGGGCTCCTCCTCTACATATTTCCCCCCTTCTCAATACTGTTTGTTATGAGCGAACGGTGATGCGGCTTTCTCCGAAGCAATTGTGTATGGCGAGATGTTCCATCTGAAATGTTGGTAGACACTGTTTTTGTCAATTTTCCATCCTAATTTCTGTGAACTGTTTAAACAGAATAGTTTATGAAATGAGAAATGCTTGAGAGGAGACGTTTTAAAGAGTACGCTCACAGTTGCCGACATTTTCTTACACATTCTGTTGAGAGTTGGATACCTGGAAATAACCAAAAATCGTCCCGAAAAAACCCCTTGACCATAAAAAATATCGTCATATCGATCAACGTTATTTCTATCTAATTACTGACACGTCTCGGGAAAACGTTTCTTATGCTACTTAGATTGAATTATGTCAGATTCATTGCAATAAGATGTAAAATATTGTTGTTATTTTTAAAAAATCCAAATTATTGGAAACATTTCGTCCCGTTTAAACCCCTCAAAACTATAGATATGTATAAATATGTTATTTATTAAAATCAATTAACGAAACTTTCTATAACAATGTTTCTCACAGTCCTTTACCACTCTCAACAAAATTTATTCGAAAATATAAACTTTTTTGTCCTTCGACTTTTTCGCCTCACAGAAAGATGCCTTGGTGGTATGTAATGAACAAAATACATTTTGTTTCTTAAAAAACAACAAAATATTTATTTGTGAATAGATAATAGGGTCGATAAAGCTTTTTATACTTATTTCTTTGTAAAACGGTGACATCAAAAGTCATTTCTACAAAAATAGTGATATTTTAGGAAAAATATCATGACATTCCGAAAAATAAATTAGAACAAAACGTGTTGATGGCAATAGCATATTCATAGTTTTATTGCTTCACGCATTTCTTCAGATCAAGATTTAGTCAATATAGTATAAAGAGGAGCAAATAAATCAAAGTTAGAAAATTTAGAATATATCTATTGTTTCGTCCTTTTTAGACCCCTAGCAGCTAAAGATAGATAGATAGATAGATAGATAGATAGATAGATAGATAGATAGATAGATAGATAGATAGATAGATAAATAGATAGATATATAACGCTATTTGAGAATACCATAACCACCCTAATTATCAGCGGATTGGGACGAAACTTGGCACAAACATTAACTGTTGAAATATCTTGATGAGTTCGTTTACTAGAATAATCATATGAAAATGTTCAAAATATAAACTCTTAAAAAGTTCCAAGGGAACCAATTTTCGCCCATGAATAGATATTCAAAAAGTTTGAGTAACTTTTCCTCTTTTACTGAAATATTTGTGCGCAGATTAATCGCCTGAAGAAGTTTCATACCCTTTCGCTACGGTCAGGCTTTTCTGCAGGAGAGGGATATTTTCCTTTCGGAACAATATGATTGTTAGTGGCGATATGAAATTATACATTGAAATTGAAGTAACTTGCGAAATAAAGTAACTTGCGTTATTTCAAAGAATAATATAATAAATGTACTTTCCCCTAACAGAGGGAACTGTAAATCATGTATTTCGAGTACGGGAGCGTGATGGAGTGTTATTTGATTTGCTTTTTAGTAACACATTGGATTGCAAATAAAGGTAGGCAACATTAGTGGTAAGTAAAATAATAATAATAATAATAATAGTAATAATAGTAGTAATAGGCGTTGTTTGTGAAAAGGCAATATATTCCTCAATTTTTCATCAAACGTAATGATTGTAACGCCATATCTCGCTTACAAACAAAATATTAGCAATTTATATCGAGAGAACGGGAAATTGTATAGTGATGGGAGCAAGGTTGGACACTATGCACTCATAGTACTCAGAAAAATAAGCGATTTCAATGCAAAATGAACGAAGAGTCATGTCATTGGGAGTCATGGGGCCACGGCAGAGCGCTCTTTAGGCAAAATATCGATAACTTATATCGAGAGAACAGGAGATGATAGTGGGATGGGACCAATGTTGGACACCGTGGATCCATAAGGCGCATCGAAAATAATTGAAGGAGTGGGCGCTAGACAGCCTTACTTATTTGAACATAATAATATAAAATTATATTGTCGAAATAGACACACGAGTAGCTAGTAATATTTCGTATTATTATTATTATCATTATTATTATTATTATTATTATTATTATTATTATTAATAATAATAATATTATTATCAACAATGTCTTTTCATTACGTGTGCATGTTTGACACGAAACCAAAGAGAAGATCCATCATTTGTAGAAAGAATAAGAATAGCCATTTACTTTAACTGTGAAGGATGGCGAAAAATACGAAAGAGTGACTACCTGTAGCGAAAAGAATCTGGCTCTCAAATGGACTACTTTATCTCAAATGGATAAAAAGTCAAGCCGAGATAGATCGAACTCGCATGGACGGCGCGAAAAACCAGTGCTTTGTCCACTTTTTTTTAACTGACTCACCGAACGTGTTTCAGTAACTTACGTATTGCTAATTTTACTTGCTTAACTCGTTTAGCATTGTTTTTCTAATAACTTATAACGAAGGGGCACGAACACAGAAACATCGAGGACAGTTAAAAATCATAAATGTTCCCCCGCCGGGAATCAAACCCAGGAAACCATACACGAAAGGCGCACGGGCTAGCCACTAGACCAGCGGGTAGGACAACGCTCACCCCCTGTGTCGTTAGGGATTTCGAGCACTTTATTGACAGCTATCACTTCTGTGGGCTGTATATTATGATCACATGTTCCTTCTTTGCTGGAAGAGTTAAACCTACATTTTATGTATTACATGAGGTATTTAGACCTACATGCTCTTCATATAATGTAATAAAAGGGTCATGCTGGGAATAAGAAAAAGAACATGCCTTGGACAAAACGCAAACTATTGGCATCAGAAATATTTGTCTACGAGGCATGCGCAGTAGAATAATTCAGACTATTTACTGTTTAGTTCAGTAAACGAAGAAAGGGATATAAAAAAGCAAATACGTCACGATCAACGAGATCGACCAGAGTTGACAGAGGCGGAAGCAGATGTGTAGTAATACAACAATTTGGTCAAATTGATAATTCGTTCTGTATCATGTAGCAGATCATATCACAATTTTACGGGAGAGCAGAGAAACCATATAATAAGCTTTAGTAACAAGATCATATAGACACAAATGGATGAAACTGTGAGTACTACAACTTGTATTTAACGAAAGCCGTTTAGATATTCAGTGGTTTGGAAGGTTGTATAAGACACAAAAAGATAAGACACAATACAATTCTTCATACCTCAGCTTCCAGTAGCTAGATACATCCAATTTCTAGTTAGATACTGAAACGCCTATCGGATTTTAATACATGACGTATTGCAGGATACAAAATGCTTTGCATTACTTGTTTGTTTGTAGGCAGCTAATTGCTTATTGTTCTGAAAGGTTGTGTATAAAATACGGATGGCCAATTCGGCAATTTTTACTTTCCGGACTCCCAAAAGAAAAACCGGACTAATTCCGGAATTCGGAAAAATCCGAAATTTAGAAATTTGTGATTTCGTTAACATTTCGGAATTTTCTAAATTCCGGGTTCTTTCCGAGTTCCGGAATTCTTCTCAATTCCGGAGTTTAACTGAATTCCATATTTATCCGAAATCCGGAAAGTGAAAATTCCGCTTCCGAAAAATGAATTTATTTTGGTTAATATGAGTCATGGCGGAAATAAGTATTTAACCAGGTAATGGCGACTGCTTTGAAAGAAATGGAGAGTACGAGTATTCAATCTGTCATATCTGTGGTTTCGTGTGAAGAACAAACAAACTAGTGAACCAACGGATTAAGAACAGCTCAAGTTATTAATGTAAACTTTGCCGATATCATGAAAGAAATGCGAAAGACATTTTGAATGCAAGAAATATAACATAAAAGTTTGCAAGCGGAGACAAAGAAATCTAACGTAACCAGACTAAAGACGAATCGTTTACCGCGTAGCGATCGCGGTTCAGTGGTCAAGGTGCTTGCGCGAATCCACGTCGAATATTTTTAAAATATATTTTTTTACTTTAGGATTTTTGATGGCGATTGATCGGCAATGACATACGTTTTATTATATATGCAGTTATTTGAATACTCGGATGTTTCAATACTTGAACTATCAAATCTTCAGGAATAATAATAGTAATATTATAAACTAATAATAATTATTATTATCTCGTAGAAGATTAAAAGCTAGGAGTTAATTATCGCTCAGGTCATACCATTACAAGCAGAAACGTGACATTTGGAAAGAATATTTCGGTTTGGTTTAATTTTGCCCATGAGAAGAGGAATTTCTCATCTCGTTTCTAAAACAGACAAAATAACATGAGAATTAACATTTACATTCGAGACGGTACAAGGCTAGCTCAAAATTTTCGTCTCGCTTTGGAGATGAGAATCGAGACGAGACGAAAAGTGTCGTAAACATTTCCCGTCTTGTCTCGATTCCCAAAATAGTGTATGTCCATTCTCTAAGTTACAATTGGTCTGTAGACCGGATCTCACAGGCTATTTCGTTACATTGTATTTCAGATCTCAATGAATTATGGTCTGTGTAGGTATTTTTGTAGCAAAGCTCTTATATTTACCTCCGCATATCCTAAAAATTAGTATATTATATGCCTTACTGTTGCGTGATATTCAGTTATTTTAATTACATTTAATTTACTTAAAACATACAGTAGAATACTTTCTACATGAAACTTCAGTGGAACGCTCTAGTTTAAAATGTTGGTAGTTGCAGAGGTGTGTCTTGAAGTTATAGAACTAATTTAAGTAAGTTTTGCCACATTTGAGGGAAAGTTTAAAACTTTTAATGCCATTATTATTATTATTATTATTATTATTATTATTATTACTATATCAACACCGTGTATAATCTCTAAAAGATATGCGGTTTGTATCTGAATAGTAAAACTAATTGACTGTCGATCTCGGTCGTCGAGAAGTCTTCAGGAGGCAAGGACATATGTAACGGTCTGGGTTTGAGTTCCTAAGGGGCAAGTATACGGGCTCGAGCCAAAAATTGTTAAAAGTTATAGACTTCAGCCAAACATGTTAAAAAACAGCTGGGACCGAGTTTAGGCTTCTCAACGGCTCAAGCGGCTCGGCTTTAAGCTCAATTACTACCGATCCGAACCGAGAAGTGAGTCGAGCAAACAGCTCACCCAACCGAGCCGATTTGAGCTATTGGCATAGTTGAGCTGAGTCGAACAATGCCGATGAACAAGTTTCAACTTAGCTGGCTCGAACCGGTTCACAAGAGCCGAGTAGATGACCCATCCCAACCGAGAAAGTTCGAGCCATCGGCTCAATTGAGCCGAGTCGATGGCTCGTTCCAACTGAGGCGCTTCAGGTTATCGGCTTAATTGGGCCGAGCCGACGACTCATCCCAACCGAGCCAACACGAGCTGTTTGCTCAGTTGATACGAGCCGAGCTGGTTGATATCACTACCCGGGTTGGTCTTTTGCTTGGGCTCAAGAATTCGACCGCGCAGGTCTCAGCCTTGATTTTAAGAACTACAGTATATACTTATAGTGGTGATTACGACGTTTGAGGCTGTCTCGTAATAATAAAAATAACTCTTGTCCTCTCGTTATCTAGACGAGACAAGATACACTAAAATTGCCCCACGAGATGAGATGCACCCCTGTCGTGAGCAACACTAAAAGAGTTCCACATTACTGCTTACAGTTCTGATGTTTTTCGCTTTCCAGTCTAATCAGGCCATTATTTCAAAACGAGTTAAAACGAGGTGAACGAGCGAGCGAGCTATTGTCAAACTCGACTCAACTGGAAACTCGACCTCAAAAACAGTGGCTTGGCTCGGGACTCAACTCAAGAAAATTACCTTTGACTGGACTCACATTGCACTCGAGTCGAGTCGAATTGTGGTTGGACTCGTGCTCATCCGTATTCGTATTTGTATTTTGTTTCCACTTCAACAATTTCTACTCTTTTTTTCTCCGTTTACCTACTGTTTCTGGATTTCACTGTCGGTGTCCTTTATTTACACCATGCACTATTCTTATTCCCAGCTTGTGACCCGATTCAATGTGTTATTCAGTTTAGGCTTTTCTCCTTACCTTGACTACACATGCGATTGATTTAACTCTCACTTTCCGCGCAGGGCCGATGAAACATATTATTATTATTATTATTATTATTATTATTATTATTATTATTATTATTATTATTATTATTATTATTATTATTATTATTATTATTATTATGTTATTGAACTTGCACGGCGAAATTACTGTATAATACGATATCATTTCTGTAATTTTACTCCATTGTATATTATTTAGTTTATTAATTTGCACTAAATTTTCTCCGGATCATCGAATAAAGTAACTTTGGCATGCACTTTGGTGGAAATATCATTACAGGAGCATTACCGGTTCGTTCCACACATCAGAGCTGAACTTAGCAATATTTACCTTATGTTGCATGTGAAGATAATGTAGGGATGAAGTGCTGGACTTGTGAGTAATACACCTAATCAATATAGCTTCAAATCCTTTTCAAACTATTTTATTTTCAAAGCAATCGTGAAGAAACAAAGGATGACTTCTCATACTAAATGAGCAATCCTTAAGAAAGTGGACGCAAACACTTGTATCATGATAGAGACGATTTATGCATGCTAATTGGGAAAGGGCAAGGAAATTACTAGGACATTCGAAACACTTCGTTCATCTGCAGTATGCACTTTTTAATTTATCGCTCTAAGGAAAATACACTACACCATTTGTTATTGTTAAACTAACTTTGGCTAGCGCAAACGGTGGAATTTGATGGTCTCTGTAATAGGAACATTTTTGAAGAAGTTTGCCTATTGTAGAGACTCACATGTTGAAATTCGGAACAATTTCGTTTTATCGATCACCGCCCTCTGATTCATAACCCTGATTAGAT
Source organism: Thermobia domestica (assembly GCF_964235325.1). Classification (NCBI taxonomy): domain Eukaryota; kingdom Metazoa; phylum Arthropoda; class Insecta; order Zygentoma; family Lepismatidae; genus Thermobia; species Thermobia domestica. The sequence continues at coordinate 293,101,508 of NC_137456.1, read as the reverse complement.
ATACTTGCTTCCTCATTTTCATTGTATCATTTCTCTATCACTTCTCTGTAAGACAAGTTTTCACAATATCTCAAACGAGTAATACGCTCTCCTTTACCACCTCTCACGTGCTGTATGCATTATTAAAAATTATCCTGTTTGTAGTGGATTCGAACTTACGTCCTTTGTATTTTCAATCTAGCGTGTTAGCGACTACATTCCTGCGTTCTAACCATCTAAAATATGAGAATTAAACCAATACAGAGAAAGCGGAGAAAAAGAAAGTAGAAATTTTCGAAATGGTAACATAAAATACAAATACTAACATATAATCCAACAACTAAACGTTTACTAATCAACGATCTTCGTGTGGTGGTTAAATCGCTAGATTACAAATCCAAAGAACGTCGGTTCGAATCTGTTCCAATAGTATATTTTTTAGGTTTTAAAAATAATGCATACAGCACATGATCGGTGGTGAAAAATAACGTATTATCCGTTTAATATGTTAAGTGAAAAGGGGTTAAAAATTTCGGGGAAATTTATTAGAGAAGTGAAACAATGAAAACTAGGAAGCAGGTATATTTAATCAGGGGTATATATAAGAGGGTGGTAATTTCAAAAACTGCATTTTTTTTCCGATTTTCGCGCATGTGAGCCTCTACGATAGGCACATTTCTTCAGAAATGTGCTTATTGCAGAGACCATCTTGCCAAAAATGCCGTAAAATTTCTATGCAATTTAGCCCTTTTGTCTATCATCATCTCTGAAACGGAAAGAGAGAGAGAGAGAAAGAGGGAGATGTTCCCAGAACTGAGAGTGAGATGTTTGCATTCAAATCAATGAGTTGACAAATAAACGCTTACATAATGAGAATACGGAATACAAACAACTATAAAACATCAAAGTGATAATTGTAAGCATTATCACCTGAAGTTCCGGAACCGTGACGGTCAGTAAAATATGATCCGATGTCGGACGTCGAGAAATAATTTGATAATGAAATGAAAACAGAACCTTGGAAAAGAAATTATTATGATGCACTAGACACAACATGATTGCCTGTTTCTTCTCCTCGTGTTAAATTGTTTCATTTTAGCGATGCGAGACGAAGCCTGTGTCTCGTCTCGTGGCTAACTCAGTGTCATCTCGTGTTTCCGAAACAATACAAATTATTATCTCCTCTCCTTTCCTGTAATTTTCTTTCGTAAACCTCATAACAATAGAAGTAAAATTGGAAGTCATGCGAATTCACAATGTAACGGAGTTTAGAAGATACAATTGACAATCGGACAAGAGAGGGCTATGGAATGCTTTGGAGACATTTAAAACGCGATGGGTCCAGGCAAGGATATGTCACATCTTGTGTCGGAAAACGAGACGAGACAGACGCTTTGTCTCGTCTCCTCTCGGATTTAACAAAGCCTATATTGTCTTTCCCTTGCTGAATTGGAAACCTCTCACCAGAATTGAAGCGGGTCGTTTGTGAAGTGAGACATCTGGGTCAAGATGTGTAAGTCGGTTAGTGGGTCGTGGGTCAACAAGATGTGAACCACTGCAATCCACCACCTACCGTGACCCACCATAAACCAGCGATCCACCACAACCTACAGACTCACTACAACCCACCGACACACTCTGCTTAGCGCATCGTTTATAACATCCTCTGAACAGTGGTGAATATGTATGCATTTTACTTTTAGGGTCTCTATTTTCTTTTTTTCTTTTTTGGCATTTATTTCCATTTACTTACCTGAGATGACTATATCCTACAAGTAAAAAGCAGACTTTGTTAAATGAACTTTTGCGAGATATTAGTGCATAGTTAAAGTGTCAATATTACAAACTGGGACAACGCAATAACCAGAAATTGCCTAGAAAATGCGTCTTAAAGTTTCGACTCGCCGTATATATGATACGACACCTAAAATTCTCAAGTGACTGTGTGGCAGAGAGTGGAGCATTCATGATTCACGTGTAAAGGATCACGAGTTCGATTCTCGCTCGAGTCAACTTGTTTTTGCTTTTATAATGCATGAAACAATATGAATTTTTAAATCAGTTGTAAAACTTTTCAATGTTTCATGTGAACTAGATACAAATAAAGCCTAATTCGTAAAGTCGTTAAATGAAAAATGTTCTTGACGATTCGTGTCTATATCTGTGGACAGAGTGCGAATTGCAAGAGGGAATATTTGGAAATCCCTTTTGGCTATAGCATATATCCAGTATTCCCTAGCGGCTTTCCCCCTCAACCCCCTTGCAATTCGCACACTGTCCATAGATATAGACACGAAACTTCGGACACAACGACTGTGGTAACTGTAATACAACTAGTATATCAATATATTTATGAATTAGGTTATATTTTCTATCTAGTTCACATAAAACATTGAAAAGTTTTACAACAGATTTGAAAATTTCTATCGTTTAGAATATAAGAACATATAATGAATTAATATTTTACTTGTAGTTATAAATGACTACTTTATTGGTAAAAAGCAAAAACAAGTTGACTAAAGCAGGAATCGAACGCTGGACCCTTTACACGAGAGTGGTAAGTGCTTCACAGTCTGCCACACCGCCACTTGATAATTTTAGGCGTCATACCATATATACAGTGAGTCGAAAATTTTAGATGCTTTTTCTAAGCTATTTCTGGCTATTGCGCTCTCCCAGTTTAAATGTGCACTACTACCTCGCGAAAGACGGCCCCTAAATTCATTTAACAAAGTCTGCATTCCCTTGTTAGATATACCCATCTCAGATAAGTAAACAGAAACAAATGCAAAAGAAGAAGAAGAAAAAAATATGGAGATCCTAAAAGTAAAATTTAGACAAATTCGCCACTCTTCAGAGGATGCAATATACAATGCACTAAGCAGAGTGTGTTGTTTGGTCGTAGTGGATATGTAGGTTATGGTGGGTCACGGCGGATGGTGGGTTGGAATGGGTCACGTCCTGTTGACCCACGGCCCACGATCTACTTAATCTCTGGTGAGAGGCTTCCAATCCAGCATGGGCGAGAGAATATAGATTTTGTTAAATCCGAGACGAGATGAGACAAAGCGTCTGTCTAGTCTCGTTTTCCTAGACGAGACGTGACAGGCCTTTGTCTGGATTCGTGGCGTTTTAAATGTCTTGAAAGCATTCCATAGCCCTCTCTTGTCCGATTGTCAATTGTAACTTGTAAACTTCGTTACATTTCGAATTCGCATGGCTTCTCATTTTACTTCTATTATTATGAGGTTTAGGAAAGAAAATTAGACGAAAGGAGAATAGATAACAATTTGTCTCGTTCCGGAAACACGAGACGACACCGGGACAGCCACGAAACCAGTGGCGGATCTAGAAGGTAAGAACTGGGAGGGTGCCTTAATTTAGACTATGATAAGTATATCATGACCTTACTATAAATTTTCAAAAGTATATAAATAATAGCTTAAATTATTTTCGTCAATCTGATAGTGGGGGTCCTAGGACCCCCGCCCTCGAGCTAGATCCGCCACTGCAAATACGAAACACAGGCTTTTTCTCGCCTCTCTAAAACGATACATTTACACATGACGAGATGAAACAGGCAACCATGTTGTGTCTAGCGCATCATAACCATTCCTATTACAAAATTCTGTTTTTATCTCATTATCAAGTTATTTCTCGAAATCCGACCTCGGATCATCTTCCTTTCATTGACTGTCATTGTTTCCTTCAGTAACTTGTGTTCATAATTGTAATTTTAAAAAAATCATTCTATTTTCTACGGTTTTCATTCCATGGTCACTCTACGGTTTTCATTCTACCACTTGTGAAGTGGAATTAACATATGATATGCTATAATGGTTTTGTGAATGTTTGTTATGTGTCTAATTGTTTGAAACTAATGTATATTTAGACAATCGATATTATGTGGGGTTATTTGCATTCATCTATTACTATTTAACTGTCTATGTATGGTATATCTATCAGTGTAGTGTTCTACGTTTTCCTTCGTAGAACACAGTTGTTTGAAGGCCCTGGATTAAGTGCAATGGAACTGTATAATAGTCTAGGCATGTAACGTTGATGGGAAAATGGAAGTTAAAACTACAGCATGAAGTGTGGAAAGAGAGGTCATTCTTTTTTCCTCTTGATATGTCTGTAATGCATTGCTTGTTCCGTTTACTGTATCGCTATCCTCGCTGCTTCCTTCAGGTGTTATTCAGCGTGCCTCGGTAGCTAGCCTGTGCACAGAAAAACCCACGAGTGTAATATGCATGACTCACTGTGTAACGCAGTGTAGCAATAACTTCGCTTTATCGTTAACAAATATAGTGCTTTTGCTGTCTTGAATATCAATAAAACTGGTTTTGGAAGAAAAACTGAATACGAATCAGCTAAATGTCTACTTGGATAGTTTAATATTGTAGTCTCAATATGGTCCCTCATCATAAAACTTGTGTTTGTTTTCACAGGACACATTTGGGGAGAGGGGGAGTTGAGTAAGTCACAATATTTTGGCATTCGGGATATTAGTGATATGTTGTTCGGATCTTGGAACCTTAAGTGATAACGCTTGCAATTATTACTTTGATGTTTTATGGCTGTTTGTATTCGGCATTCTTATTACGTAAGCGCCTATTTGTTATCTCGTTGATTTGAATGGAAACAGCACACTCTCAGTTCCGGGAGCATCTCTTTCTCTCTCGCTGCAATAGGCACATTTCTGAAAAAAATTGCCTATCGTAGAGATTCACATGGGCGAAATTCGGGAAAATCTCCACTCTCTGATACAACCCATGATTAAATATACTCGCTTCCTCTTTCTCATTGTCTCACTTCTCTAATAAATTTCAACCGAATTTTTTAACTCGTTTTCACTTACCATATTAAACGGGTAATACGCTCTCTTTTACCATCTTTCATGTGCTTTATGTATTATTTTAATATATATATATATATATATATATATATATATATATATATATATATATATATATATATACTACTTGGAGCAGATTTGAACCGCCGGATTTGTATTCTAGCGTCTTAACCACTACACCAAGATTGCTTGTTAATCGCTTAGTCATTGGCATATTTTGTTGTATTTGTATTCTATGTTCCCAGTTCGACAATTTTTACTCTTTTTTTCGTTTAGCAGCTGTTTCTGGCTTTCTCTTTGGGTGTCATCCTTTATTTACACTATGCACTATTCGTACTCACAGCTTGTGCCCCTCTGCAATGTCTTACTCAGATTAGACTTTTCTTCTTGTCCCTCAGTAAACATTTGATTGATTTAATTCTCATACTCTCCATGGATGGAGCGAAAGGAATGCCAGACTCAAAAAACAGGTGTACATTTACTTTCCTAACAGATAATACATATGCTAGTGTGTGGGTGTGTGGCGGGGATATGTGAAGTACTAATTGTGATCGCATAGTGGATCTTATCTATAATAGTACGTTCATACGAGCGGCTGTTACTTCACACGATAACTTTTGACGAATGCAAATTTTTTTAAATCAGCTTTTTGCAATAAATAAGCAGAGTGACTCCTCTCGAGGGAGTTCCCCTAAATGGTAACCCCTCACCAGTCAAATTATCTCAAACGTTTGTACATCGTTTTTACAGAAATGTTCAGGCGAAATGTTCGTTTGTACACAATTAGGGGCGCCGCCAGAATGAAAACAAAGTGGGGGCTGTCGAAATGGAAGCACCCCACTATGTCCAAATCAATCACAAATTGCTGCAATCGTTTGTACGTAGTTTGTACAGAAATGTGCAGGCGAAATTTTTGTTTGTACACAATTAAGAGCGCCGCCAGAACGAAAACAATGTGGGGGCCTATCTAAATGGAAGCACTCCACTATGTCCAATTCAATCACAAATTAACGCAATCGTTTGTACGCCGTTTGTACAGAAATGTGCAGGCGAAATTTTCGTTTGTACACAATTAAGAGCGCCGCCAGAAAGAAAACAATGTGGGAGGGTTGTTTATATGTAAGCCCCCTACCATGCCCAATTCAATAACAAATTATCCAATCGTTTGTACGTCATTTGTGCAGAAATTTGCAGGCAACATTTTCGTTTGTACATAATTAGGGGCGCCGACAGAACGTAAAAAGAGGGGAGCTGTCTACGTGGTAGCCCCCCACTAACATGTCCAATTCAATCACAAATCGTCGCAATCGTTTGTACATCGTTTGTACCGAAATGTGCAGAACGAATTTTGTTTTACACAATTATGGTCGCTGCCAGAACGAAAACAAAGTGGGGGCTGCCTAGGTAGTAGCCCCCCCAAATGTCCAATTCAATCACAAATTTTCGCAATCGTTTGTACATCGTTTGTACAGAAATGTGCAGGCAAAATTTTCGTTTGTACAGAATTAGGGGCGCCGCAAGAAGGAAAACAAAGTGGGGGCGGACCAAATGGTGGCCCCCCGACCATGACCAATTCAATCACAATTTGTCGCAATTGTTTGTACTTTGTTTGTGAAGAAATGTGCAAATGAAATGTTTATTTGTACACTATTAGGGGCGCCGCCAGAACGAAAACAAAGTGGGGACTGTCTAAATGGTAGCCCCCACAGTTTCCAATTCAATCACAAATTATATCAATCGTTTGTACATTGTTTGTACAAAAATGTGCAGGCGAAATTTTCGTTTGTACACAATTAAGGGCGCCGCCAGAACGAAAACAATGTGAGAGACTGTCTAAATGGTAGAAAAATTAAAAAATGTGTCACATACTATGGAGTATTTTTCTAACAAGACTTTGTTCACACTATTGTGTTGATTGGTATATTCAAACTATCGTGTGATTCACTATATTGGTCTTATTCTAACGATGATGGAATTATTTTTTTTTGTTTTTATATTTATATTTATACTTACAATCATTATTGCTGAGTTAGTTTATCACCCCTCGGCTCTTATTATTAAACTTATTCATTATTTCTTACACGAGCTGAATCTTTATGAGAAAAATGCATTTTTTTCTTTCTAACTTGCACAGAAACCATTATTCTTATCTCGTACAGGAAATTAATAAATGGACGATATAACAAATTCACAAAGTAGGCCTCTAGAGGGAAAATTATAACACAGTATCTTCTTTTATTTGAACATTTTCATTAAACTCACTTTCTAGAAACTATAGAATGTATGGTGAAGTATTTTGGTGCATTCAGCATTCTGATTTAAGACTAGGGTTGCTAACTGGCCGGTATTTGCTACGATTTTGATTAAGGCCGGTGACCGGTGCAAACTTCTTATTACGCCCTTCTGACCGGTATTTTGGAATCTGCAATCCAGAATATAACATTGAACATCGACTTTTTTCAACAGTGCCTTTACAAATACAAATTTTCTTTTTATTATACATTATGGATATTTTTTTTAATCTATGGCAGTTTTTTATTTATTTAACATAAGAAATTTGATAACAGATTTTATTGTAAAATAATTTTATACATTTATTGAGAGTAGAAAATGACTTTTTAAAGCAATTTCCTTTGTTTGAAGTGTAAGTTTATAGAGTAAATTTCATTTTATGAATCAACTATTGTTACGTAAAGATTAATATCAAGTATTGTTCATCTGTTTCGATAATTTTAAAGATGTGACAATTGCTGGTAGATACAATAGCGATCAATACAGTCTTCAATTTCTCATTTGTACAGAGAATTTTGAGGGTATGCCGGTAATTTTGTTTTCCTGAGTTGGCAACCTATTTACGAGGTATTGTTTCAACTCTGCTAAGTAGTGGCTCCGTATTGACACTCCGCAAGTAAATAAGTATGTAAGGCTACCATATGCCACGGTTTCTTAAAATTTGTCCCGGTGTGCAGAAATTGTCCTTCTTATCCTGTTTTATTTTAATTAATTACATATAAAAATTTCTGAAAAGATAATAAAATCGACTTATTCCTTTTGCTTTTAATTCCGACAATACTATAGGAATAATTTAATTCTAATTTTTATTATTATTCCAATCGCTGCTTCCCCGGATATAACATGCAAAGTTTAAATCCTTCTAAGTGGCACTCTTATCTCTAAAAGTAAGAATGTATACCCCGAGGTGGCAACAAATTCTTATAACGTTGCAGACCAGCCCCGAAAAGACAATTTTTTTTCTGCTTCAGAAAAACAATTATGCAAATTGCTTTCTTTTAGTTCGCATTTTAGGTTAACAAAAATAAATCAGTCCATTGAAATTTGGAAACAACTTTAAAAATCTGGATTTTTTTCTTTATAGACATGTAGAGCATATGAGGTTGTATGTGTAATAATATTGAAAATATAATTTTTGCCTAAATATTGTATGTTTACTGATTGCGTTTATATTGTAGAACAGCTTCTAGCTTCTATAATAATTTTTAGCACTGTTGTATGGACTATATTAATACATTATTTTAAGTTGTATAATTAGTGCGATGCTGTAGTAAAATTCGAAAGATAAAATTAATACAAAATGCAATATTTACTACTAATTTGTAAGGTGTCCCGTTTTTTGTTTTCAAAAAATATGGTAGCCTTAAAGTCTGCTAAACCATACAAAATAAATTGTACTGTAAATTGTACCCTCTGATAGTGCTCTCAAACGGGTCGGGTTAGGGTTCAGGTCGGGTCAGTTGGGTCAGTTGGGTCAGCTAGGGTCGGGTTGTCCGGTCGGGTCAGTCGGGTTAGCTCGGGTCGGGTCGTCACATTCTTCACTTATTTTGAAATACTATAAGGAGCTTTGTTGTAGAATTCAATTCGAAGTTGGTGAATGAATGATAATTGTGACTAATTGAAGGTGAAATAGTAATAAAATTTTAATTTAACCCTATATTAACTAATTGGCATGGTAATTGTAATTAATATTACTACTGTCTTTTTTCTTTCTGCGATTTTATGTCAAGTTAAATGTCACAATAAGTAAAATTGAAAGGATATATCTAGTTAACGCCCCACGTTATGCACCAACGCTAGGAGAGACAGTGATAATGAGAAATAATTGAAGTGGTTGAATGAAGAAAGTGGGAGGAAATGGAAGAACACTGTGAAAAGCCATGCACACGGTGTTTGTCCACTAGAAAACTTACTTGGTACGAGCTGGAATCAATACCCATGGACGTTTGGGTCAAACATCTGCCTTTGGGCAGGACGCATTATTATTATTATTATTATTATTATTATTATTATTATTATTATTATTATTATTATTATTATTATTATTATTATTACTTTAAAAGTGACCAAGAAAATTCCGCCGCCTTCTCACGAACACCTTCGAACATTGGTATGTAACCTAAGACGTACCTGGAATATCAAAAATCGTCTCCATCAGCCTCGACGACCTTCTGAAAACGTTCTGGAAGGCTATGGATTCCATCGCAGTCGACCTTGGTGGGACGTGAAGTGTAGAAGGTATCAAGTGCATATTGAACCTCTACTAGCGATTTGAATTGGCGTTCTCTAAGGTGATTGTCCAAGGAATGGAACAGGTGATAATCGGACGGTACAATGTCCGTGGAGTATGGCGGATCCAATAGTGTTTTCCATCCAAGGCGTAGAATGATGTACTGGGTCATTTTAGCCACGTGGGGCTTAGCGTTGCCTTATAACAAGAGGACCCCTTTGCGATTCAGAACTGCTGGATCCAGACAGTACACAGTGACAGTACACAGTTGCATTGATGATCTGACCAGCTGGTAGCAGTTCCCGATGGACGATGCCTCGAGCAGTCCACAAAATGCACAGGAGAACCTTATTCTGGCGTAGTGCTGGCTTGGGCTGTTTTTGAACCGGTTCATGGGATGCTAACCAACAATGACGGCGCCGTGGAGCTTCGTACAGGACCCACTTCCCATCACATGTCAACACCCTGTCCAGAAATTGCTCCTTCCTCAGACGAGACACCAAAGAAACACAGGTGTCTGCTCGCGTTGCTTTCTGGCTCCAAGTCAAATCATGTAGGACGTATCAACCCAACTTGCAGTGCTTCCCAAGTTGATGGTGGTGGTGCCGAATGGTTTCTCCACTTACACTGAAATGTAGTACCAGTTCCTCACATGTCTGTCTTCGCCTCAATTGCTGCCCGAAGATCTTTATTTTGAACATCTGTTCGTCTTCCGGCACGTGGTGCGTTTTCGAGTGTTTCGTCACCGTCCTTAAACCGTCATACCACTGCACTCTCCGCGTAGTCACGACACCCTCACCAAAGGCCTGTCATATCTTCCACCCCGCGGAGCAGCAATTTGAACTCGTACAGCTAACAAGCCCTTATGACGCTCTGTGAAGGTCCGGTGTTCACTCAGTCCTTACGCACGTTCACGGTGTATCTGAACAGTCAGAACGAGGTAGTATGTTGGATATTCTTACTAGTGTTGCTCACGAGACTTGGTTTGGGGCATTCTCGTCTCGAAAATGTGTCGTGAAGATAGTCTCGTCTCGAAAAAAGCATGTTTTTTATTGAAAGAGCTCTGTCTCTTCTCGTACCCCTTAATGAAAATTCTGTCTCGTCTCGTCTCGTCCAACATCTGACCTTCGCCTTATCTCAATTCGCATTCAACTCACGGTGTGAGGGCTAATGGAATACAGACCTTCACAAAAAAAGGTTGAACTTTCTTGGTCACCTTCAGATTATTATTATTATTATTATTATTATTATTATTATTATTATTATTATTATTATTATTATTATTATTATTATTATTATTATTGCTGCGGTAGTGATTTGACTTTCGAAGTTGATTGCCTCAATTTTAACCTTGGAAATTTGGATGTGGAAGAAAATAAAGAAGGTTAGCAGGGTAGAGAGGAAAACGAGTTAGGAAATGCTGAAAAAATGCAAGAGACGAGAGCAATATTGGAGATATAAGGAAGCGAAAAAAAAAATGGACGGATCACAAGTTTCGATCTTGCTAAGGGATTGCATTCTGAGAGATGTAGTAAAGGGAGTGATATCAGGAGAGCGAGAGTGTGTAAGAAGGTTGCAATTGATAGATTGTAATAAGGAGGGTGGAACATTATGTTGGGTTGCGAGGATGATATTAGCGGGAAATCGCAAAAGTGGAAGCTTCTTACCTAGTTCACTGAAACTGGCCTGTCATTAATGGCAGAACACTGAGGAGGAGCAGGAAAAGGAGGATAATTATACTACAAATAAAAAAGCCGGAACAATGGTTTATGCATACGAGTTGGCCAGCATTGTTTTACTGACTTCAGCTATTCATGTGCGTATATGTGTGTGATACCTTACAGAATACAAGATGCCGGGGAAGTGTGTAAATAAACCGGGCAATTTCTCTTATGTATGTGAGAAGCTGACATTTAAATCGCAACGTCGATGTTTTACTCCACTTGTGAGGAAATGTTATCAGTTATATTTTGGTAGCTGTGTAGGAGACCAAGATAAGAATTTCGTTCATCACTACATTTGTTGTACTTGCGTGAAACGTCTAACTGGGTGGGCAAATGGTGAACGAAACATGAACTTCGGGGTACCGATGATCTGGAGGGAAACAAAAGCTCATTTTTCAGACTGCTACTTTTGTATGACACAGATAAAAGAAATAACCAGTAAATCTAACCACACAGAACAGTACCCTAATTTGCCATCAGCAATTAGGCCAGTTCCACGCAGTGCAGAATTACGTGTACAAGTACCTCCTTCTCATCTAACGGTAAATGAGGATTACGTACTTGAGGCAACTACTGAAGTTACAAATGAAGAAGATGATCCTACTTATGTAGGAAGCACATCTACATTGGATACCCCTCTGATCACTCCGGGTGAACTAATTGAACTCGTACGGGATTTAAAACTCTCCAAGATACAGACAGAACTTCTTGCTTCTAGACTTAAAGCCTGGAATCTGCTCCATCGTGACACTAAAGTGTGTAATTTTCGAAACCTTCATACAGAGTTTCAAAACTATTATTCTCAAGAAAATTATTTAGTGTATTGTAATAAGGTCTGTGCTGTGATGGATACACTTGGACATGCACATATAAATACAGAGTGTAGTTTGTTTATTGACTCTTCCAAAACTAGTTTTAAGGCTATCCTGTTCCACAATGGCTAAAAATTTTCATCAGTGGCTTTGGCTTATGCAACTAATATGAAGGAAACCTATGAAAATATCGAAATAGTGTTAGAAAGAATTCAGTATGAGAAATACAATTGGACCGTTTGCTGCGATTTAAAAGTCATTTCTTTGTTAATGGGTTATCAGCTGGGTTATACGAAATATTGTTGTTTCCTCTGCGAATGAGACAGCAGGAACAAAGCGGAACATTACATCAAGAAGGAATGGCCAACACATGTATTAACTCGTAGACAGAAGAATGCTGTTTATTCCTCACTGGTGATCTCTGATAAGATAATTCTATCTCCTCTTCACATAAAGTTGGGGCTCTTCAAAAATTTTGTTAAGGCAATGGACAAAAGTATCGCAGGATTTTGTTACCTCAAGGAAATATTTCCTCGGGTTAGTGACGCTAGGGATTTTTGTAGAGCCCCAAATAAGATGTTTGATTCGTGACCAAAAATTAGAGGATCTCTTAACTCTGGTTGAGAAAGCAGCTTGGTGTTCATTTAAATGTTTAACAGAGAATTTTTTAGGAAACCAGGAAGCCCCAAATTACCGTGAAATTGTGAGTGATTTCCTGCAATCATTCAAAGAAATGGGTTGCAACATGTCCCTTAAGGTTCACTTTCTAGACTCCCACCTGCATTTCTATCCTGAAAAACCTTGGTGCTGTTAGTGATGAGTATGGAGAACGTTTTCATCAGGACATTTACTCCATGGAGAAGAGGTACCAGTGACTGGAGTTCAAAAATGCTAGCTAATTACTGTTGGACACTTAAAAGGGATGTTCTAGAGGCCAAACACAGAAGAAAGTCGAAAACTAAAACATATTAGTTGAGGTAAGTAAATGTTCATTTATTAAGAAGATACCACTAAATTCGTTTGTATTATTTATTAAGTAGATATAAAATGGTGACACGGTGTATACATCATTGAAAATATGTTTTATTTCAAATCCAATTAGATATAAGCCGTGCTTATATTGTAATTTTCGTGGAAGTGATATGTGATTTTATCTGCACTAATGAATATTGTAAAATGAACAGTACACATAGCTTATTTTTTATATAAATATGTTTATTTCTGTAGAAAGAATAATTCTATTCTTATGAAACTTAGAGGGCTTACTAAGTATAAATCAAGCTAACACACAATATGATTTGTGCGTTTATATACCTAAGGTACCCGAGCTACCGGTATGAAAATTGTAAAAAGGGGGAAATTTCCCGAAAATCCCCCTCTGTCACGGGAAAACTGAGGGTGATGGAGAAAAACTGATTGCAGATTCGAATTCTACGTGAAAAGTTCTATTAGAGTCAGGTATTTTCTTCCTTGTGCCAGAGAAAAAGATATTTTTTGCCGACTAGTGTAATAGGTACCATTTTCAATCTCAACAACCGTTATTCAAACCGGTTAACGTTGATCGCAGATATTAAAAATACTCACATGCGTTTAATACAAACGAAAATTTTACCTGTACATTTCTGCGAAAACGATGTATAAACGATCGCGACAATCTGTGGTTCAATCGAACATGGTGGGCCTAGCACTTAGACAGCTCATCTTTCTTTTCGTTCTGTCGACGCACCTGATAGCGTAGAAACAAAACTTTCGCCTGCGCATTACTGTACAAACGATTGAGATAATTTTCTTTTGAATCGGACGTAGGGAGGTGCTACCCATTAGGCAGCCTATACCTTGTTATCGTTTTGGCGCGCCCCTAATTGTGTACAAACGAAAATTACGCCTGCAAATTTCTGTACAAGGACGTTCAAACAAGTGCGACAGTTTGTGGTTGAATTCGACATGGTGGGAAGGCTATCAATTAGAGAGCCCATAGTTTGTTATCGTTTTGGCGGCGCCACATTTATGTGCAAACGAAAATTTCGCCTGCACATTTATGTGCAAAGACGTACAAACAAGTGCGACAGTTTGTGGTTGTATTGAACATGGTGGGAGAGCTACCATTTATAGGGATGGGCACGAGTCGAGCCAAAGGTAATTTTCTCGAGTCGAGTTTCGAATCGAGTCGAGTTTAATAAATGGTTCGCTCGTTCAGCTCGTTTTAGCTAGTTTTGAAATCATGGCCTGATTGAGTGATTAGACTGGAAAGCGAAAGCTATGAGAAATGTAAGCACTAATGTTGAATACTTTTGGTGTTGCTCACGAGAGGGGACATTGCTCACATCTCGTCTCGTCTGGATAACGAGATGACAATAGATTTTATAACGATACAGCTTCAAATATGGTGAGCATCAATATAAGTATATACTGTTGTTCTTACCATCAGGCTCAGACCTGCGAAGATTTGAGCCCAAGCAGAAGCCCACCCCAGGAAGTGATGTTAACCGGCTCGACTCGGTTCAACTGAGTGAACAGCTCAAGCCGACTCGGTTGGGATAAGACATCGGTTCGGCTCATTTTAGCCGACGGCTTGAGCTGGTTCGGTTGCAATGAGCCATCGACATGACTTTAGTAAGCAGATAGCTCGAGCCGGCTCGGTTGAGATGAGCCACCGACTCAGTTTGACTCTGCTCAGGTGAGCCTTCGGCTCGAGAGGGCTCGGTTGACAAGAGTCCATCAGCTCTGCTCGACTCGGCTCAACTGAGCCGATGGCTCCAGTGGGGTCGGTTAGGGTAAGCCATTAACTCGATTCGGTTCTGCTCAGGTGAGCCACCGGCTCAAGCCGACTCGATTGTGATGAGCCATCGGCTCCAGTTGGCTTGGTTGGGGTGAGCTCTTATCTCGGCTCACTTCTCGGTAGGGATGTGCACGAGACGAGCCGAGATTTAAGACTGTTTCGACTTGTCTCGAGAAAACGCTGTCCGAGGTTATATACAGTACATATATAACCTTTACATACCGTATACATGAACATTTTTTAATCATTTACATATTACGTAGCAAATTGCGATACAAGTTTAAATTTTTATCGCAATTTGTAAATTTTGTAGATCATTTTATGCACTACAATGAGTAATTATATATTTATTACGGAAGTCCAATAAACACAAAAGTACTTGACAATTGCATTCATTATGAAGAAAATTGTGAATTACTTTCGTATTTATTGGATTTCATCTATGGATTTATTATTATTATTATTATTATTATTATTATTATTATTATTATTATTATTATTATTATTATTATTATTATTATTATTGTTTTCTTGACTACAAAGATACAAAGAAGAATTCTGTCACTAGTAACATAGAAGCGAAAATGACTTCTAATTGAAAATAATAGATCAATGCATTTAATTTTGGGGAGAGTCTATAGCGGTACTTTAGAGTCTACGGCTTTTCTTTGCAATTCGTGCTCATTGTTGGAAAAACATTATATTTTATTATATTATTTGTCAAGTTTAGCGAAATAAGAGTTTTACCGCAGCGACAAATTGAACAACTAGGCTCAGAAAAACAACGCATTGGCTGTTCTTTCTTCAAACATACACACAAAGAGAGAGCCCATTTGGTCAGGATGTTTTTTTTGTTTTTGTTTTTTAGTTAGCTTTGTGGCGTCTCGCAAGGAGAAATCCTACAAGTATAGTATGCTGGTTTTTACAAGAGATGTAAATGGGCATCAGTACTTCAAAAGAAAAGCGAAAAGAAAAGAGCAGGGTTGCCACACTTGAGACTTGCGAAGATGCTGATCATGGGATTGAATTATGCCAGATTCCTGAATTAATTTTAAAGACCTGCCCTACTTATCTTCATTATTTTAATGAAGTGTTTTAACTGTATTCATGTACAAACGTAATATAACGCTGTGTCACAAAGATGATAAAATAAATTGATAAATAGCAATATATATATATATATATATATATATATATATATATATATATATATATATATATATATATATATATATATATATATATATATATATATAAATTAACAATTAAGTTTTTTAAAAAAATATCCTGTTTAGTATTCATATAGAATATTTTTTTTTTTCAAAATTTAAATTTGATGGGTGAATCAGTAGACTTTTAATACATTCACATTGTATCCATTGACTTGCGAAATAGACGCAATTAATTTCTTAACCATCCCCAGATTAATCAAACAGTTTGATACATTTGAATGTGAATTAAATTTCTATTCATAACTATTCTTATCAAACAGGGAGATTATGAAGAGGTGGATGTACTGAACAAAATAGAATAAAAGTATATCATTCGGATTCCTACGATCCCACAGTCCAACCCAGGGCTTTCTGATTTTAAACAAGATAATGTGCCTCGCTGAGACTTTACATTGCGAAGAGTATATGAGTGAAAATTATGCAAGTCCTATTTTACAATTTAATAGATATTACTAAATATTGAGCCTCCCAGTGGCTGTGTGGTTAGCGTACGCTTATAGCGCGGCGCGGGAGGCCACGGTTTGATTGAAAACAGGAGCTTATGTGGTTCAAACCCACAGAGCACATCACAGACAGTGGATGTACATATTAGATGCAGAACGTCCAGTTTTAGTACATTGACTTATGCGTAACATCCATTGGTTGTCCATATTACGTTCAGAAGTGAATATCCATTTTCTGGACTTCAGTGGATGGTCCATTGGATGTCAATATTTAATCCACGAATGAAACGTCCACGGACATACATTATCTGGATAAAAAAGGGACGTACGGAAAACAACATTCAATTGTTAGTGACGGCACATGCGCAGATCCTTGCACAGTGCACTCTTAGCCGGTTTGAATTGAGTGGTTGCACAGAAAAAATATGTTATTGTTGATGTCTTGTTATTTTTTCTGTGGTGGTTCATTAGAAGCGTAGAAGCTTGGAATGAAGAAGAGAGAGAGAATAGGAACTTCAAAAAAGGTAAGATATGATGAGTGATTTGTTTATATAGATTTATTCCGGTGCACCATTTATTATACAACTGAAAGTTTGTGTATGTGACAAAAGTAAGTCATTATCAATTATAAACCATTTCTTAATTAAGAAGGAACAATTCAGAACGTGGATAACTTCGCTATTACGTCAACATGCCATTTCAAATCTTATATTCAGGTGTATTATAATAGGCTGGGGTAACGTAGATGGGCACATGGGAATTGGTAATATATATATATATATATGTATACATATATATATATATATATATATATATATATATATATATATATATATATATATAACAGTGAATTCGGATGGTGAAGGGTGTAATAACACCCTCATATAAGATACTAGTGAGGTTCGTTCCTTTTGTAACAAAGCTCAGGACTCAATTAAACATTACTGCAGAAGACGGTTCTACCAAATTTTGACAGATTTCTTACAAGCCCAGGTTAGATTAAAGTTTTGTATTACTTAGCCCAGCATGCACAAAATGAGGAACTCCATTACTACTTGCAGATTGACTTCAGGAGGGCTCAGTATGGGTTTACTACTGTAACGCCGGACCAATTTTAGAAAATTTACCAGATAAATTGGAGAGTTTCTTTTGGTTCGTGACTAAAAGTAAGTTGAGGGTGATAGTTACCAAAATACTTGTTGTGGTTAGTTATTTTTGATATTGTAAGCTACACTATATATATGGGGGGCGGAAGGGACTATTTGGCGGTATATTTGTTATGATTTTTGGGAAAGGCAGTGCGTAAATGACAAGATTGTGTCATATCGTGATTGAGTTTTATGAAGTTATACAAAAATGAGTGTCAGTTGTCGAAATCTTGTGAAAGGCATGGTCTACTAAACAGGCTAAAAGTTTATTGTGACTAGTGTAAACAAATTGAAGCTACAGAAAAGTAGGGTAACATTTAACCAAACCTAATCGAGTATAATCTAATTTAGTACATTTTGGTACTTTTTGGATTGCATGCAGTAACTCCACCAAAGCTGTGCAACACATAAGGCATTTTATGAAATGAACTGATTGATGAAATTGTTTTTCCACCATCCTCGTTTATGCGTATACTCATTGCCCCTGACGCGCCTGCTCCCTATGGACGCTGTTTCTGCTCTCCTGTTTCGACTCGGTTAGACGGAATTCGTGCTTTTTACTGGCCGCGTAGCACAAATTAGTCAGTGTTTTATGGACTAGTTTTTATGCCAGACGTTCACATCATATTTCGAACAATAATCATTGTCAAGTGAACCAGGGCCAATATCTAGTATTTTGGGTGAGAAACTAAATAATATTCCTTTTCTTATTTTCGTATTCTGGTAATACAGCAGTAATGCCATAAGTATAAATACATTGCGGATGTGAGCTCCTCCATGGCTAAGGAGTTGGCGTGCGAGACCTGAGTTCGATTCCCGGCGAGAGCTCAGGTGGTTTGGATTCCTCGTTAATCAGTAAGTTTACGTGTTATATAGCCTTACTGTTGAACGGAACGTTAAATTCAACAGCAACGACATTGCGGATACCGGTTCGGAAAGACGGGCCTGAGCCTAATAAAAAAATTACGGGTGTGTGGCATAGAGGCTACAGTGCATGATGATTTACCAACTTGTGCTAGGTGACCAATAAGAAGCACAAATGCTATATTCCCGAATCAAGGCTGCGGCGCGGTAGGGAGGGCGTACGTCCGTAGGGAGCGGGCGTCTCAGCTACGAGAGTTATACGCTAAAGGAGGATAGTGGAAAAGCACATATATACATAAAATACTTCCACTATCACTCGAATTCATTTTAATATAGTGTGCACTGACAGTAATTACTCATATTCACACTTTCATTTCTTCACGAAATGTGATTCCCATCATACTTTACCCATAAACTTTCTATTTGGTGGAATCGTTTGCTTGGATGAACCCCTCAATTAACATAGCGAGCGATAGCGAGTAAAGGAGGGTTGTTAGAGACTCGTAGGGCACATTACTTTCTTCTTTTATTACAACTGAATGGGAGGCGAGTCAGTGTTTTGCACCCCTGCCGCTTGAATATGTTGATGCTATGTGAAATGTTCTGGGAAGGATCTAGATAACTGCTCCATTATTATGTGCATTTACATCAGGTTAGGTTAGGCCTAGTTTGTTTCAGAGTATAATGAGAGTTCTTGGACATTTTACACTTCTAGTTATCACTTAAAAGCTCTTCTCGCATCATTTCCCGTCTGCTCAGAGGAATGGGGTGAACATGTATTCGCCAAGAGGTGCTTAGTCTCTACCGAAATTGCATACAGCACAACCCAGTAATGTGTATCGTTAGATTTAAATAAGAATAAGAAAAGTAAAACAGAAATAATTTAAAGATGAACTCTCCCTCTGGCTCCAATCGACAATAGTACAAGTTCCTTGAGTCCACCTCTTTTCCTTCTTTTACCTTTCTTCTCTTCACCTGCTTCCCCTTCCCCCTTCTAATCGCTTATGCTCCGTCGTTTCGTAAATGAATGAAAATTATATTTTTGAGTTTTACGTCCCACGTTATACCTGTTACGCTAAAGGAGACGGTGGTGATGATTAGAAATGGATTAAATGGTGGAATGAAGAAAGTGCGAGGAAACGGGAGAACCCCGAAGATACCCACGCACATGGTGTTTGTCGACCACAAAGTTCACTTGGCGGGAACAGGGTTTGAACGCGGAGCCAAATGCACCAGAGGTGAACGCTCTACCATTGAGCCATCGTTTCGTAAAGTGAGAATTCTTCAAGTCATCTGAAGGCATTATTTTATAGTGAAGATACGATATACTAAAAACTACACTTTCAAAATACGATATACTAAAAACTTTTAGATGCAGTGTTTATCTACTTAAACATACCTGCAGATATTGTAATATAGATACTGAAAATACTGCACAATAAAAACTGAAGAACTGGATCATAGACACCCAGATGAAAGTACTCGCCAAATTGTGTATTTCTATGTACTTGTTTTTTATTTTTTTATTTTTATTTATTTTTTCTCCTGAGTTATTTTTTCTCTGTTCTGCCTGAAACGTTCCCGCATTTCTATATTTCAGTGTGTAACTTATCGTTACAGTGATTAGAGAGAGAGAGAGAGAAATTCTTTTCATACCCTCCCCCTTTTCTTTTTCCGTATAGATTTTTATCGTGTATTTAAGTATCACCGCTTTGCCAAAAAACAGAAATGTCAGTTAATAAATAAACGTAAAAGGTCTGTAGCATCAATTTTTTTTGATGGATCATAATAGTAAAGTTTATTATTTACAGTAGCCTTTATATTTATTAAGTTGAAATAATTACTAGCAAATGCTAACAGTGATATTTTTTCCTCGTCACATCTGCCACAGGTGGATAGAAGAAATCTCATTCGTTAAAGATTTTAGCTCCCAGATTTCTAGAAGCTAGGAGTAGGAGATGTAGAAGCGTCTTTTCTTCGAATATCGGGGTTGGATTAACACGTACAATGTAACTATAGAAATTTTCAGTTTTAAAGTTTCGGCGTAAAAGGTATATCGACCAGATGAGGTTGAGTGGAAATTAGTCGCAATTGGGTGTGTAAGTGAAGACGAATAGTGTAATGACATCTATGCGTATTAATGTCTTGCAAAACTTAATAAATATGTCCACATATTATTTAGTAACGTTATTATACCATATATTTACAATATTTCCAATAACGAGGAAGATTTAGTAAGGAAAAAGTAGTACAGCTTAACACATCCTATGTTTTTTCATTATTTCGGTATTTTCCAGTTTTTTTTGTTGTACTTTATTTTCATTCGAATTAAGTACTTTCTTCCTACTTTGTTTTCGTGCGAGAGAAAATTTCCATCTCCTTGTATACTTCATTGTGTTTGTCATGGATCCTTCGAGGCAGAGCGATGTGATGTGAAGGGACATGTGTGTGAGCTCACAGCAAGAAAGTTTAACGTTATTTTTCATCACCGACGGACTTGTACTAATAACTATCCGATTTAATTTTAAGCTTTCCTCCGCACATGTAATTTATCTCTATTTACTTAGTTCACCTTTTGATTATAGTAATTTCTTTTATTTAAATTTTCTTAAACTGGATTATTTAAATTTTCCTTTCTATTATCTTTGCTTTTTAACCGACTTTTGGTGGTAACGAAGTTTGTTTGTTATATAGAATTTGTTTGTAAATTCCAATTCTGAAGGTCGTCTAGCGGAGACGAAATAACTAAGGCGCAGTTACTAAGCGGGAACTTTCTAACGGTGGTCCTCCTTCGTATCTCTGCTTGGTCACAGAGTTATAGCTGGTTTGAGGATAGTATAATCGGTCTGTATTGAGAGGACCATACGTTTTTGGGGTCTATGTCTAATTGTTTCGGTTTAAGTGAACACATGGTTGCAAGTTTTTGTTATTTTCTACGACCTAAAATTGTTCAGTTTTTTTGCTACTTCGGTTGTTTTCCTTGTATCTCTGATCAACGATGACTCCAAGATGTCGATTATTCAAAATGTAAGAAGCTAGCTAGCTTTTATAGGAATGGGGAAAGGATAAACTTTAAGTTACTTGATATTTTTATCGGCTTGGAGGCATTCGATGTTCGCTCTAATTGTAATTTGAAAAATATTAATGTGCTTATTTCGAAGTTTAATATATTTCTTTAATTTGAATATGTCAAATTATTAAATGTAAATAAAAATTCCAGCTAGAAAAAATGTTTCTTTGTTTTCTATAATTTGTAGACGAATGCATCCTAGCAACTAATGGTACTTTAGTAAGAGTTTAATTTCTTTAATGTATATTTATATATGCTAGGTTGATATGATGGTGCGGATTTACTTCGTTTTAGTTATAAAGAATATTTCAATAGCGAATGATTATATATATGAGAGTAGATTCAATACCCAGCTTAGGCATGCACTGAAAACAGTATCAATCGAACTTACTGTATGAAGTAATATCTAATTATTATTACTCATCTAAATATGATCTATTGTTTGTATCATACTTGGAGAGAACGATCCATTGAAGTTTTACAGTATTTTCTACGAGTACATTGCTCTGTCCTGGTCATACCACCCTGTCTGGATTCCGCATTCTTTAGTGTACTGCTGGGTTCAATGATAGAAAACTGCTGAATTGAACCTAGGAAGTGACTTCTGAATAAAATCCAGACTACAGGAAGGCTAAAGAGGATTCTGGTTAGAACCTCGGTTGGTCGTCTTTGTGATCTGAAGTGAAAATACATCCAACGAAAGGAGAAGTAGTGGGCCCGGTATAGACAGGAAAAGAGGTAGGTACAAAGGGTCTCTCTAAGTATGATATGACTTTCATCCTAGGCCAATAGACTAATTTCTCAATAGGACGGGAATAAATCCGTATATTGAAAGGTATAAATTTGAGTCTGTTCATTTAATTCGCTTAAATGTTAGTTCATCAGTGCATCCCCAATTCCTTACTACTCTCGCATAAGACTTGCCACGATCCCAATTAAGCATGGTGGAATGCTGGTCTCAAGCACTTATTTATTTCTCTTTTCTGATTTTTCCCCATTATTTAGTGGTGCTTAAAATACTCAACTTTGTTAGAATAAAATATGAATTTATTTAGAATCCATTTCATGACTGGCAATTAAAGGTTGTTGTATAGATCATTCTTATTTTCTTTTGTTTTTGACGAATCAGAATCTGCTGTTTGAACTGTCTCGTATATCGTGTTGTTTTCGAGCAATATTCATTGTTTTTTCCTTTTTTTTCTCTTGTATGCGTACTAATGAATTCTTCTCTTGCTTTGAGTTAAAGGCATCGTTTGCCAACGCTATTATGAATATGCTGAGTTGAAACTTCCTTTTGTGTGTATTAGCGGAAAATTATGTTTCAATAACCACGGAGGTTTTAGTGGCGTACTACGAGGGGGCAACTTCGTAAGCAATTAGAATCACAACGTAGCAAAATGACTAGTGAAAATCGGAATAATTTTATGGAGTGTATAGGACAGTTAGTGAAAATTCCGTCTTATACAGGTCATGAGCCTCATCAAGTAGATTTATTTTTTGAACAGTTAGAAAACGCTGGAAGATATTATAAGTGGAATAATGACAAGCTGAAAGAGGTTTTGTCTACTTGTTTGACAGATTTAGCTTTTGATTGGTTCTTAAATTATAAGAAGGAAAGTACATATGTAAGTAAAAATTACTAGTAATCTCATAGGGGTGTCTGGTGCTAAAATTATTTCAAAGGAAGTAATATTTTTGAATTTTTTCTTAGGAAATAAGTCTTACGTACATTGTTTTAGAATTATACCTTTGAATTCTAAACCTTTATTGGGCATTGATTTTTTGAGTCATCAAAATGCCTACATTTCCTTTTCCGACTTGACACTAACATTGTATAGATATGGTAAACCTCCCAAATTAAATTTTACAAATTCTCAGAAAATACAGTATGTTTTGCCAGATAGTATTTTGTCAAAAGTCAATATACAAGGACAGCCTCAATTAGTATTAAAGGTCAAAACAAAACTTTTGCCTCACACACGTACTTTTGTTCCTATAGATTTAGTAAACGTTCAGAATGTAGAGGAATATTCGTGTTTTGAACCAAACGTAGATTTGTTGTTAAAGCGAAATATTTTTATTCCCAATGCATTGTTGCCTAATCAGGATAGACTGATTCCCATTATAAATCCAAATCCTCATAATGTAGTTTTAAAGAAGAATACAGTTATTGGTTACGCATCACTTTGTGACGTTGTTTGTAAAATATTTGAGGAAGAGGGAGAAGGCGAAAAGGCACTAGACTGGGAAAGTGAGTTAAGCGAAACTGAAAAAGAAGACCTTAGAAAGCGTATAGAGTATCACCAGGAGAGCTATAATCCTTCTTTGTTAAATGTGAATCCGACTTTGTCTCAGTCTTATGCGAGAGTGCTGTATTCATATTCAGTGCTGTATAGCACAGAAGAAGATATAGTAATCGTTGAAACGGCGACTAGTTAAAAATAATTAAATTATTTAATTACAGAGTTAGGTCGTATGTGTTTTGTCTCAGGGTTATTCTTTTATGTGGATAAGTTAGATACTGTTTATTCCTTCTCTTTTCTTTTATCTTTTCCTTCTTTCATTTCTTTCCTAGTCTAACCGCCATACTCATGTCAACTTATTCTAAAGACATTTCATCTGGAATGTACTTTTTTTTCTTTTCTTCGGTGAAGTGGCCGCCTTATTCAACACATGGTTAATATTTGCTATGTTTAGTAAAGTACATATGATGGAAAATCTTATGCCGATGTAAATAAAGACATGATTTCCACCTTTAGAGGCATATCTTCGCCTTTAACTATAGAAGACACGTTACGTAGGGCTAAGCAATCTATTAGTGAATCTCCACAAATGTATGCCATTCGTAAAGCCAGATTAGTTGCGTTGTATTTGCCCAATGCTACCGTTCAGCAGACAATTATGTATATTATAGACGGTCTTAGGTCCAAGTACATGAGTGTAGTTGCCGACAAGCATTTTGGCTCAGTGGACGAATTAATAAAGCAGTTGAACAGTGTAGATCGAAAAGAAACAATGTTAAGTGGACGTATTAAGGAAGAACAACAAGAAATTAATGTTTATGCAAAAAATCCCTTCATTCCGCAGGGAATACCTTACAATTTTCCCGGTAGCTCTTGGATGTCTGGTCAGACACCAATGTTCCCTCATGTACAGGGGAATTCTCATTCATTTCCGCAGATGCAATATGATTCTTAATTTCTTTTTTCGTATCATTTACCACCTACTTATCAACCGCCGGTACTAGCTCAAAATTCTTTTCATAACAATGAAATACAGAAACTTTCTAATGAATTAGGGGAGGTTAAACAAGCTTTAGCTCAAAGCCATAATGAGACGAGTAAGGGTGAAGTTAGCACCTCTAATTACCAAACGGATATTGAGAAAGTATGCGAAAATATGCAGAATCTTGTGTTAGCTCTTGAATCATCCATGAAGGATAAGAAAAAATATAACAACAATTACAAGAAGAAAAAGCCGCAAACTCAGAATTATTTTAACCGGGAGAACGAAGCACAGGGTAGTTCAGCCAGTAACCAGAACACAGGTCAAACTAATTCTGATTCGTACAAACCTATAATATGTAGGCCTTGCAAAGGAATAAACCACATTGCTAGATTTTGTCGAGCTCCTAAGCAAAATTTAAACTAGAATTATCTACGGATCGAAGGGGGGATCTGGTAGATATCCAAAAGCATCAAATCCCCATAAGAGTAGAATCAAGGTTATGTCTTATTACAGTTAGAGTTAATGGAATGCAACAGGACTTAGTAGTTGATACTGCAGCCATGATTTCGGTTTGGCCTCAGCATTTGGTTCCAGAAAACGTGAAACGTGTAAAAATTACTAGTAATCTCATAGGGGTGTCTGGTGCTAAAATTATTTCAAAGGAAGTAATATTTTTGAATTTTTTCTTAGGAAATAAGTCTTACGTACATTGTTTTAGAATTATACCTTTGAATTCTAAACCTTTATTGGGCATTGATTTTTTGAGTCATCAAAATGCCTCCATTTCCTTTTCCGACTTGACACTAACATTGTATAGATATGGTAAACCTCCCAAATTAAATTTTACAAATTCTCAGAAAATACAGTATGTTTTGCCAGATAGTATTTTGTCAAAAGTCAATATACAAGGACAGCCTCAATTAGTATTAAAGGTCAAAACAAAACTTTTGCCTCACACACGTACTTTTGTTCCTATAGATTTAGTAAACGTTCAGAATGTAGAGGAATATTCGTGTTTTGAACCAAACGTAGATTTGTTGTTAAAGCGAAATATTTTTATTCCCAATGCATTGTTGCCTAATCAGGATAGACTGATTCCCATTATAAATCCAAATCCTCATAATGTAGTTTTAAAGAAAAATACAGTTATTGGTTACGCATCACTTTGTGACGTTGTTTGTAAAATATTTGAGGAAGAGGGAGAAGGCGAAAAGGCACTAGACTGGGAAAGTGAGTTAAGCGAAACTGAAAAAGAAGACCTTAGAAAGCGTATAGAGTATCACCAGGAGCGCTATAATCCTTCTTTGTTAAATGTGAATCCGACTTTGTCTCAGTCTTATGCGAGAGTGCTGTATTCATATTCAGTGCTGTATAGCACAGAAGAAGATATAGTAATCGTTGAAACGGCGACTAGTTAAAAATAATTAAATTATTTATTTACAGAGTTAGGTCGTATGTGTTTTGTCTCAGGGTTATTCTTTTATGTGGATAAGTTAGATACTGTTTCTTCCTTCTCTTTTCTTTTATCTTTTCCTTCTTTCATTTCTTTCCTAGTCTAACGGCCATACTCATGTCAACTTATTCTAAAGACATTTCATCTGGAATGTACTTTTTTTTCTTTTCTTCGGTGAAGTGGCCGCCTTATTCAACACATGGTTAATATTTGCTATGTTTCTACGAAGATCGTTGCTATGCAGGTGACATGAGAGATGGGGTTAGAAGTACTTTAATGTGAATACTTTCATTCACCTAATTATAGACCTTTAGTATAAATCGGCTTCCTTTATTTTCTACTATGCATAATTTTGAATTAAATAAACTTTGTCGATTTTTTTAGGTGAATTACCTTAGTGAAGGTGGAAGAATAGACGCTATTGAAACGTCAGTTAAGTGATGCGGTGGTAGTGAAGTACAGTTACTGTGGTCTAAAATGCAAGAACACATTTGGAAAATTAAGAATGAAAGTTGTTTTTGGTAAGTAAATAGTACAGAATGTCTGGATAGTTTTTCCTACTTGCTCCATTTACTTTATGATAAATATATTGTCGGTTTTGGGGCAAAATACTTAACTGACATGGGTGGTGCATGAAGTAATCCACCATTTGTTTTCTAGATAAAATATTTTTAGTATGGATAGTGTAATGGGATTAGTATTAAAACATACACTGTAAAGAAATGTCTGATTTCAGAACATGTAGAATATAAGCGCCTGTTTGATTTTGAACTTTTAAGTGAACATGGATATTATTGGTTACCAGACAATACGGAAACGTAACATCATGTGCTTTGGTGACAGGCATCACTTATTTGAATGGTGTGGTTAACAAACAAAATGTGCGCTTTGGACTAATGTGAATCCGGGATTGCTCCATAAAAGCATCATGCTTTGAGGGTAGCCATGGACTGATTTGAAACTTTATTTTGATTTACAGTCTTAACTCATGTGACTATTTTTCTAAGAGCCCCACAAGAATAAAAGTCTTCCCAGAAATTAGATGTAGCTCAGAAGACTTCATGCGTTTAGTGAAATCCTGGAAAACATGTGCCGTTGTAGTCAGTAACATTCACGTTCGCTTAAATAATATTTAGATTCAACATGGGGCCCATATGAAGCATGATCGCCTTCGAACATTTCTTTCGATGCTAGTCTCATTGCAATAACCTTGCAACTAAAAGCTTTATCGGCAAATCAAATAGTGGATTATTTTGTGCGAGACCCAATGTCAGTTCTTCTTTTGGACCGACGATATGTGGCTGGGTTATTCCTTGTCAACACAATCCATAGCCCACCATCTCCAGAATTAAATGGCATTTACAGTACTGTCCTAGTAGAAATGCAGTGTTAGGTTCATACGTGTAGCATGTTACCAGAGACATGTGTCTGAAATATTTTAAAAAATGTCAAAAATATTGCATCATCAATTTGGTTTTAGGCGTAATATTTAAAGATTTGGTTTTAGTCTTACTATTTGAAGGTTAAATTGTAAGCTATAATGAACGTAGATAAAATTGTAATTGATTTGATCATTTCTTCTAAGACACTTAATGTATATTTTATCCAGGATAACACGGAAGTAAAATTTAGTTGAAAGAAAAAGGGTCGGGTTGAAAATGGCTGTAGTGTGATAACTTGACGTGCAATGACTCAAATATGTTTATCTCCTTTCTTAAAAAAAATGTACAATTTTTATGTTGCACATTTAATGTGCGATAAATATATTTTCGTAGTAAATGTGTTCAATGTTAGATGAATAAAATTTTGAAGTCGATTACAAATATCTACCTTATAACATTTTTCCTTTCAATTACACATAATATATCATGTCTTGTTCCAAATTAAAGTTAGAGGCAGCGCCGTAACTTAGATTTTTTTTTGGGGGGGGAAGCATCAATGTTTGAGCCCTCTCCAAAAGATTGTTTTGGACACTCCCACAAAATTCGAAAATGGATCTCGTCTTTCCATCTTTCTCTTACTCATTTTGGGCCCTCCAGCTCTCTGCAGGCCCATTCCGTACATGACAAATTAACTAAAGGGACAATATTTACAAATGTCAAAGCCATAAGAATAAATATTATTTCTGGGGCACTTAATAGTTGACACTTTTTACTGAAGTGGGTGAGGTTGTAAGACACATTTTTGTTTTATCTACCTGTTGTGTGCTTTTTTGTGTATGTAATGTAGTGAACCTGTTTGATGCTTGATTTATAATTAAATGTATTACAGTATATGGAATAAAAAATTGTCTTAAAGTGGGCCCCCTCGAACGGCAGGGAGGTTCCCTGGAGGGGCAGTTGCCCTCCCTGCCCCCCACAAGTTTCGGCCCTGGTTAGAGGCAAACAGGCATGATTACGTCAATTGCTGCAAAATTCTTTAGTTGTTGTTTTTACATTTTCTGGTTATAACTAGTTTAGATCTCATACATTTTCAAATGTTAGAATGTAAAAATAATACACACAGACTCAACTATAACACATATTCTTCTTTCCACAGAATCCGTAGAAAAACTTGCGGGACAGTTACAGAGAAAAAGTGGAGACGATAATTCAGAAGTGGCTGTGACGAACGAAGGAGAGACAGGATGGAACAGAACAAAGGTTAGTTATGATTTATTGAGCAAGTATAGTTTTAAGTTATAAAATTCAAGAAATTTCCAAAGTAGTAAAATGATATTACGGTTTTTTAAATGGATTGCGTATAACATCAGGTAGGCGAACAAGATAACGTACAGAATAGAAACTCAAGTTTAATGTACTCTGGCAACAAAATCTACGATACCAAGAAGCTGTGTTGTATTGAAGTAATAGTATACTTTGCTGACAGTAACCCGTTTAATTTTTTTTAAATGTCAGTGTGTTTAGGCCCTACTCAGTGTTTAACAAAACTTTTGAAAACAAAAATGATAGTTTCACCGAACAGCTTGATATTCATTTCTATTCATGCTACATAAGTAGTAGATTAAGATACGAAACTATAAATAAATACATAGAAATGTTTAAACCTTTTAGGATTTCCACTTTTTGAGTTAACCTTCCTACTACCGTGGGATCTATATGACCCCAAGCTAAGTTTACCATTGTGTAACTCGCGTAATATATTACATTAAAAAATGAAAAACATGGGATTTTTATGTTTGCTTTGGAATATCACTTTGGTACATTGTGATATTTTTTGTGTGTATGTGAGCGCAAGATTCTCTACTTCCTGCACCGAGTACCATATAGGACCCCAGCAATTACTAATAACTTTTGTATTTTTCCGATACATGCCGCTGATTATTCAGAGTGAAATGTGACACAAGTCATTCTTCAATTGTTTCCTCGAATGTATGAGAAGCACCATGGCATCAAAAAATCTATCTTGCGAAGACGTAGAAAAAACATTGCATGAAGAAATCATTGATTCTGACTTTTCGCCAGAAGATCCTGCAAGTGATGATGTTTCATTTAGTATGTATTATGAAATAGATGACATTTTGGACTATAATGATATAAATGAATATGATTCAGATTCATATCTAGATTCTGAAGATGAGTGTATACTTGAAAGAAGCAAAAATGATACCTCAACATCTGTACTTACAAGTAAGTATATTCTAATGGACTTCTACTGTTATTTTATGGAAATGGTAAAATACAGTCCGATATACTTTCATGTAGTATAACGATCTAAAATAATGATTTGCTTTGTTTTGAGTTTGACGTTACTCAATTATGCTGTGTAGAGTAAAGGAGATGTAGGCGTACTGAGTGTAGGGGAATCCGAACCAATTTCTTCCTTCAACTACACTCATACCGGGAATAGAATCCGGCCCTTGGTCAAAGGTAAATGTGCTAGCCCCTAGATCCAGCGGGGTCCTGAAAATATTGAGAAATAGTTCCTAGTAGAAATCGTAGCCTTGGAATATCTGCTGTATTTCTTGTCCTGATCTATTAGTTTTCTGAACTTTCATGAAAATCACATTTGAAAATTGTTCTTTCATTTGATAATATGATTACCTTTTTCGTTATTTCCTTTTTCCCATCTTTATTCAATATAGTAGGAAAAGGAATTCGAAAAGATTCCACGGTTATTCTACCTAGGATAAAGGTGACAACGATAATGAGAATAAATGAAATTGCTGATAGAAGAAAGTGAGAGAAAACGGGTGAATAACAAGAAAACCCATGCACACTGTGTTCATCCACCACAAATTACACTTGGCCCGAGCTGAGCTTGAACCAGGAATCTCAGGCACCAGAGATTAAGGTGCTACCAATGAGCCACCGCGGCACATTGTTCAATGTTGTGTTTCTGAATAATCCACTAAAATTGTTCCTAATGAGCACGATCAACAACGATGATAATCATGTTTCTATCCTTGTTCTGATTTTGATTCTGATTTCTGTTAGTCGTCTTATGTTATTGCAATGTTGATTTTCCATTTCTTTTATCTTATGAATCCGCATTCTCTTTTCAAGTCGAAGAATGAACAATAAATCTATATTAGTAATCCACTAAGGACTTCACAGGACCCAGTTTCCGTCTCTAAGACTCAGTTTCGCAATATTATCAAGACTGGAAGCAGGGCTTACACGCCATAATATCAAGAATGTGGATACGGTTCAATCTGCTTTCGAGCACTTTATGAGGACCAATATTCTTGAAACTATTTTGAAATGGACAAACAAGGAATGCTCTATTACATATGGATATAAATGGGCGTATGTTGATAAGGGTGAACTTCAGTGTGATATGACACTCAACAACGAGGCAAAAATCATAGTTCGGACAAATTATTTCCAATTAGAGACGCTTTTGATGCATGTGGAAGTACGTTACAGGACGCATATATAGCGGGTAACATTACTATTGATGAAAAATTAGTGTCATTTTGAGGACGCTGACCCCTCCGTCATTAGCTTCAGTGCTCTCAACGTTTCACTCAATCCTGAATGAAACAGCAGAAGTATTTACAGATGGAGAATATTTCTTCTTGAACTATCTAAGTCTCTAACTACACAAAACCGACTTCGGCGTTCAGAGTTCTCGTGTATATCTTTAGAAGCCAACAAATATTGAAAACGTGATCGTTGTTAATTCTATGAGCGGTATGTTATGCAAGACATATGCAAAGATGCGAAACATAGGTGTATAAGCAACACTCAGTTATTCTTTGTGTAAAATTTGACAACGACTAAAACGATAGTATAATTTTGTACAAGTTCTTTTGTGAGTAATTTGTTTCTTGGAGATCAAAATTTCCTGAACCAAAAAAACTTAACTTCGCAGGTAAACAAAAATTTAGAGAACTGTTTTAGAATCGAATTGTAAGTCTAAAATAGGCAATTAGACTGGAAAATTCAGCTATACTACTAATCATCATTCAAATTATTAAGTTTCCCTATGTGCATACATGTACTTAATTTATATAATTACATTATGTTATTAATTTATCAACACATTAAGCATATTACGTAACCAGAAAATCTAAGTTAATAACAATGTATAAACAAACACGATAAAATGTAAAAGTGGACACCATTAAATGTTTTTTAAACAAAGAAGGCTATGTTTCTTCAATAAATGAAATGGGGTCACCAGTGACCCTAACGGTATTCAGTGTAATGAAAAAATTCCGGTAGTATCAGGGTTAACCTGAGACTTTCACTCAAACAACTACTGTTTCCTTAATATTTGTCGTAGGATCAAGGTTCATACCTTGTTTCTTAAGGATAGAGGATACATTCCAATGGTATTATTCGCTTGTCCGTATTATACACTAGAAACGGGAAAGAAAACTGGGAGATTTTTTGGAAAAAAGAAATCGAAAATTTTGCGCCCTTCTGGCCCGGGCCTGGGTACAGTCATGGTTCAAACGTCATTTTCTTCAGTATAACGAGCTCTTTCTAACGGTACCACTACATGTCCGTATCGTACACATGAACCGGAACAATCGAGAAAATCGGAAATTTTTCAGAAGAACTCACCCCCTCGGACCCCTCCGAAAAACACTTGAGCCCCTCGTACCCGACCCTGGTTTTACATAGGGATCTCAAAAAGAATGAGAAATACCTAATGGTACACGCAATCAGTATGCAAAGTTTCAATCTGATATCTTGAAAATTAAAGGCGTAAAAAATTTCTGAAATTTGTTTTATGAACAATTTCACGCCCCTACGTCGCCAAGTTCACCATCCGGTTCACAAACGCATTATAGACTACACCAATAAAAAAACCGGCTTAAATATTTGTTATAGAACCTAAATAAGCGATCAAATACGATACTACGCCGTGGTAACAGAAGTTACTATAAAGCCTAAAAGGGTTAAGCTTTGGAAACAAAACGCCGCTGTTGAGCTTCGCACTGCCGCCACCTGTATATATATTATTTCTGAAAGGTGGTGATATATTCGTAATTGCAGTATATATTTTTACCGATATTTTAGAAAATCGGAAAATCTTTAACATTCTTCGATCTTACAGTGGAATGAGAAAGCCTGTTTCTTAGATGGAACGACTTTTGGGAGTTAAATTTGAAATTTGAGATTCATTGTATTGTGCTTGAACAGAATAAAGTATGAAAAGGAAATACATTTTGTGGCCCAAGGCTGCAAGAGAAAAAGTAGATTTTTCAGAAACTTGAAACTGCCGCTAATAATACATTTTGTAATTCGTACTGATTAATTTATTTTTAGTTTAACGTCCGTTTCAGCAGCGAGGCTATATGAGACGTGGACCTACTGATTAACGTGGAATCCCAACCACATAGGATCCCGCCGGGAATCGAACCCGGGTCTCCCACGCCAAAGGCGCGTATGCTAACCGCTTAGCCACGAAGGAGCTCATTTTTGTAATTTGTAGTTCAATTTGGAATTTGGAATTGTAACTTTGTATACCTTTGAGTCCCGTTTGTATAGTTTAAAGCCAAAAGGTCCCAAGTTGAATCCGTCATGTAATTTTTACTCTTTATAGTTAAGCATAAAGAACCTTACTTAACAGCAACCTCATAATCTGATTTTAATTTTGATCGTTGTGATGTTGATTATACCTAGAATTAATTTTCCCATTTTCTTAATTTCAGAAAAAAGAAAAATGGAGCGCACGAAGAAAGAATCTCATGATATATCAGTGAGAAGGTTAAAATTCACTTGATTTTAAAAAATATTTACTTTAGTAACAATATTATGCGTTTATAATACATTTCATAATCAAGAATAAAACATGTATACGAAACTTTTAATATCATTGAGATGCGAAAGAAAATCGTATTACAATCTTATTCAATATATTAAAAAGACAAATATTTTGGAGCAGTATATGTAATTAGAGGTAATCCAATAAAGTATATTGTTATATTGTTCGTTTCTTTCTATGTTACGCATTTCTTATTCTTTAATGTATATAAGTTCAATAATTTGTAACGTTCTCGGCTATTAATGGATGGTATGTTTTGATTGAAGTTAATGTTTCCCCTATGAGTATGATAATATGCAAAAAAAAGGGGGGGATAGTGTTAAAAAGTTTTGGTCATCATTTGTTTCAATATGAGAAGTGAAGCGTAGCTTTCTTGTTTGTTCTCAATACTAAGGATAAGAGAGAACTGATATCTCCAAATGAATTTGAAACTTTAGAGTGAATCGAGGGAGGTTTCGGTTTGTGTTATCTTTCTACGCATCTACAAAGAGTGGAAGAGGATGCAGGTTTGATGCTTTTTTAATCAACAAATTATATTAACTGAAGCGTATGGGCAGAATACTTTACTTTGTTAATTATATTCTGAGTTCTCATTTTCGGGAGATAAGGATGCATTATTGTAAGGAAGTATTAATTCATGTAAAATTGGAACTAGATTTGCTATTGATACCGAATCTTCAAATATTTTGACCTTTCAGTAGATAAAAATCGAAAACCAATTATTTTCGTGGAACACAGAACAAGAATTTTGACTGGGAAGGTACGAAATATTAAACGTATTACAAATATTTCTCATTGTTTTTTTTGTTTGCTCATAAAACTTTATAGTATAAGTGTTGACGTGTGTTTTTGTTGACTGATAGTAAAAATTGATGGAAGATGGCTTATTTAAATGTCACTTTGATATGGTAAAATTTAACCTATATTAAAAATAGATTGATTCCAGATAGTATGGCTTCTGTATCGGGCTGTAAGTGAATAATACTTCTGTGGCAGTCCTTTAGAACATTCAGTGAAAGGCCATAATTGGTCCGTGTAGAAACCAAAAATAGTCACAATTGTACAAATGTGTACACAATTGTTCAGGTTCCCATGATATCCACATATGGACATCCTCTACATCAGTTTGAAGTCCATAATAGGTCCATGGACGTCCAGGAGATGCATGGCAACTGTCCCAAAGTAACATCTTATGCATATCCAGTGGACGTCGTATGGACCAAAAGAACACGTCCTC
The DNA here is from genome assembly GCF_964235325.1 of Thermobia domestica. Lineage (NCBI taxonomy): Eukaryota > Metazoa > Arthropoda > Insecta > Zygentoma > Lepismatidae > Thermobia > Thermobia domestica. The sequence continues at coordinate 293,066,938 of NC_137456.1, read as the reverse complement.
TGAACGTCCATTGGGCGTCTGTACGTCCATAAGTAGTTCGTTTTGGTACCAGAAATGGACATAATATGTACGCTCTGGACATCCAGTAGATGCACGGCAACTGTGCCACCTGTACTCTCCCGTGTACATCAACTAGACGTTGTATGGACCAAAACCACACGTCCACTGGATATCCCGTAAATCCTTGCCCGGACGTTAAATGGATGTACATTGGACGTCGGTGTGCTGTGTGGGAATCTCAGGTTCACATCTTATACAGCTTTGCTTCTGAAAGGGACACTAAACTATAATCTAATTTAATATTACTATTTTTTTAATGGCTTAACAAGACGACGTGAATTTGACTGCCACCAAATCCGTTTTACGAGTGTATATAAATATTCAGAAACAAGTGTATACACATACACACACACGTACACCAAACATCAATACTTCAAGACTATTTTACAAGTGGTAGACTGGGCTGAACCAAGGAGTGTTATCTTCAAACAAAACTTTTTCATTTTCCCATTAACGTCTCATATAGTCTCGCTTCTGAACGGGACGTTAAACTCAAAATCAACTCAACTTATTTTCCCGTTTGCTGAGCTTAGCTGATTTTGAGTTAAACATCCCGTTCAGCAGCGAGGCTATATGAGACATGGACCTACTGATTAACCTGAAATCCGAACCACATGAGCTCCCGCCTGGAATCGAACCCGAGTCTCCTACACCAAAGGCGCTTACGTTAACCGCTTAACCACGAAGGAGCTCAATTATCTTCCCATTTGTCTGCATTATTTGATTCACCCACAGATTTGTCATATATATTTACACTTGTCATTGGTTTTTAGCATTTTCGTGGAGGGTTCGAACTAGTCACAACTGTAAGCTGAACACATTCAGAAAATAAAAGAAATGCGTTCATTGTGTCTGATAAAGAACTTCGTGCTTGACACAAGCGTTTCATTTTTCTCTGAATATATTTCTTCAGCAAACGAGTCGGTTCTCTGTGTTGGAAAGAGAGAAGGGCGAATTTATATTTTACGAATGGATAACATTTTAAGAAGTATATACAAAACATGCCGCTTCCGACATAGCCCTGAAGCATTTCTTTTAGCGGCTGTCCCCTGATGCTCATACCCTTTCAAGTTGTAAATTGAAAAGGGACACAAACATTCCAGATAACCACATACTGAGATTTCAGTTGACAGTAATAAAACTATGGGTACAGTCTTTTGTAGAATCACGTTTTGCTTATTTTTGAACATATCTGTGAATTCAACAATAGAACAGCGGAAATACTGACAAGTTTTATTGCTCCAACCTTCGCTTCAACTAAAAAGGATAATTCCCGACAGTTTTGTTTTTTTTTGTTCTCCAGAAGGGAGAATCAAGATGCTAGATTCAGAAGGGAGAATCAATGCATGTGAATTATGCAGAGTACAAATAATGTGATTTTTTTTAGAAAAATCATTTTGTTGATTTTTTTTACTTAAATCTTTTTTTTATTTAAACCAAATCTTTTTCCTCCTATACTGCATGTCCCGAACTGAAGAAAAAACATTAGGAATTAGTATTAAATGTTAATTATGCCATTTAAGTGAAAGTACTGGGATTGAATTTTGAATTAATCCCCAATCGTCAACGTATTTTAATCCCAGACAATGTTTCGTAAGCATTACGAAAAAAGCATAGCGATTTATCAACATTACATTTTTTTCACAAAAGTTACTGATACCTTGGTAGGGCATACTGAAAAATAGAAAAAATCAGAACTATCTTGCGGCACGAAATACATATAACATCCGTAAATTTCGCCTAAAGTTACCAAATGTAAAAAAAATATCTGGGAACAAACAGACATGCACATAAAAGAATTTTCGTCTTAAATTCGAATGGTGATTTCCCCATTGGAATAGTTTACGATTTACAAACACTATGTTACGAAGAGAGGAAAGCAGGATTGCCTTGTTACCCGTTCAAAACGGGATTTTCCCGAATCATCCTCTGCATAACACTCGTTTTCGTACTGTCCTGTACATACCTCCATAATTGAAATCATTATCCTCCATAATTGAAATAACAGAAAAGAAACGTTATTTTACTTATTTTCACTTCAAATTAATTTATTTCGGAATTTGATTTTAATAATCACTTGATTATTTTAAAAAAAACAAGTGATTTAAATCTGGCTTTAAATCAGAATGATTTATCAGAATTAATCCAATGCAACGGATTAAATCAGTATTAGTCCAATGCTTCAGATATAGCACTTGACTAACTTCTTACTAAGTCCGATAAATTATTATAGACTACCAATTGCTCACTTAGACAATTTATGAAGTTCACTTTAACGCAACAGTTTCATACAAATTAGATATCTGGGATAGATACTTAAGTATTGTTAGCATATTTATAGTACTATCAAATATCATGACATATAATTATTAGTTTTAATTAACTGAAATGAAAAGAAAATCAGAGCCCGCTGGCGGAAGGTTAACTATTAACTTTAAAAATACTTGTACATTTTCAAAGTAATAAATGCTGGTACCGTACGGTAATGGTTTCAAGGCAAATAGCTGTTTCTGTATGATTAGTTACTTCGAAATAATTTTTAAAAAATAAGCAAAGATTTTCGATACATTCAAGTCGAATCAAGATTTCTTCGAGCAGTCTCAACTCGAATTCGAGTCGAAATTCGAGACATGTCTCGACTCGTGCGCGTCCCTACTTCTCGGTTCGGGTCCGTAGTGAATGAGCTGTAAGCAGAGCCACTCGAGCCGTTGACAACCCTGAACCCGGGCCGTGTAGTTTTGTACATGTTTGGCCGGCGCCCTCTAACTTTTAACAATTTTTGGTTCGAGCTCGAGTACTTGCTCCTTCGAAATTCAAATTCCAACCTCATGAACAACGTTCTTGCCTTCTAGACTTCATGACTACTTCCCACACAGCAAGGAATATTTCCCCAATCAAAAGAAAATATTTTCCTTGGTTTCCAAAAGATTTTCCTTTTCTGTACATTTCCATGCTGGTTTCCCCAATGTATTCCGAATATTTCCCGAAAATATTTTCAAAAAATGTTTGTAAAACATTTCAGAAATTACCTGGAGTACATTTTGAGAATGCTTGCCGGAAAGTAAATCCAGGAAAATATTCATAAAATATATTAGAAATATTGTTTTGGATCTAATTTAATATATTTTCACTGTTGAGAAGGGAAATATTTTTGAAATGATACTAAAAATGTTTTCCATATATGATACGGAAAGCAATCAAACGAAATATATTCCACATATTTAAAAAATGTTTTCTAATTCGTTATTTGTAATATTTTCTATTTTTACGAGAAAACGTATTAAATATATATTTTTAAAAACATTTAGATTATTTTAAAAAAATCTTTCGTAATATAAGAAATATTTTTCAGAAATTTTTTAAAAAGGTTTACTTAATTTTTACAAAGTATTTTGTTAATCTTCTTCTATAACTTAAATGAAACATTTTCGTATGATATTTTAGTATTATTTCCAGAATATTTTATCAAATTTTGAATATAAAACTTTAAAGCAGATAAAGAAAACATTAAAAATGAATAGAAAAATGTTTTCCATTCTGTTTTGGAAAATATTTTGTGTCTTTAGTGAACAACATTTTCTGATATAGGTCTATTATAGAAACATTTTTACATTGTTTTCAGAATATACTCTTCCGTTACTGGAGAAAACATTCCTTGTTAGATCTGAGAAGTATCCCAAATATTTGCCGGAAATATTTTTTAAAATGTGTTTGGAGAACATTTAATGAAGTACAGGAAGCAGTGGCGTTAAATAAGCTTTCCGGGCTTAGCCCCACCGAAATTTGTTTTACTATATTAACGTAAATGAAATATCCTGTACAATTTTCACATTTCCAGGAATAAAGTTAGCAAAAATTCCCTCCACGAAACAAAATCGTAAATACGCCACTGACAGGATGTGCATTTTTAGAACGTTAGTAGGAAAATAATGTAAGGAAAATTTTCACAAATTGTAATAGAAATATTGTGTTGAATGTAATGTAATATGTTTTCAATGTTGAGAGCAGTGGTAAAATTGGATCTGAAAAGGTGGGGGGACGGTAGGTAGCGGATGACGTCACGCCGTTGCCCCTGACTATCTTTGACCATTGTATTTTTTTAGGAACTGGGGAGACGCTGTACATATTTTTTCCAGGTGGGGGGCGGCGTCCCCCCGCACTTTTTATCTCTAGTTGAAAGAGAAAATGTTTTCGAAGTAACACTAAAAATGTTTTACATAGGGCCTACATGATAAAGAAAACAGAATAGGCCAGTGAACAGAATAAATAGTTTTCCAACATGTCATATGCAATCTTTTCTATTCTTACAAGAAAACATATGAAATATAATTTTTAAAATATTTCGAATATTTTAAAAATAAATTCGTTCGTAATGTGAGAAATATTTTTCAGAAATATTTTTAAAACGCCTATTAATTTTGTATGGAAATGTTTTTGTTACCTTGTCCTGTAACTTGAATGAAATATTTTCATGCAATATTTTAGAATTATTTCCAGAATATTTTATCGAATGTTGAATAAATTCTCTCACAAGAGTATCGTAGTAGCATTATTACCAATCATTATACTAATTATAGCAGCATCAAATAAATATATTTGTTAAAAATTTGAAATTTATAATATCCTGGTGGCATCGTACAGGCATTTATTTGCGATCGCAAAATAGCATCGCTACATCAACCGTCATTTGTTTCTCAAAAGTACCAGCATTCCTTGCGCGATATGTTGAATTTGAATGTTGATTTGTCCCTGTGAAGTTGTGAACATATTTACATGATCAGTTTATCTTAGTGGACCGTATAAAGTGCACCAATACCGTCAAAATCATAAGTTTATAAACTGTCCGAAGGTAAAAGCCGGGGCAAGAAAGCAACAACAAGAAGAAGAAGTTGTGACAACGCAGGAGCTTACAAGAAAAGTCGGTAAGTAGAACGATTACATAAAATAATTTTGCTTTATTGTCTGTAAAAGTTACGACAAATTTGTTTACAAATTAGTAAATTCATGTGGGAGGCTAGATTTCCATTTTTTTATGTTTATACATAAAATACCGTGCAGGTTTCTTTTGGCTCACCATTCGAAATAATTGCTGAAAAATGAATTAGTTTAATAATTTTCTTTTTATTGTCTCCAAAGTGATTTTCGATATGCGATTTGAAATACGTCACATGGCACGGATAAAATTCAAAGGGAGCGTCAGAAGTAATTGTCGAAAAATTACAGTTATTATTTTATGATTTGCGTATATATATACGGGGCCGGATATATCACGTAAAAACTACAGTACAAAAAATACAAATCAGCCTGTACTACGTGGCCACTAAAAAGCACCAATAGGCAGGGCTCTAGAACACAGGTCTCTCTTCCCATTTATCTGTAATATAGACAGAAATCAACGTGCCCTGCGGGGCTCTAACCCGCTTTCACTTGCTAACCCTCGCTTGGCAATACTATGTGAATTAAATATTTTACTTTGGTATAGAGAAAAAATCTATTAACCTATATGGGGACCTGTGTTCTAGAACCTTCCTGCAACAATACTATCTGAATCAGAGCAGGGAAAAGGTGGAGGACAGCAGGAGCGAGTGGATGCTTTCCAGAGGGAAAGGATGTGGGCAAGAATATACTTTAGGCAATGAAGTGGCAATAAACAATTCATCTGAACCTGTTCCTGTAGTTAGTTACAGTTCTCAAGAAGGAAAGACAGAAAACAACGTGCCCTGCGGGGCTCTAACCCGCCTACACTCGCTAACGCTCGCTCGGCGATTTGTACTTTATAATATTACTGCCTTGCCCAAAGTAAAGAGTTACCAGGCGTATATTACCATTTTAATGACAGGTTATAATAATTCTGCGTGTATTTATACTTCTGGCGTGCCACTCGAAATCTGTGTTTCTTTCAGAAGTAATGTTCCCGGGGCATTGCTAATACTATTCTAGTTATTATTATAAACGTATTGTTTTGGATGCTCCGGGGGGCACTGCCCTCCCAAAAACAGGTCTGGAAAAAACATTGCTCGAAATACTTAGTGAGATATAATTCTTTCGCCACTTTCTTTCTTGTTGTGTATTCAATGATGTTCGCCAAGCGAAGTATAAATTTTTCACTTGGCATAGATAAAATTCAAGGGGACCGTCAGAATTAATTGTCGAAAAGTTACAATTCTTTTACGATTTGAGTATTTATACTGAGTCCTGATGTGTGGATAAGAAGTACAGTACAAAAAATAGAAATCAATCTGTGTTAGCGGGCTACTAAAAAGCACGAATACCATCTACAGAGTCATGGAGGGTGAAGGCGGGGACCCAAGGGGGTGCTTCCGAAGGGAGCAGGCACGTACTCTTCTATTTTGATCACGGGATAATGGCGCGTATATTACCATTTTAATGACGTATTCACGATTTTTTTTAGGGGACAGGCGCTTGGCTAACTTTGTTCCTGGAGATGAAAAAATTCTGCAAGATAATTTATTTACTTTAATACAATTTCAATGGGCTTAAACCCGGAAGCCCCCCTTAAATACACCACTGGGTTATAATAATTGTGGGGATCATTTGAGCAGACGTTTACACCGAGAACAAAATTTATAGGTAAAATGTGAAGTATTTTTCGTGAAGGAATAAGAGTGTGAATGTAAGTTATTTCTGTCATTGCACAGCTTATTGAAATGGATTTTGAATACAAATAGGGTAGGAGTAAGCGGCGGGAATTTCCGGTTCATACGTCAGTTGTGAACATCTGCGATGGCCGTAATGTGATTTTTTTTATATAAAGAATTGTGTAATAAAGAGAGAAGGATTATAAAGTTTCTGCAGAGTCATAGTATGGTGCAGAGTGTGGAAAAGATGTATTCACGAAGAAAAATTCAGAACAAAGGCAATAGCCCTACATACACTATTTTCAGTTGTAAAGGTGAGAAAGAAAGGGGGAGTATCACACGTGTATTAGCTGTGAAAGTTTTTTTTTTTTTAAGGATAGAAATTAAGTGTTTTGAAGATAAGAATAATTACGAATATTGTAAATGACCATCCGTACTCTTTTATGCGTACCCCCCACCCCCTGTCGCTGATGTGCCTGCTTCCTACGCTGTCGCTCGGGCCCCCTGCTGTGCTTCTGCCCTGACTCGGTTAAATAGCGTTCTTACTTTTTACTGGCCACCTAGCACAAGTTGTTTTGCTTTTTCTTTTAGAGCTCCTCATTTAGTGCATAGGGGAGCACGGTTGCTTAGTGGTAGAGCGTTCACCTCCGGTGCTTTGAGTCCCTGGTTTGATGCCAGCTCGCACGGTGTCGACTTTGTGGTGAACGTGCTCGTGGGTTTTCTCGGGGTTATCCCGTTTCTCCCCACTTTCTTCATTTCTCATTATCACCGTCTTCTTTAGCCTAAGCGGCGGGACGTTAAACTTAAGGATTTTTCATTTAATGCATGTTCTGCAAAAAGAAACCGGAAAATGCAAGGAATGGGTAAAAATTTGGTAAAACAGCCTGCTCGAGTATTGCCTAATTCTGCGTGCAGGTTTACTATTGGCGTGCCGCTCGAAATATTTGTTGAAAAATTATAATTCTTTCGCTAATTTTGTTATTGTCTCTTAAGTGATTTGCGGCAGGCGAATGTAAATATTTCACCTAGCATATATAAAATTCAAGGGGGCCATCAGACTAGATTTGCCGAAAAATTACAATTATTCTTGTATTGTATTGTATTCAGGGTTTGCCCAAGTGGGCCCACCCCGAATAAAAACACCGGGTTTTTTCGGGTTGGACCCACCTGAGTTTTTGAGATTTTCGTTAGTATATTATTGTTGCAATTAACGTGATCACGTTGGAAGTGATTATTATCAGATTTTGGACTTTCCTTGGGCACATTAGGTGCTTTCACGTTAAGGTATACAACATCCAAAGTAAGGCCTTTATAAAGTTCTTAATGCACTGAATGCATTTAAAAAAGCCGTACCTTAGATTGAGATAATTATAGAACAAATTCATTTATGGAATGTGCTTATATCCGATTTGAAGTAAAATATGCAATTTTATATTTTAGAAAATACTTTCCGTGAATAGCGTGCTCGCTTACTTAGCGACGCCGAAGGACATTATCCTTCATACATCTGATGGGTTTAGTGCCATAGGTGCTGGTAGTACTAGTAAATATGTAATGTATTGATAAAACTATTAGTATTATTTTTTATTATCTTTGATGGTAACACTGGTATTCTTCAGTAGAGTTTGGTTTTCCAACAACAGTTTAGTTATTTGTTGCTACTTTTCAAACAAACTTTCTGTAGAATCAACAGCAGCAATAGCATAAAATTTCGTATCAAATTTAAGAATCTTAGTGCTCGGAGTTTCGAAGAGTGCGTAACGCTTACAATTTCAAGTGCTGAATTCAAACTTTGTACTAGTGGAAATTTTGATGTACAGTAAAGAAAGCTTGCATTTTCGGAAAATAATAATAAACCTTTGTCGCGAAAGAAGTGCTCGGGAAATTCCCGCAATTAAACGCACAAATCATCGAAACTGAATACCGGTACTTCAACAATAAAACTATTTGAAAAAAATGAAATGAACTCTTTCGGTTTTACGTCCCACGGATATGCCTGTTAGGCTAAAGGAGACCGTGATTATGAGAAATGAATGAAATGGTGGGATGAACAAGTGGGAGGAAACGGAATAACCCGAGAAAACTCACGAGCACGGTGTTTATCCACCAAGAAGTTGACACGGCGCGAGCTGGAATCGAACCAGGGACCCCAAGCACCGGAGGTGAACGCTCTATCACTGAGCCACCGCGTCCCTAATAAATCTGTTTATTTTACGCTGTAAAATATTTAGTTTCATTTAAGACAATTGAAACATTTACTTTATGAAATTGAATTATACAGGGTGTTTCATAACAACACCGACAACATTTTTGAGATGATTCCTGACACCAAGATAAGACAAAAAGTATAGACCAACCTGGGTGCACAATTGCTTCCTTTCGGACTTGTAGGCTGCCGAAAATATGAAAAGATGAACTTTAAAGGTCTATAGCGCCAAAACTATGGGACCTACCGTAGTCGTGTCCAGACTTCACTTAAAAACTGAGATGTGCACTCTCCAAAACTACACGTTTCAGAATCCTGCGGTACTCACGCAACAATTTTTATAGAGTTAGCCTTGCTGCTGGCATATAATTTGGAGTACTGGCCAACTACCGCTTGTTCATGTTTTCGGCAGTGAACTTCAACAATAGAACCATTTATTTTACGCTAGAAAATATTTAATTTTATTTAAGACATTTTGAAACTTTTATTTTATAAAACATGAGTTATAGATTGATTTGTTTAAATTAAATTAATATATTTGTTTTCAATTAATATATTTGGCGAATGTCAGTAAGGGTATTAGGCTGATTCGTTCTATATTTATTCTTTCGTCTGCCTGAACCACACGTACAACGGGGTACCACTTTCCGTCTTTTAAGTTTAAATTTTCAGGGTACAAGTACGAGACAAACTAAATTTCTCATGTTCAGATTTTGGCGGCATACCAACCTAAAATTTCAAAATAGCGGGTATCCACGCCGCAATTTTCAGTTTTTCAAGTTGAAATTTTCAGAGTAGAAGCACAAGACACTCTAAATTAACTGTGTATATTTTGGCGGTGATCCAACGTAAAATTTCAAAATCACAGTCATTTTTCAAAACAGCAGTGAATATAAAATTGTTGCAAGTTGTGACAATCATAATCTTGAAATATAAATCACAATTTAACACTTTTACCCTAAAGGCATTGGAATATTTTTTTAAAAAACCTCAATTAAACCCGAAGAAAAAACAAACCCGAAAATACCCGAAAAACCCCATATGGGTTGAGGTGTGTTGGGCTTTTTCAAAAAAAGAAGGAAAGAAGAAGGGTGCTGACGGCGATGGAGGTGGTAAAAAATATGAAATGAAATGAAAATGAAATCTTCCAGTTTAACGTCCCACGATTATGTCTATAAGCCTAAGGGAGATGGGTGGTAAAAGTTAGTAGACACGTGTCCGAGAGTTTTTGAAAATTCCGTACATTAGAGTGAAAGAGGCTCAATTGTTGGTCCGACAGTGAAGCGAGTACGTTTAGAAAGAACGTAGTTCATCTCTGCTGCATGGGGTCCTTAGTTCGATCCCAGCTAACGTCAAGCGGGCTTTGTGGTAGACAAACCGTGTGCGTGTGTTTTCTCGGGGCTGTCCCGTTTCCTCCCACTTACTTTATTCCAGTATTTCATTCGTTTCTCATCATCAGCGTCTCATCCTGGATGCATAAACGTGGGACGTTAAACTAAATGTTTCATTTCATCTTAATTTCCATGTACAATACCTGCTTCTTGAGTTATACATAATATTTTCAATCTGTGAACAATGCTAAACTACTGTATTGATATAGGTTGCTGACGTTATAGTACCTACAATTCTCCGCAGAATTTGATATTTATGAATTCTGATAGAACAACGTCGTGTAGGCTTTGTTTTGGAAGTAATTTTGAAATACGTGACTTGTTAAACAATGCATGCTAGAAAGTATCTCTCATCCATGTTCGCGAATAGTTTGTTTTCTGCATTACTGCTCCCTGAATACAGCGTGGGTGTAGGGTCAGTTCTTATTTGTAACAATGAATATTTCTAAAACTAAACAACTTATCACAGTTTTATTTCCATCGAATACATTATTAGAGTGCACCATTTGGTTATTAAGTTACATTTCAACGTATGCACCGGCATTTTCCACAACTTCTAAAATGTTAACAGTATCACACGCCAGCTAAGCTGATGCCAATTTCTAGGATAATCTAGATTAAAAATAGGTATTGACTTTATAACCACCGTGTATATTCTGAAACTGTTAAATTATTCCTCGTCTTCCTGTAGATTTCGTAATATTTTTTTTATAGATACGTTGCTTTCATCAATTTCTAATATACAACGGCAGGGTTGGCTGGTTTAAACAGCTGTTTTTTTTTTCAAAAAACCAACAGGTTTAAGCCAAAAAAGAAAAAAAAGAACGAAAAATGCTTTAAAGCGTGTGAACTTCATGGTGTGGTCTCCACATATCACACCATATGCATTATGTTTATCTACTTTTCATCTTTTAATCAAGGGGTCCCGTGTTCAATTCTCGGTCGAACCACAATTGATCTTTCAAGTGTAAACCAAGTAACGATTCGGTGTCCCTTTAAGCGAAAGTCTTCTCCGTGATAACTTTGGTATTTCATAAGGATGTTAAGCCTAAACATACGAAACGAAACCAAATTGTATATTTCTACTTGCCTGAATGCCTGTTGTTTTATAAAGAAGCCAAGGTTGCTTAAATATATTGATAGAAATTGGCAAAATGTATCAACTGCCTACGTAGCTTCCAACATCAGCTTGGATTCGACTTTGTTTTAATTTTGTTGAATGTTATCTACATAATAAATTTGTCATTTAATATGATACGTTGACCTTAAAATTTTACATACAAATACATTTAAACTAATAATAGGATTTTCCCAATGGCTAAGGCGGGAGATTTCTGGTTTATATGTAATTCTGTATAGTGTTTTTACTTCTGTAACTACTTATCTTTTTGTCCTTCTGAAATGACTTTTGACAATTATATTAACAACTAGGCCTATGTAAAGATCAGTATAACGTATTTTTATCAGGAGTCCTTCGTGAGTGAGTCGACAATCTCACTTGTGACCAATTAGTCCCGGTTTCGTGTCTAAATGGACTATTTCTCTTGGATGTAAGCCGAGAAGCGGTTTGGATTCCCTTTCAGCATAACCTTGTTGTTGCATAATAACACCAAGACGGAACAAATTAATTTCTGTCCATATCTAATATAAATACAAAGAGTAAATTATTTAAACAAAAAAAAACCTGTTGGAAAAATAAAACGTCAGTGCAAATATTAATTTTTGAGGAGGCGCCAATTGCAACTGACTCGGTGAGACTGACGTCTAAAATCAATGTAATTTGTTTAAGGGCATCAGTTGTATGCTCTAAATTTCCATTACTATTACTTGAGTGTTTAATGTGTATTTCATTTCAGGTCTAAGAAATGAAAAACTGGGATGTCACAGCTTAGAAGCCATCACAAAAAACATCATGAAAAAGACAAGTGCAATAGCTGAGCAATTTAGTTGGCACGGTGCAAAAGGAAAGAGCTTTCCTCGTTAACCACTAACACAATAATAGGTAAGAAACTCTCCCTACTGTTCTTTAATCTCATTTTCAGAGTGGAAAAAAAATATACAAGTTGTCATTTGAACAGGGATACACTATGTTTAAAATATTGTAAAAGAAAAAAATAATGGTGCCCTTTTTATTTTCTTCGCTTTAAATACTTACTATTGTGCCATGAATACTTCTCAGAACATCTTCCTGTAAACTTTATTTCCCAAAAGCATATACTGCAACCGCTGTTATAACATTTAATAGGCTTTGGAAATCCTTATTTTAGCAAAATGTGCAATTTTCCTGTCCTCAGGTGACACGTTACATTTAAGTGCCCGTGGAAGAGAGAGCTGAATATATATAAAATATATTTCATCCTTTTACTGAATTCTTCTGTCATGTTGGTGGTTTTCTTGAGCATTTCATGATTAATTCCTACATTATCAAAATTATTCATTTGTATAAGGCAAAGTAATATGTGGCAAAGCCGTGTAGCTGCTCCGTGGCAAAGAAATCGAGCAAGGTAGCGGTCATCAAAGCCTTAGTAACCATCTCGGCATTCATCTTGTGCGACTGAGGGAAAAAGAATGATCGGGCCCAGATTTGAGATCGGAGCCTTCGGAATGAGACGCTAGTTCATCAACTCAAATGCAGCCACATGTTTTCAAATTATTATTATTTTTAATATTAGGTTTAATATTTATAAGATGCTATACTTTTTAAAAATAAAAGTGTGACAACTTCAACATTTTACAACGTCCGTAATTAAGCTACAGTCTGAGGTATGTCACTTTCAGCTTTAGCTCTTGTCTTCCTTGCCCTTTACACTTTCTTCAGGATGTTACTTTTGTAACACATTATTGTCTTCACAACCTGCTGTAGGTCCTACACAAACATTTTAAATATTTTTGTAATTTTAAGATGTAATAATTGATCTCTAATCATTCCCTGCTGTTATTATGTTATTAAACACTACCTATTATTTTTATTTTCAGAAACTGCAACACGAGAGAAACGTAACTAACGATGAATTCGCGTGGATTATTGGGATTTGGCTTCAACATGCCATACAGAGACGAACAAGAAAATCAGTTAAGAATTCAGCTGCAGTTCCACAGAACTTGAAGTGACAATTCCCAGCGTCGAAATTAGAGGTAGTTGTGGTAATCAAAAGTGAGATTATACAGAAGCAAATGAATATTTCTGGTTATTCAGCAATGTGATATTTCTTGACAGTAGCAAGACAGTGACATTTCGTGAAAAGATCTATACCCCATGCGCCGTAGATTTGTGGAACATATTTTTAGCAACACACATAAATATTGTTGTTGTTGATTTTTATTGAATTAGCGTGTCAGTGACATAATTTCCTAGAACAAGTTTTTAGAAGTTAAAATGTGAATTTCTGATATTTGAGAAGATTGTTCTTAATGTATAGAAACAAATAATAGGAGCAGCATGAAGATGCTGCTGAAGAGTATTTAAATAAATAATGCCAGAATAGTGTACATTTATATTTTTATTTAACTACTAACCGATATAAACTTATATAGATGTATATTTATTATAGTGTACAGTGTAAATCATAACTACATAATGTTAGCTTGCTCTCATAATTTTAAGCTGCTTTTATTATTATTATTATTATTATTATTATTATTATTATTATTATTATTATTATTATTAACTCAAAATCTTATTTACACACAGAATGCTTCAGGGTGTTCCACTGCTACTACTGGTATGTGGCCACGCCGTCTATGTATGTTGGGGTGTCTTATGTGATGTTGCGAGGTTCAGACTGCAAATTAGTCTTCACAATCATCGCGTTTCCAGTTTTCAAATTCCAGTTTTCAAAGCGGCTATATTGAATTTATTATTTTTAAGATAGGAAAAGGATTGCCAACAATTGTTTCTTGAATTGGATGTCTAAATCTCATTTTTTTTAATGGATCCAATACAGCCGCTTTCAAAACTGGCAGGCGACGATTGTGAACACACTAATATCCAGTTTGAATCTCGTAAGCCCAACATATATGCACGGCGTGGCCACATACCAGTAGCACCAGTGGAACACCCAGAAACCATATGTATAAATAAGATTTTTAGTAAAAAATAATGCTTAATATTATGAGAACAAGCTAACATTATTGTAGTTACAATTTACACTCTTTATTATTATTGTTAATTTTTATTTTATTTTAATTTATTTATTTATTTATTTATTTATTTTTTGTCTGTGGGCCGCAATGGTTTTTCGTCATGAAGACAGAGTGAGGCAAAGGCGTCTAAGCAGGTAAAATTGGACAGAAGAATATTATGTTTTCTTCCAGCTGCTATTTCACAGTCTGGCCACCTTGTTTTCGACCCACTATTTGTTCCCAGCAAGAACCCATTACGTATACACAATGACGCAAAAGGCTGGAGCCCATAGGCCAACTCGGTTACTATTGCAGATATGAAAACAAGGTAAGATATGTAAGGACACTTTTAAATTCCAGCAACACTTTTGTTTTTGTACTAGTGTACCGCTCAATAAAGAAAATGCATTACCATACATCATGTTGGGCTACACGAATGAAATAATGTGTAGATTAAAATTAGCTACACCGAGAAGAATTGAAAGGAGACACAGTGAAGAATAAACATTCAAATGCAATATCTACGCCAGTGGCGTAGCAACCACGGTGTTGGGGGGGGGGGAAGAGCAGATACGAAGGACGCGAAATTGGGTCTTGCACTATATTTTTCATTGTGTCTTTCCGTTCCCTTTGGTCCAAATAATTTCAAACCACACTTTCTTTCATTCAGTGTTATCCAACAGTGTTGTACTTCTCGTTATTATTGGGCGGTATACTAATATAAATACAAAACTTGATGCATTTTGAAAATGTCCTTCTATATCTTACCTTGTTTCCGTATCTGCAATAGTAACCGGGTTGGCCTATGGGCTTCGGGTTCTATCATGTACAGAAAATATTCTGTATATATTTTGTCATGTACAGAAAATATTCCCTATATATTTTGTCATGCACAGAAACTATTCTCTAAATATTTTCTGGGATATATAAAAAATATTCACTAAATATATTTTGGCATATGTAGCAAAATATTGTCTGTGTTACCAGTAAATAATTTTAAAATATTCCATGAGAAACATTTTAAAAACCATTCCGTTAACATTGTATAAAACGTTCCAAATACATTTTCAATAATGTTTGGAAATCGTACAGGAAACATTTTTTGGAAATCTTCTCTAACGGCGTATAAAATATTTCTACAACGTTTTTGAGTATATTCAGAGAATGTTTTCAGTATTATGTGGAAAATGTTTTCAACAGCATATGGAATATATTTCCTTAAGGGAAGTAGGATACATTTTCTGAAGGAAAATGATGGCACGTTTTAGAAACGTTTTGAAAATATTTCATTGCTGTGTAGGTTAGGTCGCAGTCAACTAGTTCTTAGTATTCAGATACAAACCGCCTATCTTCACGTTTATATATGGTGTTCCAATAATAATAATAATAATAACAATAATAATAATAATAATTTGTAGTAGAAATAGTACCATTGATAATAATTATCTTGTCTATGTGGAATAATTCAAGAGAGTACTTTAAACAACATACGGGATTTAGCTCGATTTGGCTCGTTTAGGCTTTACTCGGCTCGAAACTCCAGCAAAATTGGAGTCGAGTTGAAGGAAATTTTTCGAGCCGAGTTCTCGAGACGAGCTAAAATCTGTCTGTTTCGAGTCGAGTCGAGTTTCAAAGAAAACTCGCTCGAACTCACTCGTACCCATTCCTAACCATTAAGACTGCCCCCACTTTGTTTTTTTTTTCTGGCGGCGCCCATACTTGTGTACAAACTAAAATTTCGCCTGCACATTTCTGTACAAATCATGTACATACGATTGCGACAATTCGTGATTGAATTGGACATGGTGGCGTGGCTACCATTTAAACAGCCCAGCGCTTTTTTTGTTCTGGCGGCGCCCCTAATTGTATACAAACAAAAATTTCGCTTTTACATTTCTGTACAAACGATTTAGAAACGATTGCGACAATCTGCGATTCAATTGGACATGGTGGGGGGCTCACTCAGACAGCACCCACTTTGTTTTCGTTCTGGCGGCGCCACTAATTCTGTACAAACAAAAATTTTGCCTTCACATTTCTGTACAAACAATGTACAAACGATTGCGATAATTTGTGATTGAATTTTACATGGTGGGGGGGCTACCACTTAGACAGTCCCACTTTGTTTTCGTTCTGGGGGCACCCCTAATTATGTATAAACGAAAATTTTGCCTTCACATTTCTGTACAAACCATGTACAAACGATTGCGACAATTTGTGATTGAGTTGGACATGTTGGGGGACTACCATTTAGAAAGCCCCCCACTTTTTTTCGCTCTGGCGGCGCCTCTAATTGTGTACACACAAAAATGTGGCTTGCACATTTCTGTACAAACGGTTGAGATCATTTTCGATTGGCTTTGAAAAGAGGGGGCTGTCTAAATGTGCGTCTGTTTTTCACCTCTAGTGTAATGAAATTCTTCCACCAAAAAATATGTAATCAGCACTGTCAGTAGCTCGACTAATATACATTTTCAAGTTAACCAATTTAAAACCGTATTATAATTCAAAGTACTTATCATATTTCTATCGTAAACAAGAATATGTACTTCTTAAATACTTCGCTCCGCAGGAACCCGTTCAGCGCGTGCAAAAAAAAACATGTTTGGCGCCTAACAAAGGAGACAAAAAAAAAACAAAAGCAGTACAGCAGTGCCTTATCACAATCAGAGCTGACAACATAGTTTCAATCGTTACTTACGCCAATCGTCCTACAAGCGGTGGACAAGAGTTATACAGTTACAATATACGTTGTGCCACAGTAGCGCTACAGGCGGAATGAGCACAAACTACAAATGAATATGTTTCTTACAAGTATCAGTCACTTTTGCACCCTCTTCTCATTCTGCACATGCTTTATTCTCCCACTATTTGACCTTGACAAGCAGAAGCACCAGGCTTTCCGAGTTCACAACCATTAACGTTTTGTGTATAGAGTACGTTTTCAGTTCATCGAATGACTGTGCGCGCGAAGAACAAGGGTGATGATCGGACTACCGTATACGGCAGTCAGAAACACCCGGTTGCAATGATAAATGTAAAATACAAATATAGAGCCTTGAGAATGCCGCGAAGATGTGTATATATAAATATATATATATATAGGGCTACATTGCATTTAAAAAGGATAATTGTGATTTCAGTGATGAACATGTTCTGTGTTATGTATTGTGTTCATTTCCCTTCGTTATTTTTTATATATTAGTATTCTAATAAATAAGTATAGTGTTATTTAATCCTGGGTGTTTTCGTTACTTGTGTGAATGATGTTTGTGTGCGTTATTTTCTGCATGACCGTCCGATCGCCCGTCAGGTTTTCCGGACGAGACATCCGAACCTCTCGGCGCCTAATGCTCATCTCATCATTGAGACCAACGAGCGATTTGGAAAGAATTTGTAACCTCTTCCTGGAGAGGTCCTTCATCGTCCTATCCAGGTAAGTTCCAGTTTCAGGAGAATACTTATTGGTAGGACCACGAACCACGAATCACGAACAGCGACCCGATTACACGAAGTGGTTACAAATAAATGTCCGTCCGAACTGAGACTTCGAACAATATCCGGTTACAAATAAATGGCCCACAAACAGAGACTGGAACTCAAGTTGGTTACAAATAAATGGCGCCCAAACGGGGGCCCGAATCGAGACCGTTGGTGCTCGAATATACATATAATATAAATATTTTAATATAGAATTTATCTTTCAGCTCAGAATCAGGATTAAAGAAAACTTCTCTTTCAGGTGATTGTAATCATATTGTTTTGTGATAGTATATTTTATTCTAATCATTCGTTTTAAGCTTATTCTTGTCCAAGATGGCACACCAGGAAGTAGATATGATATACTAGGATGAATTCACTTCACGAAGAATTAGTGAAGCAAAGTAAAGAGATCCGTGCTGGAAATAGTGAGAATTAAGCTAGATTAGAACAAAAATCAGATAAAAATGAAGTGACTTTTGCTTAGGTAAAGAGCGAATTAGGGCAAAAGATAGACGGTTTACGGGATGTGTTTCGCAAAAACAACCAAGGAACAGATCGCGCCGAAAACAAAACACCGGAATGTGAACCCCAGTTACAGTCAGATGTTCCTACTGGATACAAAACTGGATACAAAACCCCGGAATTTGAGAATCAATTAATGACCGATATTCCTAGTGTAAACAAAACATTGGAATTGGAACCTGAGCTAGAGACTAACACTCCTAATGAAAAGGAAACGCGGAAATCTGAATTCCAACCAGAGACAGGTATTCACAACCAATCTCGTAACAAATATCACAATGATATTATTCATTCAGAATCTAGGGACACCGCTTGTAGTAGTATTAGTAGTGAAAATCACGAACTTACGGTTGTAGACGATAGAGGTCGAAAACGCACTAAAACAGTTGTCACAAACCAAAGAGAGAGAAAGCGCAAACGAAGTTATAGTTATTGCAATAAGCAAAGATATGAAGGCCAGATCGTAAACAATACAAAATTTAAAGAGAATCAGAACCAAGATCGTATGCGAAAGAATAACAGATACAAAAGGAGTCGTAAATCATGGCCACGTTACCTGAGTTATCATAAACGAGACAGAGCCGCAGCTTGTGTAACAACATTAAGCATAGATTTGTACGTAGAGGTAAACATCGTATAAATAGACAAACAGAATGCAGTTATCAAGACAGAAATTGTAACCATAGGAAAAGAAAAAAAAAGGTAACAAACACTTTGTATGTTGATTCAATTTTTTTTTCAGGAAAGCCACGCATTTCTTTTTATCTTTCTTTCAACTGTTAGGTGATCAACATGCATTCATTTTTCCTCCTTTTTGCTTTTAGTTTCGATGACTCAAGGAAAAAGTTAAAAGAGAATTACGCATTGTTTTTAAAACTCCTCTTTGCTTCTAGCTTTTAACTGTCCAGCGGAGAGTAGGAACTATGTTTTGTCTTTCTTTTTTTGTTTTGATAAGATGGCCGCTGTATTTTCGCCAACCTGTTTATGTCGATGAATAACGGGCGACACACAACTGATTGATTCTTTTCCCCTTTTTGGTCTTTACTCCGTGTCGCACTTCATAGTTGAATACTAATGTTGCAAACCTTATTAATGATTTACTATTAGTTTAATGTTATTAATTTTTCTTGTTTTCATTTCAGATGTTTGAATTTAAGATTTTAAGTAAAAACGCATTCTAAATGCGTAGGGGAACCGTATTTATCTAAAACGGTTTGAAATCTTCGCGAGATTTCCCCACACTCAGAGAGTGCGAACACATTTTGACTTCATAGTAAGCTATATTTTTATTGTTCTTAATTTTTTAAAAATCCTTTTTAGGATTCCTTCCCACTTTCGAAATTCTTAAACATATTATCATACGTTTGACTCTCAATTAATGTTTGATTTTATTTTTTAGAAAAAACTGTATGGAGATGCCCAGGATATGAAGCTTTTAATTGTTAATTATATATACACATCCATATATCTATAATTAAAATTCAGTAGGTAATCTCATGCGTAGAATAGGAAAAATTTAATATCGTTTTTCTTCCTAATAGGAACCCGTAACCAAGCATGAGTATTCTTAGGTTAGATTTTTTCAGTATATGTTAATGTCTAGTAATATCACAGCGAATATTTTAATGTTCATGAATCGTAATTATATTATGTGTATTGGTATTGTAATACATTGTAATATTTTTCATATTAATTCTAAGAAAACTGTTTTTTAGTCACAGTATGTCCCAAAATTATTTGGAATTTATTAGGTAAATTGCTATCGTTATGGAGGATTTCCTACAGAAATCAACATGGCCAAAGGTTTTGGAACACAAATCTTTACATTTCAGGCATACTAGCAATGACGGATGATTTTCTTCAAAAATCAACATGGCTCATTATTCCTGAGGTTTGAGCCGTCTCTGAAATATCGATATAGATCCCGAAAAAAAAACTTATTTTTTTCTTTCCAACGTTTTATGAAATATACTTTCTCTCAATTATTTCATAGGCTGAATGACTGAATTTTAATGGGTTAATAATACCAGTTTGAGTATTTTTAGCGAAGATGCCTAAGAACGTTTAACCGTCGTAAAATTACACAACCGTCTTCTTGGGAATTTAATTTGGATGTTTCAGGCCGACCAGAAAGTTGTAATGTCGTTGACTATATTTTCATGTTTGTATCACATGCTTTTAGGTCTCATGTATTGTATCTTGCAGAAACATATGTTACGATGCTACGAAAGCATTTGTGTTTTTTGTATTTACACATCTTTTCTAGATGGGAGACGTAGGTTATGTTCCAAGAAACATACGTGTGTTTTACTGAATATGAAAGTGTTTATATTTCAGTAATTTATAGAAACATTTTATAAGTGTCTATGGTTGCAAGCCTTTTCTCGTTTCTAATTTTGCCTCGCAGGTGTCTATCGCTTATTTTGTGTAAATACGTGTAGTATTACACATTTTCCCACCTATGATTTTGGTCAATTCATGGTGTAATGACCATTTTTTTTCAGGAATCTTTGGACTACTAAGTCAACTTCTTTGATTCAGACCTTTGAAAAACTTAGATCAACACTATATAATTTCCAACGTTTTATTAATAATTTTTTGCACATAGTAGCCACGTATTCTGGTAACCCTCAATGTTTACGATTTTGGAAGTAAACAACAACCTTTACTCTAGGCCTACGCTAATAATAACTTTGTTTCAGAATTAAACCATTTGTTGTATTGAGCATTATTGAATTAAAGTCTCGATTTTCTCATGGCGAGCAGATGGCATTTTGATCTTATGGAGTGCCGAATTTTCTTCATACATGTCAACAAAATCACAATCCTTTCTTTAATAGGCATAATCATACTTATTTCTTGGAATTAGTATGAACGTCAATTTTGACACTTAAGTTTATTTTTTTATTTTTTTAAAACGATTTTTCGTTCTTTTGTGCCGAACAACATTAGGCACAGTTAAAAAAGGATTTATAGGTGAAAATCTTATTTTGTTTGTATATTGTCAGTTTATTTTGTGTTTACACTTTCATTTATTTTATCTTTCAAAGATTTTCATATTTTTTCGAACATATCACAGTAATATTGAATCTTTGACAATAATTTTAATATTTTAGTATCTCTAACATATTTGCCATTTGCATATTCATTCAAATGCTAATATTTTAAATACAGATATCAGTATATTTAAAAGAAGAGACTTACTAACTTTTATTGTAATGATTGATAACACTGTTCAACAACGAAAATGTAAATTGAACAAAATCAGATAATTCTTATTGACTTTGTGGTGCTGATCACGAATTTGAAAGTTATTTTTTAATATTAGCTCTACTTTTCGTTTTACAGGCATGTCTAATAACAACGTTTTAAAAATAAATATATTCGCTTCGTTTGGGGTAAAATGTTACACTGATCCAGCAACACTGGAGAAACTATATAAACGCTCGATTTCATTGTGTTCCTTATCTCAGTAGTGTTCTGCGATTGTTAGAAAAGACAGGTTTAGTGCAGTTATAAGCGTTTTGGGTGTGACGTTTGTGTAGTGCAGGACATAAAAATACAACTACAAGTACGTAAAAATACTGGTATTGCGAATGTATATTTCTAAATAGCTGTCGGAACATTTTTAAGTGACATTTTGAGGATTTCAATAAACAAAAATGCCGCGAAATTGTGTAAACAGTGCGGATAGCTTCTGCTACGTGTGTGGGGAAGGGACATTTTGCTCATAAAAGCAGACTATAACACCACTAATAAGATAAGCCTATCAATATTACTTTGGTTGTAAACTTGGAGACGAAGATAAATTTTGGGCACCCCACATTGTGTGTAACACTTGTGCCAGCAATCTAAGAAATTTGATTAATGAGAAGGGGCGCTCAATGCCTTTTTCAGTGCCCATGATTTGGAGGGAGCGAAGCGACCACATCAGAGACTGTTATTTTTGTATGGTTCCTTCCGTCAAGAAGGGAATTTCCACGAAGAAGAAGCGGGCCTTGATCTACCCTAACATTAATTCTGCAATGCGCCATATTCCACATGGAGAAGGATTACCTGTTCTTGACCCACCTAAAGAATACGATCTTTCTTCTGATGATGATCAAGAAGTTGAAGCTCCTGAATCAAGTACTTCGAAGGACCTTACGTTTGTTGTAGAAGAACCTCCATGTGAACCATATAGACTTACTCAAGAGGAACTAAGCGATCTAATCAGAGACTTTGACCTCTCGAAAAGCAAAGCCGAAATTTTAGCGTCACGCTTAAAGGAATGGAATTTATTGCAGGAAAAAGTAAATATTTCAGTGTATCGGAATAGGGAGATGTTCACTTCATTTTTTACTATGGAAGACACACTTGTGGCATGTACAGATGTAAATGGTTTCATGAGGGCACTTAAAAATAATTACGAACCTACGGAGTGAAGGCTCTTTATAGATTCGTCCAAGGTGAGTTTAGAGGCAGTGCTTTCACATATTGGAAATGAATTTCCTTCAATTCCTGTAGGCTACGTAGTTCATATGAAGGAATCTTATGAAAACTTGAAACGTTTACTTCAAGCCATTAAATACTACGATTTTCAGTGGCTCATTTGTGGCGACCTTAAAGTAATAGCACTGTTGCTAGGTATGCAGTTAGGGTTTACAAAGTATTGTTGCTTTATATGTGAATGGGACAGTAGAGATCGTGGATCTCATTACCGCAAAAGTGATTGGAGTACCAGAGAAACCCTTCAGCCGGGAGTGAAAAATGTGCAGCATGAACCACTGGTAGATCGTAACCGAATTTTGCTTCCTCCTCTACATATTAAATTAGGTCTTATGAAAAGTTTTGTTAAGAGCATGAACCAAGAGGATGAGGCCTATAAGTACCTAAGAGGACAATTCTTTCGATTAAGTGATGCCAAAGTTAAAGAGGGTCACAGATTATGCAACTATTTAAAGATCACAAGTTCGACGAAATTCTACAAGGTGAGGAGGATGCTGCGTGGGAAAGCTTGAAGAGTGTTTGTTCACAGTTCTTGGGAAGACACCGAGCAACAAATTACAAACAACTGGTAGCAAAGTTGTTATTGTGCTACGAAAATCTTGGTTGCAATATGCCTCTGAAACTCCACTTTCTTCATTCACATCTAGACTTCTTTCCCGAAGATTGGGGAGCAGTAAGTGACAAATATGGTGAGCGTTTCCATCAAGATATTGCAGCCATAGAGAAGAGATATGAGGGAAATTGGAGTTATAACATATTGGACGACTAATGTTGGACTATTGCAAGGGATGCTCCAGATGTGGCCTACAAAAGTCAAGCCAAGCAAAGACGCTCAAAATAAAATAAACATAATCCTGTACAAGGGATCACTTGAAAGTTTTGTCTTCATTGCAATGTAGTTCTTGCACAAAAAAGTATTTGTACATATGTTTTATGTTTTGATGTTAATACTGATTTTTATTACGGAAGTATTAATGTTTAATTTGACCACGGTTACTTTATTTTCTGTATCGCTGTGAAACTGGTATTTGCGCAATTTTGAAAAAGGAAGTAAACGGGTATAAAAAGCTATAGGTTAGAGTACTTCTTAACTACCCAGCTTATCACATCACAGTGAAAGAGATAAAAAAGTGAAATGTAGGTTTTTACAAGGATTTTCCTTAAATGTTCTATAAATATTAATACATTTGTATATATACAGCTACTGTTGTACAAGGGCGTTTTTTTCACAACCTGAACTAAGAAAAATTTTCTATTATCATTTCCTTTCATATTATGCCTATATTAATGTAAAAATCGCACTTTCAAAGAATTTACATACTTTCTATCAAAATTTGTTGGACAGTGTAATTCGTTAAGTAGATATTTTCATGAATATTGATTGTATATATTTACCTCATATTATATCAAATAAAGTGATCGAAACATTTTACGAAAAGTATTTAGAAGTGTTTGAAAGTATTAATTAGTGTTCAAAGAAAAAAGTAAGAATTTTAATAGCCCTATAAACGCTTTTTGCGCATTTTCAGTGAAGTTATCATACAAGTGTTATAACCTCGTTTCTCACGCCAGTGTTATTTAAAAAATCCCCTTCTCTCCTTATCAGCTCATCGTTGGAGAACCGTGGAAGACATTCTACACCGTGGAGGACAGCATGGTTTCAACATGTGAAGAAACGGAAGATAAGGAAACCCGACTGCACCAATCGTTCAAGCGGATCTTATTGCTTCATGGAACATTTGGATTGGACATTGCTCATGCAGGAACCTAATCATGATGTAGTGAGTGAACAAGTTATTTAACTATTTTAAATAGCTCTTTTACAGGTGAAAAACCATTCATCGTTTATACACGTAAGTCTCACAACATATCACAGTGTTGCAAACTAAATGGTTTTAAAATTTTGGTGAAAAACCTAATTTTATTCATACTTCATTATAAGGCCAGGATTTCTCAACCGCTTTATGTGTGCACTTGACAGGTCGTTCCCTTCACGGACGTCAAATCTATAACCACTACTAGGTTATAGAAGTATTTTTGGGGACACTTTTTATACTTCGTAAATATAGTGATTATTAATTTCGATTTATACTTTATTCTACGACGCATATAAGTTCTTTCTACGGTAGGAATTGTTTTTTTTCCTACACAACTGGACAAAGAAGTCTTTCATTGATTTTTCATATATATATTAAAACATTGCTTTTTGTGAGAACAATTCTGTTAGTGACGAACCATTTCAGTGTTTCTCCTGACTTATTAATATTATGTACAGTATATATTCTGCAGTTATTTGGAACTGAATTGAGTGCTTCCTTTAATCATTTATGGATATACTAGCTGACCAGATGTTCAAATGTCCAAACTGACGCCAGTTACATTGGTTTTACAGTTCCTTATCTGTACTTTCTCACGTCCGAGTTATCGCAGTGTCTCGTACATCGTAGCCAGTAGACTAAAATTAACATAAATTATTTTCTGTATTCATGCTGGTGACCTAATTGAGTGGTTTTTGGAATGAACTGCCAACACTCTTTAGTCAAACATTGCAGTTTGCATCTTAAACTTTTGAGCTTGGGGAGTTTGACTCCGGTATTGTGTGCAGCCACCACGCACGTTGCGTCGGGAATTAAGTATGATTTTGTGTTCATGGGCACGAGCTATTAACCGGCGAAGGACGTTTTCTTACTGCTTGCCCAAACTAGTGAAGTCCCAGGTTCTTAAACCTTGTGCGCTAAAATTTATACATGCGTCCTCCAACATCAGCATTCTACTTTTTTTATTTGCTCAAGACTCATCTTTACGCTTCGGGATTGCTTGGCCAAGCAACTGGATTTCTACGTGGGATTATCCCGGCAAATATTCCCCCAGTGCTAATCCCCTCAAGTACGTCAATGGTGTAAGAGAAGCATTCATATTGAAATGTCAGATATAATCTCATATATATATATATATAAAGGGGTACATTGCATTTATAAAGGCAAAGTGTGATTTCAGTGATGAAAATTATCACACATGTTCTGTGTTATGTGTTGTGTTCATTTCCCTTCGTTATTTCTTATATATTAGTATTCTAATAATTAAGTATAGTGTTATTTAATCCTCGGTGTTTCGTTGCTTGTGTGAATGATGTTTGTGCGTTATGGTCTGCATGACCGTCTGATCGCCCGTGAAGTTTTCGGGAAGAGCCATCCGAACCTCTCGGCGCCTAATGCTCATCTCATCATTGAGACCGACGAGCGATTTGGAAACAATTTGTAACCTCTTCTTGGAGAGGTCCTTCATCGTCCTATCCATGTAAGTTCCGGTTTCAGTAGAATACTTATTGGTAAGACCACGAACCACGAACAGCGACTCGAATACACGGAGTGGTTACAAGTAAATATCCGCCCAAACAGAGACCTCGAACAATAGCCGGTTACAAATAAATGGCCCACGAACAGACTCGAACTAAAGTTGGTTACACAGCCATCAAATTTCTTACGCTGAACATCCTTGGTATCACACACAAGAACCGATGCCATCCGCAAATTATATATTCCAAGGAAATAACTCTTGAATATCCTTTAGTAGTTCGCCCGTGGATCGTTAATTATTTCCACGAGAGCAATTATGACTGATATTATCCACTAGAACCTATTATAGATGAAACAAACATAAAACTATGCGATAATAATAATCCTTTTGAAAGGATGAACCAAAAGTAATATAAAATTAACAGAAATATTTATTGCTATAATATTTATTCAGTGTTAATATAATATCATTGTTGAATTTTTGATATGTTTTAAATAACGATTTGTGTGTCAGAAACTGAGAAGAGTTCATTTACATTTCATTTTTCATACCGTATAAAATACTTTTTGAAATTAATTATGAATATGAATAGTAAGTATGATACTGCAAAACATTCATTCCTGAATTTGTTAAGCCTACATCATTCGGATTTACGAATACTGAGACTTTGCCATAAGATAGATAATTTACCGGTCCTCTTATAATTCTAAGCAAAATCATTGCTTTAAGTCTTTGTAAAGTATTTGTTTCAGTTTTCTATTAATGTTACGGTATTCAAAACAGACGAAAAGTGACACTATCATGTTGTCATAATTTACAAATTAATTTTTAGATGTAAATATCTTAATACGAAACCATATTTGTGTTGAAAACTGCTTTACCGTCATGTATGTATTAATTGTTTTTTATGTTTTGGTGACTGCCGAACATGACTGTACTGATAAGAGGGTTTGAGTTTTATCACTAATGGGTGGAATGTCAAGAACATTATTATCTATCAGATTTTAATATATAATTCACGATTTGTATATTTTTGTTGCTTGTAAACAACAAACGTAAAAGTAAACTATTGTTTGTTAATAGTCGTTCTGTTGGTTTAAAATCTACTGACTGAAATTGGAACGTTTCAGCAAAATGGTGGTCGAAGGCGATAAAATAATTCAATGTAATATATGAAAGACAGTACACAAAAATATTATATCCCCATAAATTATTATGGGAGAAAGACAGATAACACATCAAATGAAATATGGAAGCATGATATTACAAATAAGGACCCAAATAAAGATAAATGCAAGAAAGGAAGAAAATAATTTCTTCAAAAAAAAAAAAAAAACTATTAACTTTTAACAACTGAAGATTATCAATAGTCATCATTTAACTTTTAAGTATATCAATGTAATAGTTGAATGCTACAAATGTTTAATTCAACTACAATATAATAGTTGAATGAATTAATACACAAAAGAACATTATTATAAGTATATAGTTGAAGACGAAAAGACAGTGTGATCTACATTTTATTCTTATTAATTTAAAGTATATATCATTTACTCCAACCAACATTACATTACATGTTATTTGGTGTAACATAACTGCCCATGAGGAGCGATAGATGTGCAATATTAATTTGAAATTTACATATATTTAATTAAGAGTGAACTGTTGTACTAATAAAAGCATGCGATTCTACATATATCGATGATGTAGCCTATTCTACCCAAATATGATACGACGGCATTGCTTCTGACATAAAACACGTTTGTACTTCGAAGAACTGATTGACCAGATATAATCCATTTTGAAGTCAATACTGTTAAAATGGAGATATCTTTATAGAATTGTGATGACACTATAGTACCATTCCATTATAATATTTTTCAAAAGGATTTAGTTGCTGTACTTCATACGTCCACACAGTTTGTATAATTCTTCACTAATAATTCTTGGAATCACAAAAAAAATCTTATCTGTAGTCTAAAAGGAAAGACAGAAAATTTGACTAAATTTGTAGTTTTTAAGAGTGATGGACCTTTAAAATCATATATTTCACCCTAACCCTCTTAGAGAGAATTTTGCTCAATATCTCATTTCATTTTTGGTCTATGGCTGGAGAATAATATCTATAAAAGAAAGCAATGCTATATATTTAATAGATTCATAGGTGTAGTGAGTTCAAGGCATATATCATGTTGATTCCTCATTACGTATCTTATTTCCTAAAATTGCTTTTATTTATAACCTAGAGTCCAAGGAGATTAGTCATACAAAGTGCAAATTTCATTAGTAATTTCAGAGATTTCTCCATCAGTAAAGTACTAAATTAGTCAGAAAATTTACTCATATAGAAAACAGAACAGTATCTAGATAGTTTCATTTCGGAAATGCACCTGCAAATACAAAGGGAAGTTCGGATTGTATGAACCAATGAATTAAATTGGACAGAGATGTTAAAATTCTTTCCAGTTTACTCGAAAGTTACATAATTTTAGTTGTGTTCATAACAACCGAACATATTTTAGAGTCATAATAAGAGGAAGCAGAATATAATAAGAACCAAATTTGTAAATAAAGTTTTATAATAATAATAATAAATTATGTAAATTTATACACGAGTTCTAGCAAAGTAGACGAGGAGTTTCTTCCGTAGCTGTTAATAACTGTACTTGTAGATACTGTGGAATATTTAGAAATGGCCCATACGATAAGAATAATTTATATAAAGCACACAATTGTCTCAATAATTTTAAATTAATACCTCGTACTGAAGTATGTCTGTTATCTAAACTGACACAACGTCCTTATAACCTTCATGTAGCAACTGTAAATAAATTTCAACATAAATATTTTTCGTAAAACTGAAGATAATGTGTTAAATATAATCACCTTTTCATATATCAAAATAATTTCCTTTCAACATTACTTACTTTTCTGAAGTAGATCGTCCTGGTCGTACAATTTCGGCAAAGCCATGAAATCCAGTCGATAAGAAAATACGTTTCATGACATTGGGCATATTTGTGTGTAGTTGTGTTTCATTCACGTCTGGAAATTCTAGCAGGAACGAAAAACAGATTTTGTATCAAGCATTCTTAAACCAAAATATGAAATGTATACATGACCTAAGTACAAAGAAAATAAACTTATGTTAGATAATGATTTCTATAATACAAAAATGTCCAAAAAATACTAAATACCATTCTGTACTAGTCGTACTATACTGTTAACGTTATCTTGAAACAAGTGCAGTCTAAAATTTGTAAGCTCTCCTGAAATCGAAACCGTAAATAAATATTACAATGTGAATTTAGTCATGTGCAGGCTGAAAATCTATATTGTAAGATAAACGATAGAACGAATGAAATTAACAAGCATAGCTGGTCACAAAGAATATATTATAAATTTTAAGCATGTAAGCAAATTGTGTAAACATTACTTCAAGAAGTGGGATTTATTTCTAATAATTAAATAATTACTAGGCGCATTTTTCGCAATGCTAGCATACAAAAATTACAGCACTAATATCTAAACTTTTATAGACGTAACACCTTTTCATTTGTATAACTCAATAAACAGTTTTGATAACATTTAATCATTTAGATATCTTTAGATCTACATTTATTTGAACAGCAACAATAGATACTATATTCCATAGCATCTATCCAAGCGATATGGAGTATTCAATATACAGCAGGTTTGCATATAAATTTATGCAAAACCTAATTATCTCTTTTCCATCAAGTGATGAAAATAGAAATCCAGTATAAATTCCTTGTTATATATAAACGAAGACATTAGCCAGCCGAAGACATTACTAAAAGCTGGATTTTAATAGGAGAAGGTCCAATTTGAACATTGGAATATAGTTGTGTTTCGTTCCTAATCTTATGAATGAAAATTGCTCACCAGTTTGAAACGAGTCAAGGAATATAGTTCCTGCAACAAGTCTCAATTATATCACATTGATTAACCAGTTCACCCTAACACATTAGGTAAGTTTAAAATTTATGTGAATGATAGTACATATTATGTGGTACATAATTTCACTTTCGTTGAAATGTACAGAAAGAATGTGTTTCTAATATTTTTCTAAAATATTTTCTATTCTGCAGAGAAAGGGGATTTAAGCTTCAAATGCTATATTGATACCTTTTACTGACTATTATTCCTTTCTCATTCAACGGCACAGTTTACATTTGATAATATATTATGTATAATGTAACGCATTGTTTTAATCAATATCATTTTAAAAAGACGGTTGCGTTTCAATCATTACTTATACTTTAAAAACGGGTGAGAGAAAAAATATAAATTGGTACTATTCACAGTTTATAAATAGAAATACCATATACCCAAAAGGAATAAAATAGTATTTTTGTATTTAGCTATACAGTCTTTGAAATATAAAAATATATGTTCATTTAATTATTTATTTATTGAATTATGTTGTTGCATCAAGATATTTTTCTATATAATATCTTGTAAGGAAAAGTAAAATATAGTCAGTAAAAAGTAAAATGTCGCTAGAATTAGCTGATAAGTACACGTAGAAGTCGTCCATATACATGATAAAAATCAGGGGCGCAAGTACACTCTCATGAGACACCCCCGAGATCACAAATTGGGGTTATACGTCGCCCCTGAAAGAACAACTTTCTGTTAACGGCCCTTCAAGTAGCTGGTGGTTAAGGACAGAAATTTACCATATACATTAAAACTATTATAAAGCTTGTGGAGAAGAAGGATATGACTGACAGAATCAAAGGCCTTGGAGAGATCAAAATATATGACATCTATTTGAATATTGTTATTGATACATTTATCTGCACACGAAACGATAGTACTTAAGTTTGTAAGACTTGAACTTTTCATTAAAAAGCTGTATTGAGAAATATAAATATAAGGTGATGTAAATTTAAGTATTTTTTTCACAGATTATTTTTTCACAGATAATATATTTTACAGAAAGAAGCTATATTGGTCTATAGGAGGATACCTAATCTTTAAGGAATGATTTATATTATGGGATCACGTGAGCTAGTTTCAAGCTGGTTGGATAATATCATTCCCTGAAGCATCTTTTGAATTAAATGAATATAGGAACTAAAATAGATGAAGCAGTTTTCTTTAAAAAGAAAGAACCAATATTGTCGGGTGGAATTGATCAATGTGGAGAAAACGACTGCAAGAAAACCCAAACCATACCCTAAGTGATAGATAAGTTTGTAAAGATGTTAGTAGGCCTACAGGCGGGTCGGGGACAAGGAAGGTGAGTTGTAGGCTGAAGGGAAGTAAATGTTTTATAGAAGTAGCTATTGAAAAGATCGGGACTTTGACCATCACTAGCTTCAATATTCTCGTCACCGAACTGTTGCTCTTATGCCAGGAGCTTTACGTCTAAATTAATAGCAGACCAAAAACTTTTAGAGTTGCTAACAGTAAAATCACCATTCATGTTCGTGTATTCAAAGTACTTAAGTCGCTGTATCTTCTTGGTAAAGCTTCCAATCGTTTCAAATTTATTGTATGTGACTTACGGATGTGACTTCCAGAGATTCCAGGCATGTTTTTTGATTTTAAGCAGGTCACGTAGTTCATGGTCATATCAGACGGGAAACTTGTTCAATTTTGATGCTTCTACAGGTACAAAGTCCATTTTGGATGAGTATACACAGATGTATGTGGGGCCACCGCCTCGTCGAGAGATTCTTCCTCCAACAAATACCAAGGAAGCATTCAATTGCTCGTCAGATCTAACCCAAAGGAGTTTTCTTCCAAAGAAGTTGTGACCCTCTTCTAAAGAACAGGTTTGTAGTAGTTGAGGGGACGAAAATAATTTAAGCATACAAGGAATCGTGATCCGAAGGAAAGATAATTCTGTCTGGAACAACACGAGGTACTAAGGGAGAGATAACGTACTCAAGATTGCTATCTTGGCTCGTATTATCAGTATATGCCGAATCAACTCAAGCAATGCATAACATGAAATATAACTATATTGTGCCTTATCATTTACCGAAATTTAATTATTTTAAAAGTTTGGCATACATTTTTGAAATAAGGACGAAGTGTTGTTAAATACAATGTACAATTCAGGAATTCATTAATCATGCAAATAAATAAAAAGTTACGAAAAAAGGCATGTTGTCCTATACCAATTCTTATATTAAATTTATATTTTTATCATACATTTTGAGTAAAGGAATTAACATTCTATAACATTCAAAAATAAGGCTGCAATTATTTGATCCTATCAATTTTAATTGATTTGGTTTAGATTTTAATTTTGTCATTTGAAACTTAATACGTAGTTTAATTATTTTAGTTTGTTTCTTGTTCATTCAAATTATGTGGCAAATAGTTTTTTTTTTACTTTTCTGGAATTGAGTAATCGATTTACTATTTATACAATAATTTGATTTCTTACAGCTGTATGAAATATACAAATAATCATGTCATGTACAGTATCTCTCCAAACACAAACAAAAGTTGAAATTAATCATTATAATCTTTTTCAGTTCATGCTTTATACAGAGCAAACGGATGATAAATGCGAAACGACATGTAATATCTTATTTCCAGAATATCTTTGTATTATATTAAATGCGGTTACGCATAAACGTTCCCCACCAATAATAATGGAAGTGTTTTCATATGTTTGAACATACCTTAGACAATCAATTACGTACAGTAAAGCTCTATGGTTATATATGCATGTGATGTTTCGTAAGGTCAATAATATAAGGAAACCATTTAATCATACTTAATCATGCGTAAACAATGTATATTTATTAATATGCCATCCATTTAATTGCTTCTTGTTTCCATGCTAACTTCAGTTTATCTAAAACGTAAAACAACTTCGATGTAAATCTCAATACAACCAAACCAGCGTACTAGCAGCGTACACTAGCATATACATACGCACAATACTTTTTTTTCCTCCATTAGTATTTACAAGCTGATCTCAATCGAGAACATTCGTTGTGTACTGCTCCACTTTTCTGTAATGCATTGAATATAGGCTGTTGCAAATAAAGAAACAGTTGGCAATGCAATTTATGTACACTTCAGCAGCAGTTTTATATTGACGATATAAGCTTGGTATATCACTAGAAAACATGAAAAAATAAAATCATTTTCTTATAATTTTTACATTTCTAAATATGGATTTAAAAGTGTGTTATTTTTCATGTTGATTTTTTTCTCTCTTTTTGGCATCGAATTTAGTTGCCCAAAATGAATTATTTCGATTCTAACATCTTAACTATTTGCAACATTGATTCGTCCACTGCTACAGTTTCAGACACAGCTCAACCTTTCCAGATATTTGATAAATGCTTCATTTGAGATCTTGCGCGGAGCTGAGAAGTACATAGGGTATGACTGATTATCATGGTAATGGTAATAACATCAATTTCGAAAATTTGACAATTCCGCAGTTTTGGAACACTACCTTACAATTCTCTCATTTATCCATCATTATAATATTATATATTTTGTATTCTCTTAAATATAAATCTCATACATTCAATGTGGCTTCCATTTTACACGGTGTATGTACACCTTGTCTCAAAAAGGTTGAGCGCATTCTTTATTGGTGTTTTCAAAGTCCAACTTCGGGTATCTTAGGGAAATAGTAAACCACGTTCGAACTTCTAAGCCAGCCTTTGCAATCGGGAAAAAGTTTGCCGATTTGTTTTTCTTCTTTCAAATATAATAAGACTTGTTACCAAGTGTAGAAAAAAGCAACATTGATTGAAATACATAATGACACAATATTTCGAAACCTTGTATTAATGTCAGCACATGCTTGTTTGTCACTTAGCTCTCCATACGTGATAGAACATTTAGATACGTAAACGAATCTTTCCATATGTAAAAGAATGCTCAAAGTTAAGACATAGAATATAATTATCCCCTGAGTACTAAAATAAAAGTCAAAGTAGAACAGAAACAGCGTTTGTAGTGGATATGGATGTCATAATTATTTTGAGAAACGTTATACATGTTTCGCTAGAAGCATGTTTCCATAAATCCTTGTATTAGCTCGCTGGTAAGGTGTCGGATTTCAAATCTTAAGGTTACGAGTTCGATTCCCATCTGGGTCAGTGTTTTTTTATGAAATTGTATTTTCCGCAATGCATGAAAAATTATATAAAATAATTACATTAAAATACATCAGTTGTATATATATCACATAATCATTGCAGAACATAGTAATTATTATGTTTAAAATATAAAATCTGAAATAATTTTCTCAGTAGGTTTGTATTATATATGAGAATGTTAAATGTAAGTTAGGAAAATCGTTTAATAGCAGTAAATAAATTATGTAGTGTATTTATTTGCAGCTATTTGTCATACAGATGTAACTTCTCAATATTCTTAATACAGCATGTCATTTACATTCGTGAAATACAGTATATTCCTACGGATATAGAAAGTGTGTAAACAGAGTATTGAAAGTCGGATCCTGCTTCAAGACACATAACTTTTCCCGATCCCCTTAACGTCACGGGAAGAAACACAAATTCTCTTTAGAACAGAATGTCGTTACTTAGAGTCTCATTCGAATACGTTGAATATGCTTTTGTATATTTATCTCTCTCTCTCTCTTGCGCTTTGTTTATGTGTTGCGGAGTATCCCAAGTAGAATACAACATTTGCAAAGTATATGACCATCAGTGGCATGGAATACCGGAAATTGAAAGTCGTGTTTCTTCAGGTTGGATTTGCGTGTTCATGTTAGCTCACTAGTAGAGTACGGGTTTGTTAATGATGTCGTCTTGAGTTCAAAGCTTGCAAAGAATTACGCTAGTTAACAAAGGTTTTGTTACATAAAAGAAAATACCTGTTCTTAAAGGAACTTTTTGCGCTGAATTCGAATATGCACTCGGTTTTTCTCCATCACGTACGATTTTCCCGTAACAGAGGGATTTTCGGGAAAATCCCTCAAAAATTTCCCTTTTCGTTTAATTTACATCCCAAGATCTTGTCCCCTTGCATATACTAACATAGAAATTATACCTGAGTATACTTTAATTCATATTTAACAAACCCTCCAAGTTTCGTAATAATCGCTTTATTATCTCTAGAGAAATAAATATGTTTGTATGTATACTGTGTGTACTGTTTATTGCACCTTATAGTAATGCTTTCAGATCTCTTAAGTTGAGGTAAAACGTTTTGCTTTATTACCACAAACACATATATAACATATAATACAATATAATTTACAAGTGTGACAATTTACAATAAACAATAATACAAATGTACCAAAAGGTCATGAAAAGACAAAACTATCACAATATATGAAACTTCCATTGTGTTACAAAAACGTAAACTACTTCCTTCTTTTGTAAGAAATGTTGCATTCTCTAACAAGACCCCAACAATAGTCCC
This sequence comes from Thermobia domestica, assembly GCF_964235325.1. NCBI lineage: Eukaryota > Metazoa > Arthropoda > Insecta > Zygentoma > Lepismatidae > Thermobia > Thermobia domestica. The sequence continues at coordinate 293,031,365 of NC_137456.1, read as the reverse complement.
CCATCATTGAAGGATCCCATCGTCCCTGGTACCTTTTCTCCATTGCCATTATATCTTGGTGGAATCTTTCCCCCTGTTCGTCGCTGAGAGCACCTAGGTTAGCAGGAAAGAAGCTGAGGTGGGAGTGCAAAAAGTGGATTTTTAAAGACATCCAACAACCAAACTCTTTGTATTTCTGTATCATGTCCTGTACGATTTCTGTGTAACTCTCAGCTTTGTTATTGCCCAGAAAGTTTCGCACAACACACCTAAATGCTGTCGAGGCAGCTAGCTCAACACTGTTTAACTTGCTGTCAAAGCTATCATCAAGCATTAATTTCCTAATTTGGGGACCAATAAACACTCCCGCTGAAATCTTAGCATCACTCAGGTTAGGGAACTTATCTCGCAAATACTTGAAACCTTCACCAGATTTGTCCATGGCTTTGACAAAGTTTTTCATAAGTCCAAAGTTGATATGAAGTGGCGGTAGTAATATCTTATTAGGATCTACCAAAGAAGCGTATTTGACGTTGCATTCTCTAGGTACGTAATTCACTCTAGCTTCACTTCATAATGTTTGTCATCAGCTCGGCTATCCCATAAACATAAAAAAACATTGGTACTTCGTGTAACTGCACTGAAGTCCTAATAAAATACCAACTACCTTGAGATCACAACATATTTGCCAACAATGGTCCGTGTAATTTATAAGATTTATCAAAGTTGACATGGTGTCATAGGATTCCTTAATCTTCACTGAGTGCGTAAGTGGTATAGAAGGTTTTTTATTTCCATTATGTAAAAGGACAGCTTTAAGGCTGACCTTTGACGCGTCGATAAATAACCTCCATTCTTCTGGAACGTAAGGAATTCCTACCTCCGCCATCAACCCATTTATATCCGTACATACGCACACATTACTTGCATTGAGAAATAGCTTGAAAATTGAACATGCCTTTTCCTGTACACTGATATGTTCGTTTCTGCATCCAATAAGTTCCACTGCTGGAGACTTGATCCCAGAAGTTCCGCCTCTTGTTTTGTCAGGTGCAAATCACGGACTAGGTCATTAGGTTCACATTGCCGGATGAAATGTGACTCGCGAACACAGTCAGGGATGAACGTTGGATCCTTGGATGTACATGTTGATGTCGATGGTTCATCAAGGTCATGATCATCATCAGAGTCTTTTGGCCATATCTCTTCCCAGTTGGTAGGGGGCTCGGAAAGTGGAAGTTCATCACCGTGTGGAATAGGTCAAATTGCGAATTTAACGTTGGGATAACTTATTGTGTATTTGCTTTTTTAGAATGTCCCTTAACTACTGTGAGACAAAAATAACAATCATCCAGATGGTTGGTGGGTTCTCTCCACACCATTGGTACAGCAAATTTCATGAACCTCCGTTTCCCTTTGGCCCATGCAAGTAAAGTGACGTAGCACGACGCACAAATTATGTTGGGTGCCCAAGTTTTGTCCTGATCTCCCACACGACATCCGAAATATATATAATATGCTAGTTTCACCGATGGCGTAATGGATCTACACTGTCCTTAACTACAAACTAGCCACACACATAACAAAAACTATTTGGTGAGTTAACACACGAACGCCGTCCTCTTGACGCCATTATACTGATCACAAACTAAACTTCTGGTCTTAGTTGGGTATAATGCCGTTAAGATCAAACATGAAAGCACTCTTAGCAGCAAAGACAACTCTGAAAGTGAAGTAGTGTTAAACCGCACGTCAATACAAAAATGTACAAAACTCCCTCACCAGGTGTCAAGAACACAAGAAAGAAAGAAATGCGCGGGGGGAGGGGGAAACGATACCGTAGTGGAAAATTCATACTGCATTAGTTCATTGTTGTCAACAATGAGTCTGTATTCCATTCTTTCTTTCTTTTGCATTCTGTTACATTTGATAACAAATATTGATAACCATTTCATGAACAAAACGAAAAAAAACTTGGAGAATTGTATATATATGTATTAAGATATACATATACTGTACGTTTAAAAAAATATACGTTGGAAGTACATTTTTATACACGTTTCTAATTTTTCAGAGAGCAATACAAGTGTGTTGTTGACTATTGTAAATATTCATTTTTATGTCTGTGTTTGTAGTAATAAAGCAAATCGTTTTTACCCCAACTCAGGAGATCTGAAAGCATTACTATCAGGTGCAATAAACAGTGCACACATTATACATACAAATATATTTATTTCTCTAGAAAGAACAAAGCGATTTTTACGTAGCTTTTAGGGTTTATTAAATATAAATCAAGGTATACTTAGGTATAATTTCTATGTTACTATATGTAAGGGGACAGGAGCTAGGGGAATAAAATATCTGAAAAAAGGAAATTTTTGAGGGAATTTCCCGAAAGTCCCTCTGTTAGGGAAAACTACGTGATGGAGAGAAACCGAGTGCATATTCGAATTCAGCGCAAAAAGTTCCTTAAAGATCAGGTGATTTTTCTCATGTAACAAACAAAAAGTTTAAATTTGTTAACTAGTGATTGTTATTATTATTATTATTATTATTATTATTATTTTGTTGTTAGTAGAAATGCACAGAAATCGGATTCGAGGAGTAGTTTACTTCTAGAAATATTTTCAGAAGCATTTAGGAAGCCCTAAAAAGGACTGTTTTCGGGAGTTCAGGCGCGGACATTAATATTGTGTCCAAGACCCTTCTGAATGTATTACACGACCCATTCTTCTGGGCATGGAATCTATTAAATGGGTGACAAATTTATCTCCTTCCCCTACCTCCAGCTATGCTTCGGAAACAAGATGCCACAGGTCATCCTGGGTTCTTGGTGGATCTGCCTCAGGCCAACTGTCCCTTAGAGTACGCTTCACTTCTGCCCACATATTTTCCATGAGATTGAGGTCTGTTCCACGAGGCGGCCAGTCAAATCAATCTCAGGCTGCCCTGCGAACCATTCCTGAACCACACGGGAAGTATGTATTGGCGACTGGTCTTGCTGGAACTGAATTACACCATCAGGCTGTAATACTCGTACAGATGGCACCATGATATTACTCATAATATCTAAGTACTGAGCACTGTTTAGGTGTCCTTCAATTCTGTGAAGCTGTTCTGCTCCGCGACTGAAAATCCAACCCCACCATAAAATAGATACATGGCCACTGTGATTTCAAGCAGCAACATATCCAGGGTCATATCTGGTACCTCTCGGGCGATACACAAAACGGCGTCCCTCATTTGATGTTGTGAATATGGATTAATTTGAGAAAACTACGTTTTTCCTATTGCGACCCACATTCGCCTGTGCAAACGCGAGACGGTAAATTTTGTGGTCGTCTGAGAGTTTTTCCTTCACGGTAGCAAGACTTCCACGTAACCCACCATGACGAAGCCTTCACAGAGCTGTATGCTTACTATCAGGAAAAAGAGAAGCTTCCCTTAGCTGTCTAGACATCCTTAGTGGGTCTAACCGGGCTTCGTTTACTAATCTCGCATCTTCCGCTTCGGTTGACACATGCGGACAACCAGGAGATTGTAAATTAGCAGTCTGACGTGTAGCACCATATTTCCGAATCCATCGCCTTCCTGTAGAGGCCGGGACAACTACTCGCCTGCTAGCTGCAGTTGCAGAATAGCCTTCCAACTCCCATAAAGTAATTACTGCTGTACGTCTATCCATAGTTACCAATGTTCTGAGCTGTGAGCAGGAAGCAATAGGTAAAAGCTAGTACCTGAGGTGTTGTTGGTTACTTGCACGACACGCCTATTGTGGGGAACGACTTGGTCAACGACTCGCGAAAGAAATCTGAAAATGGTGCGCCGTAATAATAATATTAAAAACAGTTTTTATAAAGGAGTAGTAATACATACGAAAAGCTTTTCAAAGAATGAATTGTTATACTGACTTTACACGTATAAAAACATATACCATATACCAAACTGATTGAGCAATATGATGATAGCTGTATTGAGACGAACACTTTCGAAGTCCAACTTCGGGTATCTTCTGAAAACAGTAAACTAAAGCTGCTGGTTCGAACCTCCAAGCCAACCTTAGCAATCGGGAAAATGTACAGATATGTTTTTCCTTCTGTTAAATATAATAAGACATGTTGAAATGGTATTAAGTGTAGAAAAAAAGTAAAATTGATTGAAATAGTTAATGATAAAATATTTCGAAACTATATATTCACACTCTCGTTTCGTCATTGTGATTTCCATACGAAAATAATAATTTACGTATGAGCTCAATTATATTTCAGAAGCAGCTTCCGAAAAGCGGTCATGTTAGCTCAGTGGTACACCCCCGAGCGTTTAAATTGTGAGTTCGATACCCGTTCAGGTGAGATTCTTTTATGATATTCTACTTTCCTCAATGCATGAAAATTATGTAAAATAGTTGCGTTACGATTCATTAGTTGTATATATCAGTTGAATATATATATTCATATCATTTCACGACATAAGCAATTCTTATCTTTAATATATAACATTTGAGGTATTGACAGAACGTCGGTATGTTATATGTGAATATTAAATACAAATTAAGAAAATCGTGTAATAGCAATAAATAAGTTCTGTAATGTATTTATTTGCAGCTATTTTCACACGCAGGTAACTTCTCAATATTCGCATTACAGGATTTAGGTAGAGCATATCGAAAATCGGATCGTGGTTCAGGACAAAAAGCTAGCTAACCCCAAACTGTCACGTAAGAAATTCACGAATCGCAAAAGTAAAGTGAAGAGATTGAGAGCGGTAATACCTTTATCGCTCTTTCTCTCAACTTTCTCTTATCTGCATTTATACATGTAAAAGTGTATGTATGTATGTTCCAACATAACTCATGTATGCCTAGAGCAGGGTTTCTTACCCTGGGAGTCGTGGCTCCTAGGGGGTCGCGAAGATAAGCGGAAGAGATAAATATAATTAGAATCTAATACCGGAAATTATTTTGAATTTTGTTCTGAAAGTCATACTTTTATTTTTTATACACACTGTAAAGAACAATAAAAAATAAGTCTACTTTACATTTTCAAAGGGTGCAGAGTTGTTTAAAAATGAATTTAAATGAAAGACATATGATATGAAACTAATGAGAACTGTGTATATAAATACTAAAAAAATACATATGGAACAAAACCTGCACATTGAAATACAATTAAAATTGAAACCTAATGAGATACCTAAGCATGGTGTAATTTCACGAGTGCAGTAATGTACGGTTCAATCTTCGTGACGAACATTATCAAGCCATTTTCAACTGATAAGCGATTTCTTGTCTTTGTTTTAATGTTTAAATCCGCGGTTGCCCCAGTTCCATTTTGAAAACTTTACTACCAGAGGCAGAGACGCGATGAAACGACAACGAACCACAAAATTACTCTACCAAAATATGTTAAAATGCCTATATGTGTCATATTTAGGTGAGTCAAAAAGCACAAAACAAATACCCCGGGATGTATGCAAACTACCAATATTACGATTATTGGGCACGTGTTCTGATTTCCCCACGGAAACGATAATAAAATGCTTGCTTGTTGATGGATAAATCACTGACGTCTTAATTTAGCCAATCAGACAAACCCCTACATCTCGAGTTCTAGCAGGTGATACCGTGAAACAATTCAGATTTATTGCTTTCTGGTGGGGTACTATCTATGTGCAAAATTGAGCATAATAGACGACATGCATCTCCGATGTGCCTCTTCTCTTTAGTACAATTTTAACCAGAGATGGTGTGGGTCAATGAAAATTTGATCCACTACCCATCATGACCCAGTATCACCCACCACCCAGATGACCCATTGGCCCACTCTGACCCATCATCCATCGTGATCCACTCTTACCCACCACCAACTATGAACCACTCTGAACCATTGCGACCAACTCCGACCCACCAACACCCATCGACATCAACTCTAACTTATGATCCACGTCCTTTTCTCCGTTGACTAAAGAGGCTACACTTGTAATAAAGAGGCTACACTGAAATTATCACTTATCGGAGTTTGAATTTCTACCGTCAATGGCTCAAGCACCTCTCTGTTACAATACTGGTGGATCAGACCTTTACGATATATAATGGCAAAGTGTTTCTCGACTTCCGAATTAAAATTAATTTAAATTTATCATATATAATTATTTCTTTGTTGCCTTACAGACACATTTCAGTAGAAAATAGGATGAAATTTGAAAGTCTCAAATCAAGGAAAAGTAGACCAACGTAAAAAAAGAAAGAAAAACTAATTTTCTATATCATTAAGCACCTGGATAGCCACTCTTGATCTAATCCACCTCGAAAATTATGGATTCGACACTAATGCCGGTCTTTTTTTTTATAATTTTGATGTCAGCCCCTTTCGTTTCTCCTAGGAGAGCAAACGGATACTGCCACCGTTAGGACTAAATTTGGTCTTAAATGACATTAACATTTCTACCAATTAATTTAGTGACCAGTATTGCATTTCAAAGCTCGGCGCCCCTACTCACTTTTGCTCTCGGCGCCCCCAATAACTACATATTCCTCCGCCCCTTCATCCCTAACTTAAAAATAAAAAACTTAATTCGAAATAGCTTAATTAGTGAATTTATTGCAGTTAAATACCACTGACTACATGCTACAGCTAGAACTACGTAACAAAAAATAACAAATGTGAAACGTGTTCTGAATTATTTTTAGATTTCTTACGCTATTATTAAACATATTAGAATAGTAAAAGAGGATTGTTCATGAAATAGTATATTTGCTCTTGATTTTTAACTTTTTCATACGGAAAAAATTAAAATATTATTTAAGTTTTAAATTTTGCACTCTACAAATATGTTGCCCTCTAGACAATGGGACTAATGTGAAATGTGGACTAATGAGGACTAATGGGAAATGCGGCACTGTTAGCGGCGCTGAAAACTTACAATTCGATTCTAATATCGGTTGATTTCGATATTTTTATGTCGCTACGTAACCACCCTGGGTGCTAATGGGAGCTTAATTGGACTTGAATTAAAAGTAGAACTATTCACCTAAGCGACCACGAACTATGGATTCGATACTAATATCGACCCGTTTCTAGCATTTTTGATATGTATCCCGACAGTACTCTTTTCCAGACTGTAAGAAATATAGTTATAATTGCACTAGATATATCAGAAATATGTTGAAACACACACATTCATCCACTTTTATATTCTGTATAATTAGAGAGTGAAAGAGCGAGCGAGAGAGAGCGACTAAAGGCATCACCACTTCCACATTGCAAAAGCATATACCAGGAATTGAATTGAAAATCTATGTAAAGAGTTTCTGCTGTGGCGTGCTTCATAAGGACAATTCCAGTCTGCTCACGTGACCTTTGGGGTTCATGAATTTCTTGCGCGCGTTACGACTTTGGATTCTCTGTTTAAACCCTCGGTTTATGCATCAAATAAGTTTTCAAGCTGTATTATGAATGTTAAGAATTACCCTCTATATGACAAATACCTGCAAATAATTACACTACATAATTTATTTATTGCTATTGAACGAGTTTCTTAACTTGTATTTAACATTCTCATATATATAATACAGACCTACTGTGAACACCTACCTATTTCAGATGTTATATTTTAAACATAATAATTACTACATTCTGGAATGATTATGTTATATATATATATACAACTGATGTATTTAATGTCATTATTTTATATAATTTTTCATGCATTGCGTAAAATACAATTTCATAAAAAGAATCACTGACCCAGATAGGAATCGAACTCGTAACTCTAAGATTTGAAATCCGACACCATACCAGTGAGCTAACACAAGGATTTACGGAAACATGCTTCTAGCGAAACACGTAAACGTTTCTCAAAATAATGATGACATTCATATCCACTACAAACGCTGTTTCTGTTCTACTTTGACTTTTATTTTAGTACTCAGGGGATAATTATATTCTATGTCTTAACTTTGAGCATTCTTTTACATATGGAAAGATTCGTTTACGTATCTAAATGTTCCATTACGTATGGAGAGCTAAATGACAAACAAGAATGTGCTGGCATTAATACAAAATTTCGAAATATTGTGTCATTATGTATTTCAATCAATGTTGCTTTTTTTCAACACTTGATAACAAGTCATATTATATTTAAAAGAAGAAAAACGAATCTGCAAAATTTTCCCGATTGCAATGGCTGGCTTGGAGGTTCGAACGTGGTTTACTATTTCCCGAAGATACCCGAAATTGGATTTTGAATATTTTTGCCTCAAAACACCAATAAAGAATGCGCTCAACCTTTTTGAGACAAGGTGTACATTGCCTCATCGGAAATTATTAGTTTTCCTTTTATAACTATGCAAAATTTGCTGTTTTCTCATATCATTCTGCTCTCTTTATTTTCTAGAGCACCATAGTTTTATCTTTTTTCTTTTCCTTTCTCTCCTTTTTTATGTCTTTCAAAATTACCATATGCTTTTGTATATATTGAGATTATATATAGGACGGCAAGTCGAAAATTTTCGACACATTTGTCAAAACTTTTCTTACATTGACACTTTGTCTTCTTTCCTCGCATATTTTGCTGTTATACTGTTGCGGTGAAGCTGTGAAAGGTGCCCTTAATTCCTCCATTTTTCTTCCTTCTTTTGCAGATACATTATGGCTGCAGCATTAGAAGTTTGCACCTAAGAAGAACAACGAACAGTGGTCAGATTCCTCTGGTCGGAGGGTGTCAAAGAGCCAGACATCTATCGCAGACTATCATCGCAATATGGGAGAAGTGCACTATCACGTTAAACTGTGTTTGTGTGGCTCGAGAAGTTTAAAAGTGGTCGAACAAGTGAAATGCATGAAGAGGTAGCAGGACGGCAATCAACATCCACTACAGATGACAACATTCAGCAAGCTCGAGAGATGGTTCTGGTGAATAGGCGAATCACTATTTATTAGGTAGCATCTGCTTCGAGCATCAGTTGTGGCTCTGCCAATCAAATCATCCACAACGAGCTCGGTTTTCATAAAGTGTGTGTACATTGGTTACCAAGAAAACTTACTGCAGAACACAAGCTCACTGGTTTTAGGGTCTGTCAAAGATTACTAACTCGCTTCAACAACGAAGGTAATGAACTTTTAAGCAGAATAGTCACCGGCGATGAAACATGGGTTCATCACTATAAGCCAGAATTAAAGCTCTAGATATGTAGTGGAAACACCCTGGATATACGACGCAGAAAAAAATTAAGACTGAATCATCCACAGGAAAGGTTTTGTTAACTGTGGTTTGACAACACAGGGGCTCATAATGGCAGCGTTCATGGAAAACGGAAAGCGGTTCAACAGTGCAAGTTATAGTGAAATGTTGGAAAAGAACCTGAAGCTGTCAATTCGCAACAAAGGACGAGGTTTGTTGTCGAAGAAACTGTTGTTTTTGCATGACAATGAAATTCTACACACGGTTTTTCACACTATTGGAACTATGAGCAAACTGAAATTTGAGTTATTAGAACACCCTCCTTACAGCCCAGATCTAGCTACATCTGACTTTCACTTTGTTACGATTAATTATTATCATTGTAATTATCTAATTGTAAATGAAACCCCCTTTCAATGTTTCCGTCAAAGTAGACTGGCAACCCTGTTTTGTCAAGCTACTGCGTAATGGCTCTCTCCCGAGCCAGGCTGCGCGATTGAGTAGCTGACGTCATCGGGAAGGCCTCCTCTACGTGCAAAACACGAGGCGGCGTCCTGTTGACTGCTGATCGAGGTAGGGTAATGTAGTTCGAATGAGTTCTTTACATAAAATAAGAATGGGAACGAAATACGTAAAGTTATAGTGACTGACTTTAAAAAGTAATTCCTTCTGTTTTGAAACTAGTGCTTTGGAAGATTGAATATGGCAAATGAAAGGTGAAAATAGTGACAATTTAATATATTAAGTCGTGTTCTAATCATTGCGAGTAATTTATTGAATTCTTGTTTCATTATTTGAATTATTATGTGTGACTTACAGAGGAGGTGGGAGAGTTGGTGAAAGGGTCCTCTATGTTAATCTCTTTTGGCATTATTTTTATTCAAAATTTATAGAGGATTCAGTCACTGGCTCTGTTCACTGTTTCTCTTAAGGTAAGCTTTATGATCGTTTCAAAGGGAAGAAAAGTCAGAGTATTTTTAAGAATTCTTACTTGCCCTCTCCTTAATCGGAACCTTGAAGGAGGATTTCATACAACAACAGGTAAAGAAGTTGTTAAATAACTTTTGAAAAAAAAAAGTAATCATTTGTTAAAAGTACCGTTTGATTGATTTGAAACAAGTATTCGTTTTCCAGTTCAAGGCTGGATTTGTTTGTTCTATTAAAGTGCTCAAGTTCAGTATTAATATTCGGGATTTATACCGTTATTTATTCATGTTTATTCTTGTTGTTTTCTATATTCATTTGTTATAATAAATTGTTAACTACATTGAATTTGGGAATTCACAATTTCAAGAAGTAGATTAGATCCTTACCCCACTGATTGGGTATTTAGAAAAAAAAAAACATTTTTAGGAATAAGGAAAAAGGAATTAAAGTGATTATTTTTGGAAAGTGGAATTGCTCCATTACCCATAGTGCAAAAGTAAACTTGTATTTCGGTGGAGTTGTCCCGTGGTCACTCCTTTGAAAAAAAAAAAAAAGTTTTGAAGGTAGGAACTAGGGTTGGTCTACCGAAGTAGAGGTTTACATGTTGCACTGAATTATGTATGTTGTGGTTCTCCGCAACATATATAATTTAAAAGGTCAGCAGTCAACAGGAGCTTTCCAAAAATTTTGTGTGTGGGAAGGATCTTGTAAGAATTGCCCCCCCCCCCAAAATTGTATTACGCTTAGAATTCAGCTGGTTAGAAGCAAAACTAATTTATGTGCCTAACATTGGGGTCATTTTGTATTATTCTAGTATCGTTACTATATTTTTGTCTTGTGAAGGACGTTAGCAATATGGCACAGAATTACAATAGGAGGGCCAGAGATTTAAATTTTCCTTCGGGACATAATAATGAGGGAGAAACCTCTAGTACAAGTAGTGATGAGTTTTTGGGGTACTCATATGAATTTGAAAACCCAATATTTGAACGTGGGGGTGTATTTAGTCAACCAATAACACCACAAAATCTCAGTGGCGGAGCCGGAGGCTGTAATGAAAATAGGAGTACTATTCAAAATACCTCCTTTTCAAATAATTTGACTTTAAATTTCAGTAAACAAGCTTCGGATGGTGTTTATCGAGCTCTAATTAATGAAATAAATTCACTTCCTATCATAGATGGTTCTAATACGGAACTAACATTTAAATTTCTACTGAAATTGGATAGTATTGTGAGAAGTAAGAATTTACCTTTGGATTTAGTTCTCATTGCCTGTCTTTCACGTTCTAGAGGTGAAGTTCAGGAAATGATACAGGTCCTTATCGGTGGTTCTTATTCCTGGCAAACTATTTGTAGAAGAATTATGCTCAGATTTATATCTACTGTGGCTCGTACCCAGTTCATGTCAAAATATTTTTACACAATGCAGAGTGAAGATCAAACGCTTTTTGAATTTGCAGATTTTAAATTAAGTATTATTAACGTCCTTGACATGTCCTTTAGCGAAAATGCTGTGTGTGATCTAATATGTAACATGGTCTGTCCTTCTGCCCATATTTTTTTGGTAGAACATGGGATGCCTCATACGTTTGAGCAATTAATGTCTTCGTCAGCTAGGTATGATATGTTGCATAGGTATAAGGCCGATTATTATAAACTGCGAACACCTGTTAGGGGAAATCGGGATATGGTACCATCCCGGAAATCGTCTGCTATGGTCGGTGTTAAAAATACTCGAGATCAGGTAATTATGCAATCAAGGCAACCCACTCAAAGGTGTTATTATAACCCCCCTCAATTAATTGGTAATGTTGAACATAATGGTGGGAATAGTCAGACATGTGTAAAGGATAGTGTACAAAATTGTAATTGGTCAAGGGAAAGAGAGAATTTATTGGAAAATACCCCCTTTTCGCATAAACTAATTACTGTACCGGTTTATATAAAAGGGAAGTGTGTAAATTGCATAGTGGACACTGGTAGTACTTGCAATTACATTAGTAAAAGATATTTTGAGCAATTGGAGAAACAGTGTAAAATTAAAGTGGAAAATGTGAGTGTTCAGACTACTGGACTAGGAAACACACAAGTTTCGGTAAATCAACGTGTTCGTATTTACTTTAAAATGGGAAGACAACAATTCTCAGAAAACTTTTACATAGTTGAAGCAACAGACTTTGACATTTTGCTAGGGAACTGTTTTCATTCAAAATTTAATGCCGTTATTGACATCTCCAATGGAGTGTATAAGGTCCAATCTCGAAAGTTAGTTGTTCCTATTCGAGAAACCTCGTTATTAGCAGTTACTCCTCGCTCTTCCCTATCTACTTCTAGGGAAGAGGTCAGTGGACAGCAACCAGCACGCTCCTTTGGTTCGCCGAAAACTTTACCTCGCCCTAGGCCTACACAAAATTGTTCGAACACGATTGGAATGTCAACGTCTACTCTGCCGACTTCTGTGGCTCCAGATGTCTGTAGGAGAGATGCCGCAGTTGGAGTTTCCTTTGATCCGGAATTGGAGATGCAGTTTGATCATTCAGTTTTACATCCGGAGGTGTCCGAAAGGGAAGAAAGAAAAGGTAATTATACTGTTTCATCAGAACTTTTACAAACATATCCTGAATTACAAAGTTATGTTGATAACTTAGTAGAAAAATTTAATGACGTAATTACAACAAAGATAGGAAGGGTAAAGGATTTTATATATAATATTGAATTGACAGATAACACTCCGATTCGTCAACAACCGTACCAAATCCCCACTAATAAACAAAAGGAACTTGAGGAATATATTCAGAATTTGGTTAAAGAGGGAATTGTGGAGGAAATTGATTATTCCCCCTTTACATCTCCCTGTTTCTTAGTTACAAATGCTGATAAGAGTAGGAGACTCGTAGTGGCGTATGGAGAAATTAATAAGAGAATAATTGCTCAAAGTTTTCCGTCTCCGAATATGGAAAATGTAATTTCTAGCATTTCAAATCATTCGATTTTTTCAATTTTCGATATCCGAAGTAGCTTTTATCAATTATCCTTGTCTAAGGAATGCCGAAATTACACTGCTTTTGTAACCAAGAATAAGGTTTATCGTTTTACAGCTTGTCCCATGGGTTTAACAGTTTCTCCATTCGTTCTAAGTAATATAATGAATAAGGTTCCATGATCTTGTTGGTAAAAATCTTGAAATATTTTTTGACGATATTTTATTGTTCAGTTCAGATGTTGAAAGCCATAAAAAACTGGTTGAAGAGGTATTATCTCGTCTCAGGAAATGGGGTATTACAATTTCTCCCAAGAAAACGCATTTATTCCAGACTAGTATTAAGTATTTGGGTTTCCGTTTTGAAAACGGTAATATGAGTATAGATCCTGAGCGAGTAAAGGCGATTAAGGATATACCACGGCCAAAGAATCGGAAAGGAGTCAATAGAATTTGTTCATTCTTTAATTTTTATTCTAAATTTATTTATAAGTATTCAGAATTAATAGCACCATTACAAGAACTGAGGTCTACTAAACATCCTTTTAAATGGACAAAGGTTCATGATCAAGCTCTTCAAAATTTAAAACAAGCTTTTTGTGAGCATGTGATTTTAAGAGTCCCTGATATGAACTCTAGTTTCGTAATTCATTGCGATTCTAGTCTTCGTCATTTTTCTGGGGTCCTTTCACAATATGATGAAAATGGAGATTTACGACCTGTTTCCATGTTCTCAAAAGCTATTCCTCCATCAGATTGGAGTAAGAACATTTACGAATTGGAGACGAAATCTTTATGCCTTTGCTTAGAAAAATTTGAATACTATTTACATAATCCTTTTGTAGTTTATTCTGACTCTAAAAGTTTAACTTGGCTTTTAACTAATCATAAACGCCAGAGACGTTATGGAACCTTACTTGAGAAAATAGCTCGTTTTAAGTTCCGAATTGTTCACATAAGGAGTATGGTCAATACAGTCGCGGATTTTCTGTCCAGGGTTGGAAATCATTTAGAATTTTATACCAAAGATGAAAATGTAGTAGAAGTGGTAAAAGATCGAGGGAAAAATGTAAATGTTTCATTTTTCAATTTCTGGAAGTATCCTAATTTCAGTGAACCCTTAGCAGAACAACAGCGAAAAGATCCACATCTGAAAGAGATTATTGATAAGCTAGAACGAAAGGAAGAGGTAAGCCAATATAAACTTCAACATAATATCCTGTTGAAGAAAACAAAAGGGAAAGGTGGAAATGGTTTTCGAGTCGTTATTCCTCCAAAATTAATAAATTCTATAATTGAGTATACGCACCAGCCTTTAGTAAATGGTGGTCATATGGGTGTAAGAAAAACAATAGCGAAAGTATCTTCTAGGTATACATGGCCTAATATGGTTGAACATATAAAAGAATATATTAAAAGGTGCCATATTTGTCAAACCTGTAAAGAAAGTGGTTCGAAACCAATGGGAATTTTTTATTCTAGGAAAATTAGACATCCAAATTATGTTTGGCATATTGACACGGCGGGGCGTCTTCCTAAAAGTTCAGGTTACGAATATATCTTGGTAGTAACTGATTCCTTCAGCAGATTTATTATGTTAGAACCTTTGAGACGTTTAACATCAAAAATTATTTGTTCTAAATTGCTTGAACTGTTTTTGCGCTACGGATTTCCAGGGAAAATCCTTTGTGACAACGCTTCTTATTTTTCTTCAGAATCCTTCAACCAATTCTTGTATACGTATGGTATTCAGGGGATAAAGACCTCTCCATATAACCCTTCTCCGAATCAATCGGAGAGAACGGTGCGTTCGGTGAAAAATTTGCTCAAGGCATATGTTGATAAGAGTCAAAGGAACTGGGCCCATTTACTATCAAAGATAGCGTTTACTATCAACATGAGCCAAAGTGAGAGTATTGGAGTCGCACCTTGTGAAGCTTTTATGGGACGGAAGTTTTTTCATCCTTTGGATGCTAAATGGTTGATGGATCTTGAGATTTTAGATGAAGATCAAAATAAAGACCAGAAATTCGAGAATATCTGTAATAACATTGAAAGATCCTGGAAACATAGCGAAAGGGTTTATTCGCAAAAACATGTACCAGTAAACCTTGGAATTGGTGATTTAGTTTTAGTAAAACGGATGTTAAAATTGTCTGCTGAAAAGCATTTTAATCCTAAAATTGCGCCAATTTATGGTGGGCCTTTCCGTGTTCTCAGTAAGCCAACACCCAATACTGTTTGGTTAGAAAACATTGAGAACCCACAAATTAGAATTAAACGACATGTTAGGTTTTGTAAAGAATATGTCCCAGCTGAAAATGTAGAAAATAGAGTTAATATTAGTAATTAAAATGTTAAGTGACGATATTTTGTTTATTTGTACATTGATTGTTGGAACTTTTGGTGTTTGTTTTTTATGTCTCATTTTATTCCTGCAGGAAAAAGGTATCATTCATCATTATTGTGTTTGTCCTCGTTTTGTAATCGTCACTGTTAACTCCATGTACTCCTGTGAATTGGAAATGAATTGTAAAGAAGGAATGACCATGAGGTTTGAAAAGAGAAAAAATGGAATTGGGGTAATGTACAATTCTAATAATTAATCTTTGTTATGGTAAAAATTTATCCCTCTGACCCCAGGGAACTATATATGTTACGATTAATTATTATCATTGTAATTATCTAATTGTAAATGAAACCCCCTTTCAATGTTTCCGTCAAAGTAGACTGGCAACCCTGTTTTGTCAAGCTACTGCGTAATGGCTCTCTCCCGAGCCAGGCTGCGCGATTGAGTAGCTGACGTCATCGGGAAGGCCTCCTCTACGTGCAAAACACGAGGCGGCGTCCTGTTGACTGCTGATCGAGGTAGGGTAATGTAGTTCGAATGAGTTCTTTACATAAAATAAGAATGGGAACGAAATACGTAAAGTTATAGTGACTGACTTTAAAAAGTAATTCCTTCTGTTTTGAAACTAGTGCTTTGGAAGATTGAATATGGCAAATGAAAGGTGAAAATAGTGACAATTTAATATATTAAGTCGTGTTCTAATCATTGCGAGTAATTTATTGAATTCTTGTTTCATTATTTGAATTATTATGTGTGACTTACAGAGGAGGTGGGAGAGTTGGTGAAAGGGTCCTCTATGTTAATCTCTTTTGGCATTATTTTTATTCAAAATTTATAGAGGATTCAGTCACTGGCTCTGTTCACTGTTTCTCTTAAGGTAAGCTTTATGATCGTTTCAAAGGGAAGAAAAGTCAGAGTATTTTTAAGAATTCTTACTTGCCCTCTCCTTAATCGGAACCTTGAAGGAGGATTTCATACAACAACAGGTAAAGAAGTTGTTAAATAACTTTTGAAAAAAAAAGTAATCATTTGTTAAAAGTACCGTTTGATTGATTTGAAACAAGTATTCGTTTTCCAGTTCAAGGCTGGATTTGTTTGTTCTATTAAAGTGCTCAAGTTCAGTATTAATATTCGGGATTTATACCGTTATTTATTCATGTTTATTCTTGTTGTTTTCTATATTCATTTGTTATAATAAATTGTTAACTACATTGAATTTGGGAATTCACAATTTCAAGAAGTAGATTAGATCCTTACCCCACTGATTGGGTATTTAGAAAAAAAAAACATTTTTAGGAATAAGGAAAAAGGAATTAAAGTGATTATTTTTGGAAAGTGGAATTGCTCCATTACCCATAGTGCAAAAGTAAACTTGTATTTCGGTGGAGTTGTCCCGTGGTCACTCCTTTGAAAAAAAAAAAGTTTTGAAGGTAGGAACTAGGGTTGGTCTACCGAAGTAGAGGTTTACATGTTGCACTGAATTATGTATGTTGTGGTTCTCCGCAACAACTTGTTTGGGTCACTCAAGGCTTCTTTCCGTGATCGCCGGTTTGGTTCATTATTTAGACGTGGAAAATGCGATGCAAAAGTGGCTTCATAACCAACCTGTAGAATGTAAAGCGCAGATCATATTTGATTCCTCGTATATATATATATATCAAGTATGAAACTATGTACTGATAACGGACAGTATTCTAGAGACGCTCTAACGGGAACAGTTCTACAGGATGTAAATTAGTCTGAGAGAGATCTTAAGTCAGACACCAATATGTAAATTATGTAATATATTGCTATTATTTCGTTTTTAAGAATATAAATATTATTATTTTTTAAAAAAGTCTCATAAATTGAATTTTGTTCTGTTCACATACATATAATTAAGGGCTCTTAAACGGCACTCAAAGTTAAATATTAACTGATTACACAAGTGTTAAAGAAATCACTGACACTAGAAAATAACATCATAATTAAGTAAAATCATTGAAATTAGATTTTTCAATTTGAATTCCAAGTTGATTGAAAGTTAATTATTCATCTGTGGTTAATGTAATTTTTCTACAATACTTGTATATTTAAACAAGTTATTATACATTTCAATTATTGTCAACCTGTGGTTTGGAATCCTCTGAAAAATAATGAGTAAACCTATTACCAAATTATTGTATAAGAGTGAACTGCTTCATATAATGTAGTGCATTTTCTCCCATTTTAAGCAACAAATGTTTCAAAGTTGAAAATGAAGCATTTAGTGGTCTATGCAACTCTTCACTATGTGATTAAAAAAACAATTTAGGTGGAAACTAATTTGGCATATTTTTAGAATTAAACTTTAAGAGAATAATTACTTTGGTTCTTACGAAAAAAAAGTTAAACACTGTATATGATTTCTGATCTTTGTATGGAAACGTTTGTTCTGTAACTAACATATCACAAGCTATGTTCTATATTTTTGTGGTAATTTTTGAACTCCATTGAGTCAATACGTAGGCACCAAGCCAAGGGGTAGGTGTTACCTGCCCTCTCCAAAATGTCCTTTGCCCCGTACATTCAAAATTTGTTTATTTCGACCGTATTCTTCAAATATGACAACAAAACAAACATAGTTGCACACAATCCCCGCCATGCAAGTTATACAGATATCGTCATCTTTCGTGGCAGACTTAAAAAGGCTGACAAAACCTAAAGTATTTGGTTGGGAGGAAAATAATGTAGGATTTAGAAACATAAGTGCAATTTCTTGATACTTAGCGGTCTTTAAACATGCCATGACCTATAGATTCAGCCTAAGATATTATAGAATTTCTACAATATAAAATTATTATCGTTGACTGATAGAATCTTGAACAATATTTTCGTTGTGGGAAACGTGTCTTTTAGTATGAGACGAAACGAGTACAACGATATCAATACTGCTTAGAAAGCGATCTAGGAAACGTAGGATGGTGAATGTATGGATCTGAAGGGAATTCAATAGTGGTCTAGCAGATAGTTTTTTATTCTTCTTCTGTAAGAAAACATTGAGTTCAAAGTGAAGAACGATAGGTCGTTCACTTCTAGCCCTACTGTTTTGATAGATCCTTGTACTGAATGAAACAATATTACGATATCAAACTTTTGATATTAAAAATTAGGACTTAATGAAAATCAATGTTGAATATGGGCAGGAAATCTTCAATGCATTCGGGGAAACTATTGATTATTAGATAATTTCGTTCGCGACAAAATATGCTTCCGCGTTTAACAATCTGAATATCCTGCTTACCGAGAAACATGACACGCACAAATTTAAATATTTTGTGTTTCTTCATACTTTTATTTGATAGTATTTATCTGTTTGTATTTTTTACTTTCGTAGTAGTTTTTCACTATCCATAGCGACGTTCGTAGCGAAACTCAAGAGTACTTACAAACTTACTACAGGAATATTTTGCGTGATTTACAATAGATTTAAAGTGTTACACTCTAATAAAATTTTAAGTGGTTCATGTTCCTTTGCTTCGGGATTACATCTACCTACAACCAGTCATTAGACGAAAACAGAATGTTTTCTTGTGTCGTTTTTTGTTTTTCTTTCTTTTACATTTTTAATTCTTTTACAGATTTAATATCTTCAGTCGTTTAGGAATTTTGGCTTGAACATAAAATCTTCTTCATACGTTAGTTTTTTACGAATTGAATGTTCTATGAACATTCTTTTTCGGTCCATATCATGCTATTCTCAGATGGTTTTCCACAATACTCTAACTTGTATGGTGTACATTATCCATAACGTTTCCTTATTTTCATTTAGCAACTGAGGCATAATGTTTTCTAGATTCCGTACATTTTCTTCATAGTGACGGAAAATCTGAGTACCTTTTCATAGCCCGCATTCAGAATAGTGTGATGCTAATTGTCTGGAATAACCAATTCCAATTTTTTTAGTATAAATCGTCGTAATTAATGAGTAGTAACAAAAAAGGAATTCAGCAAAACTCAGCACACACACCCAATGCGTCAGCTCCGACTGTTGCAGAGGACTCGATGTCTCAGTGTCGCCTGATACGTGACGCCGGAAGACCCCCGGACCAGTTGTGAAATTCGCTCTCTTGTACGGAGCTTATTCGCTTTTTTTATGGTACCTTGTTTTCAACCCCTATGATAACAAGGGTAAAACTTACTCAAGACTACGAAGAGCTATTTTCGTAACTCTCTCCAATGCAATATAGCAGAGCCGATAAAAGAGTATGGCTTATTTTTCAATCTCTTTTTAACATACCAGAGAGTACATAAGCCTATGAACACATATGACAACCCCTATATAACATAGTAGAGATTACATAAGAAAATTAACATATGGCAGATAATAATAGAGATGTACTAGTTTTCTTTTATTGTACTTTTTTTAAATCCCTCTATAACCTGGATGACTAGGCTACCTTTCGCATACCCTATGGCAGATAGCAGAGCTGATAAAAGAGTATGACACCTCTTTTCACCTCTATGTAACATAGTAAAACAACTACACATAGGAGAGCTTACACAAGAAAGGGTATGTAACATTTTAATATATTATCCCTATTTTTTCATTCCCTATTATTTAATATATTTTCCCTATATAAAATTTTTGTTTTCTTTTACGACATAGCAGATGGCCTCTTTTTAGAGTCCCTATTACGAATATCATATTTATTTTTACTTAGGTCTTAATTCACATGGGATACACTCATTTATAAAAAAAATATTAACTGATTTGGTTGAAACTTGGTATATCTGGGTTTTTGGAAATGCTGGGATACATTAATTCTTACCTAGGTCTTATTGTTTATGTGGGATACGACATTTTATAACAATATTATCTGTGTTGCACATAATTCGGTATATATGGGTTTTCGACCACGCTGATTACGAACATAATATTTATTTTATGTGAGTCTTTTAGTTTATGTGAGATACGCCTTTCTATGTAAATTCCAATTTAATCACAAGGAGCTTAGTATATTGGGCTTCTCGACCAACCTGATTACGAATATGATACTTGTTTTCACTCATATCTTATAGTTCAAGTTTATTGTATTTGCAGAACAATATTCATGTGTATGAAATTGCATTAATTAGTTTTTCTATTTACAAGTCTTATAAAGGAGCTGATTCTCGGCAAGTGATTAGCGTAGCGGGACACCCGCGTTCAATTTCCGATTTGAGCTCATGTGGTTCGCTTTACACGTTAACCATTAGGTCCACGTCTCATATAGCCTCGCTGCTTAAAAATACGTTAATCTTAAACAATCAATCTATCAAGTTTTAGAAAGTATCAGCAGTGCTGACATAATTTAAAAAGTATTAATTTCACAACCGTATTATATATTTTAAATTTATATTAGTTTGCTAAGATTGAAGAAAACATTTTTAATAGAAATATTAGTGACTTTATAGTAAACAATGTGTTCTAAGAGTCTTTTTCTTGTAAGAAGTGTTATTTCTAAACTTTATAAACGGTAACAAATTACATGAAAAGACATAAGCTTATTAAATAAGTCATACTAAATCAAAGTGAGCTTAATGATAATTTGAGACATTTTATATTGGATAATAATACATTAAATTAATAAACAAGATAGTGTTTGGTTTTTAGAATAATAAGAAAAATGGATGCATTCAAATAATGCTAAAAACATTCATCATTTAAAGTCTACTTTAAGTTAGAAGCAACATTCATTAAACTTGGAACATAAGTTGAAACTTCTAATTTTTTGTTAATAGTGGAAAGAACATTATTTTAACAACTACAGATTTGTATCAATTATTGAAAGATATCTTCACTAAACTTATTGTCTGCCAAGAAAATAGAGCAGCAAAATATCACGGTGATCCCTGTGTCCTGAACCGGAAAACAAATTAGAAATTAAACTTAGCAAACACGATCCCTTGTGGGCCAGATCGAATACGGCTACCATATTCGATTGAAACAAAGAAAGCCCTAATTATTATACAAAATAAAGACAACAGTTAATTTTTATATTTATCATAGCAGCTCTGTACCCGGTTCAAAATAATTCAACATTACTTATAACAATTTACCACACGTTAAAACAATTTTACCTAGTTTTATAGAGAAAAGAATTATCTTTTAGCGCTGCACTGTCAATTATAAATATAGTTGGACGGACTCAGGGTAAAAGGTAACAAGTCACATTTTTTCTATTTTCGGTTTTTAACACAGATTTGTAGTATTCTAGATGGCGCTTCTTTGTATGAAAAGCACTATGAAAAAAAAACGTGACCAAAAACAAGTACAATGAACGTGCAAAACGGAATAATTAACCTACAATGTAATCCACACTGAGTAAAAGGGAATAAGATGACTTGTTACCTTTTACCCCGGGGAGTTTGTATTAAAAAAAATACTGACTGCAGGTTGTGATTAGATAGTGACTTATTCCGTCATATTTCCCAATTCAGTTTGATTGTGGTAGAATGCGGGCTGGACTACTGCAACAACAATGTATTTATGAAAGAGGAAAGTTTTAGAAATGGTAAAAACAAAACATGATGAAGAAAGTAAAACTGAAACACCGGTTTCTACAGTAAATCCAACTGTTGGAAGAAAATTGAATTTTATAAATAGAACCCATCCCAGAGTTCGGAGCTCTTAAAAGTAGCTCTAAGTAGCAGTATTACAATCCAACGTCTTCCTACCCAGAAGTCCGTCCTGTATCCGCCCTTTCCTGAAAGTTTCAAGAAATAGAAGAAACAAACCAGAGAAACAGGAAAAAATGAAATCTTTGAGTCTTACGTTCCACGGTTATGCCGGCTAGGCTAAAGGAGACGGTGAAGATGAGAAATGAATGGAATGGCGGAATGAAGAAAGTGAGAGGAAACGGGAGAACCCCGAGAAAACCCACGCACAAGGTGTTTGTCCACCACAAAGCTCACTTGGCGGAAGAAGTGTTTCAACCCGGAACCTTATGCACCAGAGGTGAACGCTCTACCGCTGAGGCATCGCGGCTCAAGAATAAAAGAGAATAGTTACTTATCAATACCATGTCTCCGTAAATGGAAAGAATGTAAAATGTGAAAGTCGTGTTTTCTGAAAGTGTTTGATGAGAAACGCAAATATATGCGGCTTATGTGCCAACAAAAGCAAAAATCTCCAGGATGTACAGTGACTCTTGACCAGCGAGGCAAACTTTCTCCTCCTAATAAAATAAACTCATACAGATTAAGGAAAAATCGTGATTTTCTAAATTCTTTGCCAGTACATGAAAGCCATTATTGTCGAAAAAAACTAGTAAAAAGTACTTACCACCGAATATGATATTAGCTGAGGTGTATAAGAAGTACAGGGAACAGAAACAAATTCCTGTTAGTTACTCATTTTTTTGTGAATATTTTCCATAATATGAGTATTGCCTTTAAACGCCCCAAAAGGGACACATGCCATTCTTGTGCTTTAAAATTAAGCTTACATATGCTTTGAGTGAAGATGAGGAAGATATATCAAAGCAGTAGGAAAACCTCATACAGAGGCAGAATTAGCTTTTGAGACTAACATCACAGATAAAATGCTAGCAAAAGAAGAGACAGTGCTTGTTTTCAATCTTCAACAGTATCTTCCCATACCCTGCAAACAAAAGCATTAACTGTGTTCTACAAAATACAACTCTGAGTATATAACTTAACTGTCCGTAATATAAAGAAAGAGAAATCTCATGCTATGTGTAGTACGAAACCGTACGAAAAAGAGGGGCAAATAAGGTTTCTTCTTGTGTATCAAACAGTGGCGGATCCAGGACTGACATCTTGGGGTGAGTTGTCATACTGCTACTTTTAAGGGCTCCAAACATTGGGATGGGTTTTATTTAAATATATAATATAAGAAAGTTTTCTATTCTTGGGGACCGATCGCCCCCCCTGAATCCCCCCTGGTATCAAAGGCTATTTCAGCTTTACCAAAGGACATTGATCACGTAGTGCTTTACAGTAACTCTTGCTATGGACAAAATAAAAGCACTCCATTTGTGGCAGTGTGTGTATCACTTACGAACAAAAGAACTCACTGGATCACAAGTTCTCGTACCAGGACAGCAGGATGGAGTGTGATTCTGACCATTGAAACATCGAAAAACTTAAAAAAGGATACCAATGCTCATCTATCATCCTCATGACTGGGCACAGTTAGTAAGAGTTCTTCCAAGAAAAATCCTTTTGAAGTAATTGAAATTACCCAAGACGATTTTCTTGATTTCCCCACACTGGTAAAAACTGAGCTGCAGATGAAGAAAACAAACGATGAGGGAGCAAAATTTGTACGGCAGTCTGTGAAGTGGCTCTGTTATTTTCATAACGAACCACTGAAGCTATATTATAAAGAATCATTCAATGATGAGAGATTCTGTGTTATGGACCTTCTCGATGACGCATAAAGTATCTAACTTTGGAACCTCGAGTGTGTTACCGTGAATTATTGCCAATCTTAGCAGAGAAAAAGAGAGATTTGTTATCTCTTTTGCCTTATATTCCACCAATATTTCATGACTTCTACACACGTTCAGCTACTGCAACCAATGTGCAAGATCCACTGCTTGATTCTGAAGATGATGAATAAATGTAGTTGATGGGGGAAAGTTTGTAGCTAGCTCCTTACAGTGTCATCATATTATTTCTAATTTTTATATAAACGGAAGGAGTTTCTTTGAAAATGTAGTATTGGTCGGTGTGCACGCAGGTATACTTAACAATATAAAGAGTTCTAAGTAGAATCTTGACTAATATTTTTAGCACTTTGTAAGGACTGCAAAGTTAGAAAGTATGTTACTCATTAAATTAATAGTAAACTTATTAATAACTTCACTGTTTTTATCATAATTTTTATATTGCAAAGGTTATATAAGATTAAAAATTATATTCCAATAAAATAATAGTTGACAAACTTTTATATCGTGTGTCGTATAACTTTATCTCATCACATCATCACCATCAGTTGTTAAATATTAAAAAGACCAATAGGAATTGAAACACGCGGTTGGGACGAGTGAGGAATAATAGTTGAAAACCTCGACGAATATCCTAGATTTTCAAGTGTTATTACTAACTCGTCCCAGCCCCGTGTGTTAAAATTCGTTTTTGTCTTTTTAATGTTTAGCAACCGATGGTAGTGATACGATGAGATGAAGTCTTTCAATATACGATTTAAAAAATGTTGAACAGTATTGTCAACTATGTGTGCTCCAATTCCTTTTTATTATTTTTAAAGACGTGACAATCTTTGGAAACAATGTGATATTGCTGAAAACGTTCTAACAATATTCTGGTTACTTTGTACATTTAGTAAATCAAATTATATATCAATGTAAACGTTTATGTAGTCTAACACGACAATTCTGTAGTGTTCTATTAGAAATAAGTTAATTTTAATTGAATATGGTGATTACTTGTTAATTTTTTACTATATCATTATGTAATTGGACTGAAAGCAATAAGTCACACAAACTACCATAATATCGTTAATAATGTTGGTAAGGGTAAAATTCCAATTCGTAACTTTAAAGTATTTACAACGAAACATACTGTAATAATTTCAGATTTTTAACTTATTTCTTTAGGTGTTTTTACTGTACTTCAATTAGTTTTTATGGCTCTCCTGAAAAATGAATAAAAATGACTTGTTACCTTTTACCCTGAGTCCGTCCAGTTTAGAAAGAGTGTAATGTAAAAAATCGCCATGAAAAATATCCAATAATGTCTATTGAATAGATTGCGATAACATAAAATATTCCCATTGCATATTTGTTTTAATTGTGATTCATCTAAACACATTGATTTGCTATATTATAAAGTAAACTGTATGAGCCATTATTGCGTAACTAAATATTTAAATGGTTTACTTAGAAATCAATTAATCACAAACTAATATTTGTTTGTAGACGATGTTCGTTATATATTTATAACTAGTCAAAATTAACTTAACATAATGAATTATGTAAAAAGAGAGTACCTACAAAGGCTAATAGTACAACGTAGGAGAAATAATAAAATTTAAGAAATTAAAATTATTATTTCGCACCGATGTTGCAATCCTAGCAGACTTTGTAAATATTTTAGAACCAGTAAATGAATAAATAGGACGTAAACAACACAAATGCAAAACCATCAATCTTTCAGCTTTGGTTATATTCCATGCTAGAGAAATTAATATAAAAAATTAGAAATAACTATATATCACGGTGAGCACGTAGCATATAATTTTTTATCCGCAATGGAGATAGAATCTCGGAAAAATATAAATATATTAGATTAACCTAAACTATTAATTCCGCTAACAAGTACACAATTGCAGGAATATAACCAATCTCAAGGGTGTTTATTTCCAATGATAATTTTGCAATTGAAAATAGAAAATAGAAACTTCATACTCATTTAACAGGGAAATACGTTGCACTAGTATGTAATAGTCGCAATTTGCAAAGTAAAAGACAAAGTGCCACAGATTTGTCAGAATTTGAGCGTTTATGACTGTTATTTATTTGTGAAGAAACTTGATGGGAATTCCAGGTAAAATAACTTAAAGTACAAAGTAAAAAGAAGTTTATTACATTTTTTTAAAATAATTCAAATTCAATAGTAGAGAAATAGATTTACAATTTCTAGACCGGTATCTATTACCACAATACAATCTTGATGCACTAGTCTCCAAATTAAAGCTGGGGAATTATCATATACTTCACAAAATTTCACCCAAGAAAATTACCCTTAGTTACTCGTAGAGGAATTTATCCTTATGAATATGTTGCAAATTTTGATAAATTAAATGAAACACAATTGGCGTATAAAGAGGCTCTCAACAACACAATAAGCGGGACAGAAATTTCTGGTGAGGATAATCATAATACCCAAGACATCTGGAATAAATTTGGGTGTGGAAATCTAGGTGACTATCATGATGATTATTTAAAATATAACGTACTTTTTCTGCAGTTGTTCTAGAAAATTTTCGGAAACTTCAATTAATGCAAAGCAAATTTATCTAATAAGTTGCTATACTCCACCAGGTTTGGAATGGCAAGTCATGTTATATAAGACAAAAAATGAGCTTATTATTATTCACATTATCGTCCCAAGCTACTATATATTTCTTTATGCAGAACTCTATTCGCTGTATTAAGACATGCATTACACAAGCTGAATTAAAACATTTTAAATGATTGTTATTTAAAGAATTAAATCCACAACAATGAAAAACCTGTAAACGGAAAACCACCTAATAGAACACATACATAATTGTCATTATCAGTTAAGCCTAAAAATAATTATGTACTTCATTGTAAATTACTACAAGGTCACTCAATGTCAAATCACTTAATTTTAAATATGACCACTGCGCTTGTCTCAGATTCTCTTCAAGGTTTTAAAAGATAAATATTAATGAAATTATCCTAAATTATTTCTTTCGATCTTTTAGATAAGAAAAGAGCTGACAGAATTTTTTCAGAAATGTAAAATTGGCGCCAATTTCACTTCCCGGCACTGCATCACGGAACTAAATTACAATAACTTCTTTAGTTTTCAAGTTATCCCGGTATGAAATCAAACCTTGAAAGCTCTTTCAGTAGATCTTAACAAACCTTGCAGAAGGTTAAACTGTGAAACATTAATGGTCGTGGATGGAAAATTTTGTTTCTTCTATAAATTGTGCCATAGTTCAAAAGTTACAACAATAAACCGTTTGAAACTTTTTGGTACATTAATTCTAAAACGTGCATAGTATGGTTAAAAAGTAAAAGGGTGTTTTTGGTATTTTTGTAATTACTTTTGTAATAATTATATTTTTGTACTTTACATGTACGGAAATATACAATTTAAGTTTTATTACAATTTTTTTCGCTCCACGTAAGTTACTAATGTGAAACTTGAAACCTTTTAACAGAATCTGCTTAGCATATACATTATATGGTTAAAAAGTAAATAGAAAGATTCTTGTATTTTTGTAATGTTTTGCTTTTATAGAGGGGAATATTCAGTTTTAGGTTGTTTTCATATTGTGTCATTGTTCATAAGTTAAACGTATCAAATGATTGAAGCTTCTTTCTATAGAATCATCTTAGTTCATACATGATATTTGCTCTTGGAATTTTTCCAAGTATTATTATTATAATTTATTGTTTAAAGGTACAGAAATATATAGTTTTATTGTCAAAAGGGTAAATTTAGTTCAAGGGTAAATTTAACACAGCGAGTAGGCTTACGTATCTTTCATCAAAATGTACAAGGGTTTTCCATTGGGAAACAATTAACGATGGAAATTTTGTTGACGGAAATTCTGAAAGATGTAGATATTATTTGTATAACCGAACACTGGTGTGCACAAAACAATATAGCAACTATAAATTTACCAAATTTCAAGCTAGCAAGTAGTTTCTGTCGAGAAAAGAAATCAAGGGGTGGTTCAAGCATTCTTGTAAAACATAGTTTAAAATTTAAAGAATGCACTAAGTTTAAACATATAAACGATGAAAAAATTTTGAATGTTGTATTTTGGAGCTCCCAGTGGAAAAAATTGTAATAATCTGTATATATAGGACACCGGATAGTGAAGTTGAAATTTTTGTCCGTAACTTAGAAGTAATACTCTGACATTATAGTTGTACTAAATACAGCCCAGTAGTAGTAGGAGATCTAAATATGGATTTTTTGAAAGATATTGATGTAAAGATAAAAACATTATTGGGTACGTTTAATTTAAAACATTTAGTAAATAAACCTACTAGGATAACTCCAACCAGTATATCAGCACTAGATCAGATCATTCTAAACACTGACCACTTGAGCTCAAGGGCGCAAGTGATTAGTACCGGATTTTCTGATCACGAAGCTCAGATTGCTGAAATATGTGATAAACGCTTCTCTGTAACTCAAAAGTGTAAGAAACATAGTGTAAGAACTTTCAAAGTTACAAGGGTATTCAGTAATCAGAATATCAACTATTTCAATTATTTACTTAGTCACGAAACATGGGAAGGTGTACTTTCATTAAACAACGCAAATGATATATATAATGAATTTATAAAAATTTTTGCTTACTATTTTGATATAGCTTTTCCTAAAATGAAACTCGTGTTAAAACCCCAGAAGAAGGGACAATGGGTTACTCCTGAAGTACTAAAAGCAAGTGCTACAAACACAAATTTACATAAACTTAGTAAGGTTTTTAAAACAGGTTGTGCAAAGTCCTACTATAAACAATATAAAAAAGGTACAAGGAACTAATTAGAACTACTAAAAAGAACTACTACCAACTTAAACTTGCTTATGCATCGAATAAAACTAAAACCATGTGGAACATTATAAATGAAGAACTAAATAGGGGCAAAGAGACACCATATGTGGATACAATAATGCATGAAGGGAACAGTGTATCAAACCCAAGGGAAAAAGCAGAAATATTTAATAATTTTTTTTATAAATGTTGTCGCAAAAATTATGGATGATGATAAAGTAAATAAATGTAAACAGAATGGCTACAAAGTAGTTACTGTAAATAATTTTAAACAAAGTTCAAATAAATGTGAAAAAAAAATCTTTCTACAGCCAGTATCAGAAGATGAAATAGCAAATATAATAAAATCTCTCAAAAACAAAAATACAGCTGGAATTGATGAAATCTCAGATAATTTATTGAAAAGATGTTTCAATCAGGTGACAAAGCCACTTTGTCATTTAGCAAATATATCACTTACAAATGGCGAGTATCCAGAAAAGTAAAAAATTGCAAAAGTTAAGCCATTGTTTAAAAAAGGTGAAAAGCAAAACATAAATAACTACAGACCAATATCTCTCCTACCTGTCGTTGGAAAAGTTTTGGAAAAAATTATGTATAACAGGGTAATTAATTTTTTATTGAAAGAAAATGTTATCTCAACAAAACAACATGGCTTCCTTAAAGGTCGATCTGCAAACACGGCAATATTTAATTTCATTGAGAAAGTAAGAAATATTGTAGATAAGAAAGAAAACTGTATAGGAATCTTTCTTGATTTGTCTAAAGCTTTCGATACAGTACAACACAGTTTACTTTTGAACAAACTGGAGAACTGTGGAATACGTGGTAAAGCAAGGGACTGGTTTAGTTCGTACTTAAAAAATCGTAGGCAGGTCGTAGAAATAACGCATAAGAATAATAACATTGTAGAAAGCTATTTATCAAATGAATTATATATAAAACACGGAATTCCACAAGGATCTATTCTAAGGCCATTGCTCTTCCTTTTATATATTAATGATTTTGAAAAAAGCATATCTTCGGCAGATATTACCCTTTTCGCTGACGATACCACTCTGCTAGTGAGTGGAAAAAATGAAAAATTATTGGATCAGAATGCTAGGCAAACACTAAATGAAATATCTCTTTGGATGAAGAACAATAATCTTTTTGTTAATGTTGAAAAATCCATTGCTATAAATTTTCATAACAAGTGCAGTAAACCAATATACCCTAACCTATATCTGAACCAAAATAAAATTAACTATACAACACACTTTTCGTTTTTAGGCCTTACTATAGATCATAACCTGACATGGGAATTTCATATAGAGTCAGTTATTAATAAATTAAATAGAATATGTTATGCACTAAGGATTATTAGAAAGAAGGTAAATTTAAAATTAGCTAAAACCTTGTACCATTCGTGTTTTAATTCTATCTTGCAATATGGTATCATGTTCTGGGGAAATTCAAGTCAGAGATTTAATGTTTTCAAAATTCAGAAGAAAGCCATAAGAATACTTTGTGATAAGAAGCCGAATTTTTCTTGTAGACATTTGTTTAAGGAGGTCAATATACTTCCTCTGGATAGTTTATATTTCTATCGTCTCTTTTTGTATTTGAAAGAACACTCATCGGCATTCGTAACAAATAAGGATGTACATAATCATAATACGCGAAATAAGAATGATTTTCATTTGTGTAATCACCGGTCAGCAATATATCAAAAAAGTGTAAGTTATGGTGGTGTTAAGTTGTACAACATGTTGCCTATTGATATAAAGTATGAAGAAAATATGAAAAGGTTCAGACAAAAGTTAAAATTATTTCTATTAGAAAATTCTTGTTATACGATTGAGGAGTACGTAAATGTCATGACAAGGTAATATTACTTTATTTTACTCATGTAATTTTTTTATATATATATGACGCATGTTACAATTACTTGAGGACATTCCTCGTACTTGTAAGTTCATACAAAAGAAATAAATACAATACAAAAGATTATGTCTTTCCTCTGCAGTAGTATTGGTCAATTCCTGAATATTTACTTTCCGGACTTCGGAAATTAAAATCAGAAAAAAATTGAAATTACGAAAAATTCCGATTTTGGAAATAATCCTTAATTTGGAAAAATTTCCAAGTTCGAAAAACTTCGAAATAAGAAAAATACGGATATTTTCCGAAGTCATATTTCTCTGAATTCCGGAAATTTTTAGAAATCCAGAAAGTGAAATTTCTGATTCCTCAAAATTTGGCCATCCCTACTCTGGAGTCAAAAGTGTCACACTTTAAACTTTTTCAATTAATCGTCTTAGTAATCATCGTTAAGAATAGAACTGGTGTAATGTGCAGTATTTTGTATTACATAATGTTATATTTTTGCAATTTAAATATGACTTTCCTTTCTTCGGAATTGTACCATTGCTTTGAACTGTTGACGTTTTGTAACTTTTCAATGGATTCCTTTGCATTTAGTTTCAGTGACTAAATAACACAACGGGAGGCCTTTTCTGGTAATAATTTTCTGTTGTTTCCATGGAAAACATAGGCGTAGCAACGTAAGGAGTTGACTGATTATTAATAGGTAATAGAGTAATGTATGGAAAAGTAAGAGGTTAATAGAGTAATGTACATCGAGATAAAAAAAACAAGCATACATACCTATACGTAGATTTACAAACAAAATGTTGTGTACTATATTTCAAACCTCATTCTTTTTAACAGTGACGTCCTTTTTTAAAATTTTGCTTGCAGTTGCGTAAACCCTTTCTACTTGAATTGTAAGAGAAAGACAAGCATCTTCTTAGATGATATTTCTACAAGCTACATAGAAAAGTGTTCATTTTTTGTCCAGTAGAATACAGAAGGCCCAGAGACATTCCCAAATTGCACTCTCATGTACAAAAAATAACAAACATACCAAACGCACCCTCTTTATATATAACCATATCATGTATGTACAGAAATATTCCATAAAAACTTTCATAAGTTTTACAGTTGTAACTTACGAGCACTGACACAATTTGCAATAAAACTTAAAGCTGTATATTTCCGTACATATAAAATATAAAAAAAATAAAAAAATACAAAGACATCCAATTTTTCTAACCATACAATGCGCGTTTTTGATGAATGTACAAGAACGTTCTAAATGCTTCAAAGTTTATGTAAAAAAAACTAAAATTTGTTTGAATGCCCATTTATGTATGAAAATGTAATATTTTGCAATGTTTGTAAGGATGTACTGCAAAAAGCAAGATTTATGCTTTCATTTAATACCTGAGTGATCCTAATAAGGTGAACAATAAGAAGTCATGGTAATTTTAGTTGAATGATGCTGATTGCCGGAAAGTGAGATTGGCACCAAATTCACAGTTTTCCAAAATTCCTCCTCGGCCCATTTCTCACCCAAAACGTCGCAATTTTTTTAGCATTGTTACATTAATATAAAAATTTGAAGAGAATATCAGACGTTGAAAAATATTGCCTTAGGTGAGTTGTCATGTAATCACTCCCAATGTTTAGAGCAAGTCGATCTTAAATGGCTTACACATTATATAGAATAGAACGCTAAGCGTAATGCAAATGGAGCAATTGAACATAAGAAATATTTTATAACTTAATTAGTAATGGGAAAATGATGGAACCGATTTGATATTAAGTCCGCGAATAATGAACCAATATAAAAAAATGTTGCAAAAAACAAACTATAAATTGTGTAAATTTGAAAAAAAAATTACATTATTTCATAAGTATGAAATATCTGTATCACTAAATAAACCAGTTTTCTTGACGCAACAATTTTTAAGCTTTTAAAATTATTAACGTAAGAATTTTACTATATTAAACGAAAGAATGTTATGGGGATAAAATTAATATTGTTTATATGGAAGCTAATGTATTTTGTTAAAACGGAAGATATTTATTAGGACATAAAAGAAATGATTTAATATTTTGGTACTTTAAATTATTCACAACAGAATCTGCATAATATTACAACAAAAAATAAAAAAAAAGTTTCAGGTACAATCAAAGACGAAATGGAAGATATACCAATTACTTGAACTTTTTACGAGTTAACAATTATGCAATAGAAACAGCTACTAACAAAGTATTGAAAAATCTAAAGGGATCCAGGAAAATTTAGTTAAACGACATATCATGTTTGAAGATTATATGGTACGTTTATTCGAATGAGAAATTACTCACTAGAACGAATATGAATTTAAAATTAATCATCATAATTTGACCACAAATTAGATAACAAAAGTGATAAGGTAGATCTCCATGACAGCTCACGAAAAACTTTAAATTGTAACGTACACATAATCCTTGCTGTACCATAAAAAGCCTTAAAATGTTAAATTTGTTTGTTGTAAATATGATGTTTTAGCTTTTGCATATAGTAGTGTAATAGTTTTGGTAAAATATCATAATCAGTTCGCAAGCAAATAGTTGCAGAATTACATAAAGCTACAAGACGGAACAATACTCGCTATAACGAAAGGAATTCGTGATCTTTGGCAAGATATTTACTAACTGTGATAGAAAGATTGTCTAAATATATTTGGCACTACTCATGTGAAAACTAAAACTGGAAAAGAAATTGCACAAACATTTACAATATTTCTGAGAAAAGTAAATAAATGCCCAAAAGTTTGAGAAACTGACACAAGTCGAGAATTGTATATCTTAGAGATTCAGAGGATAGTGTAGCAAATTATTATTAAACATTATTAATGTGTCGTGATTGTAAAGCAAGTATTGTTGAAAAATTTAATAGAACATTACGTAATTTAATGTTCTTTCCACTATTAAAATTGAAACCATTGTCGCTATTTAAAAAATGAAAAAAAAATCCAAAAAGTCTGCTTTGTTAAATGGAAGGAGAGAAAGTAAATTAAATAGGTGAATACGTAGTAGTAAATAAGTTTAAACGTCGTGGTCGTCGTAGAGTTTTACATGTAATTGGAGTATACAAATTTTTCAAATTGCTGAAGTTCTCGTCACTAATCCTCTAATACATCCCTTAGTAGACTCAAGTAATAAACTTATTGTGTTAAAATTTTAAACATTAATTACAATTACCGAAATAACCTAAAGCATATTTAATTGAAAAAGTTTTGTCAAAAAATAATAATAAGACCTATGTTAAATGGTTAGGTCTACCATCAAATTATAAGTCGTGGATTGGTATATCATCCATAATATAATATAGGATTGATTTATTTTTTAAAAAAGAATATAATACAGGAAGGGAAAAATGGAATGGGAAAATCCACATACATGTATGATAGCAAATCCTACAGGATGTGGAAAATCATATTTTATTAAAACATTTTAACAACATTCTGGTCTAAAATTTAAAAAAAAAAATAGTGCGGTGTTATGGTAAATGGCAATCCTTATATGATACTCTTCGTATGTTTTACCTGTAGAAAAGAATTAAACCAAAATGATGAATTTTTAGCTGAATATAGTACACAACTTATTCTTATTGACTATTTAATGCGGGAATGCAATGGTGGTTTTCTGGATATTTTTTCAAAAGGTAGTCATCACAAAAATTTAAGTGTCATTTTCGTAGCTCAAAATATATTTCATTAGCAGATTTGTATGCGATATATTTCGCTAAATTGTCGTTACATTATATGTTTTAAAAATCCTAGAGACCAGGCTCAAATTAACTACCAACTTGGTATCCAGGTATGCAAAATTTATTTAATTAAAAATGCAAATAAAGATGCAACTCGAAATCCTCATGGTTATCCGCTTTTTGATTTAAAACAGGATACTCTTGATGAACAGCGAGATCAAACAAATATATTTCCAAATGATTATTTTAATTATGTTTATGTATCAGTAAAATTAATTAATTTCAATATCGTTTATATTTTATCAATTATTTGCACTATAATAGCAGCACTAAAATGCACATTTACAATGCGCAGTTAGTGGGGAAAATGCACGTTTACCAAATGTCCTGACTAAATGAAAAGCTGAAGTAGGCAAGACCTGATTTAATTCGATCGTCCTGCGAATGGTCATATAACTATTGGAAGAATTGTTGCGTTAAAATAAATAGATATAATTTATTTACAAAAATATAAGAAGGAACTTATATATTTGGTGAAAATAGTCCTTCTCTAAAACAAAAGAAAAAACTTATAATTGTACAAGAAATCTGCTTTTCCTAATGCATTCCTTGCACCTATTCAACCTGTATAAAGTTTAATTAAATAAAAAGTATGCCAAACGCACAACGACTCATTCTAATCTCAGCGCAAAATAACACCAGTGCCTAACGATATCTAATTTTGATGATGAAATGAAAGAAATTTTAAATAATAAAAATATCAATGCAGAATAAAAATGGTACAATATAGAGAGGTATTACAAAAATATTTAAATACAATTCGAGAATCGGCAGCAGTTACACCAGCACAAAAACAACTGTTGTTAATAAAGAGGAGGAGAAAGAACTTAATATTTATGAAAGAATATCTACTCTCCCCGAAATTTGTAAATGTAAACCAAGACCCATATTACGTAAAAGAAAAAACATATGAAATTCAAGAGGATGATTATGTAACATAAATGTTGATAATTAAATAATTGCAGGTTCCAATATAGTAGATATAATATCCGATTATGTTGGATGTCGTAAGAAAAATTAAAAGAAACCCTTTAATTCATTACTAGCAAAAGCCAATATGCCCTTAGAGTACATCGATAATCCTCAACAAATAGAATATATTAGAAACGTCACACAAGTAGAAGGGAAAAGGAGAAGGAGGAAGATGGTGAAGAGGACGGCCTTTCAGCCCGTAAACGTAAAGCTTCAACAAACGGAGTTATTATAAGTTATAAAAGATTCTACATAAAAGTAAATAGTATTATAAACTCTTGATATATTTGAGTATATAGAAAGAAAAATGAACGATCCTTATTTGCAATGTGATGCTCATCAAGCAAGGAATAGATACGATGTATATAGAGGTACACACTACGAAGAAAATTATGGCATTAGTAGTTTTAGAAGACTTATTCCGTAGGTCATTTCCATTATTAAAACAAGGTGCAAAAATTGTTTGTAAAGAGTTGGTACGTAAAGGAATTAATGTACCACGAGGCACACTAGATATTAATAGACCTATTGAGGAGGTTGTAAAAAATCGGTGGCAAGAAGCTAAAATAAATTTAAAAATAAAATTCAAAATAAATCAAGTATTGTTAGGATCGGAAGAAAAAGAAACCTCATATATCATACACCGGTTGTGTTGTGAACTAGATAAAAATTCAGATAAATTTTTGGTTAGGTTAATTATGGAGAAAGTTTTGACCTCACACTTCCCGAGTTCTGTGGAATATTTTCCTCAAAATACTCTTGCTTGTTATACCAATATGTTATTTGATCCTATTGTAGTGGAGAAGAGACTGTAGGAAACAGCTGTT
Organism: Thermobia domestica; assembly: GCF_964235325.1. Lineage (NCBI taxonomy): Eukaryota > Metazoa > Arthropoda > Insecta > Zygentoma > Lepismatidae > Thermobia > Thermobia domestica. The sequence goes on along the minus strand of NC_137456.1, from coordinate 292,995,249 downwards.
GTTGTAGTACATTATAGAAGTACATTTTAGAATATTTCCAAATTTACTAATAATATTTATTACCGTATCATGAATAAAGAAAGATGAATCATACCTAAAATTTTACGAGGACACTAATGATATTTTATCTCTAATTAGTGAAAAGGGGCATATATTATACTTACAATTAAACATTAAAGCATCGGTAAAACTAGTTCAGGTTAATAGAATAAGAGAAGATCAGGAAAGACATATAGAAGTACGCCTATCTCCCGAATTAACCAGAAGACTAGGTGTTGATCAAGCACAACATGAAGATGTTACAGATGGGCATCATATTCGTTATAAAGCAGACATACAGCAATCGATACCCACACTCATGTATACTTATAGCAATACTGTAGAACCACATTTGACAGATAATGCCATAGCTACATTGTTACGTATTATAAATGCAAATATTAAAGTGTATGGTGCTAGTAATATGCATATTTTTAAACATCCTCATTATGTCCCTGTGCAACGTAAACAGTTTGATCAAATTATTATTAATATAAGAGGTAGTATAGGTAATCCACCTCCTTTCCAATATGGCAGTGCATGTGTAAAATTACAATTTTAGAAAAATAACCTCTCAAATATTAATAGTAAGACAATGCAGTGTGAGTGTATGAAATCAGAATTAGATTAATGCATGTTTACCCATTCAAATATATATTAAAACTACAAAATGGTTCCATATAAGTCATTGGCTTCAATACATGATAATGTACTAATAGGATTTGTAGGACCAGGTCATGGGAATAATTATGTTGATTTCCTACACACAATGTTATATATTAAAGGTAAAATTACTTAAACAGAGGGTTGTAATTTAACATCAGCTGAGAAGAAAATTAAACCTGTAAAATATTTAGTCAGTGTAATGTTCAGCGCGTTGCAAATATAATTGAATAATCAACTTATCTCCTACTCCAGACTTTCATATCCATATCGATCGTATATTGAAATGCTACTAATTATAATACTAATGAAAGATCAAGTAATCTTAAAACATCCGTGTGGTTTAAAGATATTGCAGGTCATATGTATAATACGGCCGATGGTAATTTAGCATTTAAAGAACGTTTTCTTCTCACTATCTTAAGTGAGTCATTTGAATGTTTGGATTGTATTTATACAGATGTTTTAAATCAGGAGAAATTTCCAGTGAAGGTGTACAACTGAGTTTTAAAATATTTCCAGATAAGTCAGCATTATGTCTAATTGTTGAAGCAGATACTGAGGGATAAAATATTATTATTACAGATGCAACATTACTTGTGAAGGAAATTGGTGTATTGAGCGCGGTTAAAATAGCACAAAATAAAGAATTAAATAATCCTAAATTTGCAATAAGATTTTGTATAACAAAAGTGCAGGTGAAGAGATTAACATTTCCACAAGGAATTACGGATAGTACAAATCCATATATTCTATGGCATAGTGCCTAAGCGTATTATTATTGGGTTTGTTACTAATTCAGCTTTTAATGAAACTTCTCGGACAAGTCCTTTTAATTTTAAGCGTTTCAGTATGCCATTCTTTACATTTATGTTGATTGAAACATTTATTATTCAAAACACTACAACCAGATTTTGAAAATGAAATGAAATGAAATTTTTGAGTTTTTCGTCCCACGGTTATGCCGGTTAGGCTAAAGGAGACGGTGATAATGAGAGATGAATGAAATGGTGGAATGAAGAAAGTGGGAGGAAACGGGAGAACCCCAAGGAAACCCACGTACACGGTGTTTGTCCACCACAAAGTTCACTTGGTGGGAGCAGGGTTTGAACCAGAGACCCGTAGCACCAGAGGTGAACGCTCTACCACTGAGCCACCGCGGCCCCAACCAGATTTTGAAAATAAGCTATATATACAAGCATATTGTACGTTACTTACAGGTTATAGTTTTCATTATTCTAATCAAGGAAGGGACATTTCACTTGCGGAATACCTTAATGGTTACACTTTTATCGTGATTGGTTTAACTCATAATTCCAGTTCTAGTGCGGCCCTTCAAACTAGTTCACAACTTCAAGGAAGTGTAAGATTAGAGATTCATTTTAAAGAAGCACTGCCCTATCCTGTAACAGCAGTTTTTTACAGTGAATTCCTTTTAGAACTAGAAATTGGTTTCCGTGAGAAAAAATATATTAATTACAAAATGTTAAATATCCTTTAACTTTATCATTAATTACAAGAAAATTTGCTTAAAATTTGGGGAAGGTAATAGACCCTGTAGTATTTTATTATGTCTGCTATGTTACATAGAAGATTGCGAAAATTAATGTCATAGCCTTCCATATTCTCAGCTCTGTTAAATAGGGGTAAAAATATATGTTCATAGTCTTCTGTGACATGTTCTATGTTAAACAGTAATTAAAAAATAAGCCATATCTTTTATTAGATCAGCTATGTTACATACGGTTGGATTGCAAAAATTCTGCTATATTAAAAAGGTAGTCATGAAATAAAACGAATACATCACATTCTTCTCTGCTATGTGTTCATAATCTATGACAGGTTAAATAGAATGCTTGTAGTCTTGCTTGTGTACTTTCTGCTATGTTGCATATCGTTTAAAAAGATTGTCATACGCCTATACCTGCTCAGCTTTGTTACATAGGGATGTTGCAAAAATTTCCGCTATGTTAAATAAGGGTAAAAGTGTTCGTAAAACAGAACGAAGAACCCTCATTATTCTCTACTATGTCTCCATAGTCTTATGTATTCTCTGCTGTGTTAGTCTATTAAATACATGTTCGTAGTCTTATGAAGTCTGTTCTATGTTAAGGAGTGATAGAAAAGTAAGCCATACACTTTTATCAGCGCTGCTATGTTAAAATAAGGCTTGAAAAAAAGAACGAGTACACCCTAAAAGTGGTCGTCAAAGAGAATGATTTTCATGGGCTACTCAATTTTGCAGAGTTGAATGGTACGCAGGTCATGGCATATCGTGCAACACTGAGAAAGTGATTATATGCAATCAGGTATCACTGAAAAAATGATGCAAAGAAGGGGTTCGACACCTAGAACAGCCAATTTTATTCTACTATGATGGGAACAGTTATCACAAATTATCAGAATTATTGTCAAAGATAAACTAAAAATATAAATATAATATTTTTTCGCAATGTATATTTTTCTCATGCATTTTAATACTGTTCCTGATTATCTCAAAGAATGGCCCATCAGTTTGAAATGAAGTTAAGCAGGATTAAGAGCTTCCGAAACCATGTTATTCACAAATATAATGATTCATATATAATGATTCATATTGTCCTGCTCCACTTACATCTATATATGGAAATTATTAGAACATAAGTGAGAAGAGTTAAAGATAAGCGTTTTCTTTAAAAGTAAATATAGCGTTTCAATAGTCCGTTCGGTCTCCTCCGTTAGCTGGCTATTTAAACTTAAAGTTCTAGAAATAAATCTTTTTCGAATTCAAGTTGATGACCATAGAGCATAAAGGGCAATAGAATCGAGAAGCACCTTTAGGGAATCAAATCACCGTCCCAAGGAAAGAGGTCATATCCAAGCTTATCTTCCCATATATGTTTCGTGTTGTATTAACGCAATATTAAACGGTTTTGGGTTCCGGGTCCACATCTAGTTATTTTATAATTCGATACTCATTTTGTGTTTTGAGTAGCTGGCAACAATGACGCTCTGCGTCTACGCATATAATATTTCTACCTCTCCAATTAGAAAATATTCTCCCTACGAAAAAGTTTTCGGCGAAAAAGCAAGATTTCCAAATCAATTGGATAGTCACTATCAATTTATCAAAGTACGAGACCACCAGAAACAATTGCGCTTGATACGCCGCCTGATTGACAGAAGCAACCTGAAGATGCACCATTCTTTGAACTTCTGAAACTGACAGAAAATATTTCCATATGGATGAGGAAAATCAGCATTTCATGGGTATTGAAATGTAAGTTACGTGTACGAATTTATTAAAAAAAAATGTTTTTAACTCAAGCGAAAATACATAATTATAGTACTAACATTAATTCTCTGTATTAATACTGTTTCGTGCTAGAATTCTTGCGTGAGGGTCATCCCATGTCAAAGCACCAAGAGCAATGTGCTTCAATGTCTCAGATTCTCTTCATTTTCTTCATTCATAAATACCAATCAAATTGTGCTTAATTAATTTTTTTACGATTTTTGGGTGAGAAATGCTCGGGAAGATTTCTTTTAAATGTGAATATTACTTTGATTTCACTTTTTGCCACTCAGTATCATAGAACTAAGTTACCATAACATCCTTTTTTGAAGTTATTTGGCTCATTCAGATGTAAAATGAAAGCGCAACTTTTGCTCTATAACTAGATCCTGCGAAACCTTGCAAAAAGTTGAACTGGCAAACATTAATGGGCATACAAAATATTTAGGGTTTTTCACACATTGTGTGGTTGCTATAAAGTTACAACTATTAAACTTTTTGTACATTCATCTTAACACGTACATAGTATGGTGAAAAACAAAGAGGGTATTTTTGTATTTTTGTAATTATTATGTTTTATGTACGGAAATATAGTTTAAGATTTGTTACAAATTGTTATTGATCGTAACTTACAACTATGAAACTTTTCAAACTTTTAAAAGAATCATCTTAGCACATACATGATATGTTAAAAAATAGAAAGTGCACTTTGTAACGCCCCCATCCGCACCCTATCGGACAAGGTGGGAAAAAACAAATCCAAACATGGCCGCAGAAGAGGATTTACGCGAACAAACACCATGATAATGGGTGCCGGAAAGTGAAATTGAATCCTATTTCCAATTTTTAAAAAAATTCTCCCCGACCCACTTCTTATCCAAAAAACCAGAAAAAATAATTTAGCAAAATTTGATTGGTATTAATGCGTGAAAAAATTTTGAAGAGAATCTTAAAGATTGAAGCACGGTCATGCTTTAGAATTTGGTGATTAGACATGGAATGACCCGTGACCGAGGCCAGTGATGCGTTTTCAAATCACTAAGCACATACCAGCGAATACAGGAAAAACTTTAAATGTTGTGTTTTCGCATCACCAAGCTTATAACATTGCATTGTTAATTTCTTTACAAAATTTATTTTGCTAATATTTTTGTTCGTTATTTTATTAAAAATTGATTCGTAGAACGCACCCAATAGAACCAGATTAGAAATGTTTAGTTCGTTCAATTTACTAATTTTCTTTACGAATGACATGTTTTATAAAGTAATCAGGTTATTGTTTACTTTGAATACTGCTCTCAAAACTACTGACTTCACCTTGGAGAAATTCTTGATGTTATAGAAATAGTAACTTCTTATAATACGAACACCTACTAGTACTTTTGTGTTATACTTAAAAATGCAATAAATAATACGGTACTGCATAGCTCAAAGTAAAGATATATAATTAAGTGTATATTGTTTTCGGAAAGATTTTTTTTAATACAATTTTGGATTGCTACACAGGCAGTGACTCCGTTCCATGAAACGACATTCAGGACATACTGTCCATGTTAGGAAAAGTTTATATACACATTTTAAGGGATGCTAACGCAATGCACCTATTTATTGAACCCACAGACTCTTTCGTGAACTGTCGTTAGAATTACAATAGAGTGGTGCCTGTAATATGCAATTGGGAAAACGGGGCAGCCGTGAAAGAAGTTTCCTCCAGCAACTAAGAGTAAAATCAAAATTCTTCAATCGTATATCACTGCTAATTGTAGTGAGTATATCTGAGGTGATGATCGCATGGATCAAGGTGTAGCGTGCTACAGAATAAATATAAGAAATAAGAAGTGGTGATGGCCTTTGTTTATTTCGAGGATTTATGTTCAAAGTCCCTTTATTCTCTATCTAAAATTGTAGCAAAGATACGGTGGAAAGTTAATAGATTTCCTAAAATTTAGCAAATGTGTGGCAGTGTTTTCTTGCAGAAGTACGGTTTCTAAATTCTAAACTGGAAGAGTCAAAACTAATATGTCAAACAGTGCTTAATGAAGTGCGACGTAATAAGGGCAGCATATGATAGGAACTGAAATCAAAACACTGAGGTGTGCGTTATGCAACTCGCAAGTACTGACAAGGTGGAAGAGTTGCAAAGTTGGCCTTCATGAAAAATGATTCGACATACTCCACAAAAATACATGTTTGAGCAGTAGGTAAACGATTGATTCAAGTATTATATCTACCTCTAAGCGTTCTTGTATAATTTACCATTTATAAGTATGCTAATTCATTGCTTAGTAGGTGGTTTGTTAGTGTTGTCACATAGATAAGATATATATACCATTTGTTAGGACCATGAAAATAAAGCAGAAATTTGTCACTGGATTATCTTTAGTTATTTATCATGAAACCTTAGAAGAAGCTCCTGCCGGTACCTGACTGGTATGTGCCTAGTAATGCGTTACAACACTTAAAATATTTGAAAATATGTTCCTTTGAGGAAAACTAATTTATAACACTCTCTGTTACAGTATAGGTTCAATGTAGTAAATTTCACAAACTTAATTTGAGAATATATTGTTTATTCCGCCTATACAAGAACTGATAAATATTTACTAATACCTCCGACTCAAACATTGTTTTCATTAGAACCGAAATCGAAAGATACATCGGTACAGAGATAAAACCATATGCAACAATGCTATGGACTCTATAGAATTTCGGTATGAAGCAACAAAGAAGAAGATTCAAAAATTAAAAGTTTATCTGTGAAGTTCACGAAATGTGGGGTTCTGAATTTAAAAACCAGTTGCCGAGAAATGACGAGATGAAGAAGGATGTTATTAGTCATCCGTACACAAAGAATACTCCACCGAATCCTCGTGACGCTTTTTATGGGAACGTGTGAATGCTACACGTTTGAATTATAAAGCACAAGAGTCTGAAGAACAAAAACTATTTAACAAAAATATTATTAGTTTGTACGTCTACGTCTTTAAAATAAGAGATTTCAAATTCGTCACCCCGTTATCAATTTCCCTGGCGATTCAAATATTCCTAGCATTGGAGAGAGAGAAGGATTACTTAAATTAAGCGTTCTTCCTCCAAAACTCTATTTCATACAGTGCTCCCATAAAAATCAAATGATAGATTAATATTTCACTATGTCGTACATGTTGTGATGAACTAAACCAGGCACCTTGTACTCACTTTGGTAAAGACCGACTTCTATATGGTAAGTGTGTAGCAGATGAAAAGCATTGGATACAAAGTAATGGATTTTCATTAAATTTTTGAATATGATATTGTTCAATATGATGAAGAAACAAAAAGTGGCGGGTTATTTGCAGAGCACATAAACACCTTTCTGAAACATAAACGGAAACTAGTCGCTGGCCATTACGCTGTGAAACAGATGAGCTAAAGGAGAAATGCATAAAGCAATTTTATGAAAAGGGAGGAACACATCTGGATGTAAAGAAAATTAAACATAATCCAGCACTTATGTGTTTAGATAAATTAAAGTTAAATTCATTTTGGAGAAAATTTGGTCAACGTCAGAACTCAGGTCATGTAAGCATATTAATGACCCCAAGGATTTATATGAAAAATTAACTTCAAAATGATAAACACGTACGTCAAACATTTCCAGTAAACGATAACAACGAAATGTATATTGGCAATACACAGATGAAAGTTCCGGTTTCACCAGCAACATTAAACGCTGTAATATCCGCATACACAACAGCACAAGCGAGATTTAAATTGTACGAGTATTTAGATCAACTATACGTAAGAGTATTGTACTTTGACACTGATTCAGTAATTTATACTAAAAAACGTGGTGAAAGCATAATTCCAACTGGTGATTTTTACGTTATTTAATTATGATTAAATAAATTACCCGAATATGTTAAGAGGCATATGTCTCAGAATATGTATCAGCTGGACCAAAGAGCTATGTGTTACGTATTTTTGATCCCAGTATCAAAAGCGAACACGAATTAAGCAAGGAAGTAGCTTTTCATTAAATTATGAATCTTCTAAACACCTTAATTTTGATGTAATGAAGAAATTGATAGTAGATAATGAAGAGGAGGACGAAAAATGAATCTCGTCCCACTGACGTCAAAATTACAAAATTACAAAACACAAATGAGAAAAAAATCTCAGGACAGATCATACTATCGTCAGCATACCCAAACAAATGTGTATAAGGTGAATTACATAAAACGAAACAGAATTGCATATACATACGATACTCTTCCACATGGATACAATCCTTCCAACAAACGAAGAAGAGAATGTCCTAAGGTAGTTTATAAATGTACGGATGAAGAGAGAATATCATACTCCTTAACATGAATCCAACGTGAAAAAAAAACTTTTCTTGTATTGTTGCAGGACAAAGTGGTTGTGTGAAAACTTCGTTAATATATCGTTTCATTATATTTATTGGTACCATGGAGAGGCCAAAATGCATACAGAGAAATTACGACGAAAATAAAATTTATTGAACGACTATCTCGAACTAAAGACTTTTCACTTGAGAGTGGACCTCACCTTATTATTATTGATGATCATATGTGGGAAGTGAATCGTAATATAGTTGAGTTTTTACAAGCAATTCTCATCAAAGAAATCTTAGTGTAATATTTATTACACAAAAATATTTCATCAAGGAATATGAAGCAAAGATATGAGCTTGAGCTGTTCTTATCTTGTACAAGTAAAAATCCAAACGATAAACCACAAGTTAGACAATTGAGTTATCAGTTAACTCCAGAGAATCCAACATTTCTTCAAGAAAGTTTCAACGACGCAACAAAGTTACCATATAGATGTTTATTTATTGATTTGAAACAGGATACGCCAGAGGAACATCGATTAAAAAACAAATATGTTTTGCGTGATATTTATCATTACGTTTATGTTCCAACGAGATAGAAGAAGAATATTAAGTTGTATCTATAATACTAGTTTTAAACTGTGCTTGTTCATTGCGTCAATCTGTCTCCAGGAGTAAAACACGGAAATTTTCTTCTACGGCGAGCAAAGCAAATCCTAAGTTACAAAAAGATATAGTGACAAATGCTTACTTTTCAGTGATTCTAAGTATTTGCGGATGTTGTTAGAATGTAATAAAAGGGCATGTTTCTTACATAGACACATAAAACAAGATTAAAGCGATACAAGAGGACGATTCGATATCTTGAGAACAGAGGAAACTTCTTCGAAAAGAGGAAGCATTTATAAATGCAAAAGATTGTATTCTTACTGGCTTTATTTGCTCCTATTTTAAGTGTTGCATTATGAAGTTTACTATTCCGTTCGTAAAATGGAACACCCCAAAAATGATTTTAGTTTCACATGAAGTTATTAATCATATACAATCACCGCCATCATCATCAACCGTGGAAAAACGTGAAAATAGCTTGGGTAAAGAATTTCAACACATTTTCTATTTATGCACTCTTAGTGATGAATAAAAGTAGAGTCAATATAATAAAATTCTTCACAAATATTTGTATTTAATTAAAAAACAACACATTTGTCACTTTTGATTACGACAAATAAAATCAGAAAAGCATGAAGTAGGAGAGGAATTTTTGTTATCTTCGTATACACAAAATGTTTCATAAAATGCTAAAATTACTATTGCGTAAAATGAAATATGATGATAATATCACGTAGGATAAAAAAGAAACTGTTTACCTCAAAGGTGATAAACTAGAAGGATCTCACATTGTAGATATAATTTGAGATGTGTCGCGACCTCCCAACACACACAACACACAACATTACCTGGTTGGGAAAAATGTTGTAAATAACTATCTTCTTAATTAAATATTTTGTAATTAAATTATATTAAATATCTAATTAAATATTTGTATTAAATATCGAAAAAGAAGCAGAAGAAGAAGAAGGAATGCAAAGAGTAGTATCTCCTGGAATTAAAAGGGAACGTGAGAGTAAACAGCCAGTATGGACAGATGGATAACATAAATAAAGAGTTAAACAAAATTTAGTACAGACCTTAAGATTCTGCTTCATTTTCAACTGCTAAAAATTGTGGATAGCTACAAAAAAGAAAATAACCATACACTGTATAAGAAAGTGTTTACTGAAGCAATCATCATATACGTAAAAGAAAGCAGTACGTCGTCGTTATAAAAGAGATTTCTATGAAGTGAATAACAATGATGATGTGTGGGAAAGAGATATTAATCCTCTTTATTCTCTTCATAAATTCAATTATGGCTATCCTTGTATCCTTACACTGATAAATGTGCTCAAACGATATGCATGGACTCTGCCATTAAATTCTAAAGTACAAGTTCTGTGTAAAAAGCATTAAAAGTTCTTTGACGGACAGAAAACCAATTACTTTCCGAACATACAAAGGAAGTGAATTGACCATTAGAACACTACAGATGTACATTAACGGAAACATAATAAAATATATTACAACTAAAAATCCTGATATAAAGGCTAGTATTGTATAGCGTTTTAACAGAACTATAAAAGAAATAATGTGAAAGTATTTCACAAGGTATCAAACAAATAATTAAATGTATTACCTCTTCTTCTGAAATCATACCTCCAAATGTTTCTCAAAATAACCTATTACAAGTATGGCATAGTCAGTATGATAATAAAATAAAGAAGAATAAGAAGAATCCAGATTGCTCAAAACATCTTAGGATTGGTGATACATTACGAATTAGTAAAACCAAACGTACATTTAATAAAGAATACATGCAAAAATGGACTTGGGAAATATTTAAAGTAAAAAGATAATAAATAAATCAGCCATAGATGAATCTATGAGTTGTTGATTGCAAGATACTTTCATTTTCAATTTTAACTTTTCACCATCAATGTTGCATCACTGTTATTATCAAGAGATACACTTGGAAAACTGACGTTCTTTCCATTAATAATACTCTGTTTATCCACACATGTATGAATTGTGGAAAGTCCTCTACATGTAAGACATTGCGATTGATTGCAAACAGTATCCTTACACAAGTCAAAATATTCACGTAGCACAATACTACAAGGTTTACTGTTTTTCACAGCATGTTCAATACATGGAAATATTTGAAAATAATAAAACATACATCATGATGATATATTAAGGAATTGTTTCTTTGTATTGCTTGAAACATATTATTTAAGACGGAGAATGCGTAGAATGCTTGTATTGTAGATATATAAAATTATTTATTTGACTTGTTTTTGCTGAAGAGCAGAAAAAGGACTAGCATGGAGATTGTTTATGTTACACCTAAAGAAAAAAGAAAGTCAGCTTGAAAACGAAAAACCTATACTGTTAATTCACCCGTTTGACCCCGATTTGCCAGATGAATTACGTGATAAAGTGAGAATCATATATCCGACACAAGAAATAGAAGAAGTGTATTATTTTAGACGCTATAATAAATATAATGATGAAATACTTCCGTAAAGTGATGATGACTGTGTTTCAAATATTAACTGCTTTGAAGTGGAAGCTAATGAGCGCGAGTGTACTAGTGAAAATATTAGCGATACATGGGTTATACAATTATTTAATGAGTATACACCAAATTCAGTATTATTATGTGAAGCATGTTCTGAACATAACGAAAAAGAAAAAGATCACAACTCTTTGCTGCAGTATAATTACCAATTATTACAAAAGGTGTGGACGATCTTAATTAAACGTAAAATGAGAGAGAAAATCTCATTTAAAGATCATAAAATAAACTTTATTTAAAGAAGAATTTTAAAAGTTGCAATAATAAGAACACTTATACTTTGGTGAAAAAAAATAATCTGGTGTATGAATACATTACAGAGTGTGATTATTATATCAAAGAAATAATAGAAATGTTTTTAGAGAAAGATAAACAATTATTTAATTCTGTAAAAGAACACTGAGCCCACTGTAGCATATGCATTTGACTGTGTAAGAGTAGAACATATTAGGGCTAAAATTACAAAGGGTTACAGAGAATTAAACTGTTTATAAATGGATCAATTTGCAGTATTGTAATATTACAAACATTGGACTGAGCGTATAAAATTCTGAGCTTTTCTTCCGATTGTTACAAAAATGAAATAGACCACACAAATTTATTAGAGTAATACAAAATGGTATAAAAATACCGAGCTTGTTATAATGGACCTTCGTGGTTGGTATAAAACTAAAATGGGCTCTTTCTGCTTGCTATAAAAGTGAATAGGTCACACAAATTTATTCCTTCGTTTGTTTGAGTAGCAGAATATGGTCTTTCTTTGTTTTTTTCTGGGTTGTACAGAAAGTAGAATTTGAGTAGTACAAAATGTACATAAATAGACCTCCGCTTTTGTAATTGCAAACAAAATTTATTCATTCTTCAATAGGTCACTCAAATTTAATAGCACAAAAAGGTATAAAATGACCTTCTTTGCTTAAGCCACTCAAATTTATTCTTTCCTTTTCCTGATTGTTACAAAAGTGAATTGGTCACACAAATTTATTCCTTTGTTTGTTTAAATAGACAACATGGTCAAGAAATTGGGTAGACCAAAAACACAAAAAGCAGTAGCATGCTGAGCTATTTAAAATGGTATTTCCTTGCTTTTTTCGGATTGATACAAATTTTACAAAAAAGGCATACAATTCTAAGCCAGTAAAAATGGTTCTCGTTGGTACAAAAGGAAATAGGACACCCCAATAAATGGCACTAAAAGTAAAGAATGTTGATCCTTCTTCTCCTTTTCTGGTTAGTACAAATTTATACCTTCGTTTACTTGATTAGTGCAAGGTGTTAATTCTTTCCTTTTTTCTGCTTGGCTAGTTAAAATGACCCTTCTTAGATTTTCTTCTGATTGGTACAAAAATAAAATTTCGTTTATTGGAGTAGTACAAAATGTTATAAAGATCTAAGTTAGTTAAAATGGTCCTTCTTCACTTTTTTCTGGTTCATACAAAGCTAAATATTCCATCCAAATTTGAGTAAAATGGTTCGTGTTCGCTTTCTCAAAATTAGCACTTCGTTCTGTGTAAATAATACAACAGGCACTAGAAATTCTAAGCTAGATAAAAGTGGCATTTCTCCTTGGTACAAAATGGATTAGATCACTTAAATTTATCCCTTCGTTTATTTAAATAGTTAATATGGCATATCTTTGCTTTCTTTCTTGTTACTCCATCCAAATTAATTTTTGCGTTACAGAAATTCTGCGCTAGTTAAAATGGTCTTTTTTCGCTTTTTCTGGGTAGTACAATTTTATTCTTTCGTTTATTTGAGTATTACAAAATGGTATAAAATACTCAGCAAGTTAAAATGGTTCTTCTCTGTTTGGTATAAAAAAGAAGAACACCCAAATTTGTTCTTTCGTTCATTGGGCTAGTATAAAGGTACCTTCTTCGATTTTTCTGGTTAGTACAAAAACATAGGTCACTCAAATTTATCCCATCGTTTGTTTAAATAGTACAAAAAGGTACAGAAATTATCAGTTAGTTAAAATGGGTCTTCTTCGCTTTTTCTGATTAGTACAATTTTGTTCTTTCGTGAAAATACTCAGCTAGGTAAAATGATCCTTTGGTTGCTACAAAATTAAATAGCTCACTCATATTTATGCCTTCGTTTATTAGACTATTTTAAAATGATATAAAATGATCCTTTTTTGTTTATTTCTTTGTTTGTTGAAATAATACAAAATGGTATAAAATACTCAACTTCGGTTTTTCAAATTCATGCATTACTTCGTTTAATTGATTTTAGAGTTGACACAAATTATAAGTCACTCAAATTTATTCCTTTGTTTATATGAATACTCCAAAATGGTGCAATTTCTTTTTTTTCTCGGTGGTACAAAACTAAATACTCCATTGTTTATTTGAGTAGTAAAATTATATAAAATAGTCCTTCTTCGCCTTTTTCTGAGCCAGTTAAAATGCCATATCTCATTGGTACAAAATTGAATATGTCACTTAAATTTATTATTTCGTATATTCAGCTAGTTCATTTTTTCGTTGGTATAAAAAGTAGAACATCGAAATTATGAACTTGTTAAAATGATCCTTCTTCGGGTTTTTCTGATTGATATAAAAATAGAACATTTCAGTAGTTCAAAAGTTACATAATGGTCAATTTTCGTTTGTTTAAACAGTACATATTGAGCTAGTTAAAGTAGCTCTTCTTCCCTTTTCTAGTTGGTACAAAAGAAAAAAATGCACCTAAATTTTATTCATTCTTTACTTCTTTTTTTCTGGTATTCCTTCGTTTATTTGAGTAGTACAAAAATGATATAAAATTTTGAGCTAGATAAAATGGCATTTCTCGTTGGTACAAAATTGAATATGTCATTCAAATTTATCTTTTCGTTTGTTTAATTAGTTAAAATAGCATACTTTTGCTTTCTTTCTCGAAGTAAACCAATCATATTTATTCATTCTTCACTTCTCTCTCCTTGGTACAAAACTGAATAGGTCACACAGGCTTTTTTAAAAGTTATTAAAGCTTAAATATTTGATCTTTGATCTCGATAGTCAGTACTTTTGGAACATGTAATAGTTGATGACGTATTACTAGATTTGAAAACAGCACCTCAATACGTTACTCTGTTTAAGAGTTATTTTCGTTTAAATATTTGACCTTTGACCTGGAAGGTCATTATTTTGGAACTAGTAGTAGTTGATGAACTATTACTAAATTTGGAAACACCATCTCAATATGTGGCTCCGTTTTCGAGTTATTCGGTTTTAAGTACTTTGACCTTTGACCCCAATGGTCATTATCTTGGAACTTGTAGTAGTTGACAACCAATTACTAAATATGGAAACAACATCTCAATATGAGGTTCTGTTCTAGAGTTATTGGGTTTTAAGAATATTGACCTTTGACCTCGATGGGTATTATTTTGGAACTTGTAGTAGTTGATGACCAATTACTAAATGTGGAAAGAGCATCTCAATATGTGGCTCCGTTTAAAAACTATTAGGTTTTAAGTATTTTGACCTTTGACCTCGATGGTCATTATTTTTGGAACTTGTAGCAGTTGATAACCAATTACTAAATATGGAAACAACATCTCAATATGTGGTTCCGTTTTCGAGTTATCAGGTTTTAAGTATATTGACCTTTGACCTCGATGGTCATTATTTTGGAACTTGTAGTAGTTGATGACCAATTACTAAATGTGGAAAGAGCATCTCAATATGTGGCTCCGTTTACAAACTATTAGGTTTTAAGTATTTTGACCTTTGATCTCGATGGTCATTATTTTTTGAACTTGTAGTACCTGATGACCAATTACTAAATGTGGAAACACCACCTCAATATGTTGCTTCGTTTACGAGTGATTGGATTTTAAGTGTCATACCAAGGGCGTATCCCACATAAACTATAAGACCCAGGTAAATATAAGTATGATATTCGTAATCAGCATGTCCGAAAACCCCCATATGCCGAGTTTCATCCAAATCGGTTAAGATTGTCATAGAAAGGGCGTATCCCACATGAACTATAAGACCCAGGTAAAAAGAATTCTTTGCTATGTTGAAACGAGTACACCCCCCTTGCTATGTAATCTGCTATGTCCGTAGCCGCTGCGGGAAATAGAGGGAACAAAAAGGGAAAAAGGACATCCCCATTATTTTCTAGTTTTTGCTGTGTTCGAATAAGGGTTGGAAACGGTGTTCATAAAAGAGAATGAGTCTACCCCTAAAATGGACTATGTTCAAATAGAGGTGGAAAAATAAACTCATAAAAGAGAACGAATACACCTTTAAAATGTGCTCATAAAAGGGAACGAAGTGTTATATAATTTCTGCTCTCATAAAAGAGAACTAGTACACCTCTAAAATGGACTACGTTCAAATAAGGGTGGAAAAATAGGCCAACTGCTATGTATTCTTTACTATGTTAAAATAAGGGTTGGAAAATATGCTCATCAAAGAGAATAAGTCCATCCCTAAAATGGACTATGTTTAAATAGAGGCGGACTTCGCTATGTTTCATAGTCTCTGTGTGATTTCTGTTATGGTAAAATAAGGGTTGAAAAATGAGTCACACTCTTTTATTAGCTGTGCTATGTATTCTCCACTCTGCTGTGTGTTCATAGGCTCAGTGTAATATCTGATATGTTCAAATAGGGGTTGAAAAATATGAACATAAAAGGAAATTAGTTCATCCCTAAAAAGTGTTCATAAAAGGGAATGAATACACCCCTGCTATATTTCGTAGTCTCTGCTATGGGGTTGAAAAAGTGATTATAAAAGGTAACGAGTCCACCCTTGCTATGTTACGTATTCTTGTGTGTTATCTGCTCTTCTATGTGTTCGTAATCTTATGTAATTTCTGCTATCAACCCATTTGAACCCGTTGTTCCAAAATTGGAACATTTTTTTACTTTAGTTTTATTTTTCATATTACATGAATAAAGATAACAATTTTTGTATGGACCTCTTCATTTGGCACCAATGGTTAACCAAATGACGTATGTTTGTCTTGAATTAGCGCGAACGATGTGTACTGTCGATATTAGTTGCGTTGAATAAAAACAAATTATGGCGTCTCGAAGGAGGTAAGTGAATTTTATGTTCGTTTATGAATTTTCTACTTATATAGTACTATTTGGGCAGGAGAAGTATTAAGTTTTCAGTGCATGTGAAATGCAACAATTGGTTATGATTGTTATTAATAAAAACGGGTTATAATTTTGAATGTTCCAATATTGGAACAACGGGCTCGAACGGGTACATGAAGTTTGCATTTTGTTTGTTCCATTATTGGAAAAACGGGCTTAAATTTACCCATAAAGCTATGGAATATGGTAATTTTATTGCATGAATTAGTAATTGTTTCGTACATTTTATGAGCGTATTTTTATTTGATGCTATTTGTGCCGCTTTTGAGGGCATGTTGCGCTTGCATTCGGAATTTAATGGTCTCAATGAGGAGGGGAAACTTATACACAAAAAAAATGATTTAATTGTTACACTCACGCAGTACGCTTTTCAGTTGAATTGAATTTATTGTGAATTTAACGTTCCTTTCAGCAGCGAGGCTATATGAGAATTGGCCTACTCATTAAAGTGGAATTCGAACCACATGAACTCCCGCCGGGATCGAACCCGGTCTCCCATGCCAAAGGCGTGTAAGCTAACCGCTTAGCCAGGAGGGAGCTATTTTTCAGTTGAAAGATGACAGCCAAATAGAGTTGCAGGTGTCCTGATCGCTCATTTACTGGATCGTACATTTATTTACCTATATGTAGGAGTTGTTAGGAATGACTGATCACATTTTGTAACATTTATTATTGATTTCACTTTACTGCAGTGAAATAAAAACAGTAAATTTGGTCATAGATAAAGGCATATTATATAGTTATATGTACTGTTGGGGAATCATTAGCAGCCTACACAATTTTACAGTCCCTGGCCGCCTTCCTTTCACTTCCTTCCCCAATGTTATCATTATGTTGATCACTCCAGTGTAAAATGGCCTTTGAGCTGTATCTGGTAGCTTGTAAATAAATAAATATTTTGTTGTTTTATATTTTAAATATGTATTTCACAACTTCATATGCATTTTATTTACTTCTAGAAATACTGTTTTATTTCAGATAGAGTGCGAGCGGTCCCGGGTTCGATTCACGGTGCGGGCTCTCTGTCCAAAAAGTGTAAGAAGCTTTTCAGACCAGCAATCCTGAATGATGTTTTTTTGAGTTTTCCTCGTTCACATCAAGCAAATGCGGGGTGGTACCTAACATATATGTCACAGGCCGCTTCCTTCCTTCCCTTTCCCTGGAAATGTTACCGCCGAGTGTCAAACGTGACGGGTTAACATGGCAACAGATGCCCAGAAACCTAAATCATCAGTCCCTATTTCAGATTGACTGTTGACCAAGTTATTAATATACTTGCTAACGGAGAAGATATTCTTGCTGCAGATACTGTCATTACATCACCAGAAAATGAGGAGTTCTCGAAAGAAGAAAAACAGATATAGAGAGGCTATCTAGAAATCAGTTGCTAGCTAAGGGAGAAGCTTCTTTTACAGTAATGCAAAGCGGCCAGCTAAGAAATGAATTTATAGGTGAGTTTGTTGGATGATAAGGCTCTGAAGCCTGGTAGATGTAATGAAAGTCAGGCTTCTGCAAAGTCGCATAAGAAATGTAATCCCAACAAAGTGCAATTGTTGGGGTGCTACAAGTCAGCGAACAAGGAATAAATGAAGTGGGGTATGACAAAGAAGGGCATTTCATTGTAAAATCAGAAAGGCAATCAAGATGTGGAGAGTGCGAAAGTAACACAACATGGAAGTGCTTCTTTTACTTCCATCAGTAGTAAGAATGTGATGTATTGGAAAATAAGTATAATGAAAAAAATCTATTATTATGTGGATATGCATAATATTAACATGTTTCAATATTTGTATACTTTGTATCTAATGAATATTGCAAATTATTGTAAAATCTGTATCCTAGAATTTTAACGAAATAGTACTTTAACCTGGCTAGATTGAAATATTTTCTTTCAAAAACCTGTAGCCTTTCAGGCCCGTTGTTCCAAAAATGGAACATTACCAAATTAGGGGCTCATGACATTCTCGTGAACCATAATGTATTTAAATATGTTATTTACCTTTATTTCTACCAATCTGACAGTAACCAACATTAAATTCGACAAAAAATAATTTGGGTTTAAATGGGTTAAAATAGGGGTTGGAAAATATGCTCATAAAAGAGAATGAATACACCCCTGCTATGTTTCGTAGTCTTATGTATTCTCTGCTCTGCTGTGTGTTCGTAGTCTCTGCTAGGGGTTGAAAAAGTAATCTTAAAAGAGAACGAATACACCCCTCTATGTTTCATATTCTTATCTGTTATCTAATCTTCTATGTGTTACGAAGTCTTATGTATTATCTGCTATGCTATGTGTTCGTAGGGGTTGAAAAATATGTTCATAAAAGGGAACGAGTTCACCCCTTAAAAAATGATCATAAAAGAGAACGAATACACCCCCTAAAAAGTGCTCATAAAAGGGAACAAATTCACCCCTAAAATGGAGGTCGTAAAAGACCGTGGGGTCACGGTGTAAGGTGCTCAATTTCCCAGGGGCTCCTGAGTTTTTTTATGTTGGCCAATACTGAGCCAGATCGATCCATTTCTACTACTCGTGTGTATGATAAGATATTGAACCAGAGTTCCTCCAACATCCGCATTTCACTCTTTATTAGTAGTAGTAAAAGTTATACCTGAGAGTATTAAATAATGATTGTGTAGTGGGCATTTGAGTATTTTATTATTCTAAGCTCACTGGAAGATTCGGAATTCGTCCTTTGATTAATTTTGTTACAAGTAGCGGGATAACGTGACGCAAAGTAGAGAATGGAAGGATTATGACGTAGTAGGCGGAACGTAGAACGTACTCGTGTGTGTTTGTATAGATCATTCCGTTAACAGCTGTTGTGAAAGAAGAAAGGACAAACTGAAGATGTCATTGATTTGATAAGCTTAATACGCCATCTTGGAAACCCTTTACAAAGATGCCAGATTTGGGAATTGGCGTACCATTTCCTTGGGAGAACTATGAGACAATTACAACGATATTTGAAAAGAAAGTATGTTTGACGCATGAAGGAGGTTTAAAAATGATTTTTCCAGTAGGTTGTACTGTAAAATTACAATGAGATAATTGTGTATTATTATTGTATTTACTAAGTGGAAATGTATGTTTAACATGGAATGAAGATTAATGTATCTGGACGTAACATGCACGATCTCGAATTTACTGAATGGGTATATTCATCATAAGTGTATTGGGCATGTACAAACAAGATGAAACATACTTTTCTCCTTTTTCTTCCGCACTCTCCTCTTCGTCTTCCCTTCCTGCGTGCATAGTGATGTATTCTGTATTGAGAATCTACTAGAGTAACAAGTCTGAGCGCTTGTGCGTCACGAATCAATACTAATAATGAATACTTATTAAATGTTGAATATGATCTTAATTCAATGAAAATCAAATTAATTTCTATTTTACTGGATAGTAACACGTTTGAACCAATGATTCGAATTGCTAAGGGACTCGTGTTTGGAGTGAAGTTAAATTTGGCAAAATGGCAGAAACTAGCACATTTGACCCCGTTTGTTTTGTACTATTTAAATTTTCAAGTTTAAATTACATTTATAAAATTTCTTGGACGGAATAACGGACAGGTAGTGCGAAAGCTAATAGGTGAAAAACTACTGACGTTAGAGAAGAAAGAAACACTTCATGCTCTTCGAAACAATTTGTAGTTATAGTTAGCTGGCTGTTTATCTTTTGGAACTTTTATCGTGCGTTGAACATGCTTTGAAAAAGAACAAAGCTTGAAGCGTTGTGCTACGTAAATATACTTGTGTGCAGATACTATTCGCATTGATGTGCAATCTCAGTGTCTTACGTGCAGAGGACTTGCTGGAAGTCATGTATTCTTAATGGACTGAACATCAGTTTGGCAAGTGTATCTCCTGGTAATAATAAGAACTGAGGTGTGAACATTTATTGTGAAATATTAAAATTGAAAATAAAAATTTTTTGTAAACAAAAACTCATACATTCAATTAGGAATGAATTATTTGGTAGCGTACAAACACAGCCGTGGGGAGTAAACAGATACTCAACCTCTGAAGTTTATCGATGATGTGGACTTCTCTTCATAAAGAAGAAGAAATTGATAATTTTAGTTTAATCTGAGGAGTGTAGTTATAAATTTATTTCGTTTAAAAATAAAAAAGTATAGTGAAATTTAAATGTTTTAATTACAAATAAATTTGTGTTCTTTGTTTGTTTAATACACTTATATACGATAGGATATTTTATTAGTGTACTGTGTTTTATGAAGAGCAGATTGTAGCGGACACGTTACAGGAAAAAGTATAATAAATATTATGTATTTATATATATCTTCAATTATGTCTTTATTTGTTATAAAAAGGATACATACAAAACTTGTAATATAATATTTAAAAAAAGAGAAAACAGAATTGAACGAGAGAGAAAGATTAAAATAGTGATTTCGATTGTTAGATTTCCTTTGCTTTCTTTCAAGTTCATTCAAGGTCACTTGTGTCCGTGCTGGTAGGCCGTTGCGCATATTCGATGCTCGACGACTACAAGCACCTTGCTTCGGCTAGCTGACTTGTGGTTGAACCTTGGTACTGGATACATTGAAATTGAGTAGCTGGATTTAAATGGGCAGCGCTTGAATGGAGGCCGTTTGGATTTGTGTCTTTGACAGCTATCATTTTTTGAGTTGGTTTCCTTTTGGTGGCAGAATTAGTGTCTCAAGAAAGTGAAACGAGAATAATCAACCGTAGTGAGGATTATGTTGTTTCTGAAAACAAGTTTAGTGCTTTACTACGTATACGTGATTGTTCAAGATTGTGTGAATTCAGAGTTAACTGAAGTCTTGTTAGAGATGGAAGGAGAGTTTTGATTCATTCCATCCCTTTGGTTATTAAATTTTTCAAGATAATAAAGGAAAGTCTTTTGTTTTGGTTAAGTCATAAGAATATAACGGCTGTTATTAAAAGATCTTTAAAATGTTTGCATGGGGGAAATTGTGTATTCACGGCCTAAATTTTTTGCTTGTGTTAGTGAGAGAATTGGGCTAAGTTAAATTGGAAGTAACAAGCTCACTAGACCTTGGTTATTTTTCATTTTCTTTCTTATTGAGTCTGCATAAATTACGGCCAGGAATGTTGAGGAACTCGAGGTGAAACAGAACAAAAATGACTAAATATGAGTTGATTTTTCTTTTTCATTGTAGCGTATATTGTCCTCGTTTATAAGTTCTTAATGTGGGTTGTGATTTTGTTTCCACAATCGATTAGAATTAAATTGAAAGAATTGACGCCATTGAAATTTGAAAATCCAGTGGAGAGAAAAGGCAGCGGGATTGTACTCAAAGCCTTAACAATACAATTGGTAACATGTTTCCTTACAGGTTTAATGTTGTTGAAACTTTCCGGCTTATTAGTCTTACTTCTGCATAAGGTTAATTCCGAGATAAAATTTTCGGGCGTGAGGGAATTATTTTTTTTCAAAAAAGTAAAAAAGTTTGACTCGTTTGAACTGTTTGGCCTTTTTTACGCTGTTTGTGTTTGGTAAGTTTGCTTGTTCGAATCGTGTGAACTGTTTGGCCCTGTTACGCTGTTTATGTTTAATAAGTTTGCTTGTTTGAACCGTTTGAACTGTTTGGGCTTGTTTAAGCTGTTAATGTTTGATAAGTTTATTTTTTGTTAAAGATATTTTTTTTATCATCTTGTAGTCCTTGAACTATTGATTATTTTTCTACATAAAATATTAATTAACGGATCTAAATATTTGTCATGAATTTAATTTTGTCTTTCTTTATTGGCTAATTTATCCGAAAATATTTTTGAGAGGTAAGACTTCTTATGTGTGGGAAAGCAAAGGAACTTTTCAATTTTGTTACAAGAATTCATACTAGACTTTGATGCTTGATG
The DNA here is from genome assembly GCF_964235325.1 of Thermobia domestica. Taxonomy (NCBI): domain Eukaryota; kingdom Metazoa; phylum Arthropoda; class Insecta; order Zygentoma; family Lepismatidae; genus Thermobia; species Thermobia domestica. The sequence goes on along the minus strand of NC_137456.1, from coordinate 292,972,790 downwards.
CTTGATTTAAGTATTCACAAATTTTTCATACAGATATAATATTAGTTGTGTAGTGGTAAAGTTCTTGATTGGCCATTTAAATTTCAACTATAATTGCCTATTAGGAAAAAGTTTTCAACTATTTTCTGGATGTTCGCCTGATGATTGACCACACCTTTGACTAGCTTTATTCTGGGAATTAAGATCGACTGATGGGATCTGATCCTGAATTTTTGAGAAGCAGAGAACTTCATTATTTGTAATATTAGTATAATAAAGTTTGGAATTGAAAATGTTGTGTGTTATTTAATTAAAAATATTAAAATAAATTTGTCTTTGAATTTCTCACTGGATTTTCGAAAAACTGAATTCAGCAGCGTATAATTGGTGTGTCCGGTGAAGCTCCTTCTGCGGTTTTTGTTGATTTTTTAATTTTTTTATTACTCCAATAGGCTGCGGATGGGAGCGTTACAAAATCGTATCGTAATTCCTTGTATATTATAAGTATTAGTTATAATAATGCATACACATACCTGAAATACTTTAAATAAAAGAAAAACTTCATATTTGAATGCAATATTATAGAACTCTGTCATACATATGATAGGCCAATTTTATTTTCAAAAATTATTAAATAACTAGTAATCATATTACTACAACTATAATAGTAATAACAATATTGAATTCACATACTTGTTTACTTTACGAACGAAAAATTTATTAAGTATTTGATTTTCATTTGTATTATGTTTAGTTTTATTAATACATCATTCAGTTCTTGATTCTCTGTAATTCCATGTGTCTTGAAATTTACAAAATATATTTTACGAAATATATATATAATTGATAATAAAACTTATTCATTAGGAAATTGAACTAAACAACAAAAAACATTAAAAAAACAAAATAATACAAAATATTTTTGACGTTAATAATATTTACACAATAAAAATCGTGGTACGCATAACACCTCATTTTTAAAAGAACAAGTTTTTAAACACAGGTCCTAATAACACTCAGTTTTGAGAATGTTCATGCTCACGGTGTTAGTGATTTCTTTTTAATTTGAATTTGCCAGTTTACATACACACTATAATATTCCTTCATTGTCCAGTTGAAATTTTCATACTGATGATGATGACTCCACAGTGCTAGGTTTATTGAAGGACTAGCCTCATTCTTTTTATGTGGGTAAGGCAGCGTCTAAAATATCCACTTTAGCCTCAACAGACGAATCACTAGCGATGAGACAAAAAGTTGGCTTAGCAGGAGGGAATTTGATGCGTAATTCTACACCTTTGATTAAAAAAATTAATGTGATTAAAATATCACAAAGAATGTATCAAACCATGTTGAATTTTGTACTTTTTTTTTGTTAATTCACAACGTTGTTGAAATCCACCATTACCACTAATTGTTGTATCCAAATGTGCAGCACTATCTTGAAACCATAATGCACATTGGAAATAAGTGTTTTCAGCAGAATCATCATAATGTAACAGTTTTCGATGTTTGATCAATATGGATGATTATGATATGGAAATATAATCAATTTGTTATTTAAATACACTTTTACTTCACTGAACTAGAATTTTAAAAAACATTAATAGAGGCTACAGCCATATCCCTCTGACCCAATACTGATCCATGAGTCTTAACAATTTGAGCTACAATATAAAGGAGAGTATCTGTTTTTTCAATACATTTATTACTTGTTCCTGGTATGATAATTCTATAAGTGCATTATCAGCTATGGAGCTGATTACTTTACATATAACATTATTATCTAATATACTGGTTTGCACTGGTATTGCAGAAAAAATATATACTTCACTTGTTACACACTCGTATGGTTGATGATGTAAGAAAGCTATGATGATGATTTAATCAAGGATGTAGTCAGACAACTTCCTCTTTTTATAAGACTGGCTTTATTTTGCTTTTTGTATGCCTTTCCTCTTTTTACTTTTATATTTATACTTATCCTCTTCATAAATTGTAATAAAGAAGAGTTAAAGTTGGAATGATGTGTAGTTCTTCTTTCCCTTCGCTCATATCCAGACTTTGTTTTAGATTTTTCTTACAAAATGAACCTCTGATCATGGACGAAAATATTTATTATTATGTTGTTTACCAATGATGATATTATTAATAACGTTTGCGCCAGATTTTAATAATTATTTTTTTTTGTTTTAGCTCGTTGTTTTACTAATGGCATTGCAGAAAGAAATAATCGTCCACGGAAATTTTCAATACCGTGTCCAACTTGATAAGGTGATCCAACATAAAGGTTTCAAATTACAGAAAGAGATGGCTTTTAATAATATTGAAAAAATGGATTATTCATAATTGTTAATGCGGTCGCACTGCTCGAAAATATAATTTAACACATACAATTACGAAAATAAATGCCAGTGCCTATACTATCTATTTTATCTATTTTTAAGGGTACAAAATTAACATTTTCTTTAGATACATATTGAAAAGGATTAAACATTTCTATGGCACTACTTTCAAATGTATGATTCACAAGATTCATATTTATGACACGTAACAATTGTGCTACTGTATATGCAACAAATACGAATTGAATTATGTCCCAATATACATACATTTTAGGTGGAAGTACTAAACATAAACTTGGAAACCTTTGGCCTTGTTGCATGTCCTTTAAATCTATGCTTAAATCATATCCCAACATCGCACTAACGTTTGGACATAATACAACGTCCGTATGTTTCTCTTTATTAAGATGTCGTATAAAACAGGTATTACTTTCACGAATGTAGGAAATATATACATTTGTTAATCTGTTGTGCGTATTATTTATCTTTATCAACTTTGATATATTATTATTAATAACGAAAACGAATAGTTACAACCTTCCATTCATTACTGTTTGCAGATTTTGAAAAATATATTATTTTGTTCATTAATATTTAATTGTGAATTAGGATAATGAATCTCAACAATTGCAGCTTCCCACTTTTTACGGAATCCCATTCTTTGATGAAGTTTACTGTATGATGTTAAGGCGTTATTAGGGAAATAATCCATAACTATTACTGGGAGGCGTAAAGTAAAAATCCGTTCCATTGGACTTCTAGATGTTCTTTAGGGATTGTGCAGGTATGCAGGAATCGAAAGAGGAAGGATATCCTTTCCAATGAACAAAATATTCTTTTCTTTTACCCTTTCTTCTTGTGTGTATAATATTATCTATGTAAATTGTTTTTTGAAAACGTCGCAGATTCTAATTCCTCTTTATAAAATAATCCATCCACTCGTTCCATGTTTAAATCTCCAATTTCACAAACAGTTGGATCTGTATTATCTTCTTCACTTTAAATATTTACAAAGTCGAGTTTTGCATATATGCTTTATCAACTGTACGTATAGTTGTACTAAATCGTACTGTATCACCAATCTTAAAATGTTTTGAGAAATCTGGATTCATCTTTATTTTATTATCATACTGATTATGCCATACTTGTAATAAGTTATTTTGAGAAACATTTGCATGTGACATCTTAATGCTTTATGATAACCCTCATTTTATGATTTCACAAGAAAAGGTGACACATTTAAATAATTATGCGTTTGATATTTTGTGAAATACTTCCACATTTTTTTCTTTTAGAGTTCTGTTAAAACGGTATACAATACTATAAGGATGTGTTACAACATGTTTTATTTTGTTTTCTTTAATGTACTTGCCTATTGTTCTATTAAAAAATTCACTTCATATATCCGTTCGGAATGTAATTGGTTTTCTTTCTTTGAAAACAACTTTTAATGATTTTAACACATCATTTGTAGTTTTAGATTTTATTGGCAGAGGCCAGACATATCGACTGTACACATCTATCACTGTAAGAATATAGCATATCCATCATTAAGATTATGAAGTACGGAAGGTCATTAATGTCACTTACTCTCCCTTCATCAATACAATTTATTAATATAAATCTCTTTTCAAACTACCACGTACTGGTTTTATAACGTAGATGTATATATTAATTGTTTCAGTTACTCCCTTTCTTATATGGAAAGTTTCTTCTTCGTAGATATCCCCAATATTTTAGCAGTTGAAAACGAGCAGGATGTGAACGCTTGTAATAAATGTCCTTTAACTGTTTGTTTGTGGTTTCCATCTTGACAATACTCGGCGTTTACATGCACGTTTCCTTTCCTTAAAGAGATAATGCTTTTCCTTTTCTTCTTCTTCTCCTTCTTCTTGTTCTGCTTCATGGTCTTCTTCTTCTACAAACGATCTCGGAGGTTTTTTATTGACGGTGATGCTACGGGTGATGCTTTGTTTCGTCGTAAAATATATCACAAACGTTTTGAATTTTCAAGCAGTTCTTGAGGTGTGTTATTAGAATATAAATAGTTACAAACTTTCTCACATCCTGGTGGATTTTTGTCCTTCCATGGTCGCGCGACACCCCAAATTATATCTATAATGTGAGATCCGTCTAGTTTATCAACTTTGATGTAAACAGTTCCTTTATTATTCCACGTGATGTTAAGTGAACTTTGTGGTGGACCAACACCGTGTTCGTGAGTTTTCTCGGAGTTCTCCAGTTTCCTCCCACTTTCTCATTTCCACCATTTCATTCATCTCTCATCATCACCGCCTCCTTTTGCCTAACCGGCATAACCATCGGACGTAAAAATGAAAAATTTCATTTAATTTTTTTCCACGTGATGTTATGATCTTTAATTCTGTGTAATAGTAACTCAGCTCCTTTACGATGCATTTTTGGTATACGAAGATAACAACAATTCAGCAATAATTCTTGTACTTCAGGCCTCTATGATTTGGTTTACGAAATCGAAAATATCACATTTTCTTTCCTCCAGGCTTGATTATATTACTATATTTTCTCTGTTTGTTTATACTCTTATCCGGGACTCATGGCATCTCTTTTTATGATGTTTTAAATTCACTCATAACAATTTACTTGTTTACGCTTTGTATTTAGAAATTATATGAATATTTAAGAAGCAAAACGTATTTAGCACACCTGGGATCCGTGCGGACCCCATGGTTTTCCATGCTCCCATATGCGCAGACAGAGAAATAAAGCTTGCCAATTGGTACACCCTAACAATGACAACCTAAATAAAAATAAATATACATTCCCTGACAAGTGCGTTGTGTTGTCAGAAGGGGCGCGGGTGGCTCAGTGGTGTTCACCTCCGGTTCTTGGGGTCCGTGGTTCGATCCCAGCTCGCGCTGTGTGTACTTTGTAGTGAAGAAAGACCGTGTTCGTGGGTTTTCTCGGGGATCTCCCGTTTCCTCTCACTTTCTTCATTTGCACCATTTTTCATTCATTTTTCATAATCACCGTCTTCTTTAGTCTAACCGGCATAACGGTGGAAAGTAAAACTTAGATTTCATTTCATTTCAGACTACAGAATTTACAGCTCTACGTGGAAAAAACTCAAGTGTACAGGATCTGTCACAACACTATATGTTGGCAGCAAATGTGGTTAAGGAATCACCGGGCCTCGAACGAGTGTAATTAAGTGTTCAGAATAAACGACGTTGATTCAAAGTTGTCAAATTCCAAAATTAGCAAATCTAATTGTGCGGGAAACAGAACCTTAAATCTATGTCCAGAAAGTAAAGGAGTAAAACTCAGAAAGCGACCAAACTGAAATATATGCTTTCAAACAGTTCAATATTTTGGCCATAGGGCAAAAATCGGCAGGAGATGGCTTGAATGAATTGTGGACAAGTGAAAATGGACACCCAATATTTTCAAACAACGACGTGACTGAATCGTTTCAACTGTCTCCTTAGTTTTTTGGTTTCATAACATTCAAACTCGTCAAAAGAAACTGAAAAAAGACAATATATCAGCATTCCATGAAATCTGGGAAATATTCGTTCTGAATTTCCATGCCTTGTGCAGATCTGGAAATTTCTAAACTATGGATCAGTACCTAATACCTACATGTGGAAGATATTTTGTGTTTACATTCCAAGTATGCCCAAAAAATTTGGTATAAATATTTACTGAGTCTGCAGTACTGAAACATCATATTCATTCAGGGACAAAATAAATGTTTGTCATCACGTAGGGCTTCAAGAAGGCAATGTAAAAGAAATGGTGAAGTAAGTTGTAAAGAAATGGTTAAATAAGGGTGAAAATATAACTATTTAGATTTATTTCACAATCACCGGGCTCGCCGAGAGTTGCGTCTTCAGAAAACCACATTTGTTGGTACAATGAGATGGTGAAAGAGGAATATACATAGGGAAATGACTGAAAGCCGTGAGCGATCAGAAACTAAGTAGAAATAAAGTGAATGTACTATATAGAAAATTTCAATAGAATGTATCATATAACAAATGTCCCACAGTATATCTATATCTATCTCTCTGGCTATATCTCTATATATATATGTGAATGTTATCCATATATATATATATATATATATATATATATATATATATATATATATATATATATATATATATATATGTGTGTGTGTGTGTGTGTGTGGTAGTAAACCAAGGATCTCTAAGCAGAAGAATAAAAATTGTTAGTGTTTAGTATACTCTTCTATTACATTTATATATACTGTGTTTATTATTACTATATTATAGTAAATAAAACTAAGCAACTGTATTTAACGATATAATAAAAACAAAACCTAATAAAAAGTCCCTACTAACAACGTTATTGGTTGGGGTCCGCATGGACCCCAGGTTGACATTAACGTAATTTTGAAAGTTTGGCGTCATAAGGTTAAATGTAATGATTTTTGAAGAACATCTCACTATGGATTCCATTTTTCTTCATCACTAAGAGAGGATAAATGTATAATATGTTGCATTTCCTGATCCAAACTAGATTCCCGTTTGTCGAGGGCTGATGACGAAGATGGTGATTGTATACGATTAATAAATTCATGTGAAACTTACATCATTTTCTTTGCGTGTTCCATTTCACTAAAGGAATAGTAATAATACTTCACTATTTTTCACTTCTCACTTAAATGTTGATTTCTTCTTCCTTTCATCATCTACTTTTTCTTCTTCCTTATTGACTCCTTTCTTTCTCTCAAAACCGCCATCGTCTTCTTTTTTTTTTGTTCCATCCCGATTACATAGCCTATTTCCATTAGATAAACTTGCGTCCCTTTATTTCGTGAATTGCTCTTTTTCGTTTTCTTCTTCTGTAATGCGCCGCTATTCGGAATCTTCAATACCGCGCATTATATTTTAGAACGTTGTGATAAAGATTCCAGTCCGCATCACATGATGTCCGCAGCCTACAATTTGAATAATCAAGGAAACTAATCTAAATTCATATATGATACCAAACATTTGATTAGGGGGGGCGCGGTGGCTCAGTGGTATAGCGTTCACATCCGGTCCCTGTTTCGATCCCCTATCTCGCGTCCTGTGGACTTTATAGTGGACAAAAACCATGTTTGTGTGTTTTCTCGACGTTCTCTTGTTTCATCTCACTTTCTTCATTCCACCGTTTCATTCATTTCTCATCATCCTAGTCGTTTTCAGCTTACCCGGCATATGCCTGGGACTTAAACTAAGATTACTTTTCTTTTTTCAAACATTTGATTGCTTGTTGAATGGTTGCTTGAATTTGTTTTGTATTAATACAATTGTAGATATCAACTTATGAGACTGTTTAAAGGACTGCTTTAGCCTTGGTGTTAATCAGAAAAAGATAACGGTAATCGTTGCAACGGAAGCTTGGTGTACCTTTATATCAAAACCTTTTTTTTCTAATTTAGTATAGTATTACGGAATGTAGAAGAGAAAAACAATATAGCTATATGGTATAAAAGAAAGAAATACAATAAATATAGGAATTATTATATACGTATTTATATGATTATTAAAAGAAACGAAGATGAAGGTTAAGTAAATACTTACCCCTTTGTTTTTAATATTGTTTACTAAGCGAGTGCTGTAAATACACCTATGCCGAACCTATAATATAAAAAACACAATGTATAACATATCTATGGGGATCTAAATACTAAGCAACAAAGAGCTATCTTATTCACCTAATTGTCGAAAATCGAGTAAGGAAAAATGTTTATATGCTATGAACATTACTTTGAAGGTTTAATGTAACAGGAAAAGAGTACCTTACTTTAATGGTAATGTTTGATACTGTGTGCAGTAAAATGTTCCTGACTTCCAAAAGGTTAATGGGAATTTCAATTGATGATACTACATCAATATCAAGTATATCAAGTCTATACTATGTTTCCATATTGTGTGAGTTTCGGAAAAGTTCCCAGGTTGTTGCTGCCATCTCGCCTAGATCCTGGTCGCAGGATTTCTTTCCCAAGCCGTTATGTGTGAATGTGTCGACCGTTCCCACGGAATAAAATTTGGCTCAGTTCATGATAGGAATGTTCAATTTGTTTCCTTGTAGAACCGAGCCCACAAATGGAATAACTTAACAAAATTGTGAGCATTAACAACCATAAATTTGTATTGTCAGAAAATATTAGTGGATACCAATAGCATCTGTATATTTCGACGCGTAAAAGCATGAGATAGCAACAATAACAGTTACGGAAAGGGTTGACAATAACTTCGTTTAAGATGTGAACATCAGTGTGTTTTGCTGTAGAAGGAGTATTATACTTCTTCGTCTTCAATAAAGTAAGTCATATATTTTAATACTTCTTGTGTAATCTTGTTTTCCATTTTGTTTCCATATATATGTATATAAGTATTATAAGGAATATATAAGTATTTAAAAAGGATATATCTCTATATGTAGGATACTGTTTAAAAAAGGAATAACAATAACGATAAGGGAAAGGAAATAGGACTTTACACTCGTCTTTGTTTATTTGTATTCTACATAAAATCAAAAAACAAATGCATTTAGTTATCTTTAGACACATTTCAAATAGTTATAAAACACTCTATATACATAAAACTCAAGTAAGTTATAAAACATTGTATACATGCGAAAAAGGTAACAACGTTCTTTATGATGTCGATAAAGCGAAAATTTGCCCTGAAACTAACTTACTTCCTCGTGAAACAGTGATGTTAAGAAAACGGTTTTCTTATCGCTAAAGAAGGGCATTGTCATTGAAGTTTATAGCTGCATTATAGTTGTTTGGTTTGCTTGCGCATATAGTAAATGCTCTATCTTGTGCTGCAATCTGTGGGCATTAACTTTAACCCTTGTACGTCCCTCGATTTTTGCATACACATAAGTTCCTCTGGGTCAAAATGGACCCATTCATTATTATATGTTTCAATTTGTAGTTTAAACTACATTTGTACATGCAATAACGTTGTGACTGGTTTGTGTAAAATATAACAAAAGATGGGTGAAAACTAGACAAGCGTCACTGTTTGGGGGGATGTCTTCGGCCCCCTATATTTTTGAAATACATGATATATTTTCCGGTCGTCCTCAAATATTTAGAAATAATTGTACAATTGTTTTATTATTCACTGAAATTTAACATGCCAGAGATGCCCTTGCATCTAGAACACTAAAACATCACACACACACACACACTTATATATATATATATATATATATATATATATATATATATATATATATGTGTGTGTGTGTGTGTGTGTGTGTAATACATTTGACTTCTATTGCAAAGTTGGTTTTATTTAGGTTACTTTTGGTTAGGTTAGGTCATGCATTCCTGTTAACATTTATTGAAAACCTCTGAGAACAAAATCCACGTAAGTGGTTGTTTTCTTTTATGCTACTTGAAACATGTGAACACCCATTTTACTGTTTTTGACATTACTCACAAATCTGTTTGGGATGTCTTTTACAGATAAATTTGTTTCACAAACTGTATTTGATCGTATTTTTGTTGTCTGTTCCCTTTCACGTGTGGCAATACCTCTTTTCCTCATAACATCAGGGCTACACGTCGTTTGATGAACACACTCCTTCTGTGTCTCTTCACGGAGCGATCGTACGATTTCTTGGGCTGCACTTTTCTTAGCACATTTTTGTTTGATTTATGTAGTTTTCAATTGAGTTGATTTTAGTTTAGCGTCCCTTTGAGCAGCGAGACTATATGACACGTGCACCTACTGATTAGCGTTGAATCCGAACCACATGAGCTCCCACCAGTAATCGAACCTGGATGTTCCATGCCAAAGGCGCAACCGCTTAGCCACGAGGGAGATCTTCATGCAGTTTTAAATCAGAGCTTTCCGAAGAATTTTCATCAGACAGGGAAGAAGAAGACAAAGAATCATGCACTAATAATTGATCCTCCGTTTCAGATGTCAGTTCATCATCAGAAGAAGTAAGAAAGTTTTGAATTTTTCTGGTGTCAAAGCAGTCATTTTGGACACCAAAATGGTCTGTAATTACTGCACAACGAGGAAACAAGCAATACTACGTATAAAAACATCCAAAATGAACCTAAACAATGTTGCCAATACAAGGTATCTGAAAGAAAGTAAATTATTTTCGGACAGTGCAATAATAATAATCATAATAATAATAATTTTTTCATGGTTTTGTGGATGTATTATCATCAGAAATCCATTCTATAATGATTTTTCAGTCACTTAAATATTCATTGAACTAATGGGTCTAAATGGACCCGTGGAACTCTTTTTCTACTGTGACGTACAGGATGGAGATTTGAATCGAAATTTTTACAAAACATATATTTGGTAAAATAACTAAAAGTCACGAAGCATGATGCTCACAGCTCACATAGGGTCCGAGATAATTAAGTTGAAAAATCGCATTGGGTCAAAATGGACCCGAGGGACGTAAGAAGGTTAAGTAATGCAGCGTAGTGCTCGGCGCAATGTAAAACGTAATAATCATAGTGATAACACATCAAATTCTTACTGTGCAGAATTTTGCGATGATTTACAAATTATGGAGGAAAATTTATTCTTATATGGGTTTGTTAGTGATTAATAGAGGATCAGCAGTGAGCCGTATGTAGAAATTTGCTTCTTTAGTAGTATTATTTATTTTACATTTTTCTTTCTTTTTGGTAATTTACTTTGCTTAAATTTTGGTTATTTTAACATAAGGCGAATTCCTGATTGCCTATTAATCATATTATAGTAATAATTAATGTTAAATTGTATTTTTGGATTAACCTTCTCAAAATTGAAATTGTAATATTTGTGTTGTAACAATTTCACCTCGTGCATCGTATACACGGTAATATTGCGCACAGTAAAAGTTTTAGCAAGCACTTCGATATTCCCTTGTATATACTGTTAGTTGTTGGATATTTATTTTGTTGTAATATTGCAGTTATTTGTTATGATAAATTGTTACTTATCGAAAGATTGATTTATCTTCAAAATCCGGTTCCTTCAACTACATGCCCGCTAGGTCCATTAAATCTGACCACTAGGTCTGTAGTGCTGTTAGTACCCACTAGTACCGTTACACGGTATTTAAGTTACCTTTTACACCGCCGACTTTCAAAGGCTGAATATAAAATATAGTTGCAATAGCTTTATATTGAACAGTATATATAATGGACGTCTATATTAATGCGAAATCAGACGAAAATGAAAGGAAAGTATTACGTAAAATTTAAAGGGAAGAATGTATTGAAAATAAAGTTTGTGAGGTTCAACTGCGTACTTGAAAAATAAATGCCAAAGGGTGAACGTGACCACTGTTTACTTGGGTGTTTAATTAGAAATTATCTACCTATTCAAAAGTGAACATGAGTGATCTGTTTGATTTTTCGGAGGTAGTTGAGTATTGGTCAGGCTTAAGTAACGGACCACGGGAGGCCACCGGATCCGGTGTCACAGGGATTTTTAACCCCTGGAAAGTTTTACCCCCTGGAAAATTTTACTCCCTGGAAATCTTTACCCCCTTGTCGGTTTCTGGTAACTTCAAAGGAAAAGTCAAAAGTCACAATAAAAATTCATATAATTGAATGTGATCTCTCAGTGTATGCACTCACTTTGGTCAAGATGGCTTTAAATCCGAAGATTTGGTAGGGGGGTAAAAATTTCCTAGGAAATTATTACCTCCCTGTCGGCTATTGATTACTTCAAAGACAAACTCAAATGTTATATCATAAATTGATACCACTCTCTAGTATCTCTTAACAGACACAGTCACTTTGGCCAAGATGGCTTTAAATCCGAAGATTTGGTAGGGGGGTAAAAATTTCCTAGGAAATTATTACCTCCCTGTCGCTTATTGGTTTCTTCAAAGACAAGCTCAAATGTTACATCATAAATTGATACCACTCTGTAGTATCTCTTAACAGACACAGCCACTTTGGCCAAGATGGCTTTAAATCCGAAGATTTGGTATGGGGGTAAAAATTTCCTGGGAAATTATTACCTCCCCGCCGGCTATTGGTTACTTCAAAGACAGACTCAAATGTTATATCATAAATTGATACCACTCTCTAGTATCTCTTAACAGACACAGCCACTTTGGCCAAGATGGCTTTAAATCCGAAGATTTGGTAAAGGGGTAAAAATTTCCTGGGAAATTATTACCTCCCCGCCGGCTATTGGTTACTTCAAAGACAGACTCAAATGTTATATCATAAATTGATACCACTCTCTAGTATCTCTTAACAGACACAGCCACTTTGGCCAAGATGGCTTTAAATCCGAAGATTTGGTAGGGGGTAAAAATTTCCTAGGAAATTATTACCTCCCTGTCGGTTATTGGTTTCTTCAAAGACAAACTCAAATGTTACATCATAAATTGATACCACTCTGCAGTATCTCTTAACAGACACAGCCACTTTGGCCAAGATGGCTTTAAATCCGAAGATTTGGTAGGGGGGTAAAAATTTCCTAGGAAATTATTACCTCCCTGTCGGCTATTGATTACTTCAAAGACAAATACAAATGTTATATTATAAATTGATACCACTAAGTAGTATCTCTTAACAGACACAGTCACTTTAGCCAAGATGGCTTTATATCCGAAGATTTGGTAGGGGGGTAAAAATTTCCTAGGAAATTATTACCTCCCTGTCGGCTATTGATTACTTCAAAGACAAATACAAATGTTATATTATAAATTGATACCACTAAGTAGTATCTCTTAACAGACACAGTCACTTTGGCCAAGATGGCTTTAAATCCGAAGATTTGGTAGGGGGGTAAAAATTTTCTAGGAAATTATTACCTTCCTGTCGGTTATTGGTTACTGAGGTTGAGAGTTGTCCATTTTTATCGTCGTGTTTTAATGACGAACAATGATGGGTTTAGGAGATTAGACATAAACTACGGTCATATCAACAAACGTGTAATTGTTACAGGTTTTCCAGCTCCACACACAGATTTGACTATTTTGAATATTAGGAAACATCGCATTTTTGATGTTTGGACACAAAAAATGCATTCTATCAAATATGGATTCATCCCGACTCTAGATTCTATACTACCTTCGCTACTCCTACTCGTCTATTAATGTTCAAGCGTATCTCAATGGGATTCGTATTTTCGTCTTTGTGTTAGCAAGTTTAATGCATAAAATATTAAGATACTTAGTGTGAGAATATTTAGATATTTTTACAGACGATATAATAATTCATGCTGACACGGTAGTGAAGCATAACAAAAATTTTAGAGAAGGTATTACAACGATTACGTGAATATAGAGTTACTGTCTCGAAACATAAGATTAAATTATGTAGAAAGAAGATCAAAATCTTAGGATACGAATTGTCTAATGGGAATATGTGTATACATGAGGATAGAGTAAAGATAATTCGAAATTTACCACGGTCGAAGAATAGAAGAGCGTTAAATAAAATATTGGGATTTCTAGGATATTATCTTCGATTTGTAAAAGATTATGCAGAAATACTAGAACCATTGTATAAATTAGAGAGTGATAAAACTCCCTTTGTTTGGGGTAAGGAAGAAGATCAATTATTAGAGAAAATCAAAGGAGAAATTGTAAATCATATTATTTTGAAGGTTCCAGATTTTTTCGATTCCGTTCATGTTTCATGTTGATTCCAGTTCAAGATGCTATAGTGCTATCTTGTCACAGTATGATGCATTTACGTTTTTGAGACCAGTGTATTTCTGCAGTAAGGTAATTCCTGAATCTCACTGGTCCAAGAATATCTTCGCCTTGGAAATGACAAGCTTGGTTCTTTCGTTAGAGAAATTTGATATGTATTTACATAATAAATTCACAGTGTATTATGACAACTCGGGTTTAATCTGGATGTTGAAGAATCACGAGAGAGAGAAAACTTCAATTGAGAAAATGAGTAAATATAACTTTAATATTGTTTTTGTTAGGGCAAGGAGTAATTTTTAGCTGACTTTGTCAGTAGAATGTATAGTTACATTGATTTTGAACCACCTGATGGTCAGATTAAGGAATTTGAAAGAGTTAATGATCAAAGATGCCATTTATCATTTGTTGATTTTTAGAAATTACCTTTCTTCAATTCACATTATGTGATTTGCAGAGGCAAGACCTTAAATTAAGACTAATTATTGCCGAGTTAGAACAAAATAAGAAAATTGAACCATATTTATTGAAAGATAATGTACTGTTAAAGCGTACGTATGGGAAATTATATTGTGGTTTGAGAGGAATAATCCCAGAATCCTCTCAATATTCGATGATAAAATTCTTTCACGATGAAATAGTGTGAGGGGGCACGCTGGTAAATCGCGGACATACAGCAAGTTAGCTTCTAGATATAAGTGGAACGATATGTACCCCCAAGTGTCCGAATATATACGCAGCTGCGAGACCTTCGAACGTATAAAGGATAAAAATCGTCCCTTATACGGTAAGTATTATGCCGAAAAGGATTCATTTGCAAATAGCTGCTATCACGTAGATATAGCTGGTCCATGGTTACCTAGAAACGGATTTAAATACATACTAGTTGTAACAGATACCTATAGTCGCTCGTTATTATTGAGCCATTGAGAACTGTAACTTCTAAAATTATATGTAAGAAGCTTGATAAGATCGTTTATATGTACGGATGTTGTCATAAACTTTTGCATGACAATGCTTCTTACTTTGCTTCAGATTATTTCAAGCATAATTGGTTTATTCTCGGAATTCGGAACATATTTACTGCAATTTACTCCCCGTCCAGTAACCGTACTGAGCGCCAAAATCGTAACGAAAAACTGGTTCTGAAGTCGTATATTAGTAAAAATAAGACGAAGTGGGGCAAACATATATATAAGTTTCAATATACCTTGAATGCCAGCGAGATTGCTTTGGCCAGGAAGACACCAGCAGAGATTTCCCTTGGTCGTCACTTGCTAAATCCATTGTATATTCGTTGGATTTACAATAAGAAACATGTTCCTATTACGTTATCTGTAGGTGAACAGTTTTTGGGTAAGAAGGCACTGAAGGCGACTATTGAAAAAAAAATATACCTCGTATGACAGACGTATTTGATGGTCCTTACCAGATCCTTTCCTATCCGACGTCTAACACTGTATCTTTAATGTCTATGAATGATATTAATATAAAGTGCCATGTTTCACTTATTAAGAAGCAATATCCTAGAATAACTATATCCAAACTTGCCTTCATTTGTTTGTAAACAGCAAATTCATACAAGTACTACATTATCAGTTATAAATTACATTCATTTATAAAAGAAAACTGTAAGGAAATATTTAATGGTAACATTTGTAGTTAGTGTTAATATTCAAGTTTTGTTATGTGTGTATACTGTGTGTCTGTATTTGTAATCCTGCTAAATGTCTGAGAAGTCTGATATGTCCAACTTCTTTCTCAAATGAAGAGTATGTGTTTATGTCGTCGTTTGTTACTACGTCAGTGAAGGGAATAGTCAATGGTACCTATGAGTTACATGGTAAATCTGAGACTTCTGTGAGAGGCGAGGCAGAAATCATCCACCTTACCAATCAGCGACTGCTCCAGCATTTAAGGTTATAAACTCGAAGCTCCAGCCAGTAGTGTGCTCTGAATGTTGTGGGCCCGAAGTTTGTCAAGATCAAGTAAGAAATTGGGAACTGCATGGTGGTGAGTTCGATACAATTTATTGTGCATGGGTGATTCTCCCAAGACTCAATTGATTAAAATAGATTTTTGAACATTTAGTATCCTGTTTATAAAATTTTGACCCGAGCAGGCTGATATGAAATAGTGATGTTAAAAAAGGTTTTCTTCTCGCTAAACAGGGACATTGTCATTGAAGCTTATAGATTCATGATAGATGTCAGGTTTGCTTGCGCATATGATAAATTATCTATCTTTTGGTGCCATTTGTGGACATTAACGTTAATGCAGCATAGTGCTCGGCGCAGTCTAAAAGGCAATAATCGTAGTGATAACACGTGAAATTCTTAATGTGCAGAATGTTGCGGTGATTTACAAATTATGGAGGAAAATTTACGCTTCTATGGATATGATAGTGATTAATAGAGAATCAGCATGAGCCATATGTAGAAATTTGCTTCTTTAGTAGTATTATTTATTTTACATCTTAATGTTTTTTTTTGGTTATTAACTTTGCCCAAATTTTGGTTATTTCAACATATTGTAAATTCCTGATTGCCTATTAATCATATTATAGTCATAATTAATGTTAAATTGTATTTTCGAAATAACCTCCTCAAAATTGAAATTGGAATATTTGTGTCGTAAAAAATTTATCACGTGCAACATATACACGGTAATATTGCGCACAGTAACTCTTTTAGCAACCCCTTTCGATATTCCCTTGTATATTCTGTTGGTTGTTGGATATTTATTTTGTTGTAGTATTGCAGTTATTTTTATAATTAATTGTTAATTATCGAAAGGTGGATAAAGGTGGATTTATCTCCAAAATCCGGTTCCTACAACTAGATTCCAGTTAGCACCGACTAGTGCCGTTAAACTCGGAACCCTTCCAGTATCACATGTGTACTTTTTTTTTACTTCTGCGATAATGATCAACTTTTTTCGTGTCCATGAAAGAAACACGTGAGCGAAACAAGTGTATATTCAAATTTTGGTTTAAATATATATATTTTTTATAGACGAGCACACTGTGCTCAGTTTTTCTACTTCCGTTTTTCAATTTTCGGTTGTAATATTGATGTGGTTAGAGGCTGGGATGGTGTTAGGCTATTCACTTTTGAGGTAGAACTATGGGCTGGGAGAGGGGAACGAGCTATAAAGAATAAAACTGAATAACCCCTGAACCACTCGACCGATCTTGATCAAATTACCAATATAGATGAGGTTCAGACCTGGAATTGCTCTTGTGATTAACATTTGTCGGAGCAAGGTAATGGCGGAGAAGGACGGGAAGATAATTAAAAATCAATTTATATAACACTGAGAGTTACTATTTTTATGACTTAATAACTCTTCAGCTATCTGCCGGATCTCAATAAAATTTTAAACATTTTTGTATTTTCACCTTAACGGTAGATCCTAGGAGAGCGGTTGGAAAGAGGGACGTATAAATAAAAACTAATAAAACCTAATAACTCTTGATCCACCCAACCAATTTCGATCAAATTTTCAACATATATAAGAGTCGTGCCTTGGGTGGTTTTTATCGTTTCAATTTGACAAGACAAAGGAGGGGAGGGAAAGATATATAAAAAAAACAAAAATCACTGCCTTTGGGACTTCATCACTCCTTAACCAAGAGACCGATCCCGATCAAAATTTCAAGTTGCTTGAGTCCTGAGGCAGGGATTACTTTCGCCTATTCGCTTTGACGATGCAACGTAGGGTTGGGCGAGGGGAAGGGAATTAAAATGATCAAAAATGACAGTTATTTGTATCGAATCCATACTTTTTGGGGTCGATGAAAAAAACAGTGACATTTCTGATGCTGTTTCAATCCGAGTTCAGCCATGATAGTTGGGCCAGGGGTGGGTACAAGTAGGGGAGGGGGTAGACATTTATAAATGATCCAAAATGACTAAAATTAGTGCCACATTCATAATTTTAGGAGTAGGTGACATTAAAATTGACAATCCTGATCCCGTGTGCCCCAGCACGGAATAGGGGAGAAAGAGGTATAAACAATAGTGATCGAAAATGAGCGATATTAGTGACTAATCCATAGTTTTCGGGATCATTCAGATGATCAGTGACACTTCCGATCCGATTTAAACCCAATCTGGCAGGGAATACTTTAGGCTATTTACTTTGACAATGCAAAGTAGGGGTGGGGGAGAGAAATTTAAATATGATCAAGAATGACCGATATTAATGTTGAATCTGTAGTTTTCGTCGTGGACGAGAGAAACAGTGACACTTTTGATGCTGTTTCAATGGAAGGTCAGATCTGATAATTGTGGAGTTGGAGGGCACAACTTGGGGGAGGGGATAAACATTTAAAAATGATCGAAAATGTCTAATATTAGTGTCAAATTCATAGTTCTATGAGTAGCTGGAATTAACAGTGACAATTTTGGTGTCGTGTGCCGCAGCACCGCTATATATAATAATGATGGAAAATCAGCAATATCAGTGTCTAATGCATAGTTTTCTGGATCATTGAGGTGAGCACTCCCGATTCGGTTTAAACACACAGTCAGCCACGCCAATTGGATGAGGTTGAGAAAGAGATATATAAAAGTGATCGAAATGGCCACTATCAATGTCGAATTTATAAAACAGTGATACTTTTAATTCCGCTTAAATTCAAATTCAAACCCTCGTCTTCAGGGAGGGAGAAATATATATATATATATATATATATATATATATATATATATATATATCTGCTTACGTTTATGACATCAAATATGATCCGAAGCTTTCTGGCATCCAGTTGAAAGCTTGGAGTATATTAAAATTTGTTTGCATATATCGTTATTGCAGACTGTTCCCATAATGACCATCGACTTCGATTTTATAATATTTGAGAGAGAAATTTACCTTTTTATTATTGGTCAATTTGATGGCATTTTATTACACTGTCATTAAGAAACCCATATACAACATGTTACGAATCTATCATTACGGAAGAATTGCATGTGTATGTTGCAGCAGTGGTACCAATCTTTGAAAGTTTAATTTACAACTAGCCGTTTTTTTAATTGATGTTCTGAGTAATTGCGCGTTCTGTGTAAAGGTGCAATAAGATTCTCTCTCTCTCTCTGTTTCCAGCTACCGGCATAGGCATATGGGAACTACCAGATATACTTTCGTGTTTACATAAGTTAGTGTGTGTGTGTGTGGTAGGGTCGAGGGTATGAGTATTTATTACGATCACTTAGTGGAACTTACCGTAACATTCCGCACAATAACTTTTGAACGAATGCGAATTTTTTAATTCTGTTTTTTGGAATAGCTAAATAGAGTAATTATCTCGAGGGAGTTTGTTAACGGAGATGATTTAGTCAACAGAAAGTGGTGCAAATGAGCCATTTCCGGTTTCAACGTTGATCACTGTAGAGCACATACTATAATAGATAGCGACAAACGGTTTTCGACAATCGATTAAACGTTTCAAGGACAACTTCCATAGTTATTCTTAGCACTATAGTAAAAACGGAAGTGGTATAACTGAGATATTTCAGGTTTTATTGTTGATCACTATAGAGCAAAAACGGTAAAAGATAGCAACAAGCAATTTTCAGCAATCGATAAAGCGTGTCAAGGATAACTTTCATCTTCATCCTTAACATCCTAGTAAAACCGGAAGCAGTAGAAATTAACTATAGGCTAATTTCTGACTTCAAATTAATCTACATAGGGAGATAGGGAGAAGCTGTTTTGGGGAATCAGTTTAGCGTTGTGGGAATAAGTATCGTCTCCTCTCTTAAACTTCTAAATAAACCGGGAATGGCAAAACCCAACTAATTCCGGTTTTAGTGTTTATCACAATAGATTAAAAACCGTAATAAATAGAGAGAAGCGGTTTTCAGTAATCAATTAAGTGTTCCAAGAAGTTTCTAATTCGACTTTAAACTTTCTACTCAAACCGGAAGTGACAGAAATCAATCACTTCCAGTTTAAGCATTGAGTGTTATAGAATATATAGCGAGAAGGGAATAGAATGGAAAATTTTTTTAAGTGCCCAAGAGTGTGTTCCATCTCGACAGTAATCACTCTACTCAACTACGAAGTGAAAAAAATATATATACTACAACTTCTGGTCTCCTACTACAACTTATAATTGAGAAAATATTATGTAAATCTTTACTGTTTTTACTATTAGGATTACGTAGTGAAACTTGTAACATCGTAATGTTTGTACATACGTCCGTCCGTTACTCCGTATGGTGACATTTGGACGGATGCGAACTTTTAAATTGTTTTTGCAATGGAAAGATACAATGATTATCTCGAGGGAGTTCTTTAATAGAGGAGATTCACCAACCGGAAGTGGTAGAAATAAGTCATTTCCGGGTTTAATGTTGATCATTGTAGAACAAAAACGCTAATAGATAGGGAAAAGCGGTTCTTGGCAATCGATTACACGTTTCATACCCAACTCTCATCTCAATACTTAAAAGTCTAATAACACCGGAAGAGGTACGAATGAGCCATCGAGAATGGACAACCGAAAAAGCGTTTCAAGACTAATCTACGTCTTTACCATTAACACTCTAGTAAAACATGAACTGGTAC
Organism: Thermobia domestica; assembly: GCF_964235325.1. NCBI lineage: Eukaryota > Metazoa > Arthropoda > Insecta > Zygentoma > Lepismatidae > Thermobia > Thermobia domestica. Next base: position 292,952,241 of record NC_137456.1, on the reverse strand, counting down.
AAATGAACCATTTCCGGTTTTAACGTTGATCACTATAGAGAGAAAAGGGTAATAGATAGTAAGAGGTACTTTTCGGCAATCCAAAAATAGTTTCAAGAATAACTTTCTTCTTCATAATTAACACCTTAGTTAAAAAGATGTGGCAGAAATTACATATAACTTCCTGTTTCAATTTAATCTATAAGTTATAGGAACTCGTTTTGGGAACTAATTTAGCGTTGTAGGACCAGGTATCATCTCTATTAAACTTCTACTCGAACCGGAAGTAGGAAAACCCAACTATTTCCGGGTTTAGTGTTGATTGCTATAGATTAGAAACTAATTAGCGATAAGCTGTTTTCTGTAATCAATTAAGTGTTTTAAGAATATGTTCTATCTCGACTCTAATCTTTCTGCTAAAACTTGAAGTGGTAGAAATCAATTGCTTCCGGTTATAACATTGAGCGTTATAGAATGGATAGCGAGAAGGCTTTTTTTTTGGGTAATTCATTAAGTGCTCCAAGAGTATATTCCTTCCCGGCAGTGATCCCTGTACTCAAATCGGAAGTGAAATAAACATACTAGAGCTTCTGGTTCCCATACCACTACACAAAATATAACATGATCCTCTTTAAGATCTTATTATTATTAGGATCACATAGTGGAACTTGTAATATCGTAATGTTAGTACGTACGTACATACATACGTCCGTTACTTCGAAAGATAACATTTGAAAGGATGCGAATTTTCTATTATTATTATTATTATTATTATTATTATTATTATTATTATTATTATTATTATTATTTCTGGAGAGAGTACATTAATGGAGATAATTCGACAAAAAAAATAGTAGAAATAATTTTTTTTCTGGTTTTAACGTTGATCAATAAAAAACAAGAACGATAATGAATAGCGAAAATCGTTTCTGGGCAATCGATTATACGTTTCAAGGGAATCTCTATTCTTATTCTTAAAATTCTAGTAGAACTGGAAATGGTAGAAATGAGCCATTTCCGGTTTTAACTCTCATTACTATAGAGCAAAAACCATAATAGATAACGAGAAGATGTTTTTGGCAATATTAAATTTTCAAGGATAACTTTCTTCACATTTAACAAGCTAGTAAATTCTGAAAGTAACAGATTTGAGCCATTTCCGGTTTCAACGTTGATCACTATAGAGCGAAAACGGTAATAGATAGTAAGAAGCAGTTTTCGGCAATCGATAAAGCGTTCCAGGAATAACTTTCATCTTCGTACTTAACACCCTAGTAAAAAGGAACTGTAGAAATCACCTATAACTTCCGTTTTCAATTTAATTTACATAGAGCATAAACTATAAGATATAGGGAGAAGCAGTTTTATGGAATCAATTTATTGTTGTGGGAACAGGTAAGTTATTATCTCTCTTAAACTGCAACCTGGAAGTAGCAAAATCCAACTACTTCCGGTTTTTGTGTTGATCGCAATAGATTAGAAAAGATAACAGATAAGGAGAAGCGGTTTTCTATAATCATTTAGTGTCCCAAGAATATGTTCTATCCCGACTCTAACCTTTATACTAAAAGCAGAAGTGGCATATATCAATCACTTCCGGTTATAAATTGAGTGTTATAGATTGGAGTGCTAGAAGGGATTTTATGTAATTCATTAAGTACCGCAAGAGTGTATTCCATCTTGACAGTAATCTCTGTATTAATACCAGAAGTGAAAGAAATAAGATACAAATTGCGGTATCCATATTAATTGAGAACATATTACGTCATCCTCTTTACGGTTTTTACTAGAGTTTATTTTTAAATTAAATACTAGCCGGATGTTTACTAAATTTTGTGAGCTACAAGCCCATTCCCTAAGAAATAGGAACTGGAATATTCTGTAGTCAAACTCGGCCAAAAACAGGGTGAACGCGGGTTGCATTTCATACCTTATTTCTCGATAACTACTTAATTAGCCAGCAGCATTGTCTTGATAACTATTGGCCGAATCGGAACAAAGTTCGGTGGTGGGCAGCCCTCAACCTAATTAAGATCTCTACATTTGCTGGTCGAGTTTGGCCAAGTTTTGGTCTTGATTTGCGTGTGGTAATTTATTTATCGGTAATCTCTTGTCAGATCCAATCTAAAGGATTTGTCATTACAGAAAGCCACTCGTAACTATTTATCGATTTTGCTTTATAGTGTTCAACGTAAAACCGGAAATGGTTTATTTCTGCCACTTTCGGTTGGTAACGAAAGGATATGAAAAATGTTCTTGGAATGCTTAATCGATTGCCGAAAACCGTTTTTGTTTTATAGTGGTCAACGTTAAAACTAGGAAAAGGTTGATTTCTACCACTTTCGGTTTACGGATCAGTTCAATTAACTAGCTCCTCCGAAATAATTACTATACCCATAGTTTGCAAATAAATAAATAAATAAAATAAAATAAAAATTTTCTTTCTTTCAAGAGCTATCGTGCGCAGTAACTTAGTCGCAGCAGCTATCGTGGCCTATTATTATCATTAGTATTATTATTATTATTATTATTAGTAGTAGTAGTAGTAGTAGTATTATTATTATTATTATTAAGGATTCTACCTGTTGGCAGGTACTGGGACTAATGGGAGATGTGAGTGTGATTGTGTGTTTTCTTAGGTTCTGGTCTGGAAATTCTTCTTTCACCTTTCTCGGTCTTCAGCTTCCTCTTTTTATTCCCAATATTTGATACCATTTTTCAAATCATCGACCAACTGCATTCTTCTTCTTACTATTCCTTTCTTACCTTTCCTCTCTTACTTTCAAGTTTTCTCTTCCTCAGTGGGTTGATAAAAGCTAATACGTTTTAATCTGGTTCCTTTTAATTATTACCAGACTGCATTTTCCTCTATCTATTTTTGAATACTATTTTTAAGAAATTGAATTATTATTATTATTATTATTATTATTATTATTATTATTATTATTATTATTATTATTATTATTATTATATTATTAATATTATTATTATTATTATCGCGTCTATGTTCTGTTATTCTTTTAACTGTTAGAGGAAAGGTTCATTTTTTCTCCAGTCTCACTTTATCTATAATGCTACTTCGGTATTATACTTAATGTTTAGTTAACTAAAGAAGAAGTGGATCTAGTTGTCTGGAGCCTTCATTTCATGTTAGCCTTCGGTGATCATTTAGTACTGTTCACCGAGGTAATTTAACAGAAGTACAATGTTCTTATAGATTATTCGATGTAGTGTTATAAAGTAGGAAATGATACAAGACGTTGTGTTTGTAAATTAAAGTTTCGAGATCCTCTAGGGCAATTGTTCCAACATTTTAAACAAGCGCCTACATTCTTAAACCCTACATACCTCTCGCCTATTTCATTCGCGCATGTCTTTGACCGTTTCTGCAATTTTATTTGCAGCATTGTATTCTCAAATCATCAGTAAAAGCAACAAAAATAATAACAATAATATTAATAATCTATACTGTATATAAGACAATATAAGTGAGTTACTCATTATCGACCAAGCCATAGTACTATAATTAGCAAGAATACTCTTTTTGATGAAAGCAAGGGATAAAGAAGAATTTTTGGAAATATGTATCCTTAGGGGCGTAAATAGGATAGTGTATCTTGTTAATCCCTGAGGTAAGGAAGATGAAACTACTTATATAAACTAACCATTATAAATAACTGAACATGTTTCTAACAGTTTCTGAAAATTCCGCACCTAAACAAGAAAGGAGTAATTCGTATAACATTAATTTATTCAACTGTATTTTATTTCATTTATTTTTAGAAAATGATAAATGTCATCATCATAGGTATTCTGCCTTTATTGGCAGATCACTTGCCGCAGCTGAGAAGCATCCATGCTCCACGGTCCTCGGCTAACCTCTTCGTCTTCGCGTATGATCCTTGTGTTTCTATATCATCCATTAATCGTAGTCTCCTTCGCCCCCTTTCTCTCTTTTCCGCCACCATACCCTCTAAAACGTCCCTCATGATACAATCTCTTCTTAGGCAATGTCCCAACCAGTTTCTCTTCCTCTTCCTAATAATATCTAAAAGTGTTCTTTTCTCACCCACCATTTCTAACACTCTCTCATTCGTTTTCCTCTGACACAACTAATTCTTTCCATTCTTCTCCACACCCACATTTCGAAGGCTTCCAGCCGTGGGACCTTTACGTAATGTCCACGTTTCCGCCACATACAGTACAACACTCCACACGATGCATTTTATGAGTCTTTTTCTCAACTCTTTATTCAAGGTCACATAAAGCAAACTTTTCTTCCTCCTAAAGGCTTCTTTCTCCATTCCTATCCTTGCTTTTATTTCAAGTTCGCGCTTCATGTTATTACTAAGAATACAATCCAGATATAGAAAACTATTTACTTGTTCTATTTTCTCCCCTTCTACTTTTATATTTGACACAGACCCCTTCGTTCCAATCACCATGGCTTTTGTCTTTCTAACATTTATTTTCATCCCATATTCTTCAAAGCCCTTTCTCATTTTTCTAACATTTTATTGATTTTCTTTTCAGATTCTGCTACAAGCGCCATATCGTCTGCAAATCTTATGCACTTAATCATTCTACCTCCTACCGAAATGCCATCATCATCATGTAAACTCTTTTTCACTATCTCTTCTAGATAGACAATAAAAAGTGTTGGCGAGAGGCAGCATCCTTGTCGAACTCCCCTTCCAATTGCACTCACTTCTGTCAGTTCTTCCCCTATCCTAACACTTACTTGTTGGTTCATGTATAAGTTTCTTATTAGTTTTCTATCTTTCCATTCCAACAATATCTTCGTTAGAACTCCCAAAAACAATTCCCAATTCACGCGGCCAAAAGCCTTTTCTAGATCAATAAATATACCATACACCTCTTTCCCTTTTTCTATAAATTTCCACCGATCGCCCTTAATAATCCAATTGCGTCTCTTGTGCCCTTGCCTCTTCTGAACCCGAACTTCTTCTCCTAAACTTCTTTATTTGTTCTTTCATATAACCTTCTGTTCAGTATTCGGTGCAGAATTTTAGCTGCATGAGATATGAGACTAATAGTTCTATAATCCTCACATCTCTTTGGGTTCGATCCTAGCCATCGGTATCATGATCGTTTTCAGAAAGTCTTTTGGCCATTCTCCTGTTTCATATATATCGTTGCATAATCAGAACAATTCTTTCTTTCCATTGTCTCCTATATTTTTAATGAATTCGATTGGTATGTTATCTATTCCGGTTGTCTTTCCATTTCTTATCTCGGATATAGCCTTTTCAAGCTCATCCCTAAGAATACTAAATCCTTTATCATCCTCGCCTACTTCATTTTCTACTTCAACATTTAGGCTACACGGTCTATCCCTACTCTCATAAAAGTCTTCAACGTATTATTTCCACCTTCCTATGACCTCATTTCTCTCGCTGACTACCTTCCCATTCTTATTTTCTACTCCCATCATAATACCCTCTTGATAAATGTAAGAATTCTTTATATTGGAGACGTAAAATTTCAAAATTAAACTCGATTAGAAACGAACCAATATATGTTTAGGTTTTCCGAAAATTCTGTCGTAAGATGAGAATGGACCTATGTCTACCTATTAAAATTTCTGCATTTGCTTACGTTTGAGGTGTGAAATTTGGCTTTTGATTTTTTAACTATAAATAATTGAACGTATGTTTCCGGAAATTCCCCTCTTAAAGATGGAGAAAAGAGACGATTTCTATAATATTAAAATTTACCACTATTTATTCAGAAAATGTTATGAAATGTGAAATTCGCTTAAATTCGTAATGTGAAATTTCGTAAACCATTTGTGAAGTAAAAAGAATGGAATACGTATTTCAGAGTTTTTGAAATTCTCCTTTTAAGCAGAAGGAGGGAGGAATTAATTTACTTATTTCTCGACAATCAAATCGGCGTTCGCTGTCTCATCATCATAGAATGTTCGAGGAGAATCACTGAACATTTTTAGAACTACTCTAGATCATGGTTTCATCATATCACTTTCACTGAAATGTGTATCCTAAGGGGAGGGGTCAAGGTCTAAAATATTTGCTAAAAATACAGTATCTTACAAATCTCTCATGTATGAAGATGAAATTTAATAAAACACCAAGTAGACACGTAACCCAGCGTTCTAGAAAATTCCACTTCCGTTTCATCTCATGAAAAATGATTGAGATTTTTAGAACATAGTTAGCACTTGGCTGAAGCCATTTTTTAACCATGTCAGTTTCATTAAAATTCGTATCTTAAGAGGATGGAGGAGTTAATATATACGGCGAAAATTAAATATCTTCCAAGCCAGAGAGATGAAACTAGGTATATAAACTTTTACTGAACGAGGTCACCATGTGGACATGCTCCAGCGTTTTCGAAAATTCTGCTTCCAAAACGGGTTACAGGGTGATAAAGTGTTTGAAACGTCTGAAATGAATTTTTAGACATATTTAGCACGTGGGACATTTCTATTGTAACAACTCACTTTGAAAAAAAAGAATCGTAAAAGCAGAAGAAAATTTAGATTTCTTGCAAAGAATAAATAGTGCATTTTTAGACATGGTCGAGCTAGGGGTTTTATTTCACTTTTGTTCAAATAAGTTACGTAACGGTGAAAGGGTGATTAAATATAACTTTCAAATATTTCCCATAAACCTATTCTAACCGCACGAAGAATATGCTTGCATATAATAGTAGTAAATAATAATAGCCATATTCTCAAAATTTATATTTATATCCATCAAGACTCCTGCATCGCATTATAGTTCAGTGGAGTATTATATTTTTTCAGTTTGGTCCTTAATAAAACCATAGTTCTCACAGAATAGTTATTCCGTGTTTAAATGATATTTAATTTAATGTTTGTTACCGCACTCGTAATATTTGTAATTTTGAATTTAGTTCTGTCAGAGACTCGCACCCCAAGATTAGGAATCACTGATCTAGAGACTACCTAGAAACTTGAAATTTACACCTATATAGGACGTGGGGTACCACTAAGAATTTTTTTTTTTGGAAATTCACGAAAAGAGAAGAAATTGAGGTGAGAGTTATTTTAATAAGATACCCTTATCTCCGAAACGTATAGGACTGGGAACTTGAAATTTGGTAGTTGGATTTCCAATTTAAATTAACACGTGTTTCAGCATTTCTTTTATATCTTAGTAATAAAGTGGAAGGAAAAGGTAAGAATGGGAATTATTACTCGTATAATACCACATCGGTATGTCAGAATCTCTGAAAGTTACAAACATGAAATTTGGCTTTAGAACTTCTCATTTAAAACAAAATCTCTTAAAGACAGTAAACAGAACCACCCAATATTTTTCAATTAAAATTGAAACCAGAAGTTGTAGTAGATACCTACCACTTAGTGTTATTTACTAGTGATTAGAGTGGAGATGGAATATATTCTAGGGACGCTTAATCCAATACAAACCGTGAATATCTATTGAATACAAATCGTGCCTAAGTATTTATTCTTTGTTATATACAGTCTTGTTCAAGAAAACTTTGCCACTCACCCCCTTTTTGAAAAGGCCTGTGGTCCTACTTACAGTTAGAATTAAATCAAATAAATGTGAATTTCGTTTGGTCGATTAAGAAGTTTATTCAGAGCCACAGCATTATAATTTCCTTTTGCCGTTGCAAGAATATCATCTTTCATAGCAGGGTGAGTGGTCAAGATTTCTTCAACAAAACTGAACAACGATGAACGTTAACACCGGAAGTGGTATATTTCTAATAATTACGTTTCATTACACGAAAAAAAAAGAGATTGTATCTATTTTAAGAACGTTAACTCCTTTAAGAAAACTCTCCTCATGTCTCTTATAGGTCATGTTCTATGTATATTACATTGAACCTGCAAGTCATACTGGATTACCAGGGTGTCTATCGGTTACGAAAATGATTAAAGAAAGTCACGAAATGAGAAAATGTTCATGAAAGTCAAGAAAAATTCACGAAATTTTGCTTTTGGGTCAAGATTCATTTTGTATGTACAAATATAAGTACATACTTGTAAATGTTGTTCTATAAAATGTCAAAATTCACCACCAAAAACGTCTATGGTTTTAGACGCTATCAAATCACAAGTAAAGCACGCTTCTATCACGTGCGTGAAAATTGGCCCAAGTCGCACTCAAATTCGCTTTTGAGAGTGTTACTAAATTTAATGGTTTGTTAAAGGAAACGTCATGAAATTTCATTTTGGAATTTTAGTAGACACCCTGTAATTTCTGATTTTATTAGAGTGTTATGGATAGACAAAATGTATTCTTGAGAAGCTCCGTCGATTGTCGAAAACAGCTTCTCGCTATCTATTACAGCTTTTGCTCCACAGTAATGAAAAGTAAACCGAAAATTCTTGATTTCTACCGGTTCTAGTTTTATCAAAGTGTTAAGAATAGAAATGAAAGGTTTACTTGGAATCTTTTAGTCGATTTCCCAAAACTGCTTCTCGCTATATACAGTATTGCCGCTTTTCCCCGTTCAATATTAAAGCGGGAACTGGTTTATTTCTGCCACTTTCTATTTCAATACATTATTAAGGATGGAGTTGAAAGATATTATTCGGATGCTAAATCGAAAGCAGAAAACTGTTTCTTGCTATCTGTTACCATTTTTGATTTACAGGATCAACGTTAAAAGCAAAAATGGTTGATTTCTACCACTCCTAGATTCTGATCCACAACCTCCTGGTTTATGATCCTCTACTAATGAACTCTTTCGAGATAATTACTCTAGCTATCAATTGCAAAAAAAAAAAAACAGAAGTTAAATTCAGTTTCGTCCAAGAGTTTCGTGCGGAGTAACGGACGAGATGGACCAAAACACTAACTGTACAATATTATTACAAATCTTGCTCTGTAATCCCAATAATTAGATACATATTTCAGCGTTTTCGATTGTGATCTAGAAGGGAAGAAAAGGGTTTTTAAGAGAATAGAGGTGGATATTACAATTGGTATTATACTAAGATGTTTATATGTCGGGATCCCGTGAAGTTGAAGACATGAAACGTGATGTTTGAACTGAAATTGGTATGCTTCCAGATATATATATAAAGTGCAAGGCCATAGGCCGAAAAAACACGGTGGAATGGAAGCAAAGCCCTCAGGTATTCCAACTGAAATTCAGTATACTTGCAGGTATGTGAGGTGCGAGGCCGTAAGCCTAGCAAACACTGGTGATTGCAGGTTTGAGATGCAAAGCGTTCGACGGAACAAATTTGCGTGTCTGAGGGCAAAGCCTTCAGCGAGACTAAGACTTGTATTGAATAAACTCTGACGAAGACATTAAGGAAGCTCACACAATATTTTCTTAATCAATAATGAAATAGAAAGTGATAGTAGATTTACACCACTTCCCGTATAAGTAGAAGGATTGGATTGGTGACACAATTATATTCTTGGGATGCTTAACTGATTGCAGGAAACTGCATCTTGCTACCTACTTCCGTATAGAGGTCGATATCTACCAGTTCCAGTTTTAGTAGAGGATAAAGGATGAAGATGAAGTGTATTCTTAGCCGATTGTAGAAAATCGGGTTGCGGTTTCTGCTCTGCAGTGTTCAACGTTAAAACCGGAAAGGGTTGATGTCTACCAACTCCGGTTTTAGTATAGGGTTAAGAATGGACATGAGAACGGACGGTTAATCAATTATGGAAAACAGCGTATTGTTATCTATTACAGTTTTTCTTCCATAGTAATCAACGTTAAAAACAGGAAGTAGTTAATCGCTACCACTTCCTCTTTTAGTTGTAGGTTAAGAAAAGAGATAATATGCATTCTTAGGACGCTTAATCGATTTTCAGAAACAGCTTCTAGCTTTCTACTAACGTCTTTTGTTCTACAGTGATCAATCTTAAACGGGAAGTCGTCGATATCTGCCACTTCCAGTTCAAGAGTCACCTCCATTAATTTTAAAACATTTTTCCTACATAATTATGTAACACTTGGTTTAATTCCAACTAAACTTGATACATATATGTCTTACAATCTGGAAAGAAATACTCGGGAGGGTATGGAACCCCTAGCATTCCAAGGAGTGGGGATGGGAGAGGTGACTTTTAAAAATAATTGTAATGCTCGATATCACTGTTGAATCCATAGTTTTCGTGTCAGTCACTGATATGGATAATGACTGTTTCCATGCCGTTTAAGTTCATCCCAGAAGAATCGGGAAGAGTGACTTTTTAGCAGTAATCGAAAATGACGGATATTAAAGGCGAATCCATAGTTCTCATTAGTGTTAAGACGAATAGTGGTACTTTTGATACAATTTAAAAAGAAGTTAGAATGCAACTTTTGAATTTAATTAATGTAAACTTCTGCATTAATAAAAACTAGACTATTTGAAATCCAAAGTTGTAAGTGCGACTGTAGAGTTTTTTTTATTATTATTATTAAAGTATACCTTTTAAATAGCACCACGACATGGGAGGGAGAGAGAGTGAGAGATTTTTGGCCTTTTCAACATATTCTTAAGCGTTTATAAAGATTTTATTAAGATTTTCTTATAATTTTAATTTATGTTTGTTTCTTATATTGCAATTGCACACAACTTGTAAGATGTAAATACAATTTAATTTTTAAGAGACTCAAAAACGGTGACGCCATTTCCGGTGTTCTAGTAGCTAGCACCCGCGCCTTTCGTGCACGTAGTCACACGTTCGATCCCCAGTTGGAGTCTCTTTCAAAATTTCAACCATTACTGTGTTTGAGTTTCATCATAATCTTTGAGTCTACGTCTCATATAACCTCGATGCAGAATCTAACTTAAATAATTAACTAAATCGAAACCGATGAAAGTACAGAACTCAAGGATTCGACGGAAAACTAGCACTAAAATTTGGAACAGAAAAAGTATCAAGTATCCAGTGATCCCATCAGGGAAAGGATGAGTACATGGACATAAGACCATAATAAACACATTATTGGAATGGCAGTCAGTGATGATTATAGAGGTGGCTCTTGGGTCTATAGCTTCGAAATTCCCTCTAGGGCATTTCCCGAGCGTGCTCAATCTGTGCTACCAGAAGTTTCATAGTACTATATTCACCCATCGTTTATTCAATCCCCTGGTACTGGAAAATCTGAAATGAACATTGTCTCCTATCGTGCTCAATATGAATTAAATGCATTTTTGCAGTACTGCTTTTCACCTATAGTGTAACGAAATTCTTCCACGACAAATCTGTAATCAACAATCTGGCACGTATCCAAGGGAGAATCTGGGGCGTCCGGACCCCCTTCGAGACCAAAAATGAAAAAATAAGAAAGGATAAAACAAAATGAAATGACAAAAAGAAGGATCAGCGTTAAAAATTTAAAAGAAAAATACAGGAAGCTTTAGCTTACTCTTTCTTATGAGGAGATTTGTATTACTTGCAATGTAGTGGCGAGGTAAGCGAGATATTCTGGAAGAGTCAGGGAATTTGAAAAATCAAGAAAAATTACGGAATTCTCAGAATTCCTGCTACTAGTCAGGAAGATTTCAAGCTTTCGAAAGCGTAAGTGCCGTTGTGTAACAACGTGGACATTCTTAATCATAACTTTTCGTCATCGCATCCTTGCAATATAAAACATGTTATTTCAAGGACAATTTTCTATTGCTCCTTTAACCTGTCATTTGGAACCGACAGTAGTTGACGGAATAATAATAATAAAAAAAATGTTGAAAGAAAGTTCTGTTAGCATTTGATTGAACAGGGAAAGGAATGCATATATTGTAAAACTAGTTGAATATGCACATGCTTCGCAGAGGGGCTGTATTTGGAAGTCAACGCCTGTGGGAGTATCACCATTGATCTTAGCGATCGCGAAAACTATGGATTTGATATTAATATCGATCATTTTGGGCAATTTTTTACATCTCGGTATCCATCCCCCGCTGACTCCCGGCCCGCCTTCTTGCAAATCATCGCTAATGGAAGTTTCACCATTAATTTCAGCGACCGCGAAAACTATGGATTTGACACTGATATCGGTAATTTTGTATTACTTTTATATGTCTTGGTATCTCACCCCCCCCCCTCCGGTGAACCCGGCCCGGAGCCGAATAGCGTGAATTTGGAAGTTAATGCGACTGGAGTTTCACCATTGATTTCAGCGACCGCGAAAATATGAATTCGACACTAATAGCTCACGTGCTAGAGCGTTGGCTTCGCATTCAGGAAGTCGTGGTTTCGAATGCCGCTGCCTGCCATCCTGACTGAAGTTTTCCAGGGTTTCCCTCAATCCTACCAGGCAAATGCCGGGATGGCACCTACTAAACAGGCAGGAAAAAACCTTCCCAAATCCTTTCCATTGTTAATGTTGTTGGATATTCAATGTAAAATGGCCTCTGAGCTGCATCTGGTGATTGTTAAATAAATAAATAAATAAATATCGGTCATTTTCTACTACTTTTACATGTCCCGTAAACGCCCCTGATTCCCCCTGGTTCGAATTTCGACAGAAACGTTTAACTCTGGTCTGGAGCATGGACAAAGGTATTCGTGACTAAAATTTGATAACTCTCGGTCAATTTGTTTGGTTCCCAAGCCGGTTCCGGTAAACGCCCTCTGAGACCCCACTGTTTCGAAATTTGAAAAGAACGCTACGTCTTGATCTGGGGCCTGGGCGAACGTACCCCTGACCAAAATTTGATAACTCTCGGTCCACTCGTTGGTCCCCAGGCCGCACACAGATAGACAGAAACAAACACACAAACAAACTCTTTATTTTATTTATATTAGAAGATAGTTTACAAGACAGTATTCAGTATGTACTTTTTATAATAATTGAGGTCATAACGAAAGGAAAATTGTTATATTTGAATAAACAAAAAAGAACGTAAATATTGCAAATCTTTTTCAATAGTTAATTTATTATTCTTCATAGCTTGTTATTAAAATACTTGCCAACATATTCTCATTTTATTGTCCTAACAAACCAATATATGTTGATACTAAAGTAGTTTAGATTGGGCGAGGTACTGTGCTTTCAGAATTTCATGTCACCCCTCCTCCCCTTAGCGTTACGAAATCCTGGCTAAACGAACTAATATATGTTCCAGTAAAAGAGTTTAGAGTGATCGATCCCTTTTTGTGATGACCACAATCTTTCATGTCACGGACCCCCCCCCCCTTCACGAAATCCTGGCTACGTGCCTGCAATACTGTCAGTAGCTATGTCCTCGACAAACATACATTTACAAGTACAACTTGATTCTCGTGTTTTTTTCAACAGTTAACCAATTTCAAAACCGTATTATAATTCAAAGTACTTATCATATTTCTATCCCAAAACAAGAATATGTAGTTAACTTCCTAAAATACTTCGCTCCGCAGGAACCCGTTCAGCGCGAGCAACAAGAAAAAACAACATGCTTAGCGTCTCACAAATGACAAAGGACTAAAAAGAAAAGCAAAAGCAGCACAGCAGGCCTTATCACAGTCAGAGCTGACAACATAGTTTCGGTCGTTACTTACACCAATAGACCTACAAGCGGTGTACAAGAGTTATACAGTTACGTTGTGCCACAGTAGCGCTAAAGGCGGAATGTGCACGAACTACAAATGAATATTGTTCTTACAAGTATCAGTCACTGTTGCACCCTCTTTACATTCTACACATCCTTTTTCCTCCCACCTTTTGACCTTGACAAGCAGAAGTACCAGGCCTTCCGAGTTCACAACCATAAACTGTCTGTGTACAGTGTTTTCAGTTCTTCGAATGACTCTGCGCGCGAAGAACAAGGGTGATGATCGGGCAACCGAATAAGGCAGCGAGAAACACCCGGTTGTAACTTTAAGTGTAAAATACAAATATAGAGCCTTGACAATGCCGTGAGGATGAATATATATATATATATATATATATATATATATATATATATATATATATATATATATATATATATATATTAATTATCAAAAGTGACCGATATTAGTATTGAGTATCTAGTTCTTGGCGCCGCTGAGATGAACAATGAAACTTGTGATGCTGTTTAAATACAAATTTAGAACGCATCTTTATGTAAAGGGAAGGGAAAATACATAAAAATGATCAAAATAAACCATATTACCGTCGAATCAATTGTTTCCGGGGTCGCTGAGATCCGATTCTGTGCCCCGCAACATGGAAGAGGAGGAGGGGGAGATATATAAAAATGTAAAAATGATTAAAAGTGGCCGATATTAGTGTCTGATCCGTAGTTTTTAGGGTCCCTGTAATTAAGAGTGACTTTTCCGATCCCGTTTAAAACTTAATTAACCCCCGTAACTTATTACAGGTGAAGGTAAAAAATGACCAATTTAGTGTCGAATTCATGGCTTCGGGTCACCGAGATGATCAATGTTGTCTCCGATGCCATTTAAATCGATGCAATTGAAAAGTAAAGCAGCATATTTCAAGTATATTAAACACATGATATATGGAGTTATGGATTTAAAGTTAGCAAGCGAAGCGGGTAATATATGCTAGTATAGCTATAATAATTATTCTAAGGAAGAAGTGACTCAGCTGTAGAATGTTCAGCTTTCGTCCGGGAGAATCTTAGTTCAATCCCAGCATGCATCAGATGGTTTGAGCATGTGATTGTACATTTTATCATCTAGTTTGTGCATAGTATTAAAGTTTTCCTTAGTTTCAAAGCAGATCTCCTTAATGGTTAAGCGGTTAGCGTACGCTTCTTTGGCATAGAAGATCAGGGTCAGATTCCCGGTGTAGCTCATGTGGTTCGGATTCCACATCTATCATTAGGTCCACGTCTTATTACAGCCTCGCTGCTGAAAGGGACGGTAAACTCAAAATCAAGTCAACTCAACAAGTTTCGAAGCATAAAAGTTAAAACCATTTTTAAACAGTAGCCTAACACTATACATCAAGTGTTGCTGTATTTGAAAGTCAATGTCTGTGGAAGTATCATAATTCATGTCAGTGACCAGGAAAACTATGGATTTGACACTAACATAATTCATTTTGAATTATTTTTCATGTATCATTAGCCACCTTCTTAGAGGATGGTCCTTAACTCATGTGGGGTAAATTTGAAAGCAAACGTGAACATGAATCTCAACGGTGTCTTCCCGTTGTGCCTACTTCCCGTTATGCCTACAGGCCCTCCAGCACTTTGTAGAAAATATTTTTAATGATCTTATCTGTAGGCAGAACGGTAATTCCCGTTGTGCCTACTTCCCGTTCTGCCTACTCTTTCGAGACGGGGAATTCTGTGCAGGGAGGGATCTTTTCTAGGGATTTTTTCTTTAGTAATTCTAATAGATTCTGTAAGAAGAATAACTATTCCTTGCATCTACTTTAGTAGGCACAACGGGAATGAACCATCTCAACATTGAGCTCAACGACCTCGAAAACTAGGGATTTGACCCATTTTTGATTTTTTATTATTTTCACATGTCTTAATATCACCACTTGGCGATCCCCACTCCCAGCCCCACATATGATGAGATGATGTTATCGAAGTTTCATCACTGATCACAGCGGCCTCAAACACCATGGATTTGATGCTAATATTGAACATTTTGAATTTTTACATGTATTGTATTCCCAACCCTAGTCACAACCCTGATCTAAAACCAAGAGTACTGAATGAGATTGGTTTTACGATTAATCTCAGTGACAATATCGATAATTATGAACAATTATCACTTTTTACTTCTAGGTACCTCTTAACTACGGGGAAATCACCCTGGTCCCATGACCAACCGTGTGAAGGAAACAGACAAACTTATTTTAATGAGTATTATCAAAATTTTTGTTATATAATATCTACATTGACAACCTCCGGTCCATTTTTCTCGTCCCCAAACGTAACTCAGACAGACATTCTGCATATTTTATTTATATAGTGTAAACTTGAATTTACAATTGAACTCAGCTATCCGAAATCTATGATTTTGATACTAATATCGATCATTTGGATTATTATGTATACACGTTTCGATAACCCACCCTCTATTAGGGCCGTTCCTTAATTCATGGGGATAAATAACGGGGTTTACCCGAATATTAAAAAAAAACGCTTCGTCTTGGTCTGAGACCCGTTCACTACTCGTCTGGTCCCCAGACCACATACATACAGAAAGATATTACATACAGACAAACAGACAGACCTCTTTATTTTATTTATATTACGTAAGTACAGAGGAACATTCGTTCAATATTAGAGCAATGATATGTGGTACGTGACGTGCCAGAAAGAAACACCGGGTGTGTGCAGGGGTTTTGCCTAAAGCTATCATTTGATATTATCAAAGCTAAAAGACATACACACAAACATATCTTCAATCATAATATTATTTTAACATACAATAAGTCATTGCATCTTTTCGTTTAGCATTCAGCATCTGCTCTCGGAAAACTCTCCAGACGTTCTCGCACGACACCTGTGAGTGGAATCAATATGAAAGATCAAAAAACTCAATCAGATGATCTGTAATTTTTTTGGGAGTACGCAACGTTTGAAAGCACCTGTATAACGCACAGTGTACAACGCAGAGAAGTTGCTTTTCTCATAATAAGAAACAAACATTCACAGGTCTTTCAGATTGTAATCTTGTATTCGATTGTATGTATGTTTGTTTTGAATTTAACGTCCCTTTCAGCAACGTGCTTATATTTTGTTTAACGTTACAATTCATTGCCATTACCAAGTACCTAAGAACTATGAGTAATAGACTTTACATTTTATTATAGCGTATGTGTAACTTCCCTTACGCTGCTCCACAGTTTCACAAACTGGAAATATGGCCTCTTGAAACTTGGCTTTTCCGTGATTTTGGACAGGTCTTGCTCTGAAAGTATGCACGTTTCCCTACATCTATTTATATATATATATATATATATATATATATATATATATATATATATATATATATATATATAGATAGATAGATAGATAGATAGATATAGATAGATAGATAGATAGATAGATAGATAGATAGATAGATAGATAGATAGATATATATTTCGGTATTTACTATTATACAGAAGGAGGGTATTATATCTCCATTTTGAAGAAGTGGGTAAAAAGTAAATTGTGCGCACTAGGACTCTTAAGACAATTGATAATAAATGAGTTTAATATATGAATGAGAGACAATCTTGGCACTAGGTTTAGATCAATATATTCCTTATTTTATTCCCTTCTCTCTCTTCGTTCGATCCGTTATCCGTAACTAATAAAGAAAATTGAGTTCTCTTCGAAGTTTCCAAACCATTCTTAATCTCGAATACCATGATTCACTAAACCAAGCTTAATTTTCTATTTATAATTGTTAACTTATAAAGATATTTTTGGGGCATTTTCATAAAAAAAAAGAATGCTCTCTGTCATCTCTACTTAACAATTGCTGAAAGTTGGCCCAGGGTGAAAGGAATATGTAATTAAGGCCAGAGAATCGTGCACTTCAGTGTACGCGCAAGACTAATTGTTTGTAGTTGTGAATAAATAGCTACAGACTGTAATAGAGAACCAGTTTCTGACTATACCTTATTGCTTTAACTCTAAAGAGTTTAAATTCCCGGTGTGAGCACTCGGTCGAAAGAAGTGTAAAAAACATTTTTAGGCCTAGCCATCCTGAATGATGTTTTCCTGGGTTTTTCCTCATTCACACCTTGCAAATGCCGGCGTTTTCTCCTATCTATGCTGCTCTTATTTATTACACGATACATATTTTAACGAAATGTCATAGATTTTCAAAATAGCATTTTTAGAACGATGTAAAGTCGAAACTAAACTTAATTTTTAGACGTTTAATGGACTGAAGAAAAAACGCTTCGCGCAATATTTGTTGTTGCCCTTTGGAAATAAACGTTTAATTTGATTTATTTAACCCTGCAGTTCTGTTCGGGTCTGTTTGACCCGAAATGGTTTCGTTTTCTCATAATTTTTTTTGACAATTTTCTTGATGTGAATCAAGTTTGTGACTTTGTTTTATTCAATCCTAATTATATTTTCTGAAAATCACAAACTTTTAATATTAACGGTTTTCGATTTTTTTAAAATTACTAATGTACTGTTCTGATTAACATTATCCGAAGAAGTTTTTCTGTGCTGTGTAAGTGAATTTTCAACTGCTGTCTTATATTCCTCGCAAAACATGTTTTTCTACTTTCGAGATGTGTGGGAAAAGTAAATAGAAGTTCTTCCTAAGCTGTATTATCCTCCTGAAAACGTTACTGTTGGTGAACAATTATTAGGATTTGGAAGGGTTGCCTTTTCGAGCAATATATACCCAGTAAACCGGCAAAATACGATATAAAAGTCTAGACTGTATATGATAGCAAAACTTCTTACGTATTCAAGCAACGTTTACATACATGTAAAGAACCGATGCACAGCCTGAAATGAACCAAGGTATGAGTGTTGTATGTGATTTTTTTCCGAACTAGGTGGCCGTTATATCCCTAAGAAAATTTAAATCGTTGTGCTCACGAGTACTCTTTGCACAGGAGAAGAAATCTGCAATCGATTTGACAAGAAACCCAACATAATATTGGATTGTAATTCAACTAAAGAGTTGTAGACAGTTTATATCAACTTGTGAACACATACACATGTAAACTCAAAACCAACAAATGGCCCACGATATTGTTGCATAATATGATCGATGTATTAGCTTACAATGGATTTATTTTCTGTAGTTCAATCCATCCAAGCTGACAACTAGGAAAACTTTTTAAAAGAAAATTGTATTTGAAAGAACTTGGAAAATCTCTCATTTTACTTGAAACACAATCTAGACAATATATGCTAAAAAGTGTCGAGTATAAGTTCCGAAGGATTGTAAGCAGAGTACAAGGAAGTGGTGAATCAGAAGTTACAGTGATAATACCCGAAACAATTTCCTAGGAAGCGTTCTAGTTGCGAATACTGTCCATCTTCTAACAACAAGAAAGATTTGGTGTGCTTTATTTACAAGAGACATATCTGTAAATCTCATGATGCTTATCACTATCCGAGCCATAAACAAAGAGTGGTGTAATTGCGCCTAATGCTTACCAAATTGTTTTATGCAAGCTTGACAGTAGTAACGTTTATCAAATTTACAAAAAAAAATATTATACGTGTCCACTGTGTTATATTCTCTTTACTAGTTACCAATCTTGTGAAGACTAAAAACAGTAAAGAAATGCAATGACATGGGGGTTTTACGAATATGAACAGCTGCATAGCAATACAAGTCTTACTCCCATAAGTTATCTTGCTTCAGGTGAAAATAACTCATGTTCCAAGTTAAAATACAGCAAATCATTAGCAAATGGCCAATATTCGTGTTTAATTCAACATTTCCTACATTTTGGTTTCATCAAGATAAGGTACATATGGTGATGATAGTGAGGTTTTCTGCCCAAAGGGAGATCTTGAACCGAAGGTCCCTGTGCAAGGTGAACCCACTGCGGATTGCTATTGTCTTCCATGGGATTAAGATGATATCCTAAGGATGGGGTTCACCTTGGGATACGAACTACAGTTCAAAGTGGGATACTAACCACTTTTTCCTCACCGGGAATCGAAGCCGGGACCCCATGATTATAAGGCAACGAGTGTAACCATTCATCCTCCGGGGAAAGTATGTGCACTCATGTCAAATATTTTGGTTGCATGTCTATAAAAATGTTGTAAGAATAAAATTTGGTAACGAATTCACCCAATATTTCTTATAATGTTAGTATGTTTATAATCAGGAAAGACATGTATGTGGCAAATGTCATGCCAAAAGAGCAGTAAATAAGAACAATAAAACAAAAATAAAACTTTCTTGTCTATTCAGCAACATTTTGTTTTGCTCATTCTGGTTTTCGTACTTATAATTCCTTTCGTATGGAATTTATCACAAATATAAATTTCCCTATTATAAACATAGTATCAGTATTAAACGTTGCCTAGGGCGGTGGCTCAGTGGTAGAGCGTTCACCTCCGGTGTTTGGGGTCCCTGGTTCGATCCCAGCTCGCGCCGTGTGGACTTTGTGGTGGACAAACACCGTGCTCGTGGATTTTCTCGGGGTTCTCCCGTTTCCTCCCACTTTCTTCATTCCACCATTTCTCTCATCTCTCATCACCGTCTCCTTTAGCCTAACCGGCATAACCGTGGGACGTAAAACTAAAGATTTCATTTCATTTTTTTAAACGTTCCCTGCAAAATTATTATGTAATTATATTCTTACAAGAAAACGGCCATAGGTATGCGACAATCATTTTGGACATGACTGTACCTAGGTATATGCAATGCTTTGTAAAACATTTAAAGACAGTTAAAATGTTTTCCTAGCACTAGACTATTCAATAAACTAGTCATTGTTTGGAGACCTGGCAATTTTATAATACAATTTAATTATGGGTCATATTGACCAGAACAGTATATTTGTATAGTAGATGGGAACAGAATAGCAGGGTTAATACAAATTCCAGCCAGTTCTGGTTTAGAAGAGCGTTGCATCTAAAAGATTCTACTCAAACGCTGGGTCAACTTTTCTAAAGAGCTTGACTTTATCTGTTTCGTTTCTAATTCTATGTTGAGCAACGTTTGAATAGGAAATTGTTAACATTTTCTGGTTTGAATACAAGGTTTATGTATGAGTGGCAGTGTATTCTTAGTACACTAAATGAATTGCATTAAATCGCTTCTCGACCGTTTTGGTTCTGATACTTTTAGGCAGACGGACGAATGAACGGACATAGCCGTGTTGTAAGGCTTTCTGCTATACATGTCGTAGTTTGGAAGTGTACAGGTAATTGCAGCTTCGACTGAAGACAGTAAAACTGCATATTTGTGCTGTTGTAGAATTGAAGTGTTACTCATAATTTCTCTGAGATTGACTAAAACCGTCCACAAAGTGAGACGGCACTGTATCAAAGAAGATTATATGCCCAAAAATTTAAATTTAGAAAGGAATTAAATTTAATAATTTTAAAAGGTTACCTAAGGGAAAACAATATATTGATATTAGTTGCACCCTAACGTTGAAGAAAGTATGTATAATCTATTATTTTACAGATAAAAATGACTTTAATAATAGTTTGAGTCCAAACTGATCAGAATAATGTTCTTCTACTTCATGCCTGACAGTATGTGCCTTTGGGAACAGTATAATAAGTCTTATTTGAGATTAGTAAATTCATTATTTATTTATTTTCCTTTATATTTGACATTATGCTACTGGTATTCTCAATAAAAAATTAAATGGAATATCACATTGTAAACACTTCGGCCCTTCTTATTGATAAATTTGAACCATAGTACAATGTTCCAGAACATATTCTTACGAAACTCATTGTGTAGTACTGAAAAGTTAAATCTCAAAGATCTACGAAAGTGATATACCTGGTTGTTATTTATTTAATTATGACCTAGGTTATTTTCGGCAATATATTGTTATTATTTTACTGCATTGTTTTCATTCTTAATTTCGTATAATGTATATACCAGATATATACATACATACACACATGGTATGTATATACACATACATAATAATTGTGTCAATAGAAATAGCAAAAACTAAAATCACACGTAGTTTGTTATTTTAACTACTAGCTTGCTGATATGAGAAATTAACCTCGTTTCTTAATGCTTTCATTAGGCTTCAAATACTTCCCTTAACGTACAATTTTGACGAAAATATAATTCTCAATATTGTCTACGCATTTGTACCTATCTTCGCATGATAATCAGAGGAACGAAACTCCAAAAACGTGGGTTTCGTTTTCTTCATGTTTGGACATAATACTGAAAGCCCCATTTGGTGTAAATAGAACGTAATTGTAATGTAACTCAATTACCATCTTATTAAAAGATCATCTTCCTAAGAAATTAATATTGTTGTCGTATCGACTGTAAACCTACGAAAGTGGAGTTTCTCTGGCTCTAATGAAACTATATGTTAAGTGAAATAAGTATATTAGTAATATAAAAACAATTTAAACTATACCTTAAATAATCAGCATATATTACGTATTTTAGATCAATGCGATGAATAAGAGATGAATACCATCTTCCCAAAGTTGCACTATCTCGCTTGGATGCCGGGTTGCTACTCTCAGAAACAACAATATATCTTACGTAATATGAAGTTCTTGTTTTTGTAACAACAGGATTACCAGCAATGAGAAATAGTGTAATTATTTTCCCTGTTTCAAAACTGGAAAATCTTAACGTCAAAATAATTCATCACAGGCATAATAAATGCAAATTGTAGGGAATAATGGCTACTTGATTTTAAATATATCTTATGTAGTTTGTCATATAGGAACCATACTCAGCAATTTTCTCTTGTCTTCTTGGATTTCCTTCCAGTATTGCAAAACCATACAATTTTAAGTTTTACACGATATTGTAAAGAGCCTAAGACATTATAACATAAATCGATTTCTCCATACGTACGCTTGACAATCATCTGCCTATCAATTATAATTTATGTAACATAAGATGTCATAATTTACAATTTATTGAATTATTACATACTTTGATGTATTAGAGCCTATAATATTTAAACGTAAACTGTTTTATACTCAGTTACATTTACATTTATATTTATTTCTCAGCCAGAATACATATTTTTTATTACTATAAAAATACATGACAACAAAGCTAGTTAAAACTAAATTGTATCTATTATTGCGGTTAGGTGAAACTGTAAATAATTTCCTAAAATTGATGTGTCCATTTCCTTGAATCTTATATTACCTTGAAATGTTGAAGCACAAAATCTTTCCTTAAACGCAAATACATGGGAAAATAAAATACATTGAAGAAGTTACGTATATATGAGGAATATAAATCGACTTATAAGACAGGAGATCTTGCAAAACCTTGTAAATTTATAATTAACTGATAATTTACGGTTTTATCTATGGAAAGCAACAAGCTGATAACTGTTTCCGAATTTAGTAATGACACGTGCGTTTGTAAAGCAGTTTTGCCTTTGAGAAACATATTTAGATTTCGATGATCAGGTTTTGCGTCGGACGCTTGAGAAAAATATTGATACATCTTCGGAATTGACAGAATATACAATAATTTATTGAGAAGTTTATTTTTGTGGCATTCGGTAGCTACAGCAAAATCAACTTTTCGTTATTCGTCAACAAGGAACAATTCGACTAACAAGAGACAACACCCTAATGTCCGGCTCCGATTTCAATGAAATTTTTGCTGATAGAGGGCATGGATGCATTATTTGTGATGACATAATTTTTTGCCATGGTGTATGTTTTCATTTTTTTATAATTTATAAGAATAGTGATGTGGATGTTAGAGATAACTACATAAGTCCCTTACTACCCTTTGTAAGCGGAATTTTAATGAACAAAAGTGAAGGACATCCACGTGGATACATGCAAGACGAAATGAGAAGTCTATGATGAGTATGACCTGGAGGGCAGCCATCTTGAAATCCACCATTTTGAAGTATGATCAAGTTTTCTAAATCGAAATGTGGTAATATGATACATAATTTTGAGCTCGAATTTAATCAGGAAAACAATGGTGAAGTTAATTTTAAGACACTCACATTTGGGGAAAAGTTATAGGCATATTGTTAATACTTACTATGTTAGTACGTCCCTCATCTCCGCTTGTAAACCTCGTATTAATGATAATAAGTGGATAAAAGCTTTGGTAATACATATTAATCCTAGAAGGATGTGGTGCGGTAAGGGCAATGTTCTTGGCAGCCATCTTGAAATCTGACATTTTGAATGAACGTGAAGTTATGAAAATGAATATATATCACACTATTTCTGTATACTCCATATATATATATATTACATTCAAACAATTCAGGATTTGCATTCATCCATCTATCTAGATATACGTTCTCCATCCATACATCTATCTCTATGTATCTGGGATGGCCTGTGGTGAAGTAAGTAGTTTACGACTACTAATCTTGTGACTCGGGTTCCTTTCCCGCCGGGTTAATAAAATGAACTTTCCAACTAAACCTCCCGAAATGAGTACCAGGAGCAAATCTGAGGCCAAATCGGTACTCAAAAAGCGGCAGGAAATAACGGTACGCTGAACACGTGCCACCCACAAAAAACCCGCATGGTAGCTCTTTAGCGCTTTTAGCCCTTTAAAGCTTTTGTGCCATGTTGTTTTGTTTATGTGTGTATCCACCCGTTTGTATATTTCTGTCGTACAGGTATAATCAGTCAGCACTGTTTACTTATTTTTTGAGCATAAGTATGAACTGCTAATTTTAATGACAGATATCTTGTTGGCATTTATCGTGTGAGGCTAAAGACAAGAGGGAACGGCTCAGTAATGATGACCGACTCCGGATGTCGAAGCTTATACTCCGAGATTATACAGCAAGTGCGTTTATGCCCTTCGTACTGACATATAGAAAGGTCAATATTTTTTCATAAAAATATTGATATATTTACATGATTATTAAACTTGTCATACAAGAATATAAAACATAACTTGATAAATTTGGAGTGACTTGCAAGCTCTAAAAAGCAAGTGGAAGAACTAAATATTTGCAAAGTTCCTTAATGAAAACCTTCCAACGTGAACTGTGAAACTAACTCCAATCAGGGTAATGAACATAATTCCTTTTATCAACAGCTTAATAAGTCTTCGTAAAGATCGATAATATTCATGGGACACCTTGGGTTCCCCACTATAACCGAAAGCGAATACAATATTGTATGTGACGTGAAGGTATACAGTGTGGGACCTTAGGTCCCCCAAGCTTATAACAAATAAACCAAGTGCTTCGTGGGAATGGCTATCACATAAACATATGCATACTTCGAAAGTATTAACATAGGTAATGAAATAATGCTCTCAGGAAATAACACACAAAATGATTTCAAAAAATTATAATCCGTGGAACCCAAGGTACCCCACTTGGCCGTGCGAGGATTAACATTTATACTGTTTAACTATTACTGCACAGGTAACTGATTATCAAGGGTTATGTTCGAACTATATACTATCAACATTTTGATTTTCAAAATCTTTACTACAACAATTTGATGATTAAAGTTACTGTATTGAGAAGATATAACTATTCGCTGCAATTTGATAAGTAAAAGCGTACGTTTAGAAGCGATACCGGGTGAAAGGGACTCGACAATTTCAAATCGTTATAGGCCTTTGTAACAAAGTCAATAATTCTTTTATCTACTTCGGAATTGAAACACATATTTCCTATGTAAGCGTTGCTATTAACTAGAACCAATCGTTCTCCACAAAGGTTATTAATGTTTTTTTCTTAATCACCATAACTGTGTAAATTACTTCTGTTGTTAAAGACCGTGTAAACTCTTGAGTTGTATGTTTGTCGAATAACATTTATGGCAAATTTTGAGTCGCTACACGTAGTGGTCAGGCTTCGCGCGAAAATGTATTTTAAAATTGTTGTAAACACTCACAATATAGTTACTTGACCGTTTGGAGTAACATACTAGAACAATAATATTGAACACGGTCTTATTACCCTATGTCCGCCAATTCTGTAGACCTTATTGGAAAATGTCGAATGTTCGCAGTGGTTGGCAACACTTCCAAATTGGGTGTTTTGCAGACAGGGATATTTACTCTATGTTTTACGTTGTCCAATTCTGTTTCCGTTAATTTTTTATATATTCGTTGAATGGGACGAACTCAATTTTCAACATTGTGACGTTTACACTTGGTTTGCAACACTAACAGCATAGAACGGTTAGGAGAGTGTCAGGCTCACAAATAAACCTTCTCCCCTTTTACCCTTGCTACCCCTACCTAAAAAGCTCAGAACAGGTACACATTGTACAAATGGGAATTGTGCTATAACAAATATCTCCAAAATGATTTAAACTTAAACGTCTTATTTTGTTAGTGCTGCATTACCATGTTCAGTCACTACATTGTATGTCATTGTATTTAATTTTCTCCTTTTGTGTAGATAGAGTAGTTGTAGTACAATAAATAAGAGGCTGGAATTCCAAGAGAGATGATGCAGATCTACGATGGAATATTTACTACTAAAGCTTGATTGTAAGACGATAGTAATGGCCGAATGTATTTTCAACACAAGTCACATGTTTGACGATTGAGAGAATTTTTTTGTAGAACAATTCGCTCGCTCAGTACTTAAATATTTATGTAATGTGCCTGGAAATCGATATGAGTTGTGCAAATGCTCCTTGGATTTTGAGAGCTACAATATAGAACGTCTCCATTCCAAGATAATGAGTGATTACAAAACATGATCTGCAAACAACGAACTATTTGCACAAAAGATTATGTATTTTATGGGATTATATTCAAACTCAATTTTGCAATCAACCGGCACAATTTCCTTCTACTGGTCTCCTGTAAATTAGGAAACCGAAGTGGGCAAACATCAAATTTACAGGGATTAATGGAGTTCTTTTTTGACAGGAAGATTACCACTGATTAGGAAGATTCAATACATGGATCAAATAAATAGGGAAAACACACACATCAATTGAAAGCTCATGCCGTGAGAAATACGAAACCGGTTTCAGATCACGGGCAAACTCGTAAGCTGACCTCAAAAAGGGTCAGTTTGTACGTGTTTGTGTCCCTAGGTTTGGTATATTCAACAGAAGTTAAAATGAATGTTAGATGCATAACGCGTAAGAGGCTGAGTCCATGTTCCATTTTAGCTCATTGCTAGAACATGATTTTGGCAAGGGTTTAATAATAGCACTTTACCATAACGATTTGGCCAGACATAACCATTTGGTTAGTGTTGCCAACTAATTGTAAATGCAATGTGGCAGATGGTTACTGTACCACAGAAAGTATATCCATGAAACATGACATAAACATCATTAGTCACTAGGAAAAATATACTTTAGGCCTATCGCACCCCCAAGGTCCACAGTGCGGCAGTGCTGCCAACCAATTGTAAAAATGACAAGGTGTAAAGGAGTTTCCGTACCATCACACATTTATACACCAAGCTTGGCAGAAATATAATACGACATTATAGAAACAACACCTTGATCATGTAATTCTTCTCTCCTTTGATACAGGTCTGCCGAAACACATAGAATGAGTCCAGGGGGATAAAGGGATGCCCATTTTTAGTAATTTTTCAAGAAATGAGTTTTATAGTTAAACATATTTTATTTCCTAAACTAATCGTGGGAAATGCATCAAATTCAGTTTGCATGTTCGTTGTTATACTGGAAACTAGCTTGCAAAATCTTATACTCAAGCGTGTATTGTTGTAAGGAAAATACCAAAAAGTCGAACATGAGGTTAGTTTCTACTGATAAAAGAGGGATATATTGCAGGCAAGAATGAAAAAAGAGTAATTGTTTTCTAAAACTATATCAATATAATAGAAAGAGATTGATTTCTTTCTTTGGCGTTCCTATTCTCTTATAATCTGGTAGTTTCTTCTTTGGTAGTTTGATATAGAAGATTTGAGCATGTGATCTACGTAAGACTTTTAAAGTTTGCATCTGCCACTTTTCTTCCGAGATTGGCTACTTCTCTTTAAAATACAGAACAAAATATTGTAAATGGCATCAATAATTATCGTGTTGATCATAGCATCCTATTCAAACTGTTCACAACCGATTCTATTAGTTTATTGTACAACGAATATTATGGAAATATACTTTTATCCTCGAATTAGTATCAAGAAGGGAGAGTGGAGCTAGGAGAGCAAGTGGGTTACAAAGTTTCATTGACTTTGTTGAACTGATAGTCAACATCATACAAATGACTATCTGACATTGCTTACGGAAAGGTGCAGTTGCCTAAGGAAGTTGGACGACATTACAAAGTTAAGCCAGGTTCTGATGCCAGAGTGATACATTTTTAAATCATTTAGTATATAATAATTCTTTAAATATACCTGTTTTTAACGCACGTAGGTACTGACAGAACAGTATTGCATTAAAAGCTAAATTTTATCCAAAAGTAGACCATCTATCTATTCCCACTGTAGGTGATAACGTTATCCTTTTCTTCTTATTTACAAGGATTTTTTCTTAAAGCTATAGCAGACTAACCGTAAACCTTTCCCCTTTTTACATACTGAATGAAACTACCTATCTTTCTCCTACAAGATGGAATGAAAATAGAAATTTTGTCCAAAACTAGCCACCTCGCTTTTCCCCTCGACTATTCGTACTTCTGAAGAGCTGATGTCGAAAAAAGAAAAAAAAAACAGGGAAATGTCCAGGGGAAAGGGACAGTCATTCAGGAGCTATACTACTTACAAGATATAATGATAGTGTTGAAAATCTTATACCCAACTTCTACGAAATACACGTTTCAAGTATTGATGTGTAATAATATGTTAATCAGGTTGCAGAATGAAACAGCCCATTGAAAATAAATAAAACATGTTTGTATGAGTATAATTGGATATGTAATTGCAATCAATCCAAATCGATTACAAGAGGCAATCAGGATGTAATTCATGAAATAAATAGCGAGAAAGGCGGTCTGTTCACAATGGGCACATTTTAGAAAAGCGAGAGTGTAAAACTTTGCACACTCATCATTTGTCAATAAATTGAAACAGTAATCCATTGGCGTAATCCACATTCCAGGTTCTTCGTCTAAGTATCAGCCCTTACAGAAAAATACTTAATCAAGGTCTTGAAACGGGGAGCATATTTGAGCTGTGTCTTGATAATGATTGTATCCGTTATGTAACAAACAAACGATTTGTACAGTGAAAAAAAATGAATATTCAGAAGCTGGATCTTTCCAGTATATCCTTCAGGTACCAAGAACGGTTAGGAGAGTGTCACGCTCACAAATAAACCTTCTCCCCTTTGACACTGGTTTGCCGAAAAAATATATTTCCAAAGCAGACATAGACATTAGGAAACTAGGAAATATTGCGCACAGGGACAAGCGATCACTAGCTAAATTACCCACAAAATATCATGATAATGTGTAGAGATTGACATTAAGTGAAGGACGTCTGTATTTCTTGTATGGTTTTACTTTATATTTTGTACTATGTACTACGACATCCTACTATTACTTCTATGTTCCCATATGTTGCCGTCAAACACTAACGTATTATATGTCTTATTAGTACATTGCAGACGGAAAATAAAGTCGTTGTCGCTGCTTTGGTGTTCCGATCCGGAACAATGGCCTCCTAATAACCAGGAATCGTAGATGATACGGCACATGAGTGTCCTCCTGAAAAATGATATAGAATTTTGGACCAGTTCAGGACAGTAACATTTCTGTTGGTGGTGGAGAAAAATGGGACGAAGAAATAGAGTTCGGAGATAATGGTGTCGATTAGGAAAATCAATGCCCTTAGCAACACTCTCATACCTCGTCTTCGAGTTCATTGGCATCCACGTGTATGCCTTCGCCGAAAAGGAGAAAACATGATGGTCCCACAGATATGACAAAAGAGGACTGTACTGTTTACAAGAATCAAGCTTTCGTGTACTGAACTGCAGATTCTAGTATAGGTGAAACTTTGACACAAAGTCTATGGTATGCGTAAGTACTGAATCAGTTCAAGAACATAAAGT
Source organism: Thermobia domestica (assembly GCF_964235325.1). NCBI lineage: Eukaryota > Metazoa > Arthropoda > Insecta > Zygentoma > Lepismatidae > Thermobia > Thermobia domestica. The sequence continues at coordinate 292,922,765 of NC_137456.1, read as the reverse complement.
ACGTGAACATTCTGTATAATTTGGAGAAAGAATGAATGGTCATTTGATTTCAAGCATCAATCAGGCCATTCTGCAGAAATTCAAAGATAAGGAAAAAGAAAAAGCAATTATTAACGATCGGAAGTTGCAATTGTTTGTCATTAGAATTAAGATATCGATGGATCCAGAAAATATTATCCAGTATCAAATGCTTCTGGTTTCTGAGTATATCTCTTGAAGAAACGGAATAACATTGTTAATACAGCAATAACCCACAAAGTCGCCATGAACTGGAAGAAGCAAGAGGCAAATCTGTCATAAGCGTGAGATGATATTATTAGGAAGATTCGCGACTTCATCGTTACCGAACACTTTCCGCCGACATGTGTCTTCAATGCTGATCTGAAAAGATCTGAGAAAGAGTTACATGCCTTGAACCCTGCGAACCAGAGGAAGAACTATTCTTCGCTCTGTTGTAGGATCAGTCTCTGCATCACAGCACGACATAATGAATATGTGTTACCATGAATTCCCCAACACGAGAATATTCGTCCTGTCTCCAGGAATACTTGGCTCGAGAATTTTGCGGTTGGTTCGGATACAAGCTTGTATGTTGACCGCAGTATTTCGCCGTAGATTGAAATCGCGCACATATTCATTATGTCGTGCTGTGATGCAGAGACTCTTTCTCTAATCTTTTCTGATCAGTATTGAAGACACATGTCGGCGGAAAGTGTTCGGTAACGATGAAGTCGCGAATCTTCCTAATAAAATCATCTCACGCTTATGGCAGATTTGCCTCTTGCTCCTTCCAGTTCCTGGCGACTTTGTGGGTTATTGCTGTATTAACAATGTTATTCCGCTTCTTCAAACGATATACTCAGAAACCAGAAGCATTTGATACTGGATAATATTTTCTGGATCCATCGATATCTTAATTATAATGACAAACAATCGCAACGTCCGATCGTTAATAATTGCTTTTTCTTTTTCATTATCTTTGAATTTCTGCAGAATGGCCTGATTGATGCTTGAAATCAAATGACCATTCATTCTTTCTCCAAATTATACAGAATGTTCACGTACTTTATGTTCTTGAACTGATTCAGTACTTACGCATACCATAGACTTTGTGTCAAAGTTTCGCCTATACTAGAATCTGCAGTTCAGTACACGAAAGCTTGATTCTTGTAAACAGTACAGTCCTCTTTTGTCATATCAGCGGGACCATCATGTTTTCTCCTTTTCGGCGAAGGCATACACGTGGATGCCAATGAACTCGAAGACGAGGTATGAGAGTGTTGCTAAGGGCATTGATTTCCCTAATCGACACCATTATCTCCGAACTCTATTTCTTCGTCCCATTTTTCTCCACCACCAACAGAAATGTTACTGTCCTGAACTGGTCCAAAATTCTATATCATTTTTCAGGAGGATTCTCATGTGCCGTATCATCTACGATTCCTGGTTATTAGGAGGAGATTGTTCCGAATCGGAACACCAAAGCAGCGACAACGACTGTATTTTCCGTCTGCAATGTACTAATAAGACATATAATACGTTAGTGTTTGACAGTAACATATGGGAACATAGAAGTAATAGTATGATGTCGTAGTACATAGTACAAAATATAAAGTAAAACCATACAAGAAATACAGACGTCCTTCACTTAATGTCAATCTCTACACACTACCATAATATTTTGTGGGTAATTTAGCTAGTGATCGCTTGTCCCTGTGCGCAATATTTCCTAGTTTCCTAATGTCTATGTCTGCTTTGGAAATATATTTTTTCGGCAAACCAGTGTCAAAGGGGAGAAGGTTTATTTGTGAGCGTGACACTCTCCTAACCGTTCTATGCTGTTAGTGTTGCAAACCAAGTGTAAACGTCACAATGTTAAAAAGTGAGTTCTTCCCATTCAATGAATATATAAAAAATTAGCGGACACAGAATTGGGCAATGTAAAACATAGAGTAAATACCTCTGTCTGCCAAACACCCAATTTGGAAGTGTTGCCAACCAATGCGAACATTCAACATTTTCCAATAAGGTCTACAGAATTGGCGGACGATAGCGTAATAAGACCGTGTTCAATATTATTGTTCTAGTATGTTACAGCAAACCGTCAAGTATCTTTATTGTGAGTGTTTACAAGAATTTTAAAATAGATTTTCGCGAGAAGCCTGACCACTACGTGTAGTGACTCAAACCTGCCATAAATTTTATTCGACAAACATACAACTCAAGAGTTAACACGGTCTTAACTACAGGAGTAATTTACACAGTTATGGTGATTTAAAAAAAATAATAACCTATGTGGAGAACGATTGGTTGTAGCTAATAGCGACGCTTACATATGAAATAGGTGTTTCAATTCCGAAGTAGATAAGAGCATTATTGACTTTGTTACAAAGACCTATAACGATTTGAAATTGTCGATTCCCTTTCACCCGGCATCGCTTCTAAACGTACGCTTTTACTTATCAAATTGCAGCGAATAGTTATATCTTCTCAATACAGTAACTTTAATCAGCTAATTGTTTTAGTAAAGATTTTGAAAATCAAAATGGTGATACTACATAGTTCGAACATAACCTTTGATAATCAGTTAACTGTGCAGTAATAGTTAAACAGTATAAATGTTAAACCTCGCACGGCCAAGTGGGGTACCTAAGGTTCCTCAGATTATAATTTTTTGAAATCATTTTGTGTGTTATTTCCTGAGAGCATTATTTTATTGTCTATGTTAATACTTTCGAAGTATGCATATGTTTATGTGATGGCCATTCCCACGAAGCAGTTGGTTTATTTGTTATAAGCTTGGGGAAACTAAGGTCCCACACTGTACACTTTCACGTCACAAAAAATTTTGTATTCGCTTTCGGTTATAATGGGGAACCCAAGATTTCCCATGAATATTATCGATCTTTATGAATACTTATTAAGCTGTTGATAAAAGGAATTATGTTCATTACCCTGATTGGAGTTAGTTTCACAGTTCACGTTGGAAGATTTTGATTAAGGAACTTTGCAAAAATTTAGTTCTTCCACTTGCTTTTTAGAGCTTGCAAGTCACTCCAAATTTATCAAGTTATGTTTTATATTCTTGTATGACAAGTTTAATAATCATGTACATATTGCAATATTTTTATGAAAAAATATTGACCTTTATATATATCAGTAAGAAGAGCATAAACGCGCTTGCTGTATAATCTGGGAATATAAGCTTCGACATCCGGAGTCGGTCATTACTGAGCCGTTCCGTCTTGTCTTTAGCCTCACACGATAAATGCCAACAAGATATTTGTCATTAGAATTAGCAGTTCATATTTATGCTCACAAAATAAGTAAACAGTGCTGACTGATTATACCTGTACGATAGAAATATACAAACGGGTAGATAGATACATAAACAAAACAACATGGCACAAAAGCTTTAAAGGGCTAAAAGCGCTAAAGAGCTACCATGCGGGTTGTTTGTGGGTGGCACGTGGTCAGCGTACCGTTATTCCCTGCCGCTTTTTGAGTACCGAATTAAAATGGAACCTAACCCAAAAACACAGAATATTTCTGGGTAGTAATTCATAACGAAAGAGGGAAAATAAAGAATGCACTTACATCATATGTAACCAGCTTTTACCTTTGTTAATGCATACTACTCCCGTAAACAGATTCTACATCATAATTATTCATGGTATTCAATGTGGAAGGTTATAGTATTATTTTTTTTTTCAAATCAAAATCAACTGTAATTAATTGGAAGCAGCGGAAAGAAGTTATCAACGATGACCAGAGATAGAATCGAATGTATCTAAATAAATGTACACATTGTGGGATACAATGGTCATTATTCCTTGTCTAGAATCTATTTTACAGCGCCCGTCTAACATACAATTCTGGCCACTATGTTAAATGTTTCGAATCATAGGTTGGTAAGCATACACAAACACCTTGCTATGTCATTATTTACTTACATTTTCTGCAATTTATTTTTAGATTTATTAAGACTTTTTATTATCTTATTGTTTCACAAGCTGAGATAGTGTTACTTCACATCCACGGTTGCGTGTTTTTATACCTGCAGCCATATTTACAATACAAATGCTCATTATATTCACACAATCCTATCATGAGGTAACCTTGCACCAAGTAGTTCCCTCACTCTGCTTGCCAAATAGTTCCATATTGAGAACAGCGTATATAAAAAAACTAAAAACTTTTGCTCTCCTTATATATTATCAAGCACAGAAACAAGAAAATTATTCATTTCATCCCTATAAATTTTCAAAATTTAGAAATAGACTTACTTTGGAACATAATTTAAATATTTTAATAGTTGAGTGAGTAAGTAGGGATGTAATGGTGGTTATACGGCGTATATCCACCTCTAATTTTTAGAAATTATCGTATAGCCACCTAAAAGTGTGTGGATATACGTTGCATTCGATCCATAGTATACTCACTTCATTGGAACAAACAGCAAGTGCTTTTCATGTACTGTATTTCAAAACAAAATCTCATTCAACTCTGGTCTGCAGGCTGTTGCCGCGAATGATGTTCTTTTTAAATGTTTGCGTTTTCCTATAATTGGAAACAACACTCTGAACCTGCAATGACATTTCCTCAAGACGTCAAATGCACTCTCCCTACCTTCTGAAAGCTGACCTCGGTATTAAAATAAATCCAAGCTGTTTTTCTTGGAAACTCCTAGAAGCTCGTTTTGTTTCTAAAGATCAATGGGAGATAGACTTAAGTCGATAGGTAACAAGGGAGGAAGGTGAGATGTAGGGCCTATATTCATGTGGTGGCATTGAAGTTGTTCTGTTTTCACATACCAATGACCAGTTTTCACGTCCTCTGATAAAAAAAAAAATAAACTCTACTGATTGGCGAAGCAATACCAAACCTATCATCGAGGAACTAGTTCCATACTTTAGTTCAAGGGTTAAGAGCACGTTTTTTACGGATTGTACCCGCCTGAAAAATACACTTTAAAACCTACCTGTTTTTTGAGCTTTTTCTTAGTATTTTATTGGTTCAATTAAGTTGATCACATTGAAAGTGATTTGAAAGTATATTTTTTTTTCGAAATTACAAGCTTTCTTCACTGTACATCGAAATTTCCACTATAGTGCAGTCGCTTGGAACAAATTTCAATAAGAATATTTCTATTCTGGATACCAGGATAAAATTTGGCATAGTTATTTAGGTGGTAATACACAATGGAAAACCACCGGGACACAAGTCATAGGAGTTTCTATAAAAGGAGGGAAGGGGGATAATGATTGCAATTAAGTTCTTTGGCAGCAGGGTGATAAATAGAAAGTAAAGGGAGTAAAATTAAATAATATGGTAGCATTTACTAAATTATTGCGTTGGATTATTGCGTGTTAAGATAGAATATAGTGTCCCTGGAGGATGAGTTGCTCCACTCGTCTCCTTGCAATCAAGGGGTTCCGAATGCGATTCCTTGTGGGGACAAGCGGTTCGGATCCTTCGTTAAACTGTAGTAGCCGTCCTTAGAACGTCATCATCCTATGGAAGGAATGGCAAGACCACCATGGGTTCACCTTGCCCATTGACCTTCGGGCCAACTACCTGCCCTCGGACAGAACACCCATCATCATCATCAAGTAGAATATTAAAAATAAAATTAATGTACAAAAGTGTGTTTCAAATCTATTCTTTTTTTATTTCGAAATTTGCTAAAATAAGAATGTAACCTTAATGAATATTCCTTCTTTCCTTTCTTTTTTTAAAAGAAATTGCGAACAATTTTCAAGGGGTTCCGAGTGCGATTCCTGGTGGGGACAAGCGGTTCGGATCCTTCGTTAAACTGTAGTAGCCGTCCTTAGAACGTCATCATCCTATGGAAGGAATGGCAAGACCACCATGGGTTCACCTTGCCCAGGGACCTTCAGGCCAACTACCTGCCCTCGGACAGAACACCCACCATCATCATCAAGTAGAATATTAAAAATAAAATTAATGTACAAAAGTGTGTTTCAAATCTATTCTTTTTTTTATTTCGAAATTTGCTAAAATAAGAATGTAACCTTAATGAATATTCCTTCTTTCCTTTCTTTTTTTAAAAGAAATTGCGAACAATTTTAAAGAGTTCTATATTTTAATCGTTCTGTACTAGAGATGGAATGCTTGTCTAAGTTTCATCTATCAATAACTCACTCACTGTATACATAGTCCATCACAAGAGCATAAGGCGCTACACTTCATGTTCAAGCTTTGACATTTGCATTTGTTCATACACATTGTTTTGCAGTGGCAGCAGGTTAATTCCGAACATTTCATTGATACTTTGGATTATTTATAAGGTCTGAACACGTCACTCAAATTTTAAAAACGATTCTTTCGTTGTTATTACAGTAAATAGAATGTTTAATTTTGCATTAAAATGGATGTAAATATGCAATAATTCTTTATATTTGTAAATCTATTACCTTGATATTTTTAAAAGCGCGTTATTTGAATTTAGCATGCCAATGAACATATGAACTGGCCCGAAGAACCTCAAAATTGGAGTATTTTCAGTTTGTGTCGCCATTTTGGACGCCATCTTGAATTCTGTCCGACAGGGTGATCATCGGTTCTGTGTCCCGTCGGATTTTCATTCAACATGTTATAATTAATAAATGTGCCAAGTTTCACACTCGTATCCAGAATAGAAATATTTTTGTGCCAAGCGACTGCACTACTAGTACTTAAGTTTGAATATATCACTTGAAATAATAAGCGTTACTTGGTTTTCGGAACTCTGAGCATTAAGCTTCTTAAATTTGACAAGAATTTTTACGCTATTGCTGCTGTTGGTGTCTACAGAATGCTCAATTGAAGGGTAGCAACAAATAACAGGAATAAACTGTTGTTGGAAAACCAAATTTTACTGAAAAATACTTGTGTTACCATCAAAGGTAATAAAAAAACAGTAGTTTTACTAATACACTACATGTTTACTGGTAGTACAGGCACCCATGGTCTTAAACCCATCAAACGTATGAGGGATAACGTCCCTTAGCGTCGCTGAGCACACTATTCACCGGAAGTATTTTCTAAAATATAAAATTGCAAATTTTATTTTAAATAGGCTACAAGCATAATTCATACATTAATTTGTTCTATCTCAAACTAAGGTAAAGATTTTCTTTATCCATTCAATGTATTCAGAACTTTATGAAGGTCTTATGTTGAATTTGTTGTATACCTTAACGTGAAAGCATGTAATTCGGCCAAGGAAAGCGCAAACTCTGATAATCACTTTCTATGTGACAAACGTAATTGCACCAATAAAATACGGTATACTAACAAAACCCAGAAGGGTTTTAAAAAGGGTTTTTTTTTCTGGTGGAACCAGCGCAAAAAAAAATCTGGCGGGTTTTTTTCGGGCACCCTGCCACATTTTAAGACATAAGGCATCAGAACTGAATACTTCAACAATAAAACTATTTCTTTTATCTCTGGAAAATATTTAATTTCATTTAAGACATTTTGAAACAACTACTTTATAAAATGTGAATTATAGTATGTATTTGTTAATTGTTTTAAATTAATTTTCTGGAAAGAACCCTCTAGCAACAAGTGCTCGGGAAATTTCCGTAATTGAATGCACAAAGTATCGGATAATGAACATAAACAATAAAACTATTTATTTTAACGCTGGAAATATTTAATTTCATTTAAGACATTTTGAAACATTTATTTTATGAAACATGACTTATATATTTGTTTTAAATTAATATATCTTGTGCTCATTTTTTTGCAACTTTCAGAGTTTTTTGGTATTATAAGATCTACATTTGTTCGTTCGTCTGTCTGTAATACAGGGTACCACTTTCAGTCTCTTAAATTTAAGTTTAAATTTTCAGAGTGCAAGCACGAAACACACAATTTCCTGTACATATTTTGGGCAGCATACCAACGTAAAATTTCGAAATAGCGGCCATTTTTTTTCAAAATAGCGGGTATCCACATTTCCATGGTTGGCAAAAACCATGGTTTTTATTTTAAAAAAACGTTTTTTTTTGTTTAAATCTTTTTTGTGTAAACCAGGTTTCTTTGGTTTAAATAATATACTCTATGTATTTATACCACTATGCACAGAAAGAAGTTTTTTTTTCCTTGATGTTATTATCCAACAACCAGGTTATGGTATAAGGGGTCACGTAAGCTTAAAGCGAAACCCAAACCGCTTCTCGGCTTTCATCCGAGAGAAATTGTCCTCTATTTGAACTCGAAACCGGGACTGATTGGCCACAAATGCGATACGTCTGCCGACTCACTCACGAAGGACTCCTGATAAAAAATACGTTGTACTGATCTTTACATACTTGCTAATATAATTGTCAAGAGTCATTTCAAAGAACAAAAAGATAAACAGTTGCACAAGTGAAACCATTCTACAAAATTACATATTGCCAATTTTGAAATATTGCAGAGTACAGAAGAACTAATTTAGTCCATTTTTATTAGTCCAAGTTAAACAAATAAAACGACTTAGATTGCAAATCAATAAGAAAAATGAATAAAGATACGAATTATTTGAGTCCACTTTGGCTCTGACCTATTTGTCATAGATACTTCTGATTTCAATAAATGCCTCTCGTGGGGTTTTATGACTCCCCCCAAATACGGCATTTCGATGTATTTTGTCAATAGTAAACATTATTAAAACGAAACAATATTTATGATTTTTCTTGATTGCAATTGCATAACAATAAACTATAAAAACAATCATAAACGAAACATTCACAAAGTTATAAAAAAAGTTGCTTTTGTAGTATTATCTCCGAGTTACGAATGGGGAATTTAGGCCTGAATATAATACTGATAATATACGGGAGGAAACGTGATAACCCACAAATGTGTGTTTACCAAAATTTTACGATCATTAATACTTTTACGAACATTTTTCGTTTTTTGGTTTAAACCAGTTTTTTTTTAAAAAAAAAAACAACAGCAGGTTTAAACCAGCCAACCCTGCAAGTTTCAAAACGGGGGTCGTTTTTTGAAAACAGTAGTGATTAGAAAATTGTTGGAAATTGTAACAATGGTAATCTTGAAATATAAATCACATTTCAACACTTTTACCCTAAAAACCATTGAAAGGTTACCAAAAAAAAAAAAAAACAATTAAACTCGAAAAAAAAACATATGGACACTGGTGGGCTGGGCTTTTTTTAAAAAAACGTTTATTTGAAACTCTGGTTAAGAGGAAATTAAATTAATATATTTGCGTTAACTTTCATAAAAATTATACAACACGTGACCTACCACTGGTCTACTTTAAAGCATTCACCATTCCGAATACCATCTACTAACAACAGCAAACCTCAGATTAATACTGTTCATTTGTAGCCGCAATTGACATCAAAGAAAGCTGCGATTGATTTCGATAGATATTCAGCAGCTAGTACTAGTAGTAGTTTTTCTGCATCCTACTGGCCAAAAAAAGATAAATAAATAAACATTTTCCTTTTTTGTTTCGTTTTCGTTGAGATAAAAAGAAATATTTGAAGGAAATTAGTTAACGGGAGGGCTAGTAAAAGAAATCAGGAGCATGTCTTGTAGCGTATGAGCGCGTCACAGCAATCTTTGATTATTTCAGTGCGTTTCTCCGAAAATATTTGGTTGACGAACTAAGAGTCGCTTTGCATTTTCCACGGTGTCCAAGAAATTGTCAGAATTGGTTAAAGGAAAAGTAACAATAGCTATGTAAATTCCGTTGATGAAAATGTAAAAGCAAAGATATCAAGAAATAGCGAAGAAATTCCAAAGAACATGGTAAATTGCCGGTATTACTTCAGAGAAGGACGTAAGGATATTTATTTCACATTATGAAGGTTATGGCATCTCCGACTTGATGACGGCGTCAGTGTGATAACGTTCTTCGTTTATCTATATATCTATGTCTACGGCCCTAGGTTCAAATTTTGCTGGAAACAACTGTTCAAGTAATTCTATTTTAAACAATATGATAGCCAGCCATCCTCACTAGTCTTATCTTTTACAGATTAAGTGAATGCCGGAATAGTATATCAGCAATAAGTCCAGGCAAGGACTTTTTAAAATCCTTTTCTCTGATAGTGTGCTCAAGGTTTAATAATTTAATAAGCAGTGATGAAACTCCTTTGAATATCTGAGAAAATGGGTGATCACGGTAATTGTAATCTAACTACTGTAGAAGAGCTAGACTTGCAGGTTTTCTTATTTGCCTACTCCGGTTTAATTTTAAAAAGAATAATTAAAAATTACATTTTAGTTTGAAAAGTAGGAAAGTTTTTTAGTTTAAAACTTTATTTCTTTTAAGAAAAGAATATTTTTGTTTTTATTTAATTTTCGTTTTTTCCATGATGCCTTTGTTCTATTTTGTTTAATGTATTTTATTTTGTTCGTTTAGAAATCACACCAGATACAGCTCAGAAAACATTTTATACTTGATATTTAACAACAATAACTATGTAAAATATTTAGGAAGGTATAGTCGAGGTCCTGTTTAGAGGGTACAACACCTGTCTTGTTAGAAAATACCAAGTTCTAGGATTTGGGTAAAATAAGTACAAAATTTCACAAATTAAATCAAGGTCTCATAGATAATTGTGGATTAAATGGATCAAGGTTTAATAAAATCTTGCATAATTTCCCGAACATCTTGAATGCGTTTCGAAAACACAAATATGGTTTCCACTGAAACTCACCATACCGCTTCTTCTAACACTAACTGTGCAATACGCGCCCGGACTACTATTGTAGCCCAGTGTTTTCGTTTTCCTTGCCGCAAAGTAGTTTGAGATGTTAGCACAAAAGGTGGCTATGTACCTTTCTATCAACTATCATTCTGCGCGTTTAGCGTGTGGTCGAACTTAAAATCGAAAGGACCTTATTGTTACCCTGCTTGAAAGTTTTGTGGGGTACATCTGTAGCCCGCGCGACTATTGCTGTCACGAATGTTCGAAAACGTCGAAAGTTTTTTCATCATAGTTTGAGTGTTGATCCGATGGTCAATGCGTTTGCAGAATGACAATTCTGATCAGGAATGTTTTCTACATTGCGATAGTGATAGTGAGGAACGATTTGTGAACGAAGAAGTGTGCTTTCTGGACACAGAAATAGTTAGTGAAAATTCAGAAGATGTGACTGAGAATAGCGGCAGGGATAATTGACACCTGTTTATGATAGTGACAGTAAATACAGTTATAGAGTAAATTATTATGTATGAAAAAACTCATACACAATCATGAATCACACTCGTGCTCATAATGTGGTGCTTCGTTTTCCAGGAACTGAAGGTGTGGTTAGGTCTGCGTTGTCGCAATTTGAATATCTAAAACTGCTTTTAGATGCAAATATTTTGAGAGTTATAGTTGATTGTACCAATACTTTCATTGACAGTGTTACAAAGAGATTTGTGCATGATCCTGATCCACAATTTACAGACTAGACGGAAATACGTGCCTTTATTGGCATTTTGATGCTTTTGATGAGTGGACAATGCTTGAAGGAAAGTGTGCATTGGCCATTCATCACCTGTGTTTTGAACATGCTTATAGGGACATGCATAAGAAAATTGAAAAAGACAAATATATTAGTGTAAATAGCATAGCTGTATAGTTATGTAAAATTGTAATCAAACTTTGATAGCGAGAAATCATTTAAAAAAAAAAAACATTTCGCTGAAACTATATGTATTGTGGATAATACGTTTTTTTGTAAGCTTTATTTGTAATTTTTTTATAAAATTATACACATTTTTAAAAGAATACTGACATATATGTTTATGATAAAAGGAAAGTTTTAAAATGCGCGAGATTGGTGCATTTATTGCTAAATACAAATAACTTTCTCAGTCTTATTTGTGTATTACCTTTGGAAAATGAATGGCGTTGGCTTTCTTTGCATATACATAGCTTTCAAAACAAAGATATTTCTCAAATTGTGTATAAAAACCTTAAAACAATTTATAAATACTATTCTCTAGAAGAAAGACAGAAATATTTACAACGTTAGCCATATAATAAAATAAAAACAAATCTATATATATAAAAGAGAACGTACAAAATCCTTTGTCCGCTCATCACGCTAATACGGCTGAACCAATTTCTTTCATTTTTGGGGGGTTATTAGGATTTGGACCCTAGATGGTTTTTATCATATCACTTTAATTTTTAATTACCAGTGTCTTGAGATAATTGACCATTCAAGTGTCCATAACGTACAAATCCTTTGTTATTAGTTCATCATAGGTAAAAATAAACGTATTTATATGCAACCCGCATGACCGTGTCACTCGGCGGGTTAACATAAATGACAGGCGATATACAGCGGAAAATAGCTTGAATCTTCTGTTTAAAATTTTTTAATTGATTTGCTTATTTTTACAGACACCTTTACAATATGCCAGCACCGGGATGACCGCAGCGAATCGGGGCGGGTTAACATAAATGACAGGCGATATAATGTTAAGATATACTGCAATCTTCTATGGTTTTTATCATATCACTTGAAAGCGAAAAAGTAAAAATTATCTAAGTAACAAAGTTTATTGCGTTCCGGGGTGACCGCAGCGAAGCGGGGTGAACGCTGCTAGTGGGCTATATTGGGAGCCCGCGCGACTATCCATGTCAAAAATCCGCGCGCGTATTGCAGGGTTAATTGCTCAAGTTCTATTTTCTGCACTTTACCATGGTCATAACTCAGAAAGGACGTCGCTTCCAACACGGTCTCTCTCTGTATATATATATATATATATATATATATATATATATATATATATATATATATATATATATATATATATGGGCAAGGTTCTAGAACACAGGTCCCCCTTCCCACTTAGTTGTAATAAACAGAGAAAACAACGTGTCATGCGGGACTCTAACACGCCCTCAATCGCTAACGCTCGCTCGGGAATACTATGTGGATTAAATGTTTTACTTTGGTACAGAAAAGAACCAACTAGATATTAACCTATATGTGGGGACCTTTGTTCTAGAACCTTGCCATATATACACACACACACACACACACACATATATATATATATATATATATATATATATATATATATCCTCACGGCATTGTCACGGCTATATATTTGTATTTTACATTTAAATTGCAACTGGGTGTTTCTGGCTACCGTATACGGTTGTCCGATCATCACTCTTGTTCTTCGCGCGCACAGTAATTCGAAATACTGAAAACGTACTCTGTACATAAACAGTTTATGTTTGTGAACTCGGAAAGCCTGGTACTTCTGCTTTTCAAGGTCAAAAAGTGGGAGAAAAAAGGATGTGTATAATGTAAAGAGGGTGCAACAGTGACTGATACTTGTTAGAAACATATTCATTTGTAGTTCGTGCACATTCCGCCTGTAGCGCTAATGTGGCACAACGTATATGGTAACTGTATAACTCTTGTACACCGCTTGTAAGTCTATTGGCGTAAGTGACGACCGAAACTATGTTGTCAGCTCTGACTGCGATAAGGCACTGCTGTGCTGCTTTTGCTTTTCTTTTTTGTCCTTTGTCATTTGTGAGACGCCAAGCATGGTTTTGCTTATTGCACGCGCTGAACGGGTTCCTGCGGAGCGAAGTATTTAAGAAGTTAACGACATATTCTTGTTTTGCGATAGAAATATGATAAGTACTTTGAATTATAATACTTTTTTTAAATTGGTTAACTGTTGAAAAAAATACGAAAATGAAGCAGTACTTGTAAATGTATATTAGTCGAGGACGTAGCTACTGACAGTGTTGCAGGCACGTAGCCAGGATTTCGTGAAAGGGGGGGTCCGTGACATGAAATACTGTGGTCATCACAAAAGGGGCTTGATCACTCTTAACTATTTTACTGGAACATATAATGGTTCGTTTAGCCAAGATTTCATAACGATGGAGAGGAGTGACATGCAATTCTGAAGATCCAGTACCTCGATCAATCTAAACTATTTTACTATCAACATATATTGGTTTGTTAGGAAAATAAAATGAGGATATGTTGGCAAGTATCTTAATGAAGAACTAAGAAGAACTATGAAGAAATTTCGTGCAAAATTATAAAAAAGTATTGAAAAAGATTTTGCAATATTTGCGTTCTTCTCCTGTTTATTCAAATATAAAAATTTACCTTTAGTTATGACCTCAATTATTATAAAAAGTACAAACTGAAACTATCTTTTAAACTATTTTCTAAACTATCTTGTAAACTATCTTCGAATATAAATAAAATAAAGAGTTTGTGTGTATGTCTGTGTGCGGCCTGCGGACCAGACGAGAGGAACAAGAGTTACCAAATTTTGGTCAGGGGTACCTTCGACCAGGCCCCAGATCAAGACGTAGTGTTTTTTTTAAAAAAATTTCGTAGCCGTGGGGTCTCAGGGGGCGTTTACCGTAACAGGCTTCGGAAACAGACAAATTGACCGAGTGTTACCAAATTTTAGTCACGAATACCTTGGTCATGGAACCAGGGGGTCTCAGGGTTGCGTTTACCGGGACATGAAACAGTAGTAGAAAATGACCGATATTTTACTATTTATTTATTTAACAATCACCAGATACAGCTCAGAGGCCATTTTGCATTGAATATCCAACAACATTAACAATGTTAAGGATTTGGGAAGGTATCTCCCAGGGCCAATTTAGTAGGTGCCATCACGACATTTGCCTGGTAAAACTGAGGAAAACCCTGGAAAACTTCAGTCAGGATGTTAGGCAGCGGAAGTCGAAACCACGACCTCCCGAATGCGAAGCCAACGCTCTACCACTTGAGCTAGTAGTCTCCAATTCATATTTTCGCGGTCGCTGAAATCAATGGTGAAACTCCAGTCGCATTAACTTCCAAATTCACGCTATGTGGCTCCGAGCCGTGGGTCACCGGAGGGGGGTGAGATACCAAGACATATAAAAGTAATCCACATGACCGATGTTAGTGTCAAATCCATAGTTTTCGCGGTCGCTGAAATCAATGGTGACACCTCCGTTATCGATGACTTCCAAGTATGCCGGCCGGGAGTCAGCAAAGTGTGGATACCGAGACATGTAAAAATATCCCAAAATGACCGATATTAGTATCAAATCCATAGTTTTCGCGGTCGCTGATATCAATGGTGATACTTCCACAGGCGTTGCGGTGCGAAGCATGTGTATATTCAACTGTTTTTGCAATATATGTGTTTCTTTCTCTGTTAAATCAAATGCTAAAAGAATTTTCATTCATACATATTTTTTTTGTTTTTATTATTCCGTCAACTACTGTCGGTTTCAAATGACAGGTTAATGGAGCAACAGAAAATTGTCCTTGAAATAACATGTTTGTTTCTGCAAGGATGCGATACCAAAAAGTTATGATTAAAAATTTCCACGCTGTTACACAACGTCACTTACGTCTTCGAAAGCTTGAAATTTCCCTGACTAGTAGCTGGAATTCTGAGAATTCCATAACTTTTCTTGATTTTTCAAACACTGACTCTTCCAGAATACATCGCTTACCTCCCACCATATTGCAAGTAATACAAATCTCCTCATAAGAAAGAGTAAGCAAACGATTCCTGTAGTTTTCTTCCTATTTTTTTAACGCTGATCCTTCTTTTCGTCATTTCATTTTGTTTCATCCTTCCTTAATTTTTCATTTCTGGTCTCGAAGGGGGGTCCAGACCCCCCGGGCCCCACCTTGGCTACGTGCCTGAGTGTTGATTACAGATTTTTTCGTGGAAGAATTTCATTACACTAGAGGTGAAAAGCAGTACTGCAAAAATACATGTATTTCATATTGAACACGATAGGAGACAATGTTCATTTCAGATTTTCCAGTGAGGGGGGATTGAATAAACGATGGGTGAATACAGTACTGTGAAAATTCTGGTAACTCAGATTGAGCACTCTCAGCAAATGACCTAGAGGGAATTTCGAAGCTCTAGGCCCAAGAGCCATCTCTATAATCATCACTGACTGCCATTTCAATAATGTGTTTTATGTTCTTATATCCGTGTTCCCATCTTTCCCTCCCCCTCCAACTGGATACTTGATACTTTTTCTATTCCAAAGTTTTGTGCTAGTTTTCTGCCGAAACCTTGAGTTTAGAACTCTCATCAGTTTCGAGTTAGTTAATTATTTTAGTTTAGGATTCCATTTCTGCATCGAGGTTATATGAGACATAGACTCAAAAATTATGATCAAACTCAAACACAGTAAGAGACTCCCACTGGGAATCGAAACGCGCGCGTGCTAGCTAGTAGAACACCGGAAATGGCGTCACCATTTTTGAGTCTCTTCAAAATTAAGTTGTATTTACATCTTGCAAGTTGTATGTACTTGCAACATAAGAAACAAACATAAAATAAAATTATAAGGAAATCTTAATAAAACCTTTATAAACGTTTAAGAATATATTGAAAAGGCCAGAAATATCTCAATCTCTCTCCCTCCCATGTCGTGGTGCTATTTAAAAGTATACTTTAAAAATAATAACAATAAAAAAATCTACAGTCGCACTTACAACATTGGATGGCAAATAGTCTAGTTTTTCTTAATGCATAAGTTTGCATTAATTATATTCAAAAGTTGCATTCTAACTTCTTTTTAAATTGTATCAAAAGTAGCACTATTCGTCTTAGCATTAATGATACCTATGGATTCGCATTTAATATCCGTCATTTTCGATTACTTTTAAAATGTCACTCTTCCGAATTCTTCAGGGATGAACTTAAACGGCATGGAAACAGTCATTATCCACATTAGCGACTCACCCGAAAACTATGGATTAAACACGAATATCGACCATTAAAATTATTTTTAAAATGTCAGCTCTCCTATCCCCACTCCTTGGGATGTTAGGGGTTCCTTACCCTCCCGAGTATTTCTTTCCACATTGAAAAACATATATGTATCAATTTTAATTGGAATTAAACCAAGTGTTACATACTTATGTAGGAAAAAATGTTTTAAAATTAATGGAGGTGACTCTTGAAATGGAAGTGGCAGAAATCAAAAACTTCCGGTTAAGGATTGATCACTGTAGAACAAAAGACGTTAGTAGAAATCTAGAAGCTGTTTCTGGAAATCAATTAAGTGTCCTAAGAATGCATATTATCTCTGTTCTTAACCTACAAGTAAAACCAGAAGTGGTAGTGATTAACTATTGGGGCCAGGTTCACAAAGTCCCGCAATTTTGTTTTCTTAATTTTTCATAATCAGTTATGGCTAAACTAAAACTCATTAAGGTATAATCCGGTACTAATCAAGTATTTTTATGACATACAAAAATCATGTGTACCCGGTGTATTAAGTCGTGATTTGAGGCCTGCTTGATCTGTGCCCTCAATTCGTTTCGTTACTTTTTAATAACCCAGGACGGTGCAAACGCAACAAACTACGGTAAATTCCGATACAAACGAAAATCATTGAAATGAGCGAACTAAATCATTTGTACAACGTGATGGGGGGGGGGCAGGTTCACAGCCCCTCCTATTTTGTTTTCGTAAGTTTTCATAATCTGTTATGGCTAAACTTAAACTCATTATGATACAATTCGGTACTAACCAAGTACTTTTATATGACATACAAAAGTCATGTGTACCCGGTGTATTAAGTCGTGATTTGAGGGCCTGCTTGATCTGTGCCCCCATTTTGTTTCGTTAATTTTTCATAATCCGGGACGGCACAAGCGAAACATACTGCAAGCGGTACAATCCGATACAAACGAAAATCTTTCGAATGAGCCAACTAAATCGTTTGTACAACGTGGTGGGGAGGCCAGGATCACACAGACCCCAATGTTGTTTTCTTAATTTTTCATAATATAATATGGTTAAACTAGAACTCATTGTGGTACAGCGAGGGAGATTTCTGGATGGTACAGCCATATGGAGATTTAATGCTATGGTAAACCGTACTGAGTTCGAAGCATTTGCCGGGAAGTATGAAACTACATTAGCTGTAAAGGAAGGCGGGTGGCATAATCGCCAGGAGCTGAAAAATCCCGTACACTTGTGGGAAATTCCAACTACTGCCTATGCATCATTTCTCCAAAATGAAAAAAAAATCTTAGACGTGTAGTTCTTATGGAAAACATTTTACTTGATATTTGTCTTATTTTAGACGATAAATTGAAACAAAAAATGAAAGTCCAATCCTATTGTTGTTGGAATGAACACTCTTTCTGTCGTTTGATCTGAAATGATTTTAGCGAGTCTGAATAATATTCCGTCACTTCAGGAGGGTAGGAAGAGGGGATACCCCCCTCCTTAAGTGTGAAAACACATACATTTAATTAAATGCATAGTGAGAGTGAGCCCAGTGGTACGGCACTTTTATGATTTCAAGTTTTGCTCCCAAGCCATCTCATGCCATACCTGATGACATTGGAGAACGAGAGATGCAAATATGATGAAACAGAGATACAGCCGCATGCGCAAATTTAGAATTTAAGACAAAATGATCGGACAGTATCCATATTTTGTCAAAAATTTTGATTTGGTAAGTAGACATGTAAAAGCTCACCCAAACCTGAAAGCATCCCACTACCAATTGTTGAATTCAAGTGAAGAACTCAGTTGAGAGCACCAGATGATTACGGAGGGGGAGTAACATCTTCAGATATGTAAAACAAATAATGAAACAATTGGACTACTCTGAGCAGGACTCGAACCATGGAACTTATCATTACTGAGGAACGACTCTACTCACTCATCCACGGACCCACACTGAACGCTAGGCAGTCATACGTAAGACAAAGAACATTTGTTACTTACATAACGTTTTTGTAAGAGGGAAAGCTAAGGAAATTCACCGTCTCTAGTTTTTCTTTCCTAGGGCTAACTTAATTACTGTTGTCGCAGCCTGGGAAGAATATTTTCCACCCTCTAGAAACTTTCCTAAAAAATTTCATACATTTATATATATATAGCAACACATTATATTTACCCATGGCTGTTCTGCACAATTATAAATACACAAAACAATTACTTCCAATTTTAGTGATTCCAGTACCAAGCAAACAGAAATAATGGATATGAAATTCTATAATTTGGCAATAGTCTTGCAGAAAATGTAGAAAAAAAGAACAATTTTTCTATTTCGAACAGGGGAGCCATACACGCAAGTTGCGTCCATGAGATTCGTTTTGCGGACGAGAGGACAGAAATTTACATTGAAAATGGCAAAATCGCACGTTTAATTATAACATAATTGTATTTTTAAGAATGCCAAATTCGAAGGAGAACGAATGTATTCTCTTTGGCTTGAAAGAATAAAATTATGGCTGAAAGTAGATGTGAACAGAGACTGATGATATTTAGGAAAAATGCATGCTACCAATCAGTGGCGGAGCCAGGAGTGGCCGGATATTTGCACAACTTGTTAGTATAAGGCCCAAGGGTAGAAAGATACTGAAGATACCTCGCGGTCGAGGTCGAGGTGTCACTCTCGATACTGGCACAAACACATGGATTCAAATGGGTATGCACATGCGGGTACGCTACATTGCGTCCTAAAGGTCGACAGCGAGGGTGAATGAGTGGTCGCGATGATAAACAACCGAGTTTGTTTTTACATCGATGTTCAGCGGAAGCACCGCTGTTTCTCATGTTCTCTTTGGTTCTCCTTGAAGCGCTGCAAGGAATAAAGTCCTCATTTGTTTAAAGTTTCTTCTGCAGAGGATTCTGTATGTCTATACTCGAGAGGTTTTGCTGCACTCTTAAATGTGATTATGAAAGACATATTAATAGAAGTAGTGAGGAATGTTCCAGCAATATGGGATAAGAAACACAAAAACGTCATAATAGACACGTTTTAAATAGAGAATGGGAAAAATAGCAACTGAAATGTGAATGTCGGGTAAGTTATTCATATTTATTTGAGAATTACACTGTAGCTTATTAGAAATAAAAGAAGGCACTGTTAATTATATATATGCTTAAAACTCCACTCCTTTCCCCAATTCCGAGATTAATAAAAAATGGTTTCTTGTAAATTCGTTACTGATATAAGGTAAAGAAATACCTGTAAAGACAGGCACATATCTATAAGGATAAAATGTCTTATAATGTAATTGCAGTGACGAAACTTCATTTGCTACAGTTAATACCGCCCCCAAACCGAAACCTGTAGACATACCTGTTTTTTCGAGCACCTGGTGGAATATACATCCCTGGCCCAGGAGGGGAGCCGCAATTTTTAAGTTGCCAAGATTCTAAGTTCTTTCCCCTCCAGAAAATCAGAAAACAAAACATTGTTTACTACTGTG
Source organism: Thermobia domestica (assembly GCF_964235325.1). Lineage (NCBI taxonomy): Eukaryota > Metazoa > Arthropoda > Insecta > Zygentoma > Lepismatidae > Thermobia > Thermobia domestica. Next base: position 292,902,536 of record NC_137456.1, on the reverse strand, counting down.
TTAGTTATAATTTATTAGGAAGAACCGTCTGCTAGAAACTACTACCAAATAATCAGACATAAAACATAGCTGATATTCAAAAATTCCCGAAACATGTAATTCTTGTCAAACATAAGAGAGAGAGAGAGAGAGAGAGAGAGAGAATTACTCCTGCACATATTAGTGCCCTTCGGTTATAATTTTAAACAAAGGATTACTTTCTATCTCATCTTCCTGCTCTTCCAAAAACCCACCCACCAGATAGTTCAGTAGGCGGGGTCTCGGTTTCAATTCTCGATAGAAGAGCCTTTGAAATATTAAATGTCCTGAATGTATCTGTGTTCGTGTCCCAGTCGTTCAAGGTTACTGGAAATAACTGTACACACCTCTACACAAAAAGCTGGAAACTCGATCAGAAACTAAGCCTACGGCCGTCACAATTTCCGCAGATCTATACACAAGGAATTGCATCTCCCCGCCGTTCTTTATATAGACACTAGCTACAAATCCTACTGTCAACCGAGCGATGTGAAAATGTAAAAACAAAATCAAACTTCTCTTTTTTTAGATAAATATTGATTGCACAACTCGTGCACAGTTACAATATGCAAAATCAAGCATTATCTTAAGCAGAAATAGCTGAAAACGACAGAAAATATATATGTAAACATCCAAGTAGAAACCTCTGCTGGAGCGATTCTATTATCAATATTAAAATACAAGCTCTTGTAAGTTACGTCTGTGGTCAAGCGGGTTTAGTACTGCTACTGACATTTCGGAAAAGAAGTGACGCCTCGAGCGTCCGTGCGGAAAGTTAAACTTTTTCTTCCTTCTTTTTAAATATATGATAACTTTTTTATAAATATAAATTTCTACAGTGAAGCGGTTGGAAACACATTTTCCTACAAACTGTCACTTTTCAAATTCCTGTCCCACTTACTAGCCCGCCATGGCCATAATTCATATACGAAAATGATAAAAATGGGAAATGAGAACACAGTTGAAAACCTAAAACCACACGTCCAAAATGAAAATTGCTCATATATATATTTTGGGGGGCTTTGCTAACTTCATTCTTGAAAATGTGAACATTCTACAAGATATTTCATTCACTTTACATATATATTGAAAAAAATTTGGGCGGGACCAAGCCCGGAAGTCTCCTAAAATACAACTATATATATATATATATATATATGTGTGTGTGTGTGTGTGTGTGCGTATATATATATATATATATATATATATATATATATATATATATATATATATATATATATATATATATGCCTGTATCTTTTGCATTAAAAACCTTTTGGTTCCTCATAATGTTGATTCTTATAAAGCAATTTGAACAATTATTTAGAAAATATGTACTGCTTAAAATCGGGCTAAATCGCAATACCAGTAATCTGTAATATCTTACATTTTTATTTATTTACATTGAATTTGTACTTGTTTTATACTATATAGCATGAATATTAGCTGCTACATAAGAAACAATTATCTATAATTGAATTTAAGTAGGTAATCGATATAGTTATAATAACGGTTGCATTTATAACAGATGTTGAGTAATGGTGTAGTTGGTTACCCAGCCAGCTTTGAAAGACTGGGCTCTTCAAACTGACCATCCTTAGGGATGCGCAGAGTCGAGTCTAAACAGAAGTTTCCTGACAAAATTCAAGTCGAGACACAGCTCTTCCAATAGAAAAAATATACATTTTACGAGTAGAGACATCACTTTTACAGCATATTGTCGAGACGAAACGACCTCAAATCTTGTATTGCGCATCCCTATCCATCCTACCTACATAAAATCAACTTTGGATACGAATATTCAAATTCTTTTAACAATAATTGTAATCTACGATACATATTGAAGTAAGCTATTGGTTTGAACTGCTTTATTACCCATTTAACCTTCGTATACTGCAATTATATCTAAGTTTGGTATTTATATTTATTATTATTAGAATGTAAACACTGAATAATATATATTAACACACAATGAGGAAGAACTCAATACTCGTAGTAATAAAAAAAATGGTTGCATGTTTATTTAAAATTAAGTTTATCTTAAAATCTAAATAATCATTATTAGAAAGAAAGCAAGAGAACCGTTTTGTTAATTTGGACATATTATAAGAGATTGAGGATCGTGTATGTAATCGAACAGAATATATGAAACTAAATGGAATGGCATGTGGATAGGATGTGTACATGAAAGAGGATAGGATGTGTAAGTGAAAAATTAAAGAAAGCAATGGTTAACAGCAGTAGTCACTACTTACAGCAGATGAATGTAATCTCCCACCTACCCCCCAAAATTTCAACAATTCTAAAATATAAGGGCGTCACATTTCTTCGTTTCCTGACAAAATTAAAAACATAATTTTGCATATTGTTCGTCTATACCCCTTCAATATTGTTAGCCAACAAACCAAGTACGATCGACTAACTAGACGTCACGTGAGTGAAATTTATATGGTGTATTCGGTACAGCGTTCACCGAAGTGACGCAGACGTGGTGTTGAAGCTTCTGGTAGGTAATATTTCGTAATGGATTTTACGTCAGTGACATTTCTTTATACGTATCAGAAAGCTCTTTAGCTCCATACTAAAGGCGTGTCGTATGATTTATTCAAACCATCAGGTATACGGACAACTATGAGCCCAATCCGTTTTGCTTAACTGCTCTCAAGTTTAACTTGAAATTAATTCTTACCTTTCCACGGAAACACAAACTGTTTGAATGCTCATTTTATTATTGGTGAAATGTATAATTCTGCAAATAATAAACATTTTCATGTCCTCCTCCGATCCCTCGTCCTTTGGCTCAGCAGTTCAACACGTAGACGACTAGACTAATTGTCGTTGTGTAACAGCTTGGGGGAAAATCAGTTTCAACTGCACGAAGGGAATTGGGTGCATTGGTTATTGCTGTATGGAGGAAAATACCATGTGTTCCCAAGTTCGTAGTGCCACTTGCTGTTTTTGGAAGACGAAGACAGCCATAGGGAAATCACATGTACTGATTGCAGGCACCTGGAGGATTTTGTCGTAGATTTGGCAGCTCCAAATCAGTACATTCAGTGAGTGAACTAGGAGTGCAATGATACCGGTACTCTATTTTACTTTGATTGGTGTTTTTTTATAAAGATGGAGAACGAACATATTTTACCGTTCGAACATTTGAAAGAATACCTTTTTATTAAGAGCTGGTTGACAAAATTTAAAAGTAAACAGTCTGAACTGCCCCGGCGGAAAATATTTATCAACAGCTAGGGGTTAAAATGAATTAACGATTCATAGTAAGGGGTTTATATGAAAAAAACTGTGTTCTGATGAGCAGGCCTACATTATTTCTAGAAAATAGTTTGCTGATGGTACGTAATATTGGAGTTCTTTCAGATCAGTTTGTTTATCCTAGAGTCCCGTTGATTATAGAGTTTAAAACTAGCTTTAAAAAGCATGTATCGATTTTAGAGCTACTGGCAAGTTTTGATTCACTCCCAGTTCATGTGTTCTCATTTTATTAGTCGTAGTGTAATGTTCCTGTATATTCTGTATTTTTAATTTTACATAACAACATTGTTATTCTTATATAATTAATTAGCAGAATAATAATAAGCATCATTTCTTTTTTAACGCATAGGGATAAGCACGAGTCAAGCTAAAACTCTACTCGACTTGAATTCAAATTTAGTTTCGAGTCAAGTCAAAGGTAATAACCTCGAGTCGAGTTCCGAGCCGATTCAGTTTTTCGCGTCGAGGTCAGTCGAGTTTGATAAATGGTTCGTTCGTTTTAACTCGTCTTGAAATCATGGCCTGATTACACTGCAAAACGAAAGCCATGAGAATTGTAAGCTGAACACTAATACGGAATTCTTTTAGTGTTCCTCACGAGAGGGGACACTGCTCGCATCTCGTCTCGTCTCGAAAGCGAAACCACAAAACATTTTTCATAACAAACTCAGCTCGGCTCGGCTCAACTGAGAGGACGACTCGAGCCTGCTCACTTGGGGTGAACCATCGGCTCGAGCTGCCTTGGTAGGGAGAAGCCATCCTCCCGGTTCGGCTCAGCTGAGCCGAGGGCTCTAGCCGAGTCGTTGGGTGAGCTGTTGGCTCGGCTCATTTCTCAGTTCGGCTCGATAGTGAATGAGCTGTAAGCCGAGCTGCTCGAGCCGTTGACAATTCTAAACCCGGACCGAGCAGTTTTGAAGATATTTGGACAGTGCCCTATAACTTTTAACAGTGTTTTGCTTGAGCTCGAATACTCAACCTAGACCCTCAACCCAAATTCAGAAGCTAGTGAACAATGTCCTTGACTCCTAGAGTTCACGACTAAAGACGTTCTCATTCAGCTGTTTTTTTAGTATTCAAATACAAATCGCCTATCTTTCACGTTTACATGCAGAGTTGTTAGAATTATTATTATTATTAACAATAATAATAATAATAATGATAATAATAATAATAATAATAATAATAAACGTTGTAGTAATAGTAGTGTCATTGATAATAATTATACTGTATACGTAATATACTTGAAAAAATATACCAAATTTCACAATAGTAAATCCCCACGTTAAGCGGGTTTCCATATCCAGGCTTCTAACTATGAAAACCTTTACGATCACTCCCCCAAACATTTCACAGATTCAACCTGTTGCATATAAGTTATTAAGACGTAAAATTTAATATAGTTTATACGAAAAAGACCTTTATGCATTGCAAGACGTGTAACGCCCAAATATTCACCACAAAATTATAGTGGTATCGACATAAACAAAGAAATGTGGAGCAGGAAACTACTTTACACAAAAGTCTAAACATACTCAATGAAGAAGTACGAATTGGTCGGGCGGTTTGAGTCAATAGTCTATCAATCATAAGTTTGTGTGTTCAAATCCTATGGGAAGTATTCTTTTTCCCCTTTAAAAGTGTGTTCCTTTTTTTCATCAGAGGACTGAAAACATTTCTTTGAATAAATCTTTGGCAACTACTTTTCTCTCAAATTCGATTAGAAGGGATCATTATATGAATTGGAAATGTAAAATCCAAAACTGAAAACAAAATATGAAGTATGTTCATTATCTCATTATTATCTTTTAATTTGTAATGAAAAACTAATTATAAGCATTGATGATATCAGAAGATTCTTTCCGTGTAATGTTCAATATATGAATGAGAGGAAATTAATAGAAGATTATTAGTCCACTTTGAGCATGATCGAACATATGGCCATGAATTTATGTCGACAGGATCTCAAATTCTCCCACATGTCATGACCTGAAATCATCTCTGTTTCAAAGGTTTTCTTAACAAATACCTAAGTAGAATATTACATTTATTTCATGTTCTACGTTTTGAAATGACAAAATCATAATTTTAAAGATAATTATAATACGATAAGCACAAAGGTTTATAGAACTAATGAAGTAAATAGTATTGTGTAAGTTACCGGTTTCTAATCGGATTAAGATTAGAATATTCGTTTGCGTCGCACTTTAAAGTAAATCTTCTCTATACATAATTCTTACTGGAAAGCATGTTTAACTCCAATTACTTAATCAATATATTTAATAACATATTTTTATTCTAATATTTTAACTATTCAATGTCGTATACACTTCATTTCCTAAATCAAAACCTCGCAAATGTATAGTGGGCTAGTGAATATTATCAAATAAATTATCATTTAGTTTACGTAAATAGTGCATCACCTGATTTGAAACTTCGTACATTAACTAATAATAATAATAATAATAATAATAATAAAAATAATAATAATAATAATAATAATAATAATAATAATAATAATAATAGTAATAATAATAATCATCATCATCATCAAATCATAGCCATATCTTATAACAATTTCAGGCTTACTCAATAAATGAATTCAACCTGGTCTCTATTAGAAGTTCTATTTATTCGAATGCGATAGAAATACAAAGAGAAACTTAGAGAACAAGTAAAAGAAAAATATTACTTTGGTGGGAGTAGAACTAACCTTGAAGAGTTCATAACGTTACATAGGTCTTTGACACTTTGTTTCTTGTCTTTAAGTTAACTGATTCACTGAACGTATCTGAGTAAGTTGTCTTTATTTTCTACTCGGTTATACACGTTTTGCAATAATTTCTTTTAAGCTTGAACGACAGGAACACGAATGCAAAAACATTTAGGTCAATTAAAATTCCCCCAGCGGGAATCGAACCGGGGAATTTTCGGGAATCAAAGGAATTTTCGAAGCTGGAATCAACGACTGGTGCAGCTCGGCTCACAGCTCATTCACTATCGACCCGAACCGATATGTGAGCCGAGCCAACAGCTCACCCAACGACTCGGCTAGAGCCCTCGGCTCAGCTGAGCCGAACCGGGAGGATGGCTTTTCCCTACCAAGCCAGCTCGAGCCGATGGTTCACCCCAAGTGAGCCGGCTCGAGCCATCCTCTCAGTTGAGCCGACCCGAGCTAAGCTTGTTATGAAAAATGTTTTGTGGTTTCGCTTTCGAGACGAGACGAGATGCGTGCAGTGTCCCCACTCGTGAGCAACACTAAAAGTATTCCATATTACTGTTTAGCTTACAATTCTTATGGCTTTCGTTTTGCAGTATAATCAGGCCATGATTTCAAGACGAGTTAAAACGAACGAACCATTTATCAAACTCGACTGACCTCGACGCTGAATCGGCTTGGAACTCGACCCGAGGTTATTACCTTTGACTTGACTCTAAACTCAATTTGAATTCAAGTCGAGTAGAGTTTTAGCTTGACTCGTGCTCATCTCAATGCGTTAGAAAAAAATGTTGCTTATTATTATTCTGCTAATTAATTATATAAGAATAACAATGTTGTTATGTAAAATTAAAAATACAGAATATAGAGAAACATTACACTACAACTAATAAAATGAGAACACATGAACTGGGAGTGAATCAAAACTTGCCAGTAACTCTAAAATCGATACATGCTTTTTAAAGCTAGTTTTAAACTCTATAATCAACGGGACTCTAGGATAAACAAACTGATCTGAAAGAACTCCAATATTACGTACCATCAGCAAACTATTTTCTAGAAATAAAGTAGGCCTGCTCATCAGAACACAGTTTTTTTTTATATTAACCCCTTACTATGAATCGTTAATTCATTTTAACCCCTAGTTGTTGATAAATATTTTCCGCCGGGGCAGTTCAGACTGTTTACTTTTAAATTTTGTCCACCAGCTCTTAATAAAAAAGGTATTCTTTCAAATGTTCGAACGGTAAAATATGTTCGTTCTCCATCTTTATATAAAAAAAACACCAATCAAAGTAAAATAGAGTACCGGTATCATTGCACTCCTAGTTCACTCACTGAATATATCGATTTATAGCTGCTTAATCTACGACAAAATCTTGCAGGTGCTTGCAATCAGTACATGTGATTTCCCTTAGGCTGTCTTCATCTTCCAAAAATAGCAAGTGGCACTACGAACTTGGGAGCACATGGTATTTTCCTCCATACAGCTATAACCAATGCACTCAATTCCCTTCGTGCAGTTGAAACTGATTTTCCCCCAAGCTGTTACACAACGACAATTAGTCTAGTTGCCTACGTGTTGAACTGCTGAGCCAAAGGACGAGGGATCGGAGGAGGACATGAAAATGTTTATTATTTGCAGAATTATACATTTCACCCATAATAAAATGAGCATTCAAAGTTTGGGTTTCCGTGGATAGGTAAGAATTTATTTCAAGTTAAACTTGAGAGCAGTTAAGCAAAACGGATTGGGCTCATAGTTGTCCGTATACCTGACGGTTTGAATAAATCACACGACACGCCTTTAGCATGGAGCTAAAGAGCTTTCTGATAAGTATAAAGAAATCTCACTGACCTAAAATCCATTACGAAATAGGACCTACCAGAAGCTTCAACACCACGTCTGCGTCACTTCGGTGAACGCTGTATCGAAACTTCATATATAAATTTCACTCACGTGACGTCTAGTTAGTCGATCGTACTTGGTTTGTTAGCTAACAATATTGAAGGAGTATAGACGAACAATATGCAAAATCATGTTTTCAATTTTGTCAGGAAACGAAGAAAATGTGACGCCATTATATTTCAGAATTGTTGAACTTTTGGGGGGGGGATTTCACTCTCATCTGCTGTAAGTAGTGACTACTGCTGTTAACCATTGTTTTCTTTAATTTTTCAGATACACATCCTATCCTCTTTCATTTACACATCCTATCCAAATGCTATTCCATTTAGTTTCATATATTCTGTTCGATTACATGCACGATCCTCAATCTCTTATAATATGTCCAAATTAACAAAACGGTTCTCTTGCTTTCTTTCTAATAATGATTATTTAGATTTTAAGATAAACTTAATTTTAAATAAACATGCAACCAATTTTTTAATTACTACGAGTATTGAGTTCTTCCTCATTGTGTGTTAATATATATTCTCCAGTGTTTACATTCTCATAATAATAAATATTTATTCCAAACTTAGATATAATTCAAGTATACGAAGGTTAAATGGGTAATAAAGCAGTTCAAACCAATAGCTTACTTCAATATGTATCGTAGATTACAATTATTGTTAAAAGAAATTGAATATTCGTATCCAAAGTCGATTTTATGTAAATAGGATGGATAGGGATGCGCAAGACAAGATCTGAGGTCGTTTCGTCTCGACAATATGCTGTAAAAGTGATGTCTCGACTCGTAAAATTTATATTTTTCTATTCGAAGAGCTGTGTCATGACGAATTTTGTCAGGAAAATTCTGTCTCGACTCGACTCTGCCCATCCCTTAGGATTGACAGTTTGAAGAGCCCAGTATTCCAAACATGGGGGGATAACCAACTACAACCATTATTATACACTTCATTCTCACAAGCTTCTTCTTATAATAGCTATATCGATTTCGTACTTAAATTTATTATTAGATAATTGTTTCTTATGTAGCAGCTAACATTCATGCTATATAGTATAAAACAAGTACAAATTCAATGTAAATAAATAAAAAAATGTAAGATATTACAGATTACTGGCATTGCGATTTAATCCGATTTTAAGCAGTACGTATTTTCTAAATAATTGTTCAAATTGCTTTATTAGAATCAACATTATGAGGTACAATAAGTTTTTTAATGCAAAGTACAAGCATATATATATATATATATATATATATATATATATATATATATATAGTTGTATTTTAGAAGACTTCCGGGCTTGATACTTCCAAATATTATGTTTTTTTTTAAAAACGAAATATTGTAAAGTGAATGAAATATCTTGTAGAGTGTTCACATTTCCAAGAATGAAGTTAGCAAAGTCCCCCGAAATATATATATGAATAATTTTAATTTTGGACGTGTGGTTTTAGGTTTTCAACTATGTTCACATTTCTCATTTTTATCATTTTCGTATTTCAATTGTGGACATGGCATCTAGTAAGTGGGACAGGGATTTGAAAAGTGAGTTTGAAGGATAATGTGTTTCCAACCGCTTCAATGTTGAATTTTATATTTATATCATATATTTAAAAAGAAGGAGGAAAAAGTTTAACTTTTCGCACGGAGGCTCGAGGCGTCACTCTTCGTTTCAGAAATGTCAGTAGCAGTACTAAACCCGCTTGACCACAGACGCAACTTACAAGAGATTGTATTATAATATTGATAATAGAATCGTTCCAGCAGAGGTTTCTACTTGGATGTTTAAATATACATTTTCTGTCGTTTTCAGCTTATTCTGCTTAAGATCATGTCTTGATTTTGCATTTTGGAACTGTGCATGAGTTGTGCAATCAATACTAATCTAAAAAAAGAGAAGTTTGATTTTGTTTTTACATTTTCACATCGCTCGGATGACAGTACGATTTGTAGCTAGTGTCTATATAAAGAACGGCGGGAACATGCAATTCCCTGTGTATAGATCTGCGGAGATAGTGACGGCTGCAGGCTTAGTTTCTGAACAAGTTTGCAGCTTTTTGTGTAGAGGTGTGTACAGTTATTTCCAGTAACCTTGAACGACAGGGACACGAACACAGATACATCGAGGACATTTAATATTTCAAAGGCTCTCCCACCGAGAATCGAAACTGAGACCCCGCCTACTGAACTATCTGGTGGGTGGGTTGCCTGGTTCCTTCCCAAGGCAAGAAACCTTGTGACCAGTCTTGGGAAGTAACGTAACGCAGGTAACGAGTTAGATTTGTCCAAAGTAACTGTAAGTGTAACGCGTTACAAATGTTTAAATAACGTACCTAGTTTGCGTTACTTTCTTCGCGTTACATTTCGAATGAGTAACTACAATATATATATATATATATATATATATGGAAACAAATGTTTCTTTCCTTTAAGTGAATTTCTCAGAATGAAACAGTCGAGCATGAACTACGTATGCCACTGACCGACAGTCGCAAACACACAGAGAAACAGATAAGTTCGTAGTGCCACTTGCTGTTTTTGGAAGAACAAGATGAGATGGAAAGTGTTCCTTTGTTTAAAATTATAACCGAAAGGCACTATTATGTGAAGGACTAATTCTCACTCTCTCTCTCTTATGTTTGACAAATATTGCATGTTTCGGGCGTTCCTGAATATCAGCTATGTTTTATGTCTGATTATTTGGTAGTAATTTTTAGCAGACGGTTCTTAGAAATAAATTATAACTAACACAGTAGTAACAAATGTTTTGTTTACTGATTTTCTGGAAGGGGAAGATCTTAGACCCTTGGCTAGCTTTTGGGAATTTAAAAATTGCGTCTCCCCTCCTGGGCCAGGGATGTATATTCCACCAGGTGCTCGAAAAAACAGGTATGTCTACAGGTTTCGGTTTGGGGGCGGTATTAACTGTAGCAAATGAAGTTTCGTCACTGCAATTACATTATAAGACATTTTATCCTTATAGATATGTGCCTGTCTTTACAGGTATTTCTTTACCTTATATCAGTAACGAATTTACAAGAAACCATTTTTTATTAAACTCGGAATTGGGGAAAGGAGTGGAGTTTTAAGCATATATATAATTAACAGTGCCTTCTTTTATTTCTAATAAGCTACAGTGTAATTCTCAAATAAATATGAATAACTTACCCGACATTCACATTTCAGTTGCTATTTTTCCCATTCTCTATTTAAAACGTGTCTATTATGACGTTTTTGTGTTTCTTATCCCATATTGCTGGAACATTCCTCACTACTTCTATTAATATGTCTTTCATAATCACATTTAAGAGTGCAGCAAAACCTCTCGAGTATAGACATACAGAATCCTCTGCAGAAGAAACTTTAAACAAATGAGGACTTTATTCCTTGCAGCGCTTCAAGGAGAACCAAAGAGAACATAAGAAACAGCGGTGCTTCCGCTGCACATCGATGTAAAAACAAACTCGGTTGTTTATCATCGCGACCACTGATTCACCCTCGCGGTCAACCTCTAGGTCGCAATGTAGCGTACCCGCATGTGCATACCCATTTGAATCCATGTGTTTGTGCCAGTATCGAGAGTGACACCTCGACCTCGATCGCGAGGTATCTTCAGTATCTTTCTACTCTTGGGCCTTATTTTAACAACTTGTGCAAATGTCCGCAGGGTCCAAACCTCCTGGCTCCGCCACTGATTGGTAGCATGCATTTTTCCTAAACATCATCAATCTCTGTTCACTTTTACGTTCAGCCATAATTTTATTCTTTCAAGCCAAAGAGAATACATTCGTTCTTCTTCGAATTTGCCATTCTTAAAAATACAATTATAATTATTTTAGGAAGGCTCAGGCCCCCAAATCACGAGCTAATACACTAGGTACACACGACTTTTGTATGTCATAAAAAAGTACTTGGTTAGTAGCGGATTGTACCACAATGAATTTTAGTTTAGCCATAACAGATTATGAAAAATTTAGAAAACAAAATTGGAGGCTGTGTAAACCTGGTTGAGGACAAGCTGGTACGGACAGCAAAATTTCTTAACAATTCGAGTGAAAACTTGACCAAAATTTGTATCAATTATCTACTAATTTGTACCACCAGAACGAGTTAGCATCCCCACTAATACTTAGAAATTTGAATTCTTGATTGCGGGCCAAGCTGTCACGCATAAGTTTTTTTTCTTTCGAATAGTAATCAAAATAGTGTCAAAAATTTTTATTCAGTATTTACCAATTTGTATTACCAAAATTTGAATATGTACAACATCAATTTCGAGAAATTTGGAGTTAGGTTGGCGGGTTAGACTGGCCTGCAGAACTAGACTTTCATTAAAATTCAAATCAAAACGGTACCAAACATGTTTACCCTATATGTACAAATTTGTACCGCCAAAATTAAAATTTGTACCCTCATCAATTTCGTAAATAGTGGATTTTTGATAAGGGGTGGAGCAGAGCCAAACAACAAGTCAAAATTGCACTGTACTTACCAATTTGTAACACCAAATTAGAATTTGTACTTCCACCAATTTCGAGAAATTTGAGTTTTTGATGACGGGTCAAACTGGATTGCACAACTTATTTGTCTTTCAAATTCTAATTTAGGGGTCGCGGTGGCTCAGTGGTAAAGCGTTCACCTCTAATACTTGGGGTCCCGGGTTCGATCCCAGCCCCGCCAAGTGAACTTTGTGGTTGACGAACACCGTGTGCGTGGGTTTTCTCGGGGTTCTCCAATTTCCTTCCACTTCCTTCATTCCCCATCATCACCATCTCCTTGTGCCTAAGCAGCATAAGCGTAGGACGTAAAATTCAGATTTTATTTCATTTCATTTTCAAATTCTAACCACAACGATAGAAAAAAATGTATCCAATGTGCGCCAACTTGTACCACCAAAATTAGAATTTGTACACGCTACTTATTTCGACAAAACTTGAATTTTGTGGAGGACAGTATGAGGTCAATCTGGCCTACACAACACATATTTTTTTTTAATTCGGATGAAAACGGCACTAAAATTTTCTAAACAATATGTACCAGTTTGTACCACCAAAACTATGATTTGTACCCTCACCAATTTCTTGAGAATTGAATTTTTAATTACGAGTCAAGTAGGCTTGCACAATACTTTTTTCTTCCCAATTCAATTCAAAACGCTGCCAGAATTTTGTACCTAATGTGTACCAATTTATAACACCAAAATTAGAATTTGTATCTCAAGAAATTTCGTGAAGCGTGGTAAGTCATGTCAGACAGAATTTTGTTGGCAGATCAAATTTGCTCACACAACTTATTTTTCTTTCCAATTTGAATCATAATTGTTCAAAAATTTGTACCCGACATGTAAAACTTTTGCCAAAACATTAAAACTTCTTGCCCCACCAATTTCGAGGAACTTGAATTTTTCATGGTGGGTCAAACTGACCCACAAACATTTTTTTAAATTTGAATAAAACATCTTACAAAAATTTGTACTCATTATGTACCAATTTGAACTACCAAAATGAGAATTTTTACCTTCACCAATTTCGACCAATTTGAATTTTTGTTAGGAGGTCATGCTGACGAGGACAAAACCTTTTCTTTCCAATTCGAATCAAAACTGTACAAAACTTTCCAGCCAATATGTAACAACTTGTATAACCAAAATTAGAATTTGTGCACCAACCAATTTCAAGAAATATGAATTTAATGATAGGTCAAACTGGCCGGCCAACTTATTTTTGTTTCAAATTTGAATTAAAACCGCGCCAATAATTTCAGCCCAGTATGTACAAATTTATAAAGCCGCAATTAGAATTTTCACCCCCACTAATTTTGAGAAATTATAATTTTTGGTGGCGGGTGAAACTGGTCCGCATAATTTATTTTTCTTTGCAATTCGAATGAAAACGGTATGAAAAATGCGTACACCATTTGTATCAATTTCTATCACCAAAACTAGAAATTGTACTCTCACCGATTTTGTTAAATTTGAATTTTCAATGCTGAAGCCAACTCAAGGTCGAAACTTGGCTCGGGCAACACATTTGGTTTACAAATTCGGATTAAAAAGTGACCAAAAATTTGTGCCAAGTAAGTACCAGTTTGTGCTCTCAAAATTAGAATTTCCAACCCGAATAGTTTCTAGAAATTTAATTTTTCATTGCAATCTGCCTGAGCACGGCAACACATTTTTTTCTATTGAATCAAAATAGTATTCGATTCGGACGATAACAGCAACCAAATTTCCCCGTAATTCATAAAAACGGAACGGAAAATTTGCTTATAACTTGCATCAGCAAAATCTTGTACGAATAAAGATTAGAAATTGTTATTCAACGACCGGCCAAATCATCACAAAATCAACCTTTCCAGTACAAACACTCAACTTACAACAACGTACAACTTAACGTTGAGTATCCGGTACGTTCACTCATGCCTGTATATTCTTAGTGCAAGGTTAATTTACCTCGTATCCGCACCGACTCCCTCCCTACAAATATAATTGTTTTTCCCTTGGTTTCGTGTACCCTTTACCTTATTTATTACCACAGTCTATATTTCCCTGTACATGTATTTTTCACATCCTTTTGATATACTGCGCCTACTCGTCGACCTCATTTTCCAGTGCGTCTCCTAATCTGTTATTATCGTACTACGTTTCGTCCTAAGCTTCCTACCCTCTTCCTTCGCAAGTTTGTAAATCACTCTACTTTTATTATCACTCCATTTTTATTCCTTTTTAAGCCTTGCTGCTTTAATTATTTTAAGTTTACACTTATGAGTGTTGCTTACGTCGTATTTTCCCACGACTGACACTATGTTAATATTTAAGTTCACTTGCATATTTATGTTATTTTCACCTTAAATATACGTTTTATTTTTGTACCGGTCTTTATGTTACGCTAGTTATTAGATTTTATACATGTATATAATTCTTTATGATTACATTTATGCATTACTTACACTCTTTTTTTCTCTCTTCTTCTATCTTGCCAACATCTGACGCTTAAAATATTCAATGTTGCCAGCCATTTTATGAGGCCTCCTTTTCGATTCATCTGCAAAATAACCGACTCTTTTTTTCCGTTCCAAGCAGTTACTTGGGGCCGCATTCCAGTATAACCCGCATGTTCTGAGTTCGACCGACAGAGTGTGTCCCTGTTCTCAGGTGCTGTCTAGTGCTGACATCTAGCGTTATCAGGTTGTACTACGTTTGCTATAGTTTCGCTCTTTCATGTACGTTTTGTTTGAAATGATATATTTAAATTTTATTTTAGTTTTTTGCAGATCTTATGGTTCGGCTTTTCCATCCATGTATTATGGAAAATCCTGCACATTATTTTAGGGGGCGGGCATGTTCCGTAACCCACCCCAGAGGTTCCGGATTCGATTCCCTACGATGTACACAAGGAAGATTTTATTTATTCTTTTTTTCTCTTACAATTATTGTTGTAGTCTCAAGGCTCGAAGAGCACGCTGTAATTTCTCTCCTTTTTTTCTGTTAATAATAAATATGGCACAAGGCAAATGTCCTGTCCTACCCAAGCTTCCGCAAAGCTAGTTAATATTTCACTTCTGGATTCCTTTAGTCTCTTCCTCTCTCTCCTAACTTCCTGTTTCGGTTGTCTACTGGGAGGACATAACTTGCTGAGCTACGTATCTTCCGTATGTATGATTTGATGATGCATTTAGGTTTCTCTTGCTTAAATGTCAGAATTTCTACCGGGTTTCGTGACCGCTTGTATGGTCAATTACCGGAAACGTTTTGCAAAAGATCAAGCTGACTTTGGGCTTCATGACATATGTGGGAGGTGCCAGTTTGGACACCATTGTCCCATGTTCGTATTAGGATAAGGATAGAGGCGGATGGAAGAAAGTAGAAACGCTTTCAAAGTCTTGACTGGTAGACCCATAGGAAAACGACCATTAGGAAGACCTAGGCGCAGATGGGAGGATAATATTAAGATGGATCTCGCAGAGATAGGAATACAAAGTAGAAACTGGATGCAATTAGCTAAGGATAGAAGTCAGTGGAGAGCTTTTGTGAACGCGGCACTGAACCTCCGGGTTCCATAGGCCATAGAGTTAGTTAGTTAGTTTTTATAGAGGCGGAGTTTCAATCAAACCCCGGAAATGAAAGATGAACAAAATCAGGATAATGAGGAACGATCGGGTCTTGGCGATCAGTGCATGAAGGAGACAACGCACGCTCAACGAACCTTCCTACCCTTCGCATGATGGAGCAACATCAAGTTCAAAAGGTAAATCATCCCAGAACTGTGAAGATAGTAGTAATTACTAAGTGTCACAACTTAAAATTAGAGTCTGCTTGTTATAAAATTTCAGTTAAACAAGGATAACATTACCCTTTCTCCTATCAGAAGATTGGTAATGTTTCAGAATATAATGCATAGTTCTTATTATATACAAAAGAGTGAAGGCCAATATTTGATAATGAAAATACGTTTATTATTACTAGTTCATTTTCCAAATATTTTTAGTTGCAATCTAGCTAGTGATGAGGTTATGAATTTGTTTTTTTTTTATTGCTTTGCATTTACGTTCAGTATAACTCCACTATTGATAGTTGGGTTACTTTGATTCTACTTATTAATGACTGTAAACCAAGATTCACTTTGACCTTACCACTATTTATCCGAATATTTTATGAATACTAATAGGAATAGTAAACAAGTATTTTCTTACGTGATGACTATTAAAGGAAATGTACAAATTGTCTACGATATTGAAGTATAAAGAATTGGAAATTTTTCATTGCCTTCAATATTGTTCTAAACGTAACCCATTACATTATGCATATTTTGTAGAAGATCAGTAATATCAAATAAGTTCGTTACACAGTAATCATATTCCACAGAATATTTTCTTATTTCATTTTGATACAATTGACTTCCAAAGAAAACCTTCAACTGACTTCTATACAGGTTCAAACGTGTATCAGAAATTGAAGTAAATTTGTAACTTATCAAAATATTTTTTTAGAGTTCTGGGTATTGTTCCTTTAATGGTGTAACTCACATGGATCTTGCGCTACCTTCAAAAAGCAATATTTTCGATCATAAATGTTTCTGAAAAGTTTTCTAAACATGGAATTAAATACTGAGGAAAATAAATCCAAGAGGAAAATATATTTTCGTATTGTGGTATTTCGTCTCAGGTAGAAACACTGAATTTCCGTTGTATAGATTTATATATCCATATAATAGGAGAATGTGACAAAAATGAAGATGATATGGGTATTAAGGACATAAGTAAAAAGCAACATTGGGTGTTTTTCTATACTTTTATAATATGTGAGTAATCAGACATATAAAAATGTATTATACAGATATAAAACCATAAACTACGTAGAACCTATTGAGGGTTAACCTACATTAAGAATGTTATCGTCCTATCTTTCTAAGTGTCTGACTAATAGGTAAGTTGATTTTTTATATTCAAACATATAGCAGAATGTATGCGTTATTGGATATGAGCAGGGACGAGGCGGATCAGTGGTAGAGCGTTCACCTCTGGTACATGGGTCGTTGGTTCGATCTCAGCACGTGCCAAGTGAAATTTGTGATTTACAAATACAATGTGAGTGGGTATTCTGGTAGTTCTCCCCATTCCACCCACTTTCTTCATTCCACCAATTCATTCTCTTCTCATCATGAGCGTCTCCATAACCAAGTTGACATAAGCGTGATTCGTAAAACTTTGATTTTATTTCATTAGATATTAGTAGTTATTACAAGTTGCGGGGGGATATAATTATCGTTGCAATGTTATAGGACTGCAACGGGGTTTTACGACTTAATGTTTTTACGTAGTTTGACAGCTGAAAGTTGGGTAATTGAATCAAATTATACCTAGTACAATAAAAACTGTTATATTTAATTAAGACTTACTATTTACTAAAAATATTTCATCTATATAATTAGAAAAGGGCATTAGAGTAGAAAGGTAGATATTGTTTTGACATGAAGAATTACCACCACTGGTCCCAGATGAAGAAAGTAACACGGGATATCCGAAGGTTTTAAAAATATTCCTCATTATAATAATAGTTATTTCTTTATTATGTTTGCATTTTTAATTTATACCAGTAAAAGGATTGTAGGACACGGTTTCTGATACATTTTAGAATTAGGATAAATATTCTATAAATTCATAATTTATTTCCGTAAAAAAATAAAATTGTCACTGAAATTGTTTATGGAACTAGATCACAATATTCATAAATGAAATTAACTAAATTGTTAAAATTTACTAAATAAGATATTCGTCGAAGCATTTGTAAACATTTTTCTTTACCCACCAATTCTATTCTTTGTTATCCTAATAATAAGACGAATACATTGGCTACTCAAATTTCACATTTAAATACATATAATTAGGACATAATGAAAATGGCCTGTTCACAAAATATTGTCTACCATTTATTCGTTATTCCACGCCACATCCACGAATAAATATATTAAGTGCTAGAAGCCTTTTTCAGAGTTTTTTTAAGGAGAGGGATTTTGTTAAATTATCACTTTCCGTTCCTAGGGTAGAAGGAAGGTTTAAAATTCTTGAGGAACCTAATGAAAATGCTAATAAACTTTTACTACAATTAGCGTGAACTAAGAATATCTTTATTTATTACTGCAAAATTATGACATTTACATTTACATTTGAATTACTACATTTGCTTCTAGCTTATATTTGATTTAAACGATTACAATTTCAAAATTATCTTACGCTATTGATCGACGCTTACGCCCTACTTGCTGCGTAAACATAGACAATTAATTAAAAGAATTTCTTAAAGACCTGAATACGAAACAAGTTGCTAATGTGGTACAAATATAAATAACGTCCTACCAAATAAAGAATTTGCTCTCAATTTTGCTTCCATTCAGCTAAATAGCAATTACAAAACCCTAGATTAAAATATTGAGTAACTAATCAGCACGAGGTTAATTCGATGTAAAACCAGTGAAGAGTATTTCACTCAATATTTACTTCAATCATTCAACTTTTACTCATTAGATTATTTAAAAATGCGCACATACTACTATAGAAGCTTTCATGAAATTAAAATTCTTCTTCCAAACATAATTGTCATAAGCTTTCAAATATCGGAATTGGTTAATTAGCCGATCATTGTTACTTTTTTACGAAAATGAGCAATTATTGGTGCTTTGGGCTCCACTCTGCAACCTACTCCTCCTGCATGCTGTAACAATGACTTTTGCGACCATCCTTTATAATTGTTTACCCAAAATAGCTTCTACTTACAAGGGTTGGAAAAAATATAAAACGTTTTTAAAAGTGTGAAAATCGTACGTATTATGGTGTGGGGCCTCCTTTTGCGTCCATAACAGCTTGGATCTGAAATGTAATGGACGTATACAGCTCCTGAATCGTTTTGTGTGGAATTTTGTACTACTGTTCTTCCAAAACACGATCCAGTTCCTTAAGATATGCTGGTGGAGGGTAATGAGACCGAACATGCCTTTCTAACACAGACCACAATGGCTCAATGATTTTAAGATCGGGTGATTATGGGACCCATAAGAGGTGTGATAGCTCTTGGTCATGCTCCTCAAACCATGATTTCACCATTTTTGCAGCGCAAAAGGGTGCAAGATAATCTTGGCAGATACAGTCACCATCTGGGGACAATATTTGGGCCATGTATAGAGCCTGTTCCCTCAAAGTGGCCTCAAACGCCTTAGCATTTATCATTCCATGCAGCGCTATGTTGGGACCTGCAGAAAACCACGACATCACTGCCCATACTGTAACAGAACCACCCCGATGCTTTACAGTTAGGAGCAGATAGTCTGTATCACAAACCTGCGACGGTGTTCTTCATACGTAAACACGACCGGTTGTTGGAAACAAGGGGAAGGTCGATTCATCGGAACACATTACGTGTTTCCACTACCACGCCTTGTGGCTTTTGCACCACTGGATACACCTCTTCGCATTTAGTGCTGTGACTAGGGATTTGGCGACAGCGGCCCTGCCATGAATTTTCATTTTATGAAGTTCCCGTCGCACTGTTTACGATGAAAATGAGCTCTGTAGGTCAGAATTGAGTTCAGATGTAAGTTTTCATTGCAGTGGTCTTCTTTTTAGCTGCTACAATCCGCTTTTAATGCCCTCAGGTCCCTAAATCACAGAATCGTCTTTCGTCTACTGTTGAGCTTTGCAGACGTCGTTGGCCAAGAATGGTGTATGCCCTCGTGACAATGAACATAGTGCCTTTCGATATCCGCACAATACTTGCTACTGTTGCCAGTGAAACTCTAACCAGATGGGCACCAGCGATCATGCCTCTTCGGTAGTGTGTCAGGTGGTCCATTTTACCGCATCACTTTCACACCACGACACTCACAGGTAAACTGGTATTGCTGACGGAAGAGGAAGTTCCACATGACACGTTGAAAACAAAGAAGGATCGCCAACCTCAGCACTTGTTGTACAGTGGAGGGACAAACTTAAGTGTCCTGCATGAAATGTTATTAAATTTTTTGTCCAATCCCTGTATATGCCTTAGTCGCAAATAGGTACAACTAATAAAAATGAGTCTTGCGTAATAACGTTAAAGACGGAAGACAAAATTAACATATTTTTTAAACAATATGTAAGGATACGTGAAAGTCGAAGCAACCAACAGTGCAATAAAACGTCACACGTTCATAAAAGATCATCCAAGAAATTATTATCACACCCTTGTTAAAATACCCATGATAAAATACCCTTGTTATGTCGAAATATTATTACACAATCACAATATTTCAAGAAAACCACCATACACATACACAATCTATTTGAACGAAGTACGTACACTAAGTGATACAAGAAACTGTCTATAGTTTGTAATTATTACTTGATAATGTATGGTTACTGTATCATTAAAATTATATTTTGCTTCTTCGTTTTCCTTAATTATATGTCGATTTTTACTTGCACTTACCCGCCCGCTCCAATGCCGTTACATACTACGCTTCTGCCCATTTGTCAGAGTATTGTCGAAGGAAATGTCACACCGTAGTATATGTTTATCTGCGCTTGTATGGATATTTTAATTGAGCTTCATCCATATTTCGTTTGAATATTCGCTACATGTGTTGTCAAAGCCCACATGTAGTAAGTACTAGTAAGTACGGAACGGTGGCGATTGAGGGTTTTTCCGCCTATGGATTTTCTTCTCGAAACACAAATCAATTGGCCATATTCTCCTTCTACATTTCGTGTGAAACCAAAAAAGGTCCCTTGTCAGTGTTATAAACACACAGCTAAAGTAAGTAAAACAGCACTTTGTTTCATTTTATGGATGGTTTATAATAATATTCTAAATTAGAAGAGAAATTTGAATAATACGATATATTCAAAAAAATACATAGCTTGATGCTCAATTATATATACTTAGCATTAAATTTGGAAACTGAAAGTGAAGTTCTCCTGCATGCCTGTAAGATAAATTAAAATAATTTATAGTTATAGAACAACGTTTCAACAGTATCTTAATATATAATAAATTGGCACGATGATGCATGCTTACATGCAATTAATGTATTGTTGAACAGTAGTAATGAGATGTGCACATATACCGATATATTTCTCTAATTTGATATATTACATAAATTAAATAAGAAAACTGTTTAATAATATGCCAAATTGGGCAGTATTTGTCATAAATATCAAAGAAAATATTCTGAAAACATCTTATATGAAATAAATTGCTCTAAATTCATAATAAAAACTACGTAATTGAGCTACACTGGTACGTTATCGTCGTTGGTTAATAGGCATTTTTGGTAAGGAAAGTTCTGTATAATAAATGATATATTTTTTCATGGCAAATAGATGCTAGACTAGCTATTTAGATATTTACTACTTAAAGATTACTGTAGGGGCGAATTTTACTTTTATTTCATAATTTACGCGACGTAAGTCTTACCAGAAGTATAATTTTTCAACTTACTAAACTCATGTTTATTTTATCTTCTTTTTCATCTTAGTCCAGGCTATTATGTATTTGAGCGTGACCCCTGACCCAGCTCTATAAATTTTTACCAACTCGATTCATTTTTCCTTCTTCGTGACATATCATAAAATTCTTGACATTCTACTTGGTACAAAGCATATAAAACATATATATTTGTAAAATTAAAGGACTGCCTTCGTTTTGTTCCAAACTTTCAATGCGGAGCACCACTTGTGAAAACCTCTTAATGTATGTTTTTTCTGTTTATCAAAAATCATCTACCATTGTATATGTTGTTTTACTTCCAAAAAAATGATAAACGTACCTGATATTTTCCTTTATCTCAAAGAGGATTGAACTCTACATTCACATCGATTTGAAGTACAAAGTGCATGGTCTAAGAAGTAGGTAGAAAAGCAGTTCAACAAGGCTCATTAAACTGGCTCCGAGGAGCAACGAGTATACACCGCCAACATATACTGAAAATATAAAATGTAAAATCTATATCTATTTACTGAACACAAGATGCAATGAATTAGTATTTAGAAATAACGAGTGTAATAATGGGATCATTTTTAAAATCTTGCAAGTATTTGAAATATTTTATATATTAAGTAGTTTTTGAATAAAGCTTCTATGAACATTAATGAAGAATTAACGTTCTTCATTAATATTCTGTGAACATATAAACTTAAGGTTCTCTTTATTTGACTACAGGATGATTTTAAATTGAAAATTTTAGACCTGTGTCTGCACGTTGTACGCGTTTCTACTTTTTTTAAATGTTTTGCGCGTAAATATGAACAGCTCGGATATTGATAGATGCTATTTTCTAACTTTCGGGAAAACTCCAAAATAAATGTCAACGTTACGGTGCAATGATGCTATGTAAAAACACATACCAAAATAACTTCATCTACAGTTTGCTGGTGCGATACGAATATAAAGTACTTACGTACGGACCACATGTAGTCGGACCGCATTCCATTTTATCTACCAACCCAATTAAACTGTAAGTACCAATTGCCATAGACTTTCTCTGAGCCGCTCTATGTGGAATGGATAATTTACTTTTAATTTGTAACTTTTAAAGTGAAGACAATAAAGTTAAAAGAGTATACTATGTAAATATTTACAAGGCGATATTGATTGACATATCCTGATTTCTCATCATATGAGCAGCTTTAGGAATCATGTAGAGTATACTATGCAAATATTTACAAGGCGATATTGATTGACATATCCTGATTTCTAATCATATGAACAGCTTTGGGAATCATGTAAATAAGACATCTTATTTTCTAAAAGAAATATAAAAGATTATTATATGTTTCAAATCTACATATTTAGCGACTATTTACACCATACGATTTGTTTTTAAATATTGCAAAAGAAGGAATGTCGGTGTGTCTAACATACAAGTTTGGTGCCCTTAATAACACTAACAACGTGAGATTATTGGAGCCATTCATAACTTAAATATTGAATCAACTTTACAACGATAATGATATGACTGATTTCAAATGTAGGGGAAATTAGATACAATATAATTAATTTTTGAGCTTTCTCTAAAGAATTTGTTTCAAAATATTACTTGGATGAGTTCGTCGTCTAGGTACATTGATTGCTTTCAAAATAAATGATTCCCAGGATCTTGATATCGCAAACCTTTCTGAAGACACAGTAAATACTGGCAAATTTAGGATGAATACTTAGACTATTGGAATTACGTGAACTTTATGCACATTATACGTAAAAAAATTGCTATATTGCCGTAGAAGCAATAGTATCTTAAAATGTCTATAAAACATACTCACGAATACGACATTTGAATCTATATACTGGCTTAACAAACTATACTGTATCTCTGGAAGGCTTGTGATATAAAAATGCTGCAAAGGCTGCATTATGGTCGCTAGGTTTATTGAAGACCTTGTATGTAATTCAATATGATACATATGTAAATAATATTTCGAAATAGCGTTGTTTGGAAAATCTCAAATTTTCAATTCCTTGTAACTTCATACCTACATATTCGATAAGCGTTATACGTTACGTTTTGGAATCTCTAAAATTTGGTTGGCTTCGACGTATGCAGTACAGGAAAGTAATTAGTATGCAATATAAAACCCCAAAGAGCGAATTTCAAATTTATAATAACCTCCGGCAATACTAATTAAAATCCAATTTTATGTTGATTTGGCAGTACTTGGGGCGTGAAACATCAATATTTGGATACGTATAATTATTACTTGTATATTCGTCCAATATAAGAATATGTTGAACAGGTATTTATAATCCCTATATTTCAGGCTCATTTCATTTTCCTTATGATCATTCTTCTGCAACCGTACGTAACTAAACACACACAAAATGCCGCACTGCTGCTATGGCCGAAACATTTCTTTGTTCATATGAAGCATCAGATCTTTATCAACGCTAACATGAACCTCTATTATCATGTTATCATAATGTAAAAATGAAAATATGTTTTGATATGTGTATACTGCATTATTTCATTCTGTCTGCGACAAGAAAGAGAATGATCACTCATAAGATAAAACATTGTTAAAATAAGTAAATTATCCTCTATCTCCCTAACTAACCGGAACTTTAGGTTTTCGCCATGTACAACAGAAGATATTGCAACTGTGCGTCATGATCGTCCTCCGCCTTATTTGCAAAAATCTATACTTGCACTCATTTATATATATAGTGATAGGCTCCATTTTTACGTATTATAAATAACAAATATTAAAGGGCATATGTAAAAATCCTCATTAAATTACTATCTAACGTAAACAATTTGATCAAATTATAATTGTTTTAAGAGATAGCACAGGTAATCACTTCCTTTCTACTATCATAGTGTACATTTAAAATTACATTTTTGCAGACGTGACTAATAATTATAAGTTCTTATAAAACTAATTAATGGCAATATTAATGACAGCGAAAAGCAATGTGAGTGTATGAAATCAGAATTAGATTTCTGTGTGGGTTTACCTACTCAAAATAGGTAATAAAATAGTTCCATATAAGCCTGTGGCTTGAATAACTACAAATGCTCCAATAGAGTTTGTAACTTCAGACTTTGCGGATGCTTATATTGATTTACCACATACAGTATTATATACTAAAGGTAAAGTTACTAAAACGCATGGTTCTTATTTAACATCGGCTGATAATAAAATTGGTAATAAAAACGATTTTCTCAATGCAATGTTCAGCGAAGCGCAAATATATTAGAAACATCAACTATTCTCCTACTCCCCACATACATATACATATCGATCGTATATTGAAAAACTACTAAATTATAATACTAATGCTAAAAGAACGCATCTTCGAACATCAATTCGGTTTAAATATACTGCAGGTCATATGAACAATATGGCCGGTAGTAATTTAGGATTTAAACATTTTCCTCTCACTATTTTAAGTCAGTCATTTTAAATTATATTTGTATTCATGCTGCTATTTTCAATCAGGAAAATTTTCTACTCAAAAGCGTACAACTGCATATTAAATTAATTTCAGCTACACCTGCATTTTGTCTAATGGGTGATGGAGATGCTGAGGGAAGAGTTTTAATTACCGATGCAACATTGCTTGTAAAAGAGTTGATGTTTCACTTTCCGTTAAAATAGCGAAAATAAAGTATTACAAACCCTATGCTTAGAATAAAATATCCTATAACAGAACTACAACTGGAGATAAAGACTTTTGCATAAGGAATTATGCAGATTACACTTCGAGATCTGTTTTACAGCATATTGCCTAAGCTTATTATTATTTCGTTCGTTACTAAAACAGGTTATAATCGTAATTCCCAGAATCATCCTTTAAATTTTAAGCATTTTAGTATGCCATTCTTTACGTTGTATGTCAATCGAACGTCTTTACCCTCCAAACAACTGCAACCAGATTTCAATAATAATCAATATATACTAGTCCACAACGGAAAGGGAGTGTATGATTAGAGGTTTAATTTGAGGAAGCACTGCCACTTCATGTAATAGCAATTACACTGCTCTACAATGATTTTGATGTTTAGAAAATATTAACGTTTTCGTAATGTTTTTGAATTGATAAATCGAAAAAACTATAGTTAGCTTTGCTCTATCACGTACAGTTTTCTGGAAATATAGGGGAGAGGAAATGGAAAATAGCGGTATAAATGTATATTTTGGAAGAAGTACTGATTATAATTAAAATATTAAAATATAAGTTCGATGGTGTATCTTTCTCATTATCTTTAAATTTGTAATAAAAGAAGTGAAGTTGCTTATTCTCCTAACGTTGAAGAAATAAATCCAGTATCTGGTAGCACTGAATGATATCACAACGCGTTTCACTTTGGGAACCCAATATCAGCGCTGTGTATGCTGTGATTTCTAGAACTACGGATAGAACTACTACGGGTAGAAGAATGGCTAGAACTACCGTATGATTCGTTCAGTCGGTGGTGTTGTTTGTTCTTATGTCTACAGCTATACTTTTTGTTGTTGAATGAAGTGGAACGGACGGAGTGGGGAAACAACCCTGATTATTTCTGTTACATCTGTGGCATTTTTTTGTGTCGAAAAACGGACAAAAAATTACGTCGGTTGTGAAAAGTGTATATTAGGGCTATTTCGGAATGAATGTAATGGATGAAGACAAATAATTTATACCACACTTACAGTATGTAAAGTATGTATCGAAGAGTTGAAAAACTAGATAAAAGTTAATAAGAAATCTAAACCTTTTGAAATACCAAAAATATGGTGATTAGCAAATGATCAAATTAATGGCTTCTATTTCTGTTCGTGTGAGATTAAAGATTTTATCGCTAAAATAAACGGAGCCTTACATATCCTAACCCGCCATCTGCATTAAGACTTTTACCACATGGTAATACTATTCCAGTATATAGCCCACCGCAAGAACTTCTGTCCACAGACTCTGATTCTAGTAAGGTAGTGATGAGATGTGCGACAGAGAAGGCGAGACTGCTGAGCTGAAGTTATTTTCAATATCCGAGTTATATGATTTAATGCCAGATTTGAATATGTCCACGAAAGCGAAAATCTTATGCTCCAAGCTTAGTGAAAACAATTTGTTGGCTTCTGAGGGACATCGTATTCGTATTTTACACACCGTGAGCAAGAATGTGTGCAATTCCTTTCTGTTGACAGAAACTTCGTTTCTTGCAACATCGTCAGAAATCTCCCAATAAAACTTACTTTACAAAAATACGAAACTTTTTGAGAAAATCAAATATGAGGATCATCAGTGTTATAATGATTGGATCTAAAGGTGAAATATATGCGTCTTGAACAACAGGAAGGGTACACCAAATATCCATGCTGCAATTGTGAATGGGGCAGCAGAGAATGCGACACTAGACTCAAACTGATTGGCCTTCCAGGGAAATCTGCAATATATGAAGTAAAAATGTGAAAAACGTCTGCCTCCTAGATCCTTCAAAATCATATTTCCAACTTTGAATATTAATTTTGCCCTAATGAAACAATTTGTCTAACCTCTTAATGAAGATGAGCCGCGCTTCCAGCACTTGGTGACAAAATTCCAAGAACTTTCAAGTGCTAGGTTTTAAGAAGGAATAAACATTGGTCCCCAGGTCAGAAAGTTGTTCGGACTTTGTACATTGTATGACAGGTCTTAAAAGGGAAGCATGCAGTCGTTTAGAGTCGTGTGTCAAAATTTCCTTGGGAACAACAAACAAGAAAATTACAAGTACATTCAGTCTAATATGCTCCAAAAATTTAAAACAATACGGTGCAAAATGAATCTTAAGCTTGATTTTCTGTATTCACTTTTAGAAAATTTTCCTTCTAATTTGTGTAACTTAAATGAAGTGCATAGTGAAAGATTTCACCACTTCATCAAAGCAATTTAATGCTGATACTAAGAACATTATAGTACAGCAACATTGGCGGATTCTTGTTGGAGATGGTACGTGAAGATATGCGAGCTACTCACAAAAGGATGTCTATTTTAGGAGTTTCCAAGTGAAAAGGCAGAGGCAAAAATGAAATAAGTTGTTTTATAGTGTCCTTCATAATCTAGAATATCGATGTTAAGATTAGTTATTAATCAAAATAGTGTTCCTTTGTCAAAAGATATGGTGTTCCTGTTACTCTATATTAGCAAAGTTGCAGTGTAAATGGTGCAATTTATCAATCATGTATTCCGATTTGTAAAACAAACTGATGGGATGGGGAAAACTAATTTCATGTACGTAATTAGCAAACTCAAATTATATTAAATCAGGTATCAACTGAAAGCAGCTTTCGAAAAGTTTCATTTTTCGAGCAGTATTATTTATGGTGAATTCTCCTCAGAGCTACAAATTGAGTTCCAGAGAAAATTATATATTAATTTATTAAATGTTGAAAATTAATTTCAAAATATACTTGATCTTCATCAGTCACTACAACAAAGTCATGCAATAGGTGTGTATGCTGCGGATGAACTACTTTATTTTATTCACACGTTTGCGGCATGCATAGTTATAAATATTCATTCTTGTAATAAACCAGGTGAACACTGGGTTACAATTTAAATATCCAATATGCGTGTAGGAGAATACTGGGATAACTATTGTATACCCCTACATAAAATATCATATAATTTTAAACGAAACTCCGTATTATACATGCAATAATAGTCGTATTCGTGGTTAACTATCTCAATTTTATGGACATTACCGATTTCTATAATTAGCATGTTGTGTATTTGGCTAGTTACTACATAATTTCTTAAATAAATTCTCAATCACCACTAGTGATGCTAATATTATGCTTTATTCCTTTAAGAGAACCTCATGATCACTGAAGCGAGATTAAGTTCTTCGTAGACCAAGTGCGATGATTGCTGGAGCAGGATTAAGTTGTCCGTAAATCGTATGTTGTGTTTGTGTGTTATCTTAAATGGAATTGTTATTTTTTATCTCGTATCTGTTATTTCAAAACATGTTATTTTCCAGTTAAACGTGGTCGTAAGACATGTGCAAACTGAATAGCCTGTTTTAACTCCGTCGTTCCCGGTGCCAAGCTCTGGATGAGAGAGAAGGGAGGCTGGGGTAGGTGCTTCCGTAAAGAAAAAGGCCCTATAGTATTTTTAATTATACCTCCTATGTGTAATTTCTGCTATGACAAAAGGTACCATAAAAGGGAAAGAGAACTTCTCTGCTATTCGTTCATACTCTTATTTGTTATCTGCTATGTTAAAAATAAGTTGAAAAATAAGACATACTCTTTTATCACCACTGCTGTTATAAACCGGATGAAAAAGGGGTCGAAAAACAGGACGAGTTCTATGAGAATACTCAGTTTTCCAGAGCTGGGGGATAGGTGTGACATGGCTGTAGCCTTGGTTCGTAATATCTACTATGTTATATAGCGATTGAAAATAGTGGTCGTAAAAGAGAACGAATACACGCACATGTATATTCAATAAGGATGGAGAATGTGGTCGTGAAAGAAAACGAGTCTATACCCCATACTCTTCTTTTCACCTTCAAAAATGGTTCATTAGGAACTATAAAATGTTACTAAATTGGTTAGAAAAAATCGGATATCTTGTTACAAATTTTAAGCCAAGTTACCGCACTCTACTAACAACAAACTCGGAGGAAATAAAGTGTCTCACCAAATGTAATACCCTCAAACTTTTTTCCATTTCCTACATAATATTCATAAAGATATAATTTAATTTGAGTATACCGCTTCTTTCAGCAGCGAGGCTATATGAGGAGTCAAACTATAGCTTAACATGGGTCCCAAATAGCATGAGCTGAGGACGAGAATAAAACCAAAGTCTCTTACACCAAAGACGGGTATAATAATAATATATTTGATTTTCTGTTTAGCGTCCCTTTCAGCAGCGAATTTATATGAGAAGTGAAACTCTAGCTAAACTTAGGCTGCAAACGGCATGAACTCCCGTCGGTATTCGAAACGCAGTCTCCTAAGCCAAATACGCGTATATTGTATTATTATTATTATTAATAATAATAATAATAATAATAATAATAATAATAATAATAATAATAATAATATAACCCGGTTTCTGGTAATGAAGGAATGAGGTTTGATAGCAATTTCCTGAATACTAGAACTTTGGATTTATTTACAGTTTTAGGAAAATCGTTAATCGACGAAAGACGTGATTTGCACTAAGGTATAATCAAATTTGTATATATAAAGAAAAAGGTTTAACGATTGTACTTTTACAAATTATACTTTTAAAAATTAGAAAGTTGGCCATCCCCTCCGTTTAATACATATACTGTAATGTGTGTGGCAGAATAACCGAAACATTACAAAATATTAAAAAACTAAAAGCATCAAGTGGGATTCGAACCAGTGTCAAAAGTATTGCATCAACGAAAAAGCAGACTACATAACACGCACGATTATCGTAACAACTATAGAACGCTCCTATAGTTGAACAGGGTCCAAAAGTAGTAGGACTGATTTTATAAAAAATATATTGAACTTAGTACACCGACTTAATACTCTTCAGAATAGTCCCCTTGGGCATTCACACACTTCTTGTAGCGAGCCTTCCAGATCGCGAAGGTCTTCTGAAAGTCGTCCTCCGATGTGCCGTTCAGAGTCCTCATCGTAGCCGCTTGGACCGTTTCCACCGTGTCGAAACGACGACCCTTTGCTACCTCTTGATGCGGGAGAACAGGAAGAAGTCTGACGGTGGCACATCAGGGCTGTAGGGGGCGAGGCAACTTGGAAACGCCGAATTTTGTCAGTAGATACCTCACAGCCCACTCACCGTGGCACGGCGCGTTGTCATGTTGGAGCTTCCATATCCCCACCAGAACTGGTCGCACGCGTGTGATCCGACTTTACAGCCGTGTGAGCACTTCCATGTAAAATCTTGCATTCACACTCTGTGCAGGATGTACAAACTCCTTATGGACAATGCCACGAATGGTCAGAAATGCAATCAGCATCGATTTTACTTTCGATTTCGACATTCTGACTTTGTTTTTACTGGGTTATTGTGCGGATCATGGTATTCTCCTTGTAGGCCTGCGTAAGCATGCCCTTGGTTAGGTCGCTGAATTTTTCAGTTGACGCAAAACTTGATGACGTACCACTACTCCAAATTTCGCTCCATCGCCACTGACGATGAGTCGTCACAACAGGTCACTAAGCCAGTAGTCCACACTCAACTAACTCACGCAGGCGACTGCCGCCAGTCGACACTTGTTTCCAAGGCTCCATAAGGTTCACAAGCTCTCCTCCGGCCTTGCAGCCTCCTCATACATTGCTCCGAGCGCGCGGGAAATGTCAGTCCTACTATTTCTGGATTAGAGCCCTGTATTAGAGAGGGAACCTTTTAAGAAAACTTCTTATTATCACTATCCTTTTTTCGTCGAGAAACGTGTGTGATTTCTTAAACAAATTTTTCTGCATTTATGCTAAGGTGCTGTTATGTAATAAAAGTATCATATTATGACGTAACAAAAGGGGAACTGTGAATTTGAAACAGCCAATTGTGAACTGTGTTCGTAAGTCTTGTTAATTTATCTTTTCGTCCTCACCTCTCTCTCGAAATGTGTTTTTACCAAAGTTACCAATTTAAGAATTAAATATATTTATTCGCTCATTTTTAAACTGGAGAAGTATACATTCTTACAGATTTTGGAGTTCCAAAAGACACTGGTCGGATTAATTAAAATATGTTTAAATTATTTCAAAAATAAAGTCCGAGAATTTAAATTCTTGCCCTTGAACTTTCACGTCAATGTCTTGCAACAAGGATATGTGTTGGCGCCATTATTATAAACTATCTTCTGGATCACCTAGTAGAAAAAATCAAAGGCGTGAAGTATGGCCAGTTTACGGTGTATGCTTATGTTACAATGTAGTAAGAAATTTTAGGAGAACAATATAAATTAATGCATTTATCTTATTAAACGATTACAAGGACATGTGTGATGAAATAAGAGCAGAGAAAAGTAATAATATCTAATTCGGTTGAGAGCGTAATACTTCAAAATAATAGTGAGTTAAAATATCAAATAGTACTTTCAATAAAGCTGATACTCCCAGATATCTACGATACACATATAAACTCTAAAACCCTCTTTACAAGGGAATAATTCGTCGACCAAAACAAGGAAATCGTCTTATTTCCTTCATAATATTTGTCCTCGCGATTTTCTCGAAGAATTAGAAACTTACTATATGCAAAACGATAATAATACATTTTGAGTGTGGTTGCGAAAGATGGTCTCTTATGCTGAGCGATGAAAGCAGACTGAATGTATTTTTGATAACAAGATCCTGAGATGAATATAAGGACTCAAGAGGAATGGAAATTGGGAATGATGTAAACTTTACAATGAGAAACTGAACAATGTACATCATTTTCCTAACATTGTTAGGGGCATCAAGTATTGGAGCCTCAAGTTGCCAAGTCAGGTAGACTAAATAGAAGAAAGTATAAATACTTTCAAAGATTTAACTCGAAATCCAACACTAACAAAACAAATATGTAGAACTAGCTGTTCAGATGAGAGGACAATATCAAAATGAATCGGGTAGGAATAGAAAAACAAAGTATAAATTGAGTCCAGTTAGCTAAAGTTTGAAGTAAAAAGGGAGGTAATGTGAATGCGGAATTCAACCTGGGGGTGTTATAGACTATAAAGTTAGTTCGCTAAATTGATTCTGCTAGAGGCCGAAACACTTAATTACTTGAACTTTAAAGTAACAAATGATGATTTCTTGTTATTCTTTTAAACCGCCATTTGTCAGGATTGATGAGTGAGCATAAGATATTCTATGCAATATTTCTTCTTTATTAGTATAATTTTCTGCTCGATTATAATCGGTGAAAAGCGCGCACACACACACACACACACATATATATATATATATATACATATACATATATATATACATGCATTTTTCCGATTATAATCTAACAGAAAAATGAACTAATAAAGAAGAAATAATGTATATATACTTCTTCGACCATTCATTGAAGAATGAGTCTATAATGTACCCAAACGATGATTGTAGAATAATCTCATCGTGTTTTGGGGGGCGCGGTGGCTCAGTGCTAGAGCGTTCATCTCCGGTGCTTGGGGTCCCTGGTTCTATCCCAGCTCGCGCCGTGTGGTGGACAAACACAGTGCTAGTGTTCTTTCGGGGTTTTCCCGTTTCCTCCAACTTTCTTCATTCCATCATTTCACTCATCTCTCATCACCACCGTCTTTTTTAGCCTAACCGGCATAACCGTAAGACGTAAAACTGAAAGATTTCATTTTATTTCATTTTCTCATCCTGTTTTCCAGCGAAGTGGTATTCAAGCTGCAACATTGTAAATATTCGACACAAAATGAAAACATACTTTTTTATGAATTTGAATTTAAAATACTTTAGACATCAGTAAATCAGATAGTTGTAGCGAATATAGCAAATCAATTAAGTGGAAAGGATTGTGTTTTACATTTGAGGAGGAACTCACCGTACAACTGTTAAGTTTTTCGTCTAATATTATAAAATGTAAGAAAAACTATAAGTAGGTAACTTCTTTAGATAGTTTTTTAATCATGATTTCTCTCAATGTAAAATCTGGGTCCTTGCTTCCGCGCTAGCTGTTAGAAAGACCATCCATTGAAATCGATTATGACGACTGGGTTGTTACTTTCCTCTTACTCAAAAGTATAACCGCTAAGTTTGAGTTTCTACTTTGCTGAATCGCTGCGCTGCAAAATACTTGGCAAATATGATAGATAGTGAATGAAATCCCTTCTTATAGACAACATTTAAGAAGGTTTTTTGTTGTATTTATGGACATTGTTGTGGAAAAGACAACGTAAGGAATACACTAGGTAGACAAGATAATTAACGTCCGTGTTTCAGAAAGAAATTTGTGCTGACTGAGGTTTATGATGTAAAAAAGACAACCAACAAATAATTATTTTCTTCTTTATCCGCTTGATGTTTTCTTCCTGTATTGTACTGACAACAACTTTCACTGTCTTTAAAAACCTCCTTGAAGAGAACCCTATGTAGGGTATTTTGCTACAAATAGCAGGGTTAACACAAAACATCTTACAACCTTTTTACGTCACCAGCTAACGTGCTGAATCACTCTTAAATTTACTAATACAATGATTAAGTTTACTCTATTCAATTCTCAGATAAGAGAAATTACGAGAAAGTATAACTGAAAAATGTTGCTTATCAGAAAA
Organism: Thermobia domestica; assembly: GCF_964235325.1. Lineage (NCBI taxonomy): Eukaryota > Metazoa > Arthropoda > Insecta > Zygentoma > Lepismatidae > Thermobia > Thermobia domestica. The sequence goes on along the minus strand of NC_137456.1, from coordinate 292,868,411 downwards.
GGTTGGAATTCTGCTTCTCTTAAGAATTGTTGTGGTCTTCGTTGAGGTTTAACACACTTAGCGCACAGTCTGAATACACTTAAAATATGTTTTCATGAATAGCATGCAAAGCCGCAAGTAGTATTCTACACCATTTCAACACTACTTTCAAACCAAGAATTTGGTTGTCTTTATCTACGGAAACAACAGGAAGTCAGAAATTTGATGAGAATATAGTTTGAAGGTTGATGTATATTCATGTTTAGCCAGAAGTATAAGTGAGACGTGGTGAATTAAGTAGAATGTTATCGTGTTCCTACTGTCAGTTTATCGAATTCCAAATGACCGGTAGTTTTGGTGATATTGAATCATGGATTTTGGTCATCATTAGTTAATAATTCAATTTTTGAATTGTTTGAGTCGTATATTGAACAATTTGTATGATTATTGATATTCAGCAAAATTTGTCGCATCATCTGTGCTCTATTAATATAATCGTCTTAATGCAAACGAACAAAAGAAGTGTACATAATGAAGTACTTTGCAAAATGGCTTCCTGGTCCGCTTAATGATAACACATGACGTATTATCACGAAGTTATTCTTATATACAGTGGAAAATACAATTGCGTAGCAACATCAATACGGGGAGAAAAGTTAAAGGTTGAGTACTTTTACCATCGTTGTAGTATCTGCATTGTTGGTCTTCCTTTGGTAGATTCATTCCCCTAAATTAAAATATATTGTAAAACTCATTCCCATATAGGATTTAGGTTGAGCCAAGTAAGAAAATGGGTGTCCGGAATCCCACTACCGGCTCTTATAATAAAATTCTCCTAATAACAGTATTTATAGAAATACTACAAAGTTATTCTCCTCTATGCTTGTTAGGTTAGAAATAGGAAATCCTTGACAGTAGAGTACATATGTATTTTCTGCAGACACTTTCCCCCTCCACCCCCTAACTAACAAAAACTATGAAGCCGTCACTGTGCACTTTAACACAGAGGGATACTCCAAAGTGAGATTGAATATGCTTTTATGACATTTAAAATCATAAAAACTTACATCTAAAACTTATAACTTATAGTGCTGTCTTTGATTGAAAAAATAGTTTTTGTTTGATTGAAATCGGTTTATTAATAGCTGAGTAATACGAACTTAAAGTTTAGTATGTCGAATATGGTTGTTACATGTATATACACTATCACCACACACATATACATATATTCAGTTGAAGAGAGCATGAGAATATATAGCAAAGAAGAAGGAGGAAGTAAAACTTGAACGCTTGCCAATTTTTTTCTATCTCTCATTCTCTCGCTCTTTCCTTCCCATCAGCTCTGAACGACAGAGAGGTTTATGCGATAGAAACAGAGAGAGAATGATTAACGCCGCAGTATGTCTCGCTTCACATATAGCTAGCATTGGATTTAACGGCTTCACATAGCTCGGGCGCTGTATCCTTCGCTAAACTTTTCTCTCGTAACGATTCGTAACGAACAGAATTCAAGCGAAGAATGTTGCGCTGTTAGACGGCGGCCTTCTCGATAGAGCCACTATTTAGTTCCAAAACGTGCCACATGCACGCTCTAGTGTTTCATATACAAAATGTATTTCTTACATTATCTCTTTTTCTCTCCAGAGTTGAAGCATTCAATAACTGAGTTGTATCTGTATATTGAAAGGTCTTAGTTTTATGGCTTTATAACCATAAAACACTTAAAACATACTTAAAATTACAAGTTCGGATACTGATAATGGAATCTTCTGTTAACCTCGTTCTCTATAGGAAACAATGACTTCTTAAACTCTGTCCACTGATCGTAATTCAGGCTGAATAGACAGCCGTTAATATCAAAAACCACTTGAAATTCGGATTTGCACATTTTTTACAATTACATTGAAATTGTTAGTAAGTATAAACTTCTTTTGGGATCCATTCTAAACACTTCATTTTTTACTTATGACAACATATTTTTGTTCATTTTCGTTCATTTTTGGATTTACATACAGAACTCAACAGTTGGATAGTTATCTTTTAGACCAGTGTATTTGATTTTTATTCCATCTTTAACGATCTCATCAATCATTTTATCTGTTAAGTGTTTTGTAAATCTAGGTGGAAGAAAAATCTTGAACTTCTCACATTCGACTAATATGCTCTTTCCAAACTTAGTTTTAATCTTTTCCATTTTTACAATTTTATATTCCGTATTTAATTCTAATTCTCTTAATCCAATAACCTGTTTTTGTTCAAGACTTCCAAGGTTGTTTAAAAAATCAACGTGTTTTGCCATCGTATTTATTATATAGAAAATCAATGAACACTTTTTAATTTTTATCTTCACCAAAAAATATTTAATCATTTTTGTTAATTTCGTTTATGGAAAATTTCCATAAACATTACAAACATACATTTAAATAGACCAGACTCGTTGATGAAGATTGCTTTACCATCACAGCGGCCGTCGATTTTCTCGACGTCTATAAAAGACTTAAACTCGCGCCTGCCTTCAATATCAACGTGATTGTTTACAGCGTGTTTTGATATCCAAGAATTTCCCCAACGTCCTTACCTTTGAACCATACGGCTCCGTTATCATCGATCACAGTTAGAAGCTCTTGGTCTTGAAATTTAAATACACTCATGATAACTGGTTGTCGTATGGTTGTTTAAGGCTCAAGTGGTTCATTTTCGTTAGCGTGTTGAAGTTTGATTAAGCGCTTGATAGACTAAGTCTATAAAGCAAGGTTAGGGGTTAAGGACAGTGAAAATTACTATCTAAAACTCTTCTACTACTTTCTCATTCTTGGGATCATATGTAAAGTTCTTTCGCCCAATTAAAATCGCATAACATATTTTATCAGCAGCCACAGCTTCTGCAAAGTCTACAACAATCTTTATGTTCGTTCTCTCATTTATCGATACATTCTTTTTCTTACTACAATTAATCACATACATTGGCCTGTTATCTATAAACTCTTTAGGGTCATAGTACATTTCGGTGTTGCCACATGTTTTATTCTCTTAAATGCAGTATAGTCTTCGTACATCTTAAAATAATCCTTGTTAGCGATATCTAAGTTTCTTGATTCTTTTGGAAATACCTCATTCCTCCCATTCTTAAGATAGTTATTCTTTACCTTACAGTGATCAAACTTACTTGCATCTGCCGTTTGTTTACCACTTCTATCAGTTTGGAATATTACAACTACGAAATCAGGCATATCAAATTGTCTAGAATTAAATTGAGTAGTAACATCAAACTCCAAGAAAGAACCTGTAACAGTCTTTTGAACACATTGATAAGTATGGAATGAAAACATGATTTTTGGTTCCTAAAGAATATTCAACTTTAACTTGTTTTCATAATTAGATTCGTATTCAACAATAGGCATTCTTATCTCCATACTTTTTATTGTTATTATTCCATCATGAGGAGCTGCTCCTGATCCAGTCCATTTGTACAAGACATCGTTATTGTTGTTAGCTTTTGTAAATGTTATTCTCAATCCGCCTTTCCACATAACCTCTTTATAATCACTTAAAAAGCCTGGAATTAATCTTAATGGGTACAAAACACTAAAGTCCTTTGTTAGACCAAGTTTATCATCTGTTTCAAATCCTGCTTGTTTTAAATATTCAACTTCTGGCTTGGAAATCTTTAATGTTCCGACAGCTGTAGATGTTATTCCAGGTAGCTCAATCTTATCTATAACAACTCCATGCTTTCTAACCTCAATTTGAGAAAAGAAGAATGGGAAGAAGTTATCTACAAGTTTTATAGTATCGTTCGCACCAAATGTTCCTCCAACTGATGCACCAACAACTTTCAAAGTCATATGACAATCTGCTTTGTGTGGATGTACAAACCCATCGCAAACGTTGAAATCAAACTCAATATCTTTGTTAGCTTCATTCAAATTATTAAATGTTCTTGTGTTAGCTTTAAAACTCTGTAACTCGTAACTCTCAACACTATCCTTTTATTATAAAGAAAATCTTGAAACAACGCTTTGATGGGATATACCCATAAAAGACTAATACATAATAACAATCAAAAACTTATAATCCCCATCCCAACTTAACCTTAGCATTCATAGCAGTACCAACCCCAAAAGCAGCTAATCGTTTACCAATTGGCGCATCACTACTAAATGCTCTTTTCCATGCTTTAGTTTCTAGTTCCTTATCTGCAATATATCTCGACTCTGTATCTTTATTGTCTCTGTAGTATATATCGTGTTCTTTACAAGCCTCATCTAATGGATTAATACCTTCATCACCTCTCTCTAACCTTTCTTGAAGCTTAGTCCCAGGCCCGCAAAATCTAAAACCTGGAATATGTAATTCAAATGGAAGTTTATTAATCAAATCATTTACTAACCCTTTCCCAAGCTTCTCATCATTCCAGAATCGTGATGGTAAAGTATTTAAGATCTTAATCAAATAACCTATACCTTTTGGATCATTAGGAATAAACTGTGAAAGCTTATTATTAATCATACTCACTATACCTACTTTCTCATTGTAAAAGTTATGATTACCAGCCCTTTCTTCTCCATCTATAACTATTAACCGATCAATTAACTTTCTCACATCATCCATCCATATATATTCTTTAGGTATCTCTGTATATTGTTTAATTCCTTCACCAGTCCTTTTAGGTGTCGTGTTCTTTTTAGGAGTTGGGGGTAAAGTTGGTTTAATATAATTATCCCAAATAGGCTTGATAATATTAATGTACTTTGAACCTCTACTAGATGCTACCTTTTTATCCCGATTATATTTTTGGAAGGCAGCATCTGAGTCTGTTATTATTTCCTTGTATTGTTCAAAATCGTCATCATCATAATCTTCAATGGTTTTATTAGTATTCATCGTTAACAACTCCCATAGACTTCTGTTCCTTTATAAGTTTTACCATTAATTATCAAATCATCACCATTCACTTTAACTTCCAAATTTCCTATCTTATTTATTATTTTTCCATCTTCTTCTGCAGCTCTTATTCCAAATACACTATCATTTCTTTTACTATAATATTTCGTTGCAATATTACCAAATGACTGTGCTGTTGTTAAAGGTTCTACTCCTTCCACTTTGTCTTTAATTTGTTTTCTCTAGTGTCAAGTTTCAAGAACATGTTAGTAATCCAATCAGATACGATCAACACATTAAGCCACAACTTGTTTAAACGCGAAAGCCTACTTCAAGCCGTACCCAAGATAGTACCCGACACACACAATGAGCTCAAGTTACACAAGTTTGTTTTAATCAAGAAGAACTACAAGAATGGTGATGATTCAGACGACGAGACAAACCGACGCATCATTGAGTTTGAATACTACACCATTAGAGTCCAAGAACAAAACTTACAATGAAGACTCGACTTAGCACGCAAACGTTACCCACAAATGGAAATCATAATGCAAGTAACAGACCCCAACTCAATCAATCTATTCAATAGGGTTAAAGAGCGCTTACAAGACAAGATAAAAACAAAACAAATGCACTTATCACTTGGTTCAACATTGAGCGAGTCGGACCTAATGATGGAGATACTTAAAGTTCATAAGGACAAGCTTAATCAAGTTGAAGACAGTGCCCAAGACAGCGATAAAGAATAACTCGCATACACCAATTAGCTTTATGAACATGTTCATCAAGCCTATTAATGAATACGAAGAACGATAGACTCTTATTCAAACGTTCAAGAAGTGTTTTATCTTGTTCCTATACTTACCATTGTTTACCTTCCTTGTCATATCAATTACTATGAAACCATAATGTTCTTGCCAACATTTTGAACATATCTCTTTAAATTTATCATAAGACATATCTCCCCCAACAAACCCATTATACACATATTTAAGATTAGTATCATCTTGTCTGAATATACATAGGAAGTTGACGTTATCTCTTATAAGCTGTTTAGGTACTTTTGAATATGATTGTGCAAGATAGAAACAGTCTAAATGTCTGTGTCTGCCTCTCGTAAAGTAATTTCTAACAGTATCTTGATTCTCCATAATGTAATCGTCAAACACAACAACAGAGTATTTTTCACATTCATCAATAGGTACAATAGAATCATTACCGCTTAAGAACGTTGCTATTTCCTTCTTAAACTTTAGTTCTGCCTTTTCAAATCGATCTTTTAACTGCTCATACTTTGGCTGATTCATGCTTTTAGAATATATGTAGAAGTAATTATTGTTTAACCAACCTGGCTGTAATAAGAAGTTAAATAGCAAAAAAGTTTTACCACACGCCGAGGGACCCAGGATAAGACAACGAACATCATCAGGTATAAGCTCTCCATTTCTTTTCTTAGCTGTTGTTTCTTTTATCATCTCTTTTACATCCCAATTAATAGTTTTCTTACTCATTTATTATAGAGAAAATCGCCTCTTTTATGATCTTATATCTTTAAGTTGTTCTCTGATCTTAAGCAACGTATCTTTTATATATTCGCCATCCATTTCGCCATTTAATGTTATTATCATCTCTAACTGTTCTTTAAATGAGTTAATACAAGTGACAATGGTTTTATATTCGTCTTTTCTTTTGCTTATGTTTAACTTCGAAGACAAACCTGTTATTATAGCACTTCCAGTTGCAAGAGACGTTGTTAATATCGAATAAATTGTTACAGGTATAAAAATATTAATAAACCCAGTTGTTGCAGAAAGTATAACCGACAACGCGATCAAAGTGTAGTATGCATATTTAACAATTCGTAGTTTTCTCTTTTTCTTCTTTAAACTGTATTCTAACTTCTGAATGACATCTTCTATTAACTTGATTACTTTCTCTCTTGGAATATCTCTAGGTAAATCAAACTCGTTCATTTATTATATAATAAATGGCTAAGGTATTCAAGTTAACGAGTGATACTTCTGTTTTAAAGAAGAAACTCCATTACGAATTAGACAACAGTAACAACTACTTAAGCATAGGACTAGTTGGGTTTTACAGTATATATCTAACTCCAAACATAACAACAGAAAAAAAACAGTTTCTCATATGGTGATAGACAAGTTTTTATACCAGAAGGGCAATACAGCTTAAACAGTCTTAATGAATATTTAAAATCTCAATCCATCAACATAACATTATCAGAAGATCATTTAAGAAATAGAGTTAAAATTGAAACTAATAGTAATGATGTTACAATTGGGAGTATAGGCACTGTTCTCGGGTTTAATGTTTTTGAAGTTTTAGAAAAGAACAAAACACATATTGGAAGTAAGTTGCCAAAGTTTCATCCGTTTGATACTATAAATGTTCACTGTAATATAGCAGATGGCATGTTTGTTAAAGATACAGAATACACACATAGAGAAAAAGGAATTATAGCATCATTCAAAACGGATGCTGAGTTCAAACATAGTATTATTTACGATCCTACTTCTCCATTATTTTTCCCTATATCCAAAGACAAGGTTGACAATTTTGAGATAAGGATAACAGATGAGAATGATTCCTTAATTGATTTTGGTGGAGCAACAACAACTGTACTTTTACAAACCAGGATTTTCTCTTAAATAAATAGAGAAGATGTGCTCCATTAAAGGTTGTATGTTTAGTGTTCCTTATAACGAACTAAAGGATTTAAATATTGATCATTTATTAACAAAGAAACAACTTAACGATAAATCTAAGAAAATTAAAGAAGGTAAAGGAATTTATTTAATTTTAACTACTGTAAAAATGAAAAAGATTAAGAAAGAGCATATTGGCGGTTTTATCTTTACAATTCCAGCCATTCTAGCAGCTTTAGGAGCAGTTGGCTCATTAGCAGGTGGTGCAGCAGCGATTACTAAAGCTGTACTTGATGCTAAGAAGAATAAACAAGAAGTAGAAGAACAAAAAAGACACAATATGGCTATGGAAGAAAAGCAGGGGGCAGGTAAACCAAACAAGTCAAAAAACTAAAACCATTGACCAACTTCGATATAGAGAGGTTGGCTAAAGAATTAAAGATAAAACGATTTAGAGGTGTATTTATGAGTGATGAACTTCCACAAAAACCCCATGTACATGAGTGTGGTGTAGTTAACCTTGATAAATCGGAAATCATTGGTACTCATTGGATATGCTATTGGAAAGATAACAACATAAAGTACGTGTTCGATTCTTATGGTGGTGTTCCTCCTAAACAACTGGTACAATATCTTGGTACCGAAAACTTACTTTACAATGACGAACGAATACAAGACTTTAACTCAGTTATATGTGGTCATCTTTGTGTTAAGGTTTTAAATCTTCTAAATCAAGGGTATTCTTTTAGCGACGTTATGTATATAATTAAAAATGATTAAGTGCTTTTATGGTTTGTATCCATAAAAGTTTTTCTTTAAGATAAATATGGAAGCTATACACAACAGATTTTTAGATTATTTTGAGAAGCATGAGGATCAACTAGATGCACTAGATAGATATAATTTTTATCAGTATTTTCAGCATGTTAGCGAGATAGACTTAAAAGATAAAAACAACGTATATAATGTTATTGATCTATGGAAAATGCTAATACCTAAATTTTTGTACACGGAAGAAGAGTTGGAAAAATTACGTCCAATAATTACCTTAAAGGACTTGTTGTCGAATTATAGCTCTAGACCATTACAATGCAGTAATTGTGGTAGTAAGTCATTAACAAAAGGTATGAGTAGTTACATTTCTGATAATTGTTCTGTAGAGAGTGGTTGGGTTTACAGTACTTGTGAAGAAACGAAAGCTGCTTGTGCGAGAAAACCCTGGTACGATACTATAAAAAGATTTAAGTTACAGTTATCTCGTTTGCAAGCTTTACAGGATAGAATTATTCCCGAAGAGGTGCTCAAGGTGTTAAATGATAAACTTAGAGATATACCAAGAGATTTAATATCAACAAAAGATGTTCTAGAAGTACTAAAGAAAAACAAATACACAAAATATTATGATGATGTATATTTAATACACTATCACCTAACCGATCAAAAACCATTAAAATTACAACATATGGAGGAAACACTTATAAATGAGTTCGAAAACTTACACGAGGTCTTTAGGGAGCTGTATCCGAAAAGAGTATTGTTTATTAACTTGAAATGTGTATTGTACCATCTGTTGAAAAAGCATGATGTTCATGTTGATATTGATTTTAAACACTCGCCTAGACAAATAGAGATGTTAAAGAAATGTTTTGAAAACTAGGATGGGCATTTTCTGTATAATAAATGAGTATAGATATATTTGGTAATGTTAAAGACAGAAAAGGTGATGTTGATATTAGTGAAGAAAAATTAAAATTGTTGGAGAATTTAAATGATCTTGTTAGCGTAAGTCAACTTAGATCAATAGAAGCCCAATTAGAGAACGATAGAAAACGATTTGAAGATGCATTAGAAACGTTACAAGACACATACATAAAGAAAGAAGATTTTCAAAAGATTAGGATGGATACTACTAAATTGGTTATGAAGAAAGAAGCCATGTCTCTACTATATCAATTAAAAGTTAAATACGTTAAGGAGCCAATCTTTAGAATATTTAATCTCTCTAACGGTTACAAATTTCTCTATAATGGGAAAATAATGCACATGGACTTAAGTTTGGATAAATACTTTCTAGATATATATTTGGGTGATACTTTGATTAAAGAGATACCTTTTGACTTTAAGAAGAACGATATAATTACGATTAAACCAAATAAAAATTCTGCTATGGAAGAAGGACAATTATTGTTTGTTGTAATGTACATAGAAAGAGAGCTTTCCTAAAGACGTTTGCTATATAATAAATATGGATATCTTTGGTAATGTTAAAATGACATCAGAGTTAGATAATACAGTTGTGAGAAAAGATATTGCTATGTTGAAAGAAGAGCTTAACTTCATCAAACGGAGTTATGTTCTAGAGCTTCATAGTCGATTAATATCAGAAAATGTTGAAACTCCGTTCTTTTTAATACACAATCTATCTATCACATACAAATTTCTTTATAAAGGTAGGTTAATGCATATAGAATCATCTTACAATACGTAGTATATAGATATATATTTAAATGATTCTCTAGTTGAAACTTTTCCATTGCACTTTAATACAAATTATAAATTAGCAATTAGACCATCTAAAGGTTCTGATTTGAAACATGGTAAATTACTATTGCTTCTTATGCATGTAGAAAGAGAAGACGAAGATAGTGATGATGGTGAGAATGTTGATAGCATAATATTAAACAGCGATAGTTATTGATTTTCTATATAATAAACAGGATGTATTGTGTTAAGTGTAAGAAATTGACAGATACGAAGAAAGATACCATTAGAATTGAACAAACAAAGAATGGATGATATCTAAAGAAAGGTATTTGTTCTGTATGTGGTGTTACTAAAACTCAATTCGTTAAAAAGCCTGATTGACTAGAAGAAGGTAAAGGTGTTAGAGAAGACATTATAGAAGAAATTCACAAACCATCTAGAAAAAACTTTGACAGATTAAGTGTAGTTATAAAAGGTATCGATGATCTTTGGCAGGCTGATCTTGTAGAAATGGATAGTGGAGTATTAAAAGGTGTTTCCAAAATCAATAAAGGTTATAAGTATTTGCTAACGATTATAGATGTGTTCTCGAAATATGCGTTTGCTGTTCCTGTTAAAGATAAGAGTGGGAAGAATGTTACAGAAGCATTCGAATCCATATTAAGAACGAGAAAACCTAGCAACTTACAAACTGATCAAGGTAAAGAGTTTTACAATAAAGAGTTTAAGAAGCTAATGGATGAAAATAAGATTAATCACTACTCAACCTATAGTGGTAAGAAAGCTTCTGTGGTTGAAAGATTCAATAGAACGCTTAAGCAGAATATGTGGAAAAGGTTCACAACACAAGGAAATTATAAATGGATAGAGATATTACCAACACTAGTTAAAGAGTATAATCATCAAATTCATAGAACAATTGGTTTAAAACCTATAGAAGTTAATAAGAAGAATGAGCAAACAATATTGGAGAAAGTGTATCAAAAAGAATATAAGCGTGTTAAGCCCAAATACAAGTTAGGTGATCATGTTCGTATAAGTAAGTAGAAAGGGTTATTTGAGAAAGGATATACACCTAATTGGTCAACAGAAGTATTTGTTATTAGCGAAGTTATTCCATCTAATCCGCCTACATATAGAATTAAAGATTTAGAAGAAGAGGATGTGCAAGGTAGATTTTACGAACCAGAACTATTAAAGATAAGGCATAAAGGTGAATACTTGGTAGAAAAGGTGTTGAGAAAGAAAGGTGATAGAGTATATGTTAAATGGCTAGGTTTTGATGATTCGCATAATAGCTGAATAGATAAAAGTAATGTTGTAGCGTAAATATGAATGTTGTCTTTTATGGTTATTATGCCATAAAAGGATAGTTTGAACGAGATAAGGGGGTAACGAAACGTTACCCCTCATAGCATATATTTCCAGCGCTCGTATTCGAGCTGTGAAAATTATCAAAAAATAACCGACCCCCACAGTTCTGGGAGTCGCTCAAAAACAAAGTTACATACAAACAAATCAAGGTCCCGTTTTCCAGGACATTGCCAAGTGTACATCCTCATACAATCTTCATCAACGAGTCTGGTCTGTATTCCTTAGTGTAGTGTAAATATAAATGTTTAAATGAGATAAGGGTATCAAAACGCTACTCCTCATAGCATATATTTCCAGCGCTTGTATTCGAGCTGTGAAAATTATCAAAAAAATGCGATGGGGACGATTCTACCAACCGCTCTATGTACACAATTGGTCTCTTACATAAATCAAAGCCGGTGCGGGATATCTGGCGCCGGCTACGAAGTAACTGGGGATAATAAAGATTCTAAAGAGTTATTAGATTACTACAACAAACTTCAAAATTCCTCCGAAGCTAGGAACTTCAGAAACTCATCTTACACAGTAAAACTAGCTGGTAACGAAATAAACAATCTAAAGAGTTAATTTCTTATAAACTACTTGAATATTTTGATAAAAATTAGCTGGCCTACATCCCGGCTAGCAAAACTCGACGTATTATATAGAGCCAAAAAGTACTAGCGAACCGTTACTCTCTGTGTTAGATGATTATGTAAGGGTGTAACGATTTCGAAAATGATTAAATAAACATTTTATATAATAAATATGAGTACTATGGATAATTCTACTAGTTTAAACGATATTTGCTATGAACAGATTAAAGATGATTACTGGTATGGTTTGTTTGGTGACTTTAAACTGATTATTGATAAGAAGACTTGTTACTTTAATGCTACTAAACTGTGTCAAGATGGAGGAAAGAGGTTTGATCATTGGTTAAGGAACAAAGAATCACAAGAGTTGATAAAAAAAATTAGAAGAAAAGTATCAGTCTAAAAAAGTATATTACATGATTTTAGGAGGAAGACAAATGATAATCAGGGGTACATATGTTCATCCAGACTTGTTCCAAGAAATAAAAAGATGGTCTCAGTTGAAAAAACATAATGATAAGTCAGGTTTTGTTTATATAGCAACTACCAAACAGCACCAAGACAAGAGTATATATAAAGTGGGTTATACAAAAAACCTTGAACAACGCCTAGGTCAGTTTAATGAGTTTAGACTTGACTTCGAGATATTTTATTATGAAGAAACGTATAAGACAAATGATGCTAAAAAGTTAGAGTCACTTGTGCATAAACAATTAGATGAATTTAAATATGAAGGTGAATTTTTCAAGTGTGAACTCAACACGATCAAAGAAGTTATAGAAGAAATTCAAGATGATGAGGTAATCGAAAAATTAAAAGGATTGGAGATAAAAGATGAATAGGTGTAAAAAGGTAAGAATAATGAGTTTTGAACATCCCTGACATACTTGGTAATGAGAAGACTGCAAACGCCATTGAAAGACGCGTAGATGAAGAAGACAAAGATACATACAAACAAATCAAGGTCCTCGAAACGGGGACCCGCGTTAATCCACAACAACATACAATCTTCATTAACGAGATAAACGGTCTAGATATAGACCACTTCAAAGAAGCGACGTATGCATGTTTGAAAGGGGTCCAGTACTGGTGGACCCCACGAAAATGAAGTTAAAAATAAAGATTTTCTATATAATAAATATGGGTACTATGGATAGTCCTCTTAGTTTAAATGATATTTGCTATGAACAGATCAAAGATAACTATTGGTATGGTATCTTCGGTGATTTCAAGTTGATTATAGATAAGAGTACAGGATACTTTAACGCTACTAAGTTGTGTCAGAGTGGTGGTAAGAGGTTTGACAACTGGCTGAAAAATAAAGATTCTAAAGAATTATTGGAATACTACAATGAAAAATTAGCTTCCTATAATTGTAGGAGGCTAAATTTAACGTATTATATAGAACCAAAAGGTACAAACGAGAAAGATTTATTAATTTCCGGAACATATGTATACAAAAGAATTTTCCTAGCTATTGCTTTTTGGACATCACATGACTTTTACGAAAAATGTTCTGTGATCATCGAAGACTATTTCGTTTCTAATTTTAAACAGATTCAAGAAGATCAAGAAGAGTTGCAAAGAAGAGTAGAAGAGATAGAACAACAAATGAACGATTTAAGAATAGAAAACACAAATATTGGGTTGGAAGGGTTCAGCAGCGTAACGTCAAGGCAAGACTCCAGTGTCTCAAAGAAAAGTACCCAAGAATGTCAGTGCTATCAGAAACCAAAGATCCAAACTCGGTCAACCTCCTAAACAAAGTCAAAGAAAAATAAAGCTGTGTTGTTTCGTATGGTTGTCATGTGGATATTGAAGAAGACGACGAGTTTATTGTTGACTAGTTTTTGAGTATAAGAGACAATTAACAATAAGCTGTGTGTTTAGATATTTGTAAAGGTTACAACTTTTATGGTATAATAGCCATAAAAGATAATTAGTTATACATTACCCTCTGCTGCAACAGTGAATGCTACATTCAACATATCACCTAAATTGGGATTATTATGATATTTTCTTATTATAGCTCTCCAATCCACAAAATATTTATATGCATATATGAAGTCTATAGATAGGTCTTGATAAGTTGAAATGTTAGTCCAATGAACTCTACCTTCGAACTCTGCAATAAATTCTTCTGTCAAATTTTGAGACATTGAAATCATTTCCCAATCTACTTTGTCAGCGTAATCTCTTATAAAGTTTTCTGATAATTGACGAGTTCCAGATATGTACCACCAATTAACTCTATCTGCATGTTCTCGTATAAAGGCTTCAGAGAGTTCGTTTTCGTAAGATATAGCATCAAAATCAACTTTATCTTTAAACTCATTAATAAATTCTTCAGATAGCTTTTGGTGATACGATACATCTTTCCAATCAACTCTATCTGCAAATTCTCTTATAAAGTCTTCTGATAAGTCTTGGCTTCCTGAAATAATCTCCCAATCAACTTTATCAGCTAATTCTCTTATAAACTCTTCCGACAAATTTTTCCATAAACATATTTCAATAAAATTAACTTTCTCCTGATATTTGCGTATGAAGTCTTCTGTAATGTGGTCATAGTTATTTTCCTCCTCATAATCATCATAGCCTATAGATAGCCATTGTTCATTAGTCAGTGAATCTAATATTTCATCGGATAAGTTCATAACGTTCGCATAGAGAATGTTTTGTATGAGAAATGAGTTTTTTTCTTTAGTGGCTTTCTTGAACAAATGATCTAACATACCTATGGACACGCTAAAATTTATTTTGTCTTTATCATTGTAACCACCAATATCTAAATATTTACATACAGAATCAAATATAGGTTTGTAAGATAATATTTCCTTAGCACTAGTCATGTTTGTTTTTATTCTTAGATTTTTAAATTTATTTCATTTTTGTTGGTTTTGTATATAATAAATATGGAGAAAGAATTTGATTTATTACATGATAGACTTAGCCTTATTCATGAAGATCTTAAACTCTTAGCAGCACTACTAGAGAAGCAAATACTGTTAAAGGAAAAATAGTTATTAGTAATGCAACAAAAAACATCTGATTTGAGTAGTGAATATGAATATAAATATGGTAGAGATGATTATGATGATGATGATGAGTAAGTTTACAAAAATGATTTAATTTTAATATGTGTATACGTGACTTCGATGGGTTAATCCCATAAAAGCCGTGTTCTAATACAACGCATAGTATGTAGACAATGGTAGGAGTGTACAATGTTAAGCGTTGTACTAGGACAAATGAAAATGAACTGAAATAACCCGGTGAAGGTAAAAATTGAAGATTTTCTATAGTATAAATAAGATGAGTAATTATAATAAATTTACTGTAGTAGAGTTAAGGCGCCAATGTAAAGAGAGGGGAATCAGAAGATATTCCCGATTACGAAAAGCAGAACTGATAGACCTTCTTAAACAACATGACCATGAACAAAGCAGGAGGCAGATTAAAAATGTATTCCCATTTAAACAAGAAGTATTTGAAGAACCGAAGCCAGCACGTATACCCATCAAAGTTGAATTAGAAGAAACAGCACTCAAGAAGCGTTTACAAACCATTAAAGTCGAAAACACAGGAGGATATAAAGACCCAATAAAATTTTTAGATACAAGTGGAAGAGTTGCTATTAACAAAATCAAAGAGGAATTAAAATTTCACCCTGTTAAAGTTAACCTTGTTTTCATTTGCGACTATATTAAAGATAAAGAAATACAGGAGCGCAATTTTAAAACACCAATCGAGAGAATATTAGAATCAACTGACTTAAGTGAATATATACATCATGCAAAACAAAAACTTCGTAGAGAAATGGAAGAATTTGAAGGTAGAGGATCAGGATGGACATTGCATCAAATTAAATATTTACAAATCAGATTAAACAAGTATGTACCCTTAAGAACTTCTTCCTATATTGAACTTCCTAAACCAATTAAAGATAAGAAAGCAGTGATTAATATCAAAAATAAAGACAACAAATATTTCTTGTATTCTATTGCAAGCTATTTAAAACCTATAGACAGATGTTCTCAGTATCAAAGACCTTCACATTATAAACAGCTTGTTAATGAGTTGCAAAAGAAGTATTGTGATAACATTGAATTTCGTGTACAATTAAAAGATATTCCAAAATTTGAAAGAAGAAGTAATATTTCTATCAATGTTTACAGCTATGACAAGAACTATAATGTATATCCACTTCAAATCACAAAAAATAAGCAGGAAACTCATATCAATTTATTATATGTAAAAGATGAAAAAAACAATCATTTTTGTTGGATAAAAGACCTATCACGGTTAATAAGAAGTCAAGTGACAAAACATACTGAGAAGTTATACTTTTGTGATAGATGTTTAACAAGACACTTTAGAAATGAGAAGCAGTTGCAAAACCATGAGCTATATTGTAAAGAGCATGAGGCTGTTAGAATAGAACTTCCAAAACTATACGACAATCAAATAGAGTTTCAAAACTATAATCGTTCATTAAGAGTTCCATTTACGATAATTGCTGACTTTGAATGCATCTTATGTAAGTTAAAAATAGAGCATAATTGTAGTAAAACAGTAAAATATCAAAAGCATAAGTCAATGAGTTTTTGTTACTATGTCAAGTATTCAAATGGAGACTACAAAACCCCTGTTAGTTATATAGGTCCAGATGCTGCGAAAGTATTTATTGAAATGTTACAAAAAGAAGCAATAGAAATTATGAAAATATATAACAGAATAGTTAATATGACCCCGCTTAGTGAGGAGGAAATAGAAGTTTATAACAGTTCGGATACTTGTCATATATGTGAGAAAAACTTAAATGACTTACCACCAGCTGTTGAGAAAAAAATAAATATACTGAAGAAGAAAATACAATTCTACAAGGATAAAGATGATATGAGTGAAAAAATAGAAGAATGGAAACATGACTTTAAAAAATGTTTGTATAAGATAAATAAAAATAAAGCAAAGGTAAGAGATCATGATCATTTAACTGGAAAGTTTAGAGGTGCAGCTCACAGTTATTGCAATTTAAACTATAAAAATCCCAACTTTGTTCCTGTATTTCTTCACAACTTAACTGGCTATGATACGCATTTGTTTATTAAGGAGTTAGCTTATGATACACAGAAAATTAAACTAATCGCTAATAATGAGGAAAGGTACATAACATATGAAAAATATGTAAAAGCAGGACCAGAAAAAGATGGAATAAATTTAAGATTTGTTGATTCATTTAGATTTATGTCAAAGAGTTTAGCAGAGCTAAGAAAGAATTTAAAGCCAGAACAATTTCGAGAAACATTAAAGTTTTTCCCGATTGATAAACTTGATCTAGTTAATACTAAAGGTGATTATCCATATGATTATGTTGATTCATTTGAAAAATTGAAAGAACCTGTTCCATTATCTCCATACAAATTTACAAACAGATTAACAGAAGAAAAAATGAGTCCTGAACGTCATAAGCTTCATGTACGAGTTTGTAAAGAATTCAATCTAGAGTTATTGGAGGACTTAACTGAACATTATAACAAAACGGATGTCCTCCAATTAACAGATATATTTGAAAACTTTAGAGATGTGTGTTTAAAGGCATATGGATTAGATCCTGCTTGGTATTATACAGCACCAGGCCTATCGTGGGATGCAATGTTAAAGATGACTAAAATTAACTTAGAAATGCTGACTGATTATGATAAAATACTAATGTTAGAAAAGGGTATACGAGGAGGAATCTCACAATGCAGTAAAAGATATGTAAAAACTAACAACAAATATATGCAAGATTATAATAAGGATGAGTGTTCAACATACCTAGCATATCTAGACGCAAACAACTTATATGAATGGGCGATGAGTCAATACATGCCTTATAAAGACTTTAAGTGGGTTAAACCATATATAGATATAAAGAACATTCCAGATGACTCAGAAACTGGCTACATATTAGAAGTAGATTTAGAATATCCAAAGCATTTACATAACAAGCATTCTGATTTACCATTAGCTCCAGAGAACATGTGTCCACCCGGCTCAAAACAATCGAAATTATTAACAACGCTTTACAATAAGGAAAGATATGTAATTCACTATAGAAACTTAAAACTTTATATGTCACTTGGAATGAGATTGAAGAAAGTACATAGGGTATTAGAGTTTAAACAATCAAACAGGCTAAAGAAATACATTGACTTAAATACAGAGATGAGGACGCAAGCTAAAAATGAGTTTGAAAAAGATTTTTATAAGCTCATGAATAACTCGGTATTCGGAAAAACAATGGAAAATATTAGAAAGAGGCAGCCCATACAATTAGAATGTGATCCTAAGAGGGTAGAAGCATTAATTGCTAAACCTAACTTTGATTACAGAACAATATTTAGTGAGAACTTGTGTGCTATACATATGAAAAAAGAGCGATTAACGTTTAATAAGCCAATATATGTTGGTATGAGTGTATTAGAACTATCAAAACTGTTAATGTATGATTTTCATTATAACACGATGAAGCCGAAATATGGAAACAATATAGATTTATGTTATATGGACACCGATAGTTTTATATATGAGATTTAGACTGAAGACTTTTGCAAAGATATAGCAGAAATAATTGACCAGTTTGACACGAGTGAATACAAGGAAAATAACATATATGGACTACCACTAATAAACAAAAAAGTAATAGGTAAGATGAAAGATGAGAATAAAGGTAAGATAATGACAGAGTTTATTGGATTGAGATCAAAGATGTATGCTTATAGAGTAGAAAATAAAGAAAAGAAAAAGCTAAAGGAGTAACTAAATGCGTAGTTGCCAAGGAGTTGCAGTTTGATGATTATAAAGAAAGCTTATTTAAAAATGTTAAAACGTATAAAGACATAAACCTCATTAGAAGTTATAAGCACGATATATATAGCATAACCGTTCATAAGCTAGCATTAGATTCCTCAGACGATAAAAGATATATACTACGAGATGGTATAAATACACTAGCTTGGGGTCATTATAAGATAGAAAAGAAGTAGATGTAAGTTAGTTATAAGTTTTAGATGTAAGTTAGTTATAAGTTTTTAGATGTAAGTTTTTATGATTTTAAATGTCATAAAAGCATATTCAATCTCACTTTGGGGTATCCCTCTGTGTTAAAGTGCACAGTGGCGGCTTCATAGTTTTCGTTAGTTAGGGGTGGAGGGGGAAAAGTGTCTGCAGAACATACATATGTACTCTACTCTTGACCTTGACGAACACGATCCGCAGAGACCCTAAGGGCAGGCTGTGCAGAGTGGCAAAGGAATTCCCAAATTTCCGTGGCAAGCGGTGAGGGGCTTAGTGGTCACACAAAAAGAAAAAAAAACAAGAGTCCAGTGGCAGACTAGAGACGTGGGCTTAGTTTACTCTTCATGTTCCGTGGCAAACATTGGAATGGACACCATAGAACAGGTGCTGGTCCACTGCTTGCTGCTAAATTTATAGGTCTCCAAGTGGCGCTGGCGCAGCTGCTCCGAAGTCTTCGACTACTTTGTAGGAGGAACAAAATGTCCTTCGTCTGCTGCTTATAGTTGGTCCACGTGGTGCGTAGTATCCTGACTTAAAACCATGTGGTGGTGTTTGTAAACACAAGCTTAACGTGTAGTTTCTATACAATACAATGTAGGATATTACAATATAGAAACTTTATTTTCTCTTTGTGTTTATTATTGTTACTTCTTAAAATAATTCTAGATTCGTTAACATATCCAGTAAGTAAACATAAGACTACACTCGTAATAATTATTAACATTGTTATTCTTGCATTACTGACAGGTTTCTCGTCGCGCTGAGAAGATTCATATCACCAGAGTCATAAGCTATTAATTTGATTCCACGTGCTACGTTCTTATTTAATATCGTACGATATCTGAAAACTACTTTGTCCGCTAAACTTGTTACCTGCTACAGGATATATTCCTCATAATGCAGTTAGATAATGTATTGCCTTCCCAGCCGGTTTCCCAATGAGTTTTTATTCAACTTTTAATTAAATTTCTAATTGTTCTCCTCTCTGACACTATTATTAAGATCTTTCCATTAATTTACTACTCGGGTCAGATAATTTTCTCTTGGCCACACCACTTTACGAGAATGTATGGCTGTGTTTCGTTATTTTAGAGGAATATCCATGTTTCTACGCACTATACTTCACAACGAAATGTTTTTGAGTTATTTCCTCAACTCTGATTTCGAACACGTATAACTCATTCTTAAACAATTATTTTTCCATCCTGAGTTCTCGTTCTATGTAATGCACGTAATAACATTCTAATAATACTTAAATTATTCTCCTTTTCAATTTTCTCTCTCTCTCTCTTTTTTTTGTCGACAACAAAAGATTGTTCGTTCCAATCATTTACCGTGCAGCGTGAGTTACTGCTTCTTGTGTTTATTCATATCCTGTGTTATTCACAGCGCTTCCTTTAGTTTTTGTTATCATCATATGTATTACATTTTCAGATTTTGGGCCAAGCTCCACATAGTCCTACACCTACCCAAAATGCGATCATCCATATATGGGCTCCTATTAAGTATATTTCTTGATAGATAGTAAATACAGTCGGGGAGAGATTACGTTCTTACCGAAATCCTCATCCAATTGCACTCTTCCTTGGCTTTTCTTTCCCTATTATAACGCTTCATGTATATTAATGAATCACTGCTCTTTCTGTTCCAACCAGACTCAGTGTTTTATCCCAATTTACGCGGTCAAAGAATTATTTATAGTTAAATAAATTGCAACATACAAATCTTTTTATTTTCCTATATTTTTCATCGATTACCCTTAATAAACAAATTGTATATCATATTTCTTTATACTACCTAAATCAGATATGTTATCTCTCAAGTTGTTCAACCACCCTTCCATAAAACTTTATTCTTCAGTATTCGAACCACATCTATTTTCTCCGCACGATTTGCATTCCTCACGTCTCTCTGATTTTAATTTCTCATCCAAAGGTATCATCTTCCTTTTTAGAAAATATTTTGGAAACTTTCATGTTTTGTATATCTCATTCTATAATTGAAAACAAATATATTACACCATTGGGCCTCGTATTCATAAAACGTTCAATTAATTTATTGTATATGTTAGTTGTCGTTCCTTTTGTAATATTATAAGTTCTTTTTTTTAATTGATCATTAAGAATATTAAACCCTTTGGCATCTTTCCAGATGCGTTTTGTAGTTAGCATCTTGATCATGAAATGTATTTTTACAAACAAGACCAAAACAAATTGATTATCTTTCACTCACCTCACTGTCTACCTTACCTTCATTATCTTCCGATGACATAATAATATATCCACTTGTTTTCTTCGACATCTTACTTCTATATTTCATCATATTTTCTAATTCTTCAATGCCCAACACATTTTATGGTAAACTCTTTCATTCTTCTGTCTGTTTAGCCTCATAAGACATTGTTTATATACAAATGTCTGTGCTATTTTGCATTAGCGGTTTCCAAGTAGACTTTTCCTTCATTTTCTTCTTTATCTATGTTGTAATACATGATTCCTCCACCGTTTTGTGATTGCGTGACTTACTAACTTCTTTTGCAGCGTGATGTAAGGAAATTTTTATAAGCTCCCACTGTTTGCTACTTCTCGTAGTATTCTATCCTCGCTTAAGCATACTTATTAAAATTTCGAATTAAATGGTCCCCACTTTCTTATTTAATAACTTTAGAATACTTTACTTATTTTTTCCCCCAACTCCCTACTACCTAAATTTCCAAATAAACATCCTGCACAAAATCAGTGATTAGAGACAATGTCTGCTCTGGCAAGGTTCTTCGTGTCTTTCAAGTTCTTCCGATACTCATCTTAAACATAACATGTCTTTGATATCTAGCAAATGATGTCTTATAAAACTACAAGAAGTCTTTTCGTGTGATTAGTTTAAAAAAGGCAGCAAAAACGCAATGAGACAACATTTGGCTATATTTATGGAGCTCCAAGTATCAGCATCGTTAACAAATAAAGGCGGGTACTGTAGTAAGGTTTTCCATATGTATCATGTTTCAGCTGAAACAAATTAATAGAAAATGTTACATCGTACATATGCACTAATTTGAATATACCATTTACCTTTAATTTTATGTATAATGTGCATTTTGTTACTATCCGCTAAA
The DNA here is from genome assembly GCF_964235325.1 of Thermobia domestica. NCBI lineage: Eukaryota > Metazoa > Arthropoda > Insecta > Zygentoma > Lepismatidae > Thermobia > Thermobia domestica. Next base: position 292,846,275 of record NC_137456.1, on the reverse strand, counting down.
ACTTTTGGTCAACATTTATGTGAAGGTAACAATACACTTCTCCCGACTGTGAGTATCATTGAAGTCGTTAATATTAATTTCATTCATGAATGAAGAAAATACCTGGGTGTAGAATTACTAATGGATAAGAAGTTACCTGTAAATGGTTAAAATAGTCATGTTAATGAAGTATTCTCTTAGAAACTTCTATAGAAACTCAAACTTAACTCACCTATTATATCCACCATACTCCTTATTATTACTCCCCTCGTTTTGTGTGTATCCATATAAAGCTTCATTGTGATAGTTGTTGTCTTGCCAGTAGACTCGTCTTCAAATCTTGCCATACTGAAATTCAATATGAAGAAATCAATATGAAGTGTGGGAATTATATTGTTGAGGAAAATGTCAGAAGTTACTTACGAAATTTATTTTCAATACATTTCTAAATCACGCAATTTTAGTATTAGTTAATTTCCAGCGAGATTGTACAGGCCAAAGACTCCAGCAGCAGTAATAATTGTCAGTACTACATACTCATTATCAGCTGTAATCTACAGATGTTTCACCGGTTTAAAGATGCTCTTTGGTAGTTCAAAATAAAAAAAAATGTTCATCGACGTTCTTATTAATGTTAGTATTCCACTATAATTTTCAACTATACTTTGATGCCATTACACTGCATTACATCAATTGAACTACATTTACTTATATCTATATTTTATAAGCTTTTCTTTTGCCTTCGATTGTTTTATGATTTTTAACAGATGTGTGTGCTACACTTGATACCATCTAGTTCTCAAGATATTTAGTTAACGATCTTTTAATTACCAGGTGCCACTGTTAATATTATTTGTCATTTACTATAAAATTTAAAGACTTCAAAAATTTTCATCGAAGTTTGCGATAATACGTACTACGGTGCACCAGCTTGTTTCTTGTAATTCGACATTATTTCCATGATATTTTCGAAAATTGTTTGAAAAAGGAAAGCATTTTAAGGGTACAATATACACCACTAGAACTCGCTTGGTTTTTCAATGAGATACAGCACTTCAAAAGATAGCATTTACATGTAAAGTTAAAATTAATTTTCTATATGAAGCGTCAAAAATTTTTTTCAAGGTGTGACTAGATAGATAAATATAGATATAGATATAAGTGGTGTAACGTAGAGTAACAAAATCATAAAATATAAAAAGAAGGCAAATACATGAGCGGATGTATATTATATTAAAAAAATGTTGTGACATTTCTTTACAGATGCATGACGAACAGTGATTTACCACCTATTTGGGTAGGAGGAAGGCAGATCTCACTATTCTCGTACGGGTGTTTGATAATGCTGAGGAGCTATCGAATTTCAGGAGTGAACATTTATCGAGTTGTAATCGGTTACTCGAAACCGTTAGAGTGTTTGAAATTATCAAAGTTTCGGGTATCATAGAAAGCTTAAGTATTCTCGCAGTTTCGCGTATTATCGAAAGTTTGAGTATTATCGAAGTTTAAAGTAATATCGAAAGTCCAAGTATTATGGAAGTTTCGGGTCTTATGGAAAATTCGAGTATTATCAAAATTTCTGGTTTATCGAAAGTTCGAATGCCATCGAAGTTTCGAGTAGCTGTAGGTTATTACCAAAAGATGAAACACTACCGAAGTTTTGAGCATATAAAATGTCATGTGTTGTAAACTTTTCAGATAATTTTGAAAAAAAAAACTAACATTACAGAAATCTCTTGTATATTCAAAACTTCAAATACTAACAAAATAACTGCTATTCTCGAAACTTCGATCGTATCGAAATTTCTTGCAATATCCAAACTTTCAATATCAATATCAATATTAATATTAATATCAATATTTCGATTATTGTCCAAGCATTACGAGAATTTGTTCGTCATGTATTGAAATGTTTTTGAACGTAACAAAATTTTGTTAACAATTATTTAGTTTTTGAAGTGGATTTAGCCACTCCTTTATGTGTGAGACTAAAACCCCTTGCAAAATATATACATGTCTGACATTCGAATCAAGGATCTCCAGCTTCAGAGTGCCACAAGCTAAGCCCATTTGGTAGCATGGTCGGCATGAAATTTTAAGTGCGTAACAATGCGGAAATTAATACTAAAGGTATGAACGAAAAAAGTGATTTTAATGCTAGATATTTTACCCGTAATTTGAAAAGTTCAGAATTTATCAGTGTCACCCTATAGGAGAGGAAGTGGATGTTAGATTCAACCAATGTTTATAGAAAATGCCTGGTTCACTTCCAAACCTTATAGCCATCTAGCCATCCACTCTGGCATATATTTCTGACCTTTTGATTCCACCCTATAAGAAGAGACGGGCTAATGTAATGGCTCAAGCCGTGTATATATATGTGTGTGTACCATGCAAAAGCACCCGAGAGAGCGATGTGCTTTCATACACAATCTAACATTCAGTTAATGCCACATATAACAGAACCAGCGCGGTGAAAAGTTGTCAGTCGAACCATTTCGTTTCAAGATGGTGCAGACAATGGGAAAGTGACGAAGTATAATCGCCCTAATATTCAATACCGGTGAACCGAATTGAGTGATTCTTTGCATGATTACTGACATTAGTCACCTAAAGGTTACATGTTTATAACTTCATGGGGTGTACGCTCCTGCGGGTGCCAAAAGAAATGCTCGCAAATGGCAAACATAGAATTGTTTTGAGACCTTCTCATCGGAGAAGGGAATGGATCTGATTACTGCACTATGTGGTCATAGGCATTTCAAGGTGATAACAAAACGGAAATTTTGGCATAGAAAGGAGATCTCAAATGCCGATTTCAAATCGTTACTTATTTTGCAGTTCGTGATCATACGCATTTAATAATAGCAGCAAAGAAGAAAATGGCATGCATCAAGATGATATAAAAAAATATACCGCAAACATTTGCTGAAGGGCTGGCCTATTTTTTTTCACTCACATGTTGGGAGTATTTGGTGAAAAGAAATCTATTCTAAAAATAATTTGGTGTAATATCTAAATACATCACATAGAATATATAATACTATCCGTAAAAACATAATAACGAAAGTGGCTAAAAATATAGCATTGAAACATAGCAAACGTCAGATGCAAAAGTCACAGTAAATGATTATGGTGTTGACAGTAATAGTAATAGGAGTATCAGTAATATTAATAGTGAGAAAACAGTAATATTAATAATTGTTTAACATCACGAATACACTTAAACGTCTAATTCAAATTCGGATTCGCATTCGAAACAAATACTCGGATTCAAGGGAGCTCCTTTTGTTGTAAGAAAAACAATACGTCTATGTCTGTGGTTGCAAGAGAAAATCTTGCTGCCGGATCATTTCCATGGTTGCTATAGTACGTCTGGTATTTAATGTACGTGGTTTGCTATATTAAGTACATATTTTCATGGCAAGTTAAGCCCGGTCTCCGACCTTCGGGTTCCCATTGGTACAACGAAAGCAAAATGGTATATTTTAAAGTACCCGTACAATATGTTCGTCGCACGTCACATAAGGACAGTTAACTCGAATTGTAGGGAGCTTTGCACAAAAAATTGCCAAAGTTTGTTTCAATGATACTCGAAGTTTTGATATTACACACAATATGGACGATCTCAAATCCTCGAAAGGTTTCTAGTTCAGGATAATACATTTTTAAAATCTTAGTTCAATAAGTCTTAAACCTTATCGAATTTCATTGACTTTACGTTTATTAGAAGCTGTTTCCATCGAAAATCCTAAGTAAATATTCGGAACCAGATGCAGAATTCTCCTTTTTCTGCTTACCATGTTGTTGGCGCAATCGGTAAACTGACAGTATGTAGACTAATGGTGTCTTGGATTCCAATCTCGTAGGGGTGATGCATCTCCTCTTCTTTTGTTTCGCTTTCGCTCTTTCTCCCTTTCCTGACATACTACTTAGTCCTTGTACATTAAGTTTTTTCTTAAAGACATGTGTGAGGAAACTATGTTTTCACTTCATTTCAAAGGAGGCTACTTTTAAAATGTATACGCTGCATATGTATATGTAATACAAGATAGACACACCTCGATTGAATTGCTTCTTCAAACACTACGAAAATCACGAAGTTTTTAAAATATTCAAACAACTCGATACTAGCATACTGAGATCTTTCAGTTTTTGCTGCTTTTAAACAATTTGACGTTCAATAGTGCCTCGAACATTTCGAGGCTCTACAACACTTCGAGTGCTCCCAATAGTTCGAGAGTCTGAAACACTTTCAGAGTCTAGAACATTTCGTTAGTATCGAAAGTTTGATAATTCAATAAAATTAAAATTTTTCACCTACGAAACGGTTTTAAAATTTTATCGAATTGTTATGGTTTGTTCGATTATTTGAACAGCCCTACCTTCTGATTTAGTCGTCTACTTAATCCACGCCAGTAGAGGAGAAACAGAATGAAGAATACCTATGAGTTTTCGAAACGTAGTATATTCTGAAAAAAAGCATATAATTTTCTTCATATCTTTTCGTTTATCTGATTTGTATTATAACTTAATATGAACTAAGGACTCGCCAAGACATCTTTATTCATGTTGGAAATCTGACGTCGTTGGAAGGCCAGGAAGCCTTTGCAGAATTCCCTGTTCGGTGGTTATTTACATCAACCTGTCGTTTTACGTCGACCAGCTGACATCAACTTAAAGGAAAAAATATTCATAATTTTAATGTTTATAAGGACGTCTGTATACGCAAGAAAGATCGGTAGTTATCTTTAGAAATTCCAAACTTTAACAGTCTTAGACGTGTTAGCTTGAAATTTAGTTTTGCTTAGATCAGATGCATTCTCAATAAGTTTTCTTTTAGTGAGCCCTCATTGTTATGCACCACTATCCAATCAACGAACGCTCTGACGATCTACGTATTAAACATTGACACAATAAGGAAGCATTGTTGATGAGGAGTAAATACTTTGACTCGTGAAAGTTCCTCTCCTCCTGTTTTTGGTCTATACGATTGCGACGTAGTTAGGAGCCTAGTAGGAAGTATAGCTACTTTATGTTGTATAATCGATATGAAGGCATGTGTACTTTGGCTATGTAAATTTGGTAATGGTATGTGCATGTCATCGAGTGAGTATCATCAGCTTCGCTTTATTCATGACGTAAGAGGGACACAAGAAACAAATACACTTGAGAAAGCTTGATTGGGGTCGTTGTGGGGTCTCAATCACTACGGGAACACATTGAATTTACCCTGCCTTCGGTCCGGCATTCTATGCCTTGGTCGATTGTCGGACAGGTCCTCGTCATGGAAATCTTCAAGACGCTTCGATCTACTAGTCTACGCCTATCATCACAGAAGAGAAAAGGGGAGAAAATGGAACTACTTCGAAATAGAGTGAAACTGTCCTATATTAGTTGCTATTTCTTGCTCTACCATATATTCCTTTAACGCCCTTGTAGCTACCATTAAATATTTTTACAATCATGAGTTTCATTTAAACCAATTTGGTGTTGTTATCCTGCACCTCTTAGATGCCTCTCATTTATAACCCGCCAGTCAAGTTACATGAAATCAGTTTTTGTGTTTGTATATATATATATATATATATATATATATATATATATATATATATATATATATATATATATATATCTTTTGCAATTTGTGAAACTTTATTTTCTTTTTTCGAGTTCGGTTAGTATTCGAAACCCCCAGGAATTTTGCCGAGCAGTATGAGTGTCCTGCATGTATGATCTTTAGTAAGTGTCAATTTTTATTATTTCAATTTTGATTTAGTTTACTTTTATACTTCATTTAATTTAATTCTTTTTCTTTAATGTGGTCATTTCTTAGTGACTGATTTCTAGACATGTTGCAATGGAGAAGTATTTTCGCGTGTGTGCGTGTATGTGTTATTCGCGATAAAATATAATGTACTTTCTATAATTTCCCTACTTCAGAGTTATGTACGCCGCATGCAGTTAGTTAAATTGCCTCATAAAAGTTTTTTCACCTAAAGGTTATTAGGTTTGGAGTGAATTTGCAATTGGCCATTTATTCCCATCGAGAATTCCTTCACTCTGTAGAGTTCCTTTGAGTATCACCATTCCAACTGCAAAAATAATGTTTTGCTTGAATACATTTTGTTTTTAAAAATGTTACCATCAGAATATCAAAAAAATATTTGATAAAGATTTGAATGTAGGAGAAGTGACTATGAATGTATTATTATATTTTTGCTGAATGTAGTTACTCTCTTCATACATATTAGATATTCCATACCCTCATCCTACAGTAATGATCTGCAGTAAAGTGGAGCCTTTTTCCTGTATCATTTTTGTCTGATTCTTTTTGTCATTGTGTTTGGATGGTGTAGGTATAGACCAATCTTACCGAGGAACTTAGTGCCACTTCGAGTATATTGCGGGGGTGGGGGAGGAAACAGCAGATAGATATATATTTAAATAAATAGATATAGTGTGAACTATTTATCTTGACATGTTCTTCACCTTTTAAAGAAACGATAAAAGAAACAAAAATGTTGACAGGGAAAAATTTTGACATAATTTATAAAGCAATCGAACTAATAGTTATAGTGTAACATAAACACAACATAAAATTATAATGTTTCAGATAATACCACTATTTTATTTACATATTTCAAGTAAGAAAAGAAAACATTATATTAAATACTTTGTTCCTAGCTAATTACTATAATTCCTCTTTAAACGACTTCTTTGAAAATCCTAACATTTCGGCATCATTAATACTCTAGTAGCGCTTACAAAATGGCTGCAAATTGAGGAGAGGCCTGATTACATGTATTCCACCAAAATACCCTACCTACTATGTATGGTAACCTAGGTACCCTAGGCTACGTATGGATGTTTATCCATCCATCACATTTTCATATGTGCGTTATGTAGATTTAACAGTCACGTTATAAACCACATTATAGAAAATGCCTAGAATTGCAATGTGATATCAACAGCAATATATTTGAGGACATGTTATTTGATAATTTTAGACAAAAGAGTACATTGTATCACAAGTTATTGCAAAGCTAATTTTAGCAATGATTTCTTCTGGAATCTTCGGGCGGCAAGATGTGATGCATAAAGATAACAGGAAAACATCATAACTAGTCTGTATCTATAGTTTGTTGGATCCCTAACATGAGTTTGAATCCAAGTTTAGTTCTATCGGAACGGAAGTGAGATGCGTTAAAAAGTAAATGCCCAAAACGAAGTTGATGTGTCAAATGTATAATTTGCAGGGGCTGATAAATTTTAAATGTTTTCTGAAGCAGAGTTAATATCTACTTGCAAGCAGATTTTTATCATGTAATTTTGATTGAAAATGTTATTCTAGAAGCTGCTAAAGCGTTTCAAAATGTATGAATAAGGTAGAATATATTTCTTACAGAAATAAGTATGCTTAAGATTTTGAGGATTCAAATTTATTCCATATGGCTCTTCTGTGTTTAAAAGAAATGTGATATATTATTAAATCCTAGCAACATTAAATATTTCATGGTAGTATAGTATTAATCATAAAGTACAAAAATTGTTTTGAATGACATCATATGTAATAATAATTATTATTTAAATTAGTATTTTGAGACATGCGTTTCTAACACTTTATTATTTTGGGAAGAAATGTTTAAAATACTATCATTTTGAAATTCTTCTCTCAAGTGCAATAAAATTAATGTGCAGTAATAACTATGCTAATAAAAATAATAATATGTCTTAAAATTAAAATATATACATATATATCTTCTGTAAACATTTTCATTGTGATACAATAGCTATCTTTCTACAACATAGCATAGCATTTCCTAATATTGGCTACGTCATCTAATAGTTAGAAACATATAGTAATGAATAACGTTCTAAGTGAACTACTAACTTACTTTATTTGACTCATATATCTGATTTTTGGTTGAATGCAAGACATTGGACAGTTGCAGTTTAATGCTTCTTTCTTGCGATTGAACTCTGAAAAATATTAATATGGATTTGGTCTTGAACATCAAGCAATGAATAAGTCTATGTAAGTTATAAAAGCAAAGTTATAAAAGCAAAGTAAGCTATAAAAGCAAAGTATAGTAGTAAAATACGAGTAGTAACAATACCAGTTATTAGTTCTCTCATGAGTTCAAATGACGACTTTTAAATGACTTGAAACAACATCAATTACAAATTATTCGTTTATGTCACTTTTAAACAAATAAAAGCGTTTAGTCTAAAAGGAAATAAGAAGGACCATTTTTGTATAATATATATATATATGATCCCTGGTTCAAAAACAAAATAGGTATTTCGAATCCTTACATTTATTAAACTTTAAGACATACCAATGTGAAATTATACACGCGTATTTACGAACCTCTCAAGTTGAATTTACAGTTCAAAATTCAAGTTACAGATGTTCAATATGTCCTCCATCAGCGACACGAACAATGTCACATCGATACTCAATTTCCTCCCAAACTCGGGCAAGCATGTACTGCGTCACTGATGTTATGCCAATACGGAGCCGGTTCTTCAACTCTTCCAGGTTCTGTGGGAGAGGTGGTACATTACCGTTGTCTATAACGAAACCCCACAGAAAGAAGTCACTGGGCTACAAATCCGGTGACCGTGGAGGCCAGCTGAGACATGCTAAGTCGCCAGCTCCTTATGACCAATCCAACGATTCGGTAGAGTTTCATTCAGATATCCAGGCACATGGCGACTCCAGTGAGGGGTGCCCCGTCTTCTTGAAAAATAAAGTTGTCTTCTTGAGGCCTCGGTCACAACCAGTTTTGTAACATAGCGAGATACTGTTGACTGTTAACCGCGTTTCCATTAAAGAAGAATGGGCCGTAAACAGATGATAGGGATATCCCAAAAAGCACATTGACTTTTTGCGAATCTCTTACATGTTCAATGACTGCATGTGGGTTCTCTAGACCCCAAATTCGAAGATTTTGTTTGTTTACCTGACCACTAACACGGAAAATCGCTTCATCCCTGAACACGATGCGTTGTGCAAAAGTGTTTTCATTGTCCATAGCATCCAGAATCTCGTTACGAAGTGTCACACGTTCGCTTTTGTCATCAGGACACAAAGCTTGTAATAGTTGTAACTTGTACGACTTCATAACCAAATATTATCAATGCGAGTTGATTTTGAAGGGCTACATTGGAAAGGAACTTTAATTCGTGCAACATTTTCTTCGGGAACACGAGGGCGGCCAGGACTCTTTCGTTTACATACACATCTACAAACTGTCGATACCATCTGCGAATGTTCCACTTATTCGAAGGATCCATTTGGTACCTCAACCTGAATCGTCTTTGCACTGCAATCACGGAATTGCACTTCGCAAACTCGAAAACACAAAATGATTTATGCTGCGGTGTAGCCATTTTAAACATATGACGGCTACAAAGCAAAACAGAAGCCAACTGACATATAGTGGCTATTAGTGTAATGTAGACAATGTATTAATTCCTGCAATGGCCGAGGCGACGCGCAGTGATTGATAGTTTGGAAAAATAATTCTTCGTATAATCTATTTGAAACAGGGTATCACCTTCTCCCACAGTTATTTACGTGGGTGGAGTAAGTAACTGCTACCAATAGAAGGTTATTATACTTACAGACGGTAGTGAGCAGTAGCTATATATATTTGGTGATTTCGTTTCTAATGAAGATGAAATATAGTAGTTCGAATATTTGAAAAATATTTAATTGCGTATAGGTGATTCGTGTACAGGTGTTTCAATATAATTTGATGTCTTGTTATTAATATGTTCTTGGATCTTTCTGCTGTGATGACTTTCTGCAATATATGAGAGCGCTTTCTTCAATCAAACTTTATGAAATAGGTTGAAATTGAATAATTGAGTACAAGTCGATTTACCTTTTCAGACTCTTTTAAGACTTATCCATGGTCGTAATAGCGTTGTGTAAGTCGTGTTGCTGAATTGTAGAGTGCGCTGAAAGTAACCTCAATCTCACTCAATTTGCATCTACCTGACTTACTCCATCTCTCTCAAAGCTTAGCTTCATTAGTACATGATTTAGTTGTCTTGTATGCATTGCACTCATTGTCAGAAATCAACTGTGTTTTTTTTCTATTACATCCTTTCTTGCTTTTGAAGCTGAAATTTTTCACTTGTGTCTATCCTAATATGCATTAGTTAGTAATTTTAGAACTCGTGAAATCTACTTGGCATTAAATGAAAACACGTATAATTAAAAGCCTCTCCTATGTTACGACATTTCCCCGAGATGCGTCAGTTCCTAAGTTGGAATTTCTTTCTTTCAGTAATGTTAATTAACTTTCTTGTTTTTCTGTTCATATATATTTGCTAGTTCTGTATTGAATATCATATCTCTGAACTCTACAGTCAATATATCATTTCCTTTATGATGTCGGAAATAAATCTAAGTTACACAGTATAATTTGGAAGAGCTCATGCGTGGCTAAGCGGTTAGCGTACGCGCCTTTGTCGTAGGAAACCTGGATTCGATTCCCGGCGGAAGCTCACGTGGTTCGGATTTCACTTTAATCCGTAGGTACTGCGTCATATAGTCTCGCTGCTGAAAGGGACGTTAAACTCAAAATCAAATCAACTCAAATATAACTTGTGATTTATTGTCTGTTAAAAGTATTTTAACACTTTCTGTATCTTGTTATAATGCTTTTTTCACCTGCTTAGTAACAAATTCAAATTTTGAGTTAATGTCTGAAAATAAATATTAGTTTCAATATTAAGAATAGAAGCAGAAAAATAACAATTATTGAATTTCATGTGTCATAATGTTAACAACTGTGTGATTAATGCGCGATGCGTGGTTTACAATAAGAAAATCTTAAATAATGTATCTGTTGAACACACTATAATACGAAACATTATCACTAAAAACTTTGGTAGTGACGTTAAATATTGATACCATGTGATTTTAAATGACTTAGTTGATTCTATATTGACTGCAGTAAAATCCTTTATATTTTAGGCTTTTGGATTCAAGAAGTGGACGAGAAAGATGTTTATTCATGTTTGTCGATCTAAGGATATAAAATCAAAAAAATGTTTCCACGCATTAGATTTTATTTTAACATTGATACTATAACTTCAAAACTTATTGGTTGATTGCTGAAATAAACCGACGTGTGTACAATTCAAAAATATATAAATATGGATAACTTAGTTTTTCCATATTAAAAGCTACTCTAATCAATCATCAGCCTCTTTTGTATTCACATAGTCCAAATATAATAGCTTGGAATTGGAAATAACTTTTCCTCAGTTTACTATTCACCTTATAGTTCTTGTAACCTGTAGCCAGAATTGATGACCACCCAAATCACTCAGACATTAACTTAGTTTGCTTGAATATATTGGCAAGAGTCTCCAGAATACAGGCGTCGCAGTAATTGTAATGATGTAGGCACTGCAAGGATTTCTGTTAAACACCAGAATTTATCATTTTGTGGTGCCATAAGTATCTTTATTTTGGTGTCAAGTGATAGGTTACTTTTTCAGGAGCAAACGGAATTTTTTTTCTTTTTAAAATAAATCAACGGTATTTCATCTTGCAGATTTTAGAGGAATTGTTAGAAATTGATATTTTTCACAAAATGTCATTGTACTATACATTAAAGAAAAACGTATTATTTGTATCCTGCTTTTACAAAGCAACATATCATCTTCAAATGTTTCTAAAATAGATTGCATATTACACTTATGTGTAACAAGAGTGGGTGTGGGGTATACGGATCAAAAATCTTTATTTACTAGTCTGGCTTAAAACGGAGTTTTATATTCTATAAGCAGTTTGTCCTTTTTGCGGACAACATTCTTGTTACTCTGTTTAATTAATGAAATATAAGTTTTTGAAATTTAATATATTCACAATAACGAAATTATTTGTTTATAACTAACAACATAGACTACGACATTAAGGCATATTACAAAGAATATTGAATTCGATTACCACTACAACAGGTGATTTAACAAAGAATCAAAAGTTATGATCCATATTAACTACTGTATTAGAGATGAGATTAATTAGAGATGAGAGATGACGGTTCTGGAAGTATTCATTTTGCAAATGAAAGTTACAATAAAATAAAAATTGAGTGAACTTTCGTAAAACAGCAGTTATGGCATTTGAAAGTATGTTAAAACTCCTTTTACACCGCTCTAGTCTAAAGAGGCGACATTATTTCCATGTTTTTTTTTTCAAGAAGGAGCATGTGACATTGTTAACATATTCTGCAAAAAATGCACTAATAATTATAATACAAATTACTTCAAATCAATAATGAAAAATAGATGTCTGCTCTATTGTCTTCCATGCACCTTCCGCAACCAACCTGAAACGTTATGTTACTGATAATTTATTTCATGATGTTGCTCACAACACACTCAGAACAATTCCCAAACGCTCTGTATCAGCAATTATTTAATGATGTGCTTAACTTGCCTTTCTTTCACGTAACAAAGTTAACGTTAATTTTCAAAGTTCAATATTGTTTAGTATGAAATATCAGTTTTATGATTGGATGTAAATGAATTGCAGCATATTTTAAATGTATTTTATAATAACGTACCACTGTGTAAAGTTTCTCAGTTGCTCGATTGGTAAATGTGATAATGAAGTAGTACATTTCAGTAAATACCGTCCAATGTCCCAGAGGAGTACATATTAATTAGTCAAAGTAAAAAAAAAATAGTACATGTGCAATATAAAATATAACGCGATCGAGGATAAGAAGGACTAAATATCTTAATCATTAATATCTCTCTTGACAACAACATATCACCAGACATAATCATAGGACCCGATAGGATATTTCTAGTTGTGTGGAAAATTAATCAATTATCAATGAAAAGCCAAGCAGTATTCAAAGTGTTCACTGTCCGATGTTTAAAACACCGATATTCTGTTTTACGTTACTAACATGCTTTACATGGAATTATAAATTAACTATTGTTTTGATGTTATTGAAGGAGCCTTTGCACTTGTAAGTAATTTGAAATAAACAGTGGTAGCGACTTTTAAGAACATTCGCCCTTTAACAGCTTCACAAGCGACCCTCTTATTTTGCTTGGTCAGTTCAATTGCTTCTCTCAATTGGTTCGACCTTATTGGCCGCGATAGTCAAACTATAATACGATATTATCGCTTCGTTCGTTTATCCACTACACAGTGTTGCAATAAGGAGTAATGGATATAGAAGTAAGTACTTTGACTGAGGTGAGTCTCTTTTTAGTATAATTTCCTATGAACGTTAGCAAGCTCAGGAGGGAGTTCAAGAACTTTGTGTTAAGTCGACGACGTGTGGAAATACGGACTTTGTCAATGTCACTTTTGGGTTAACGACCACGCTCAGGAAATCATGTCGTGTCACCACCATCTTCTTATTTTTACGTCAGAGGGAAAATTAGGTCAAACGCAATTGAGAGAGAAAAATCTTAGTCATTAGTGATTCTCGATCATTCGTGACTCTGTGTTGGATCTTGCCTTTTGTTTATTCATTTGTGACTAAAACCGGCCATCCATCGGTCTGTCTTTCCATTCAACGTCGTTTGATGGACGAGTCTTCAATTATGGATTTCAACTTGAAGCCCCAACCTGGAAGTCACTAGAACCTCGAGAACAATGCCTAACCTTAGCTACGATTAAGAGGGACGATTTTGAAACTACTTCGAATTAGGGTGAAGATATTCAAAATTTTTTGCTACTACTTTGTTCTACTATCTATTCCTTAACGCCGATTTTGCTGCCAGTTGTCTATGAAAATGCATTGGATACTCTCAAATTATATTTGCAGCATATGTACGTGTATTTATTTTCCTGTCTAAGTTTGCTGATGATTTTAGCCACTTAAGACAAATGTTGGAGTCGAACATATGAAACATATGTTTTACTTCTAACAAATTTTGTATTGTTATCCTGCATGTATTCGGTGCATCGCATTACTGCCTTCAAAGATAAACATCCTACTTTAAAGGTTTAGTAAATTAGAAGTAAACAAATCAGTATTTATATTCATCTGCACTGCTTTTGTCTTTTCGATTATTATCTGAAATTATTCCAGTGTTATAGTTAAAACGTTAAGCTAATGGCGTTAGATGTTCTTGTTTGTATGTTCAAGAATATATAGTTTAGCTCAAAATTGTGTTTTATAGTTTAGATTGAAAAATATATGCCAGAAATATTACCTTTGCTACGTTTCAAACATTGTATTCCTTCCTTATCACATAATCGTTGTCCTTCTGAAAAATGTAAAATGTCAAATTAGAATATTATTTTTAAAAAATACTTTCGTAATTATAATTGCTGTTAATAATATCATATATTTAAATAAAATGTATCCGTCAATCACATTTATTCCAACGTAAACAGCACGCGATGTCAAAGAAGACTAAGAATTTTCAGAATTTTGTGCATAATATCTAGGAACGCAAAATATACTTAAACGTTGATCAAACATTTAGTAATTAATTATTTTGTTGTCACTGTGAACTTTCTTCATCCTTCTTGATATAAGAGGTTATGAATTGAAATAAGTTTCGATATTTTAGTTCTTAATATAATCACACTAACACAACAGCATAAGAAAGAGTAGCATTTCGTTTTAACGGTACCACTATAGAAACCAATATGTTTCCGAGGTTACCGAGTCTCAGTCGAATTACCGGGTCACTACGGCTTTGAATCCTCGACCAAGTAGTGGTCCATAAGCTAACCAACATCATCCGACTGACACTATGATCCGTTTGAGCTCTAGCGTGTTTATTCTATCTGTGCAAATTACAACGTGATATCCGCAAGAGACGAAAGTGAAGCTGGATGTTCGGAACGGACTAGAACGTGGCAACCTCTTTGGTTATTTGAAAACAAAATTTTATTTATACTAGTTTCACACAAATTTGTTTCCATCCTATAATTCAATGTGATTTATTCATGTTGAAATTTGAAACATGCAATGTCTGTTACATCTATAAGGATCATCCAATTTTCCATTTGAACATTTGTAACTTTTCATTATGATGCGGTTTGGACTTTTAATATAGGATATTTCTGATATCAACTTACCAGTAAAATAGGACGCATTTAATGTTATCTTTCTTTCTTTCATCCTTTTTTTTTTTGTTCACTTTGCATTAGTAGTCTGAAATGGAAGATAAGACCTACGCTACCTACTGAGTTTGTTAGAATGTGGTTTGCATCATTACGTCCAATGAACACTACCGAGTTTACAATCGAACCCCGCGGAAACAAAGCATGTGTTTTAATCTTTTGATATTATCTTAGATGTGTCTGTGAGGACTACAGTTCTACCAGAAATTGAGTATGCTATCCTTTATGAAAAAGACTTAATGAATGTATCAAGCATCCTCTATATATCAGAATAGTCGTGAAAAAATATAGAAAAACAAACGTTTTTTCTATATTACTGTTGGATTTCTGGTAACGGAACTTTATAATGCTAGATGGTTTTCTTACTAAGATTAAATTCCAAATTTGTATATGTTCTCCCTTTTCTTTCCCTTCTTCTCTCGCCTTCTCTCTCTCTCTCTCTCTGCCTCATTTCTGAACCTCTGTGTAATATACATGCAATGGTTTCAATTTTTCATTGTATGTGTTTTGGTTTCTCCCTAAATCAACTTATGAATCTTTTTTCGTCTCGGTTTTGTTATTTCATTTTATCGATACTAATACATGTGTAGTTTGAAATTAGAATTTCGTTCATGTTGTTACCTAATTTTAGTATGGGAGAAAAGGAAGGGGATAAAGAGGGTGTCTCTTTCCAGCACGATTATGGGATAAGGTGTATATTGGGTGGCCTAGCTACACAGCGTTATGTTTCGCACTTTTTTGATGCGGAGTGTACATATTGCGAACGAGACTTGAGTCTCTCAAGCTGACATCGGTTTCTCTAAGAATTTCTAGATATTTGGTCCAATTAAGAAGATCAAAACATTATTATCGCATAAAACACAACTCATTCTTTAACTTTATAACTCGTTCTGATAAAATTATCATAAATCTAATAGAACCCTCTAGTTCATTTTCCTTTCCTCAATTCCAACTGATCTTCCTTCAATGTCCTTTCTTCCTTAACTTCTAGGGTCCTGTTCAGTTTGGGCGGAATAATATTTCCAGCGTGAAAAATAAGGCTAATGAATCTGTGATCGCTTCACTTCCTCGTTTGCCTTTGCTGGATGATGCAACAATTATAATATTAGAAAAGGTTGTCCTTTCTCTACTTTAGCCAAATTAGTAGACCTTCGTCCATTGTCTTGCATTACTTGGGGAAATCTGCTGCTATATCTTCGACTACAATGACTTTTCTCCTTCGCGTGTCTTTATTGGCTTGAAGTACCTCATTTTTAAATAGATCAGGTCCTTTTCCTTCATAATTTACCTCTTCGTCTGCATCTACCGCAATGTCTTTTCGGCAGTTCTTCTCAGTTCTCATAAAATTCAGTGGATACTTTGGTGATAAGTGACTACACGACCTTGTTGATATTAAACCCCAAATAAACGTATAGTTATGATTGATTTTCCTCTTAAATTATGTATTCTCTGATGTATCAGATCATGGTTGCCACAATGTTGATGTTGTAGTATTTCTGAACATACGTCTAACACGAACTTGTCTTTAGGGTTTCCGTCTGTCTTCTCAATTCTTTTGTTGAGCCTTCAGTACAGTATTTTGATTCTTTTTGGCTTTCTCCTTTCTGCGTTTATCCATCTCCTTAAGTGTAGCTTCAGTTATCAACCATTTTACTAGTGCACTTTCTATTTCGCAAGTGTTATTATGGAGCGTGTCTTGTAGAAAATTTTTAACTTTTCCCCAACTATTACGTGCATTACATACTTTCTCGTCTGATGGGTAATGTTTATTGCATCAAGAGATCAGGTAAAGACTTACCGTAATTAAATAGGCATTCAGTAAGGATCGCAACTAAACAGCACACTTAATAATGGATTTAGGGAGAAGCTAGTCACTTGTTATGTATGGGGTGTGAAGATATGTGTATTTTGAGATATAGTGGATCATTTTATTTCGGGCTTTGGTGCATTATTATTTAAAATTTTATGCAATAAAAAGTATCCACGTTTATTTAAAGTTGAATCACTTTTCACTTTTTTCTAACATCATTTACTTTTCCTACATGGAAGTTTCCTTACTGTTTGTTAATTCCTTCACCACATGTAATTTCCTAATCAATAAAAACGACAGATAGTTCCCCTGTCAGCATTCCTATCCTCACCTCACCTTTGGATAATCTATGAGCACGCACTTTTCATCGAGACTGAAGAAATAATCAAAGACCCAGGATATTAACCCGGAGGGGACATCGAACAAAACCATTGAGATACTTTTGGGAAGAGGTAGTCCGGATAGTATGAGAGACGGGTCAACATGTAGGAACACCAGCTACAATTCGGAGTTACGATGAGTTTACCTTTCTCTAACCTAGAGAGCGCCTTGCCTTATCTAACGTTATAGCTATCAACTACAATGGACGATTCGTTAAAGAGCGATTTCGATTTTGATTAAATTTACTGTTTTCGAAACGTTAGTTTTCTGCCAGGGTTTCGCAGACCCTTAACACAAGACTACCTGTACGGCTAGTACACCAGAGTGAAGGATGGACGGAAATAATCCACAGGAAGAATCGTCTAGGAGGAAATACCGAGATTTACACGTAAGTGCGAGGAGATGAAGCAATCCTAAAAGTTACTGCTTTCTCACCCTTTTCAATCCCTTTGACATCGCAATGTGTTTCTTTTGAATATCCTTGGTTTTATGTGTATGTAACCCAGGTCAGATCCTGTACTTTATGCTCTACCAAATCCAATGTTTACAAAATCCTGGGCGCAACTTGTCAGTTATGACACCCCCAATTACTCCAATTATTAGTGCTTTCAGACTGACAAGGTGCGACTGCACAAAAGTGTTTGACTGTGTGATTAAGGAATTAAGACACTACAAGATTTAGAAAAGAAATATACAGAGAGATTCGAAATGTGGTGTCGGAGGAAAATTTAAGAAGATAAAATAAACCACGACAGTAACAAAAGAAAATGTCTTAAAACGAGTAAAAAATAGGATATCAATGTTAGCAATCATTATTCTTAGGATGTATAACCGCATTTTACATGTCTTGTAAAGAAATTGTTTTCTTCATATCGTCAAAGAATAAAATACGGAAGGAAAACTACTAGTAGGAAGAAAAAGAAAATAACTCATCAATGAAAAAAATATTGTGAGTTAGAATAATAATCTTCATTAACTTATAATATATAACTTAACTTAAAATTATAATCTTCATAATCTCCATAAAATATTGTGATTTATAATAATAATAATATCGATAAACTTGGATGAAACATTTCAAGATGTGTGTCTCATTTCCTCAGATATCTCATTTCCTCAGATTTGAGAAAGCATTTGCATCCTCAGAAATAAAACATAATTCCTCACATTTGAGTCATTTCTCAAAATGGTTTGGGAAAGTCGAAACCTCACTTTTAAGAATGTACTCCTGTGTGCACAGGTAAGAAACGGATGTCTTAAATACAAGGTTTTCTTCTCGAATTTAAGAAACTAAATTAAGAGTGTATATTACCTTTTTGTATTTTCTTTTTATGTTAAGAACAACTTTCAGAAATTTAATACACTTTCGTAAAGCACGGGTAGGGCCGCATCCTACCCTCTTTTTGGGCGCCCATGCGTATATATATTTGACCCCCTAACGAACACGCATGGCAAAGAATAAAACCAGCAAGTACTATAACATGACTGTTTTACCATTACTTTAGGAGAAATGTTCAGCCGTATGTGAAGAGAACATGTGTCCATTCAATATTCATAATCCTTCCTAAAGTCCAAACAGCCTTATTATAGATCTTCAGAGACAAACTTTTACACAGTAGTAACCGGTTGCCTGGAAAACGAGATGCGTGCCGAAGTTGTCTGTTGGCCATGTTTAGATTAAGTTGAGCTTCTGTAATAAGTTGAGAGTAATAGGTTATCATACGAAGCGTTAGGCAACCTCGGCGATGTATACTTTCCCCAATCTCTCGAAAACACTTCACCCGCTTTGGTGGTGTCATTGGTAAAATTCCAAATTCTTCGGCTGGCTATAAAGCGCAATAGCCTTTCTACATTCAAGCAGAAACACGTTCATTTTTTTTTCTATTCAGCTATTTCCAACTTGTCTGTTTCAAGAATTCCACGTTGATTGAGCATCCGCTCTTAGCTATAACATGGTACACGTGGATACTTGCTCAAAATGTTCTTAAAACAATTTTTATTTGCTAACAGCAGAGACTGGCTCCTTTGTGTAAAATTCAAGTTATATTGTCTTGAGACGCTGAATCATTAAAAGAAAACAAATCTCGCTTTCTGTTTTGGAGGTTGCAATATAACAACAAAAGCTCAAGCCGAGTATAGTTAGTATGAACCACGCCAGTTTTGAATTTTAGCAAAAGAAAAAGATGGATATTGACCACCGATTCCATGAAAAAAAAGACGATCTCTATATATCCAAGAGTTATGCTCTATTGTCATCATTAGACTATATGAATTGCAATTAATAGTAAATTAAAAAATAACCTTTCTGTTTTTAGGAACATTGGGGTTGTGATTACTCGTGCTTTGAGTACTCAGTTAACATAAAAGACGGAAACTACACTTGACACAATGCATCGGCTGCAAGAGACATCACATCAATAATTTCTATATTTTTTGGCTTTGTTAAATCAATATTGAAACCGAAAGCAATAGTGAATTTCAACAATTTCTGATGTCAGCAGAGTCTTGCAGATCCTTTTCTATAGTGACTTCAGCCACTAAATCGCTTCCAGGAAACTGCATCCCATTATATATTACTGTTTTCGTTCTGTGACGATAAACGGTGAAATCGGAAATGGCTAATTTGCACTTCTTCTATTTTCAGTAGAGAGCTATCGGAAGGATATAGAAGTTATATTTGAAACACTGAATCGATTAGAAAGGACCACTTCTCGGTACCTCCTACTTCATTATACTGTATATAGCTGTTATAATTCTGTGACGATAAATTGTGAAATGTTGAATGGTAAATTTGTAGTACTTCTAATTTTAGTAGAGAGTTATCCGAGGGAATGTAAGTTATTTTTGAGACATTTCAATCAATCAATCAATTATAAAAGACCTCTTCTCGATATTTCCTACCCTTTTGATTATGATATTTGGGAATTTGTCGACAGAGAGTGAGACAGGGAAACCATTTTACAAGACTTTGACTCTTGTGCATAACATAGTTTGAAATATGTTTCTCATACAGCGCCCTCTATACTGTATATATATAGAGAGCTAGACAACCGACATATTAGGCGTCGCTATGACGCTAAATTCGTTGTACAAAAGCAGAGGAGTAATTCCTGATAATAAGAGAAACAAAAATGTTCCAATAAACACAGGGCAAAAACCCCATCGTTTACGTGTTATAGGCTGCCGAAATCATGAAAAAAATAATTTTAAAGGTTCATGGCTCCAAATGATTTTAGCGCTATACTGTATATAGTAATGAATAATGAACGCCATCTTGATTTCAGGCCCATTTTTAAATTTAAAAAAGAATATTATATAGTTTTCTGGTTGCCTTTCATACTCAAATATATCTAACACAGGTCACATCTTACATATAATTTTTAATAGTTGTTAGGTTCATAATGTGTCTATTAACCTATAATAGCTTTTTTTTTAAAGAAGCTATCTATGCCTCATGTTGTATATAGTAATGGACGTACACGGGAGGGTCCCTCACGTTCTCGCTAAAACCTAATTGCCACATAGCACATCTGGTAGAGCATAATAAGAAATAAAAATGAGCAAAATTTGAGGTGCTATGGACCAAAATGATAGGTGCTACTGGGCTTTCAAAATTTGAAAATCCCAAAAATTATATCATGGAATTATCTACGGTTAAAGTAAATATCTTGAAAACCGATAAAGCAACCAAAACAAAAGTTCCACAATATAACGAAAAACGCAATGCCTTATCGAAAACCATAAACAGTGTTGCCATAGGTGAAGCAGTGTTGCCTACTCAGCATAAATATTTTGTAAGCAATAGCACCATATACAAGTGTTCACACATTTAAACGCACTATTATCACTATAAAACAGTTAAGTGCAGTGGTATAGTGTTGCACACAATTGGATCTACGTGTGCTAAAATATACAATGGAGAAGTATGAAATGTGGCAACAGATGGTAATAAGGGAATCTGGGTCTCATGCTATAAATTTAGTTCAAATACGTAACACAGATAGTATAACATAGCAAAATGTCAGTTGTGTCACAAAATATTGATGCATTTGAAAAACGAAATTGAGTGTTGCCATTTTACGTCTTGTGTCAGCACCGAATTTATATAGGAGTGTAAAGCGGGATCCAAATCACTATGAAAGGGAAAGATTACAATGTAATGTAAGGCTAAAAGTACAACAAAAATATGCTCGAGGCGGGATTGGTACCTACGATGCCTAATATGTCAGCTGTCTAGCCCTCTACACTACACGGCTATCCTGGCCGACTAGAAGGGAAATCAGGTAATAATAAAATAATTGTATATGCTATGAGCATATGGCAATATTACATGTACAAATATCATGTTATGGTATGTAGGAGAGGAAGTAAAAGAATATGTCACTCTTCCAAATATTGATAAGATAATCGAGAACCGTTACACAGTATTAGAAAACACGTGTTTCTTTCCTCGCGTGTAACATTTTGTTTCGCAAGCTGTCTGATTATCCTTCGAGCCATAGAAGTATAATGCAAAATCCTCACTTGTTTCTAGTGCATTCCGTTATTATTCTTTGTTCTCACATATCAGACTTCGCTATTGAACATTTTCAGCACATGCAGCACATTTAGTTTCAATACTGTGAAACACTCTACTACTATACTTCACTGGCATGTTTAGTGATAATATTGCATTTTAAATCTGTGCACACTTGTATATGGTGCTATTTTAAACAAAATATTTTATGCTGAGTTGGTAACACTGCTTTACCTATGGCAAAACTGTTTAAAGCTTTCGATAGGGCATTTTGTTCTCACTACACAGTGCAACTTTTCTTGTGATTGTTTTAACAGTTTTAAAGATATTTACTTTAAACGTACATAATTCCGTTATCAAATTTTTTGGATATTCAAATTCTCAAGCCTAGTAGCTCCTATCCTACTAGTTCATAGAGCCTTAAAGTTTGCTCATGTTCATTTCTCATAATGCTCGATCAGATGTGCTATACAGCAATCAGATTTTAGCGATAACTTGTGGAACCCTCCCGTGTGAAAACTTGTTATGGGCTGAGACTAGATAATTCCAGTAGCCGAAATATAAGAATATCTATTTATTATCTATTTTTTATCTATTATCTATTATCTATCTATATATACATAAGAAAAAGTTTTCAAATTATTAATGTAAAGCTTATCATTCGTACTGACAAATGTTTGAATTTTTAACATTTCGAAAGTAAATAAGAAAAACTCACTGTTTAATCCTCTTTTGGAATCTTAAACACAAAAACCCCATTTTCCGTATAGGATCCTCAATGTTAAGCTTTGTATGCAGTTTTCTCTAATAATTATTGCTAAGGATTTCGGGCTAACTCCGTACTATTTCTACAAAATGCAATAACACTCATCCGCAATGTGGTGGTGAGTGGCTTGTTGCAAACGCTAGTAAGCATCACATTAATAACACATATCACGGAATTAATATTCAAATGTACCTTGCGTGTGTGAGTGCACCTAGCCTGTGTGAGTGCACCTTGCGTGTATATGGTGCTACAGCCCCCTTCCAAAAATCACACTAAATCTTCAACATAAATATCCATAGCAAGGACTGATCTAACGAAACTGTTTTTTTGTCAATTTGTGTGGAATATGTTGTTGTATTAGTCAAGAGATTTGCGTTTGTGAAATGTAGAATGTTATTTCGGTAACACACCTCCTTAGGACGGCAAAGGGGGTGAATTGTAAGATGGTGGATCTTTTTGAAAATTCCAAATGTTATTTTGAAAATGCTTGTAGACGTCAGATTAATCACAAATGTCTCAGAGGTAATATTGCGATGCTTCTTGCATGTGCCAGTAAGAGATATTGGGTAAAAAGCCCCTTTCCAAAAGTGACAAAAAATGACGATAAATATCCTTAGCAGGGTCATACCCGAAGAAACGTTTCCTATTGGTCAATTAATGTACAATATGGAGGTATTGGGGAAAAAAGGTGTGTTTTTCAAATCTGTAATATTATTTTGGTACAGGGGACAAAGGACGGAAAATACGGGACGGATCGATCAAAAAATCCAAACTTTGTTTTGGGAGTGCCAGTGAACATGAAATTAATCGCAAGGAGAAAAGAATTAGTGTTCCGATGTTATTTCCTTGTACCAGTGTAGTTTATATTAGGCTACAGGCTCCTTTCATGAAACAGTTGTAAATCCATGAAGAATGTCCTTACGCAAGGAACTACTGGCCGAGGCCAAACAGTTTTCACAATTGAGTTCAAATGTATCATTAATGTCGAAAAATGTTTGTATAGAAAAAGCGAAAACGTCATTATTATAATATTCATGTGTTATTCTATTTCAGTGGCGTGAAATCAAAATGTCATTGGCCTTATTGGAATTTTAATGTAAAATGTGTGAAGCAGTTTTCTGTAATTATTTATAAAAATTTTTCTGTAAACTAGTAGTTTTTGTTAGAAAATATAACAATATTCTCTCCTTCTTCATCTCTTGCATCTATGATGGTACATGCATTTCTAATTTTATTAGAAGTCAGGCAGAATGAAAAATTCAGACTATTCTTATTGCCCTTGAGCATCAAAATAATTGGAAATGTGAGGAAATCAATGTTCAGAAACTGCTTCCATTTGCTAGTGGTGTAACGTATATCCTGTTTCTAAATATATATTTATATTAGTGCTACAATTATTTTGGAAGGATATTAACACGTTACACGCGCACCTGCCTCCGCAAAGACAACTTAAACGTGCACGCTGGAAGGAAGGAGAATTTAATTCCCCCACTAAAAAATAAATTATGGTTATGTTGGTATAGTTCAAGTAATTGAACAAAAGTGGGAACTTATTAAATCCAATAGCTATTAGTAAAAATACTCTCATAGCACGCCAGGTAAACTAAGCTCTAAATTAGTCAAATAATAGAGTTAAATCGGATTTTATCAACTTTATATCTATAAATTCGAACAATATAATTAGTTGTCAAATTTTGAGAATACAAAAAAAGTAACACAAAATAAATTTAATTTAGATCACAAAATTGAGAATTTAACTATAAAACTCATTATCATTCAAATATCGACCAGCGATATCAGCATAGAAACAACCACAATGTTAAATGGCGTACTAACTTGCCAAGAGAAATTCTAGAAAATAATTTACTTACAGTAGGTATTCCAGTTATAAACCAAAGCATTCACAGCAATAAACCCACATATTCACAATTTATCAAATACACTACCAACACTTAATTTAATTTAGAAGCCAATTAGGTTGAAATATATTGAATTTTGACACCAAAGGTAAACTTTTTCCTTCCAATTTGATAGCTGCCTGTGATCTGACGATCCCAGGTAGCGCTGCACTTGAACAAAATTATCATTCCAAAAAGTACCACCAGAGGTCATTGAGAGCCATAACTTTTCTTGAAATGACGTAAATCTCAGATTAAGATATTATTATTATTATTACAATTCGGTGCAAAACTTGTTATCTCGTTTTAATAACAGAAAAATCGAGGATAATTATAATTTACAATTATTATTTTAGAAAATTCAAAACCTTGACTATAAATGACATATTACACACATCCTGCCCTCCCGAATTAAAAAGTTAACCTTTTTAATATAAACGTTCCTAAATTATAATCCATTTAATAAGCAACTGCCATAAGGTAACTACTAATAATATCTCCGTTAGTTAATTTAAATCATCCACTCCATCATTCATACCTAACCCCCAAAAAGAAAAAGAAGGAAAAAGAAAAATAAACAAACTAAACAAAATCAAATACTAAAAATAACCAGATTCATCCATCGCCATACAAAATTCATTCACTCATGGATCTCTACTTCTAATCCATCACCCGTTAATAATTATGGCAATTAACTCATTAATAAATTATAATAATACAGCCTAAATTATTTTTCAATCTTGTCTGATAAGTGATAGATTAATTTGAAATCTTATTCCTCATAATCATTATCAAACTAATTATGAATATCCAAATTAAGAATGTTAGCTAACTCGGAAATGCAGAATCGATTTTTTTTTTTTTTTACAGATATTGGCTCTCCAGAACATCCATTTAGGCAATAAACAATAAAAACATACTACTTACATACAGCTGACAAATTCTGCAATAATTGACAATATCCGAAACCAAACTTATTCATGGACACATACATACATCAATGGTAGTCGCGACAATACACAAAACACGGCATTGCAGGCCTGCAATAGAAATAACAATTACTATTTGATCAAAACAAATAATACACAAACAAATACATATCCAAACTAAAACTCTGGTAAGTGGTAACACACTAACTCAGATACTCTAATTAAATTAGCCGGATTTTTTTTTTTTTATTTTATGTTGCAGTTACATCTCTTCTCTCTCGATACTTTTTAGTAAGAGCTACATGTGACCTACGAACATCATTAGGGTTAGCATCAGATCTAATTTGAACACTGTTTTGACCCAGGAATTTAACCAATGTGTACGGGCCCTCCCAACGATAAGCTAAGCTCTTATTAAACTTGTCCACCAATGACGACTTAACTTGCGATTTTATTAATAATTTATCCCCCACCTTATAATCAACAGGAATTCTCTTTTTATCATATAACGCCTTCCTCCTCTTCCACGCTAACTCCATATTACGCATCGCCGATGCCCAAATTTCACCTTTATTCTTATCCACAAATATTTTATCCACATTCCACTTAGTGTCAAGAGGGTCACACACATTATACCCGTATACCATATCCACTGGACTACACTTTAGTTCTGAGTGGATCGAATTATTGAGTGAAAATTCAATTTCGTGTATGCCCTTATCCCACTGTTGTTGTTTATCATGGAAAAATATCTTTAACCCATTTTTCACAGAACGTATGTATCTTTCACTCAAATTCGAAAAGGCTGCATAAGGGGAAATCCTGATATCTTTGATCCCTTGACTATATAAAAAGTCCGTGAACAATTTAGATACAAAAATAGAGTGACAATCATGGGCGAAAGCATGTATAAACCCATGCGTACACATTAACTTATACATCTTATTTATAATACTTTGGCTGGACAAAACTTTAATAGGTTCCAGATAAACAAAACGTGAACAACCATCTACTATAATTAAACAATAACGTCCTGATTTTGATCTTGTTATTGGCCCAATTACATCTCCATACCAAAGACCGTTTACAGTCTTTTCATATTCTGATACTAGCAACCCCATCTTTTTCTTATTTTCGGCTTTTGCTAATTGACATTCTTTACAAGTGGTTACGTATTCCTTAATATCTTTCAAGATACCAGGCCATGTATAGCGCGAGGCTAATTTCCCAATCGTACGGCTCACCCCTCCGTGACCACCGGGCAAAATTTGTCCATGATAAAATTCCAACAATACTCTCCATAAATTTTTCGGAACACAAACCTTATATGGATTCTTATATGCTTTTGTTTTTTTACAAAGTATTCCATTTACCAATTTATAACCTTCTACCTGTTGTTTGCTTTCCAATTTTTTAATTATTTCGGACAAAAAAGGATCTTTATACTGATGCTCCTTAATAGATAAAGATGCATAGGGCATATCCCACATATTTACCATACATAGGTTTTGCATTTCCTCCTCACTAGATTGTACATTCTCAATCATTTCAAAATCATGGGTGTTATATACTCTAGAAATAAAATCAGATGTTACATTTAAATTTGACGATATGTGCTTAACATCAAAATGAAAGGCAAACAGCCTATGTAATAAGCTACCATATTTTTTTACACGTTTAATATTCTTGAGGGCATAAGACAAACTTTGATTATCTACTAATAATTCAAATTTATTATGTAAATAGATTTTAAGTCGTTCTAGAGTCTCCACTACTGACATCAACTCAAGCAAATAAATGGGCTTACTATAATCACAAGGACGTAATTTTCGACTGAAATACGCTACAGGTCTCAAGTAGCCTTCCGAATCATACTGTTGGATCACCCCTCCAAGACTTTTTAATGATGAATCGCAACACACTATAAACTTTTGGTTTAAATCGGGTAATTTAAGCACTATGTGGGATTCGAACATTGCCTTGATATCATCTAAGGCTTTTTTCCTGGCGGGTCCCCAATGAAATGCCACCTTAGGAGATCTCAATTCATTTATTGGATGCATTATTTCATGAAAACCGGGTACGAACCTTGAGTAATACTGCAAGAATGAACATAAGCGCAACACCCCCCGACGATTTTTGGGTGCTGGTAAGTTTCGTATAATATCTAGGCGAGCAGGATCCATTTCAAATTTATTATGTTCAATAATATGACCTAAATAAGAAATTCTGGTTTGAAACATAACACTCTTATCAAGTGACAGCGTAATACCATTCTCACGAAAAATATTCAACACTTTTGTCAACAATTTCTTATGCGAAACAATATCTTTAGAAACCAGTACGACATCATCAAAAAACCACTCCAATCCTTCCTCTTTTAAGGGATACAACAAGTCTGTCATAAGTTTTGACAACAAGTAAGACCCCACAGATAATCCAAAAGGTAAATAACGAAATTGAAAAAGGCCTCGGTGCGTCAAAAACGCAGTATATTGGCGCGAATTCTCAGATATTTTCAGTTGTAGATAAGCTTTACGTAGATCGATCACACTAAAGATACGCCCTTGAGATAATTGTGCAATAACATCCTCAATAAGCGGAGTATATTGAGAATTAACCAACAGTCTATCATTCAAACCTTTGTAGTTGACTACTAATCTTCTTCCCCCACTCTTGTTTTTAACCAAAAATGCAGGAAAAGCCCAACAACTATTACTTTTTTCAATAATGTTCTGTTCCAACCAATCATCAATAATTTTATCCATCTCCTTCTGTTCACTACGTGAAATCGGATATGCTTTATTTCGAATAGGGGTTTCATCAGTCACTTTTAATTCATACTCAAAGTTTTTAACTGTTCCAATACGATCACTGAAAACGTCAGAATAATTAGCAACCAATTCATTTACATACCTTGGTAAATCAGGATCTTCATTCACCAACTTGGGATCGACCAAAACCTTGGTAGCCTGCCTATTAGGAGTTCTCGTATCCTCTCTTACATTGGATCCATCCCCCTGTGTACCAGACTGTTGAAAATTATGCACCACCGCCCTGGATGTAGCTCTGCTGTTTGAACCTGCTTCTACTTGCACACCATCGCGATACGCCTGATGTTCCACAAACCATTTAGAAGTCGGAACCTTATGGGACCTGGAATGATTAGTTTCTGCGGCAGAATCATTTTTCAAAGGAGTAGGGGTATTATTTAACCTCACGGGAACTTTAACTTTTCCACCATCTATTATAAATTGCTTCTTGTTAATGTCTATTGTTCCTTTAAGAAAACTAATTCCGTCTATTCCTATAATAAACTTAGGTGACAAGTTTTTATGCAAAAAGAATTTAAGTTTGTAAGTTAAACCTCCAATTTTTATCGGTAGAACAACACACTGATCTAAATAAAGCACTTCCTTTCCAATCCCCACTCCACGAAAAGTATCTTTAATATATTGCACCCTCCAGTTAGTGTTTTGTTCCCATTCTTTAAAAGAATCTATATCACAAAGATTCACTGTACTGCAAGTATCTAAGGCTCCTTCTAACTTTCGTCCCAAAAAATACGCATCGATAAATGTAGCTATAGGTTTCCTATTATCTTCGGTTGACGTTCTATTCATCAAGGCCGCCTGTTGTTTTTGTTGTTGCTTTTTATACATACAATTTATAACCTTATGTTCCCCGCCACAAAAATAACATTTTATTCTCTTTTTACACTCAATAGAAAAATTTGACCCACACATTTCATCATAGACTAATTTTGATCTTTCATAATTCACATATTTAACAACTTCCTCATAAAGTTCTTGATAAGTTGATGGAATATTATATTTAAAAATTGCGTATCTAATATCTGGTTTCATACCCTGTAAAACATTCACTTTAATACCCTCTTCATTTAGAGTGCCTTGAAACACCACATAAGCATCATAAATATTGCTGATATATTCTAATATATTTTCATTCTTGCTCTGAATACGTTCAACAAACAATCTATTTATTTCTCGTAAGCCTAATGGTGTCAACAGAGAAGTTCGTAAGGCACGACATACCTCCAACCAGTCATTAACATTACCCAACAACTTAAGTAATTCTGTATTTAATAACCCAGTAGTTTTTCCAATAGCCAACATCATAATACATTCTAAGGGAAACAACCTCAGTTTATTACTTTTATAAACAGAAAGCAAAAACTGAAAAAGTTCTATATCTTTGCTTCCATCACAAAAGGGTATATTACGAGCAAAATCGTTTAAAGATTTTTGTGCTGAATGAGTTACAAGCTTACTTAAATCTGTTCTCAAAACAGAAGCATTAGTATTGCATGTGAAATTATTTACAACCGATTCTGAAGGAAATATCTGAGTTCCAGCCAAGTGCGAACGAATTGCTCGTATTTGTGCTGATAAGCTACCACCAGCTGTTGGAGGTGAACGGCCTTGACCGCCGACTGCTGTTTGCTCGTGGCCACCTGACACCCCCGGGCGACTAGGCGAAGTCTTAATACAAACGTTATCACTCTGATTTTTATTTCCACTTGCAATAACAAATGAATCATTTTCTACCGTATTATTCTTTCCAGCGTCACTCAAAACACCAGGTCCACTAGTGTGATTTTCCACACTAGGATTTGTCAATTGAGTTTGGTTAATTACTAAAACTCCAGTATCACCATTTTCGAAATGATCAAGTTCAAGACGTAGGTCATGATTAACAGGTCCGGTCGCCATCTTACGAACCACTCGGTGACGCTCAATACAATTTTAATTACTTACTATTTAGCTATAATGCAACCCTTTTACAAAATAATCCGGCTCTATCTATCACACAACAAGAAATAATAACATATTTTACATTCCCACTCACCAACTGAGATCACAGGCAGCTATTTAGATTTGTAACGTATATCCTGTTTCTAAATATATATTTATATTAGTGCTACAATTATTTTGGAAGGATATTAACACGTTACACGCGCACCTGCCTCCGCAAAGACAACTTAAACGTGCACGCTGGAAGGAAGGAGAATTTAATTCCCCCACTAAAAAATAAATTATGGTTATGTTGGTATAGTTCAAGTAATTGAACAAAAGTGGGAACTTATTAAATCCAATAGCTATTAGTAAAAATACTCTCATAGCACGCCAGGTAAACTAAGCTCTAAATTAGTCAAATAATAGAGTTAAATCGGATTTTATCAACTTTATATCTATAAATTCGAACAATATAATTAGTTGTCAAATTTTGAGAATACAAAAAAAGTAACACAAAATAAATTTAATTTAGATCACAAAACTGAGAATTTAACTATAAAACTCATTATCATTCAAATATCGACCAGCGATATCAGCATAGAAACAACCACAATGTTAAATGGCGTACTAACTTGCCAAGAGAAATTCTAGAAAATAATTTACTTACAGTAGGTATTCCAGTTATAAACCAAAGCATTCACAGCAATAAACCCACATATTCACAATTTATCAAATACACTACCAACACTTAATTTAATTTAGAAGCCAATTAGGTTGAAATATATTGAATTTTGACACCAAAGGTAAACTTTTTCCTTCCAATTTGATAGCTGCCTGTGATCTGACGATCCCAGGTAGCGCTGCACTTGAACAAAATTATCATTCCAAAAAGTACCACCAGAGGTCATTGAGAGCCATAACTTTTCTTGAAAGACGTAAATCTCAGATTAAGATATTATTATTATTATTACAATTCGGTGCAAAACTTGTTATCTCGTTTTAATAACAGAAAAATCGAGGATAATTATAATTTACAATTATTATTTTAGAAAATTCAAAACCTTGACTATAAATGACATATTACAGTGGCCATTTGGGGCTTTAATTCCCCCTTCCTGGTTCAAAAACCATTTTATAAATCAATCCACGTTTTCGAATTAGAAAAACAAAAATATTTCAATACGGTCACCTGTCGAATGGCCACCAAGAAACCCAGGTCTTGCACCATGTGATTCTTTCTTGTGAGGATCGTAAAAAAATGTTTATCAAAAATCAAGCAACAATGTACAACTTGTCTCAAAAAGGTTGAGCGCATTCTTTATTGGTGTTTTGAGGTAAAAATTTTCAAAGTCTAAATTCGGGTATCTTCGGGAAATAGTAAACCAGGTTCGAAACTCCAAGCCAGCCTTTGCAATCGGGAAAAAGTTTGCAGATGTGTTTTTCTTCTTTTAAATATAAAAAGACTTGTTACCAAGTGTACAAAAAAAGCAACATTGATTGAAATATTTAATGATACAATATTTCGAAACTTTGTATTAATGTCAGCTCATGTTTGTTTGTCATTTAGCTCTCCATACGTAATGGAACATTTAGATACGTAAACGAATCTTTCCATATGTAAAAGAATGCTCAAAGTTAAGACATAGAATATAATTATCACCTGAGTACTAAAATAAAAGTCAAAGTAGAACAAAAACAGCGTTTATAGTGGGTATGAATGTCATAATTTTCTTGAGAACCGTTATACATCGCTAAAAGTATCTTAGCAGAAGTCCTTGTATTTGCTCACTGGTAAGCTGTCGGATTTCAAATCATAAGGTTGTGAGTTCGAATCCCATCTGGGTCAATGTTCTTTTAAAAATTATATTTTCCGCAATGCATGAAAAATTATATAAAATAATGACATTAAATACATCAGTTGTATATATATAACATAATCATTGCAGAATGTAGTAATTATTATGTTTAAAATATAACATCTGAAATAGGTAGGTGTTCACACTAGGTCTGTATTATATATATATGAGAATGTTAAATACAAGTTAAGAAACTCGTTCACTAGCAATAAATAAATCATGTAGTGTATTTATTTGCAGCTATTTGTCATACAGATATAACTTCTCAATATTCTCAATACAACATGTCATTTCATTCGTGAAATACAGTATATTCCTACGGATATATAAAATGTGTAAACAGAGTATCCAAAGTCGGATCCTGCTTCAAGACACATAACTTTTCCCCATCCCCTTAACGTCACGGGAAGAAACATAAATTCTCTTTAGAACAGAATATCGTTACTTAGAGTCTCATTCGAATACGTTGAATATGCTTTTGTATATTCATTTCTCTCCCTCTCTCTTTCGCTTTGTTTATGTGCTGCGGAATATCCCAAGTTGAATACAACATTTGCAAAGTATATGACCATCAGTGTCATGGAATACCGGAAATTGAAATTCGTGTTCCTTCAGGTTGGATTTGCGTGTTCATGTTAGCTCACTGGTAGAGTACGGGCTTGTTAATGAGGTCGTCTTGAGTTCAAAGCCTGCAGAGAATTATCTTTTTTTTGTTAGTAGAATTGCACTGAAATCGGATTCAAGGAGTGGTTTACTTCTAGAAATATTTTCAGAAGCGTTTAGGTAGCCCTGAAAAGGACTGTTTTCGGGAGTTAAGGCGGGGACATTAATATTGTGTCCAATACCCTTCTGAATTTATTACACGCCCCATTCTTCTGGGCATGGAATCTATTAAATGGGTGACAAATTTATATCCTTCCTCTACCCTCAGCTATGCTTCGGAAACAAGATGCCACAGGTCATCCTGGGTTCTTGGTGGATCTGCCTAAGGCCAACTATCCCTTAGAGTACGCTTCACTTCTGCCCACATATTTTCCATGAGATTGAGGTCTGCTCCAGGAGGCGACCAGTCAATTAAATCAATCTCAGGCTGCCCTGCGAACCATTCCTGAACCACACGGGAAGTATGTATTGGCGACTGGTCTTGCTGGAACTGAATTACACAATCAGGCGGAAATACTCATACAGATGGCACTATGATATTACTCATAATATCTAAGTACTGAGCACTATCCAGGTGTCCTTCAATTCTGTGAAGCTGTTCTGCTCCGCGCCTGAAAATCCAACCCCAACATGAAATAGATACATGGCCACTGCGATTTCAAGCAGCAACACATCCAGTGTCATATCGGGTGCCTCTCGGGCGATACACAAAACGGCGTCCCTCATTTGATGTTTTGAATATGCATTCATCTGAGAAAACTACGTTTTCCCAATTGCGACCCACATTCGCCTCTGCAAACGCGAGGCGGTAAATTTTGTGGCCGTCTGAGAGTTTTTCCTTCACGGCAGCAACACAGCCACGTAACCCAGCATGACGAAGCCTTCGCAGAGTTGTATGCTTACTACCAGGAAAGAGAGAAGCTTCCCTTAGCTGTCTAGACGTCCGCGTCTCGCATAAAATTTTCACTCTCGTCTCGTGTCTCGTATCGAAAATGCGAGGCGAGACGTCTCGCGTGCATCCCTATAGGAAAGTGCATATGCACATGTATAAAATAGAAGGAAAAACGTAATAAAATGTGCTCAAAATCAAGGAAAGGCAGGGTTTACTTTTGAAAATTTTATTGAGCTTCGTGCCAACCATGGTGGCGCTTCGCAGCTAGTCTGTCTACCTCACTCATATGTACGGAGACATCGTCGTATACTCTCGCCCCGAGCGCTGATTTTCCATGCCACGGCACTGTTCACTATAAACAAGAAATGGATTCTACTATTATAGAAATAGGTATGTTAAAAATCCCACACAAGCTTATTATAAAACACAAATTATAAAAGGGTCGCTGGCAAGAGGATGTGATAAAAGGGGACCGTGATAGGAATTAGATTGAGAACCACTGGCCTATAGTAATTTTAACCAAATTTCTTATAGTCTTAAAAAGAATGCTGTTGGGTTACCTATGGTGAATGGGAGGGGGATACATATAAAAGATAGCTAGAAAATGATCGGTATTAGTGTCGAATTCATAGTTTTCGGGGTCGCTTAGATAAATAGTGTGACTTTAGATTTCGCTTAACTCCGATTAAGTTCTCATTAGTAGGGATGGGCACGAGCGACTTTTCTTTGAGACTCGACTCGAAACAGACATCTTTGAGGTCTACTGTAGGACTCGGCGCGAAAAATATCCTCCAACTCGACTCGGATTAGAGTCGAGTCGAACTAAAACGAGCCAAATCCTGTGTGTAGTCCTACCTAGACAATACATAGACAATATAATTATTCTATTATCGATTATACTACTATTACTACAAATAATAATAATAATAATAATAATAATAATCATAATGATAATAATAATAATAATAATAATAATAATAATAATAATAATGATAATAATAATAATAATAATAATAATAATAATAATAATAATAATAATTATTATTATTATTATTATTATTATTATTATTATTATTATTATTATTATTATTATTATTATTATTACAACACCGTGTATAAACATGAACGATAGATGGTTAGTAAAGGAATACTAAAAGCTAGTTGACTGCCGACGTCGCTAGTCATGACGTCTACAAAGCAAAGACATCGTTCATTACCCTAAGCTGTAAGCGTCAATGGACTACAGATGGTCAACTATTGACCTCTCGCCAAAAATTAGTGGCCCCGCAGCGACAATCCGCGGTGGCCCCAGTTCCATTTTGAAAACTTTACTACCAGCGGCAGAGACGCGATGAAACGACAACGAACCACAAAATTACTCTACCAAAATATGTTAAAATGCCTATATGTGTGATTTGTTTATATTTAGGTGAGTCAAAAAAACACAAAACAAATACCCCGGGATGGACGCGAACTATCAA
The DNA here is from genome assembly GCF_964235325.1 of Thermobia domestica. NCBI lineage: Eukaryota > Metazoa > Arthropoda > Insecta > Zygentoma > Lepismatidae > Thermobia > Thermobia domestica. Next base: position 292,811,214 of record NC_137456.1, on the reverse strand, counting down.
TATTACGATTACTAGGCACGTGTTCTTCTGATTTCCCCACGGAAACGATTATAAAAACCTTGCTTGTTGATGGATAAATCATTGAGGTCTTAATTTAGCCAATCAGACAAACCCCTACATCTGGAGTTCTAGGAGGTGATACCATGAACCGTTTCAGATTTATTGCTTTCTGGTGGGGTACTATCTATGTGCAAAATTTGAGCATAATAGCCGACATGCATCTTCGGTGCCTCTTATCTTTAGTACAATTTTAACCAGAGATGGTGTGGGTCAATGAAAATTTGATTCACGACCCACCATGATCCAGTATCACCCACCACTCAAGTGACCCATTGGCCCACTCTGACCTATCATCCATCGTGATCCACTCTGACCCACCATCAACTATGAACCACTCTGAACCATTGCGACCAACTCCGACCCACTAACACCCATCGACATCAACTCTGACCCATGATCCACGTCCTCTTCTCCGTTGACTAAAGATGCTACACTTGTAATAAAACAAGACTGTAAAATTATCACTTATCGGAGTTTGAATTTCTACCGCCAATGGCTCAAGCACCTCTCTGTTACAATACTGGTGGATCTGACCTTTACGATATATAATGGCAAAGTGTTTCTCAACTTCCGAATTAGACTAAAATGAAATTAAATTTATCATAGGCTATATAATTATTTCTTTGTTGCCTTACAGACACATTTCAGTAGAAAATAGGATGAAATTTTGAAAGTCTCAAATCAAGGAAAAGTAGACCAACGTAAAAAAAAGAAAGAAAAACTAACTATCTATATCATTAAGCACCTGAAGTGCCACTCTTTATCTAATCCACCTCGAAAATTATGGATTCGACACTAATGTCGGTCTTTATATATATATATATATATATATATATATATATATATAATTTCGATGCCAGCTCCTTTCATTTCTCCTAGGAGAGCAAACGGATACTGCCACCGTTAGGACTAAATTTGGTCTTAAATGACATTAAAATTTCTACCAATTAATTTAGCGACCAGTGTTGCATTTAAAAGCTCGGCGCCCCTACGCATCTTTGCTCTCGTCGCCCCCAATAACTACATATTTCTTCGCCCCTTCACCCCTAACTTAAAAATAAAACTTAATTCGAATATGCTTAGTTAGTTAATTTATTACATTTAAATACCACTCACTACATACTACAGCTAGAACTACGTAACAAAAAGTAACAAATGTGAAACGTGTTCTGAATTATTTTTAGATTTCTTACGCTATTATTATACATATTAGAACAGTAAAAGAGGATTGTTCATGAAATAGTATATTTGCTCTTGACTTTTAACTTTTTCATACGGAAAAAATTAAAAAAAATATTCAAGTTTTAAGCTTTGCACTCTGCAAATATATTGCCCTCTAGGCAATGGGACTAATGTGAAATGTGGACTAATGTGAAATGCGGCACTGTTAGCGGCGCTGAAAACTTACGATTCGATTCTAATATCGGTTGATTTCTATATTTTTATGTCGCTACGTAACCACCCTGGGTGCTAATGGGAGCTTAATTGGACTTGAATTGAAAGCAGAACTATTCACCTAAGCGACCACGAAGCTATGGATTCGATACTAATATCGACCCGTTTCTAGCATTTTTGATTTTTTTCCCGACAGTACTCTTTTCCAGACTTTAAGAAATATAGTTATAATTGCGCTAAATATATCAGAATTATGTTGAAACACACACATACATCCACTTTTATATTCTGTATCAATAGAGAGTGAGCGAGCGAGAGAGAGAGAGCGACTAAAGGCATCACCACCTCCACATTGCAAAAGCATATATAAGGAATTGAATTGAAAATCTATGTAAAGACTTTCTGCTGTGGTGTGCTTCATAAGGACAATTCCAGTCTGCTCACGTGACCTTTGGGGTTCATGAATTTCTTGCGAGCGTTGCGACTTTGGATTATCTGTTTAAACCCTCGGTTTATGCATCGAATAAGTTTTCAAGAACATAAATGACATGCTGTATTATGAATGTCGAGAATTACCCTCTATATGACAAATAGCTGAAAATAAATACACTACATGATTTATTTATTGCCAGTGAACGAGTTTCTTAACTTGTATTTAACATTCTCATATATATATAATACAGACCTACTGTGAACACCTACCTATTTCAGATGTTATATTTTAAACATAATAATTACTACATTCTGCAATGATTATGTTATATATATACAACTGATGTATTTAATGTCATTATTTTATATAATTTTTCATGCATTGCGGAAAATATAATTTTAAAAAAAGCATAGACCCAGATGGCATTCGAACTCACAACCTTATGACTTGAAACCCGACAGCTTACCAGTGAGCTAACACAAGAACTTCTACTAAGGTACTTTTAGCGATTTATAACGGTTCCCAAGAAAATTATGACATTCATACCTACTAGAAACGCTGTTTTGGTTCTACTTTGACTATTATTTTAGTACTCAGGCGATAATTATGTTTTATGTCTTAACTTTGAGCATTCTTTTACATATGGAAAGATTCGTTTACATATCTAAATGTTCCATTACGTATGGAGAGCTAAATGACAAGCAAACATGAGCTGACATTAATACAAAGTTTCGAAATATTGTGTCATTAAGTATTTCAATCAATGTTCCTTTTTTTGTACACTTGGTAACAAGTCTTATTATATTTAAAAGAAGAAAAACACATCTGCAAACTTTTTCCCGATTGCAAAGGCTGGCTTGGAGGTTCCTGGAACCTGGTTTACTATTTCCCGAAGATACCCGAAGTTGGACTTTGAAAATTTTTGCCTCAAAACACCAATAAAGAATGCGCTCAACCTTTTTGAGACAAGGTGTACATGGCTTAAACAGAGAATTTTCGAGAGTGTAGAGATGTTAACTCAGATATATTGGGGAAGGTGTTCACTGTGGCTTTAGTAGATCACTTTTATTTGTGTTGCTTGTTCAGAAGGCCATGAGGTAAAAAGTAAGTTCATTTTATGTTAATGCTATTTTCAATCAACTAATGGTGGTAGAGCCAAAGGCTCTAAAATAATTCAAAACAAAGAATAGTATCCAACAACTGCACTGAGAAATATCTGTTCTCCGGACAGCGGTATATAGTACAAATATATGACATCCTCTTGCTTAATTCAGAAATCAGTATGAAGGATACGTCATACGTACGCTACATAGGCACTTTCCTTAGAGGTTACATCATGCCATTGCAGGATATGTGATTTCAAACAATCTTCCTTGTTGCAGTTGTTGTTTGCAACAAGGAAGCGACCTCGTTTTCCTGAAGAAAGAAGGGCACACGTGCCTGACGTCAGTTGATACAGTCAAATTCCTTGGGACAAGAGTTCAACAGAAACGGAGGGACGAGAGGTCTCGAGGCTCAGGCTCAGTGACTCAGACTCAGAAGGACGACGCTGTAGAGATACTCAGTAGTACGGATCAGGCTGAAACGTTGGAGAGGAGTTGAGACTGGAGTCTCAAATCGTTTACGTTTAGCGAACTAACGTGGATGTTAGTTATTGAAACATTGGACGCAGAGCTGAACCAGATCATGGTCACCAATGACTGCAGTAGGGTGTCTTAACCAGTGAGGCACAATCCCGATAAAGATATCAACCTGGCGATATCTTCCATCCTGAGACCCAATCAGGAGAGGACCACCAAGGACCACCAGCTGAAGTTAAACCCGAGGTATGTGTAACCTTAATAACAGTGATCAACCGCTCAATGTTTGGTTTGCGTTGCTCTTCTGGCAAACATTCTTGATACCCGAATCTGAACATCACATTTTACACTTCAACATAGATTACGAGAAATATAAACATCAATGATTAATTCGATATCTGAGTTGTCATTTCTTGGTAATTTCCTGTAAAGACATGGTTGAATCATTAACCTCTCACTTAGAAATTGTAAACGTTCCCACTCATTCTAGATGGTGAGTGACCTTTTCAGTTCAACATTTTCATCCCCGTTTTAAAGACACGAACTTAGGAGGTTGTCAATATATGTATGTTAGATTCGTCAGCTATATGCTATATACGTCTATTTGTATGTGAGATCCTGATCGCCTATATTGTTTCATACGCGAAGTACGTAAAGATTAAGCTTACATTATTTTTCCATGAGAATACGGAACACCTTGAATCTCCTATCCCCAAAATAGTTTCTAACACAATCAATTGAACTGTAGGTCTAGTTATGAACAACATTGTAACAGGCAAAACAGGGTTGGATCGAGGATTTCCGGAGGGGGTGCATCAAAGTGATATTTGAAAAATTCTTGGCGAATCCTCTTCCATAAATCTTAAGAAAATCTACTTCAGCTATTGCTTTTGGGAAGCTCTTTTGCGCAGCTTTAAGACCGAAATGGAGACATGATGTTCACAATTTCGGAAAGGGATGTTTTTTCACTGCTAGCTTTTAGATAGTGTATATTTGCAACAAGGAGAGTGGTGAACGTGCACTAGTGCACTCCCCCTAAATCCGGCCATAGTTCGTAAGTTCCATAAGCCGCAGCTCTTTCTCTTTTCGTTTCCTGCATTTAATTATATGGAGTGAAGGTATTTACAATCCAGCTAAAAAGGAATCAACTTACAAACTCAAGATAACGCCTTATAAAAATGCTTTATGGGAAAACAATATGTAAACAATCTAGTTTTATTTAAATCAGTTATACAACGTACTTTCAATATTCTTCGCGAGTTCAGCAATATTTATTTGCATGGCTGTATTTGCCAAAATTTTGTTTGTCAGTTTAAAGTGATGAAAATCTAGCTGATATTTCTCCTTGCGACGAGTGTAATTGTCAAAGCTGGTTTTACATATTTCCAAGCCGTAGACCAAAGAACAAATATGTGTCATTATCCTCTCAAAAATATTAGTTACAATTAATTTTAAGTAATCTAATGTCTTGCTGAAGGAAAGATCATTCATCTTCCCTGTGCTTGTAGATTTAGAAGCACTCATAGGCATGCTTTTTTGTGTGTTGGAAAGTGTCCGAGTCTCCACCAGATGAATTCGAAAAAAGTAACATTGCAAATTTTGCAGTCATCTTCATAGTTCAGCCTCGTTGCTTTCAGAAATGGGTACATCTTCAAACTGGAAGAATATGTGCACTTCAGTTTAAGCATTCTTGTTGATAGAAAATCGGAACAATTCACTTGTAATGTATTATCGACCACAACTCAGTTCATGCAATTTATTAAAGATTGCCGATCGCTTGATTACTAAAAGACAATAGCAACTTTGCGCTCTAAGTCTATTAGCTGGCTCGCTATGAAATCGGAGAGGGTGGTCTGATAACTTACTCTAATATGTTTCAAGTTAGAGTTTACTTTTCATTCACTAATTACAGGATTACCAGCCAATGCCAGACTTTCTGACTTTCCAATAATCTGATATTGAAAGTAGAAATGGGGCGGAATTAAAATACGGGACATTTGCCTGTCCCGACTCTATTTACGGGGGCGTGGGACATTTCGATTCAAAATTGGCACTGTCCTGTTTTTACGGGACGTATGGCAGGTTTACTATAGATCGAACAATGATACAGAAAATATTATAAAACATGCGTTTTCAGTTATACTTTTATCGTACGTAAACTCCTAAAACGACAGGATTTACATGACTTTACGTGCTGCACATACGTTTTTTTCCCGTGTGTAATTCTTACGCGTCGTAAGACAATTGTTACTAGTACAACGGTGTGTCCATAGCATACGATTTGTTGCCGTGTTAGGTCTGCAGAACATAGTGGATTGTTGCGTGGGAAGCTGGAAGGTACAGTTTTTGTGTAAGAAGTAGGGAAAATATACGCTTTTGTTTTGTATTTGCAAATAAAGCAAGCAATATTCAAACTTGAAGCTCACCTCTTAGGCTTTTAATTTTTAAACTCTTACTTTTCATTATTTTTGTGTTCCTGTGTTATTTGTCATTGTCGATTTTTTTTTATTTTGAGCTGGTTCTCCTTATTTGTGCAGAAAATAACGTTAGTAATTTCTGTGCGTGTTTATCTGCTATAAACATTCCTAATTGATCTATAGAAATACAAAATTCTTTCATTATATTTCAGTTACGCCACAGCAAGAAAATTATATGCGTAATCAGTTACACTGACTGAAGAAATTCATTTACAGTGAGTAGAATCGAGATCTTTAAAAAAATGGAGTAACGACAAACTAAATATTAATTATAAGATATATTTAGCTTCTTTCTGATAAGGTAAGGATATTTACCGTAAGTTCTTGAGTTTTTGGAAAGAGAGCTGTAGCCTCATATCAGCCACTGGGACATGCAACAGTCTTCGGAATAATAGTTCTGTGACATTTGTGATTAATCTGACACTCATTGGCATTTTCAAAATAAACTCTGGAATTTTCATAAAGATCTATCATGTTTTCGCCCTCTTTGCCTCCCTAAGGCAGTACCTTGCCAAAATAATATTACACATTAAAAAATCTTGTACCTCTTTAGTACGATAGCGCCAAATTTCACATTACTTCATTAAAAAATAGCGTCTTCCAGAATGTACCTCCTAACGATATTTATCGTGAATTTTTGAAGGGGTTTGCACCCCATATCAATCAATGTTACGTACAAGGTGTATCGGAATACTAATTCTGAGACATTTTTGATTATTCAGACGTTAACAGAATTTAAAAAAAAAAGTTTTTATAAAGATTCCTCATCTCATGCTTCTCTCCCTGTGTCCCCCTAAGGCGGTATGTTACCAAAATAACATTCAATATAAAGGAAACACTTGCCTCTTCACTACAATATCGCCAAATGTTATCTTAATTGAGAAAAAAATAGTTACTTCCCATCTGTCCCTGCTAAGCATATTTATGGCAAATTTTTAACCTGACATTTGGAAGGAAGTCTGTAGTCCTATATGAGACACTGCATATGCAAGGAACATCTAAATATTAATTATGATACATTTATGATTAGTCTGATTCTAAATGAGATTTCCAGAATAAAATTTGGAATCTTTATAAATATTTAAATGCGTTTGTTACGCTCCCTGTGATCCTGATGTGATATGACACCAAACTAACATTCTGGATTTCGCAAAAGCATACCTTTTTACTACTACAGCAACAATTTTCACATTAGTTGACAAAAAAAAAAGTTTATTCCCATCTGACCTTGCACAGGGTATTTTTGGTGAATTTTTAATGTAGTGTTTAGGTGGGGGTTGTAACCCCATATTAGTCCTGACACATGCATGGAGCACCGGAATATTAATTTTGTGACATTTTTTATTAATATGATGCTTACTGGCGTTCCCAAAATAAGATTTGGGATTTTGGTAATAATCGGCTCACCACTTTTTTACGTCGCTTGCCCTCTAAATTGGGAGGCTTACCACAAATTATGCTTGAGATGACTGAATTTGCATTGCGGATGAGTTTCATTGCATTTTGCAATAAATAATACACATTTGGCACAAACCCTTAGCAACAACTATTGAACAAAAATGCTTCCCAAATTCAACATTGAATCTCCCTTAAGGGATATGTACTTTTGTGTTTACACCACCTACAGACTGAACGTATTTGAAAAATAAATACACAAATAAGAACATAATTATATAAAGTAAAATAAAATGATCGGTATTACAATATTTTTTACCTAAAGATTAAAACATTTTAAATGTAACACCTAGAACCCTTTCAGAACCCTTTAATGTTACAGTATTAAAAGTGCTTAATATTGGTTTTAGTTACTTGTTTCATATCCCAGCAAAGCGTATGAGCAGTTGCAAAATTTCATCGCTGCTTTCACAGCGCACTCAGCTAAGCAAACAGTCTCACTGTAGTAATCAAACGTTGATATGTTGTCATTCTCTTCTGGTAGTTTGCATCCTCTTGATAATACAGGTAGAGTGGTAATTCCATCTTCAAACACTTCGTCAGCTATTTGGTACAGAAATGTGGTATTTTGGAAGTCACCAAGAGTCAAACGTCGAAAAAATGGTGTTCCTAGCCTCATTGGAATATCATACTGGCTTATTAGAAAGACCTGAAACAGTACATTGATTAATATTTGAACTTAATTTATAATAAATGTTAACCTTATAACGCCAACATGGGGTACGTGCGGAACTCAGGCTTCTTTATATTCATATATTTTCTCTGTTTGTTTCATGTTCCTGTCTGCGGCTTGCGACATCTATTTTTAAGTTGTTTTCAATTCACTCATAACAATTTACTTGTTGTATGCTTTTGTCTTTACAAATTATAAGAATATTTAAGAACTAAACGTATTTAGGACACCTGGGATCCGTATGGATCCCATGCTTCCATGCTTCCATATTTGGAGACAGACAAATAAATCTTGCTATTGGTAGTTCCTGACAACGACAACCTAAATAAAAGTAAATATTTATTCTTCTAACAAGTGAGTTGTGTTGTTTTAAAAATTTTCGGAAGATGGCAGCACGATCTTTATGTTATTATTCTTACAGTTTGGATACAATACTGGGTGTTACTACTCACATATTTTTGAAACAAATACATTCTCTTTAACAAAAAAAGTGTAATTTATGTATAATATTTTTGAGGAAATTCTTTAATTTTGTTTGTATTTCAAAGTTGCCGGACATTATTACTACTCAAATGTACAGAAAAACGATTTCAGGTCAAAATTCCATTGACAAAGTTCTGTTATTTAGTTGCAGTGTCTCATCTAGGACTGCCTAAAGAAACCGTTGTGCGGATGTTAGAGGTAAAAGTAATTAATAGCGAGACAACTGAGGTGTATCGGACGACAACCATTACGAGTATCAACATGAATTGTCTGGGGAAGGGAAAGAGACGAAACTACCGGTAGCTCCAATGAACATGACGTGGACTTCTTTTCTGATTATGACTCTCGGCAGCGTTCTACACGAATTTTAGACATGTCAACAGAGGTTGGAACAAAGACTACAGAACTTAGAGCTCCACGTGGAAGAAGCGCAAGTGAACAGGACCCGCTCAGAACACCAGACGTGGGCAGAAAATGTCGTCAAGATTCAATGGCTTCAAACCAGAGGAATTAAGCATTCAGAATGAACGACGTGCCTTCCAAGTTTCCAAACTCCGGAATTAGGAAATCTAATTGTGCAGGAAGCAGAAGATCGAATCTATGTTCAGAAAGTAAAGGCGTAAAACTCAGAAACCGATGAAACTGATATATATGCTTACATAGACTTCATTATTTTGGCGCTATTTCCAAAATAGGCAGGGAAAGGCTTGCTTGAATGAATTGTGGGCAAGTGAATATGGACGTCCAGTGTTCAAAGCAGCGATGTCGCTGAATCATTTCAACTGTCTCCTTAGTTTCTGTTAATTACATAGCATTCAAACTAGTCAAAGTGAAACTGGAAACAGACAAAATATCTGCATTCCATGAGCTATGCGAAACATTCGTTCTGAATTTCTATGGCTTTTACAGATATGGAAATTTCTAAACTATGGATCAGTAACTTATGTGAATCCACCTACATGTGGAAGATTTTGTGCATGTTTACATTCCAGGTATGCGCGGAAAATACGGTATTATTTACTGAATGTGCAATAATGAAACACCATATTCATTCAGAACTAAAATATATGTTTTCAGCAGACAGAGCATGGACGAGGCAATGTAAAAGACCTGATGAAATGACTTATAAAGCCATGGTTAAATAAGGGAGGAAACATAACTGTGGAGATCTATTTCAGAAGCACTGTACTCGCCGAGAGTTGTGTCTTCACATAACAAAAGTTGTTGGTAAGATGAGAAGTTGCAAAATGGTTATCCATGGGGAAATGGTTATATACCGTCAGCGATCAGAAAATATGTAGAAATAAAGAGAATGCAGTATAGGTTCATGGTCACAATTGATGTACGTGACACCGGAATGGTTTAATTGTGTCAAACACTTGGTATAAATGTAGTTGGATGTCATCAGATGGTTAATTTGTGATTCAATGACCTCATCGAATACTTGGCCAAACAAATTGCTTCTTATATACTCACTGTCCAATCTCAAGCTCCAAGCTCCCAGTCCAAGCTCACGGTTAATGATGATATCAATTTTGTATAATATTTCTAACCTTTGATCTGAGTGCTTCTCAGTAACATCAGTCTTTAGCTGACCGTTTCCTGATTTGTCGTTGTACGCTTTCTATTAAATCTTGTAAGGACATCAATCATTAGCGTACTCCTTTGTGATTACGATGACCACTATAAAAGTCAGATTTTCATTTTTCAAATCCCATACCCGTTCTTCCTGCATTCTTTTCAGCACCATCGAAAATCAAGTGTGAGTTGTACCATTTTATGAAACAAAATATTAAAGCGCAAACGAAATATTCGGCTAAGATCCCCTAACGTCAGAAGAGCAGGTATATGAATATGAAAACTGTTTTGTCATGGTTGCAAGGTTTGCAACACTACTGGGTGTAATCAACCCTCCTACGCAATCCTAAGACATGGCGAAATTCTGATATAAACGTCTACAACCTAGAAATTGTAAGACCGTACAAATTAGGTTACATTGTTGGTGAACTGTGGAACTGCAAAAATCTTGAAGAAATACCAAGTTCCCCCGATGATGATTCAAATCCCAAGAAATTCCCCTACATGAATCGACTGGTACACTCCAGATATTTTGTGTGAATTCAAGATAAATTGTTTAACATGTACGATGAAGCCAACGAAAATAAATAGGAAAATAAGGTATCTATAGTGGATGTCCATAAGTCATTTGCCACACCTAAAACTCGTAAACGGTGAAATATATAACAAAACTAGAAAACACGTATTTCATCATTTCAAAAATACCATGTATTGAGGAAAACAATGTTACCACAGGGTCCCTCGGAGGGTCCCAGACGGGGTCGAATTCAAAATTTTGAAATGACAAGTAGTATAAAGTTTGAAAGGTATTGTAAAAAGAAGGAAGATAAAACTGGTCTTATGCTCTAATACCAACCCTGTGTGAAATGGCGGGGGGATTAAAATGTTAGCAGGGCCTTCATTCGAAAAGTGCATAGCACTTCCAATGATCCGAAACGGTATAACATAAGATGTTAAAACGCTAAAAATTAGTGTTTTCTTATTTGTAAAGTACAGCTTTCGATATTCAAATATTTGTTCCAAAATTACTGCAGGTTCCCAAAGAGGCCCAACTTAAAATTTGGAAATAGGAAAAGGGTCAGGTACCATGTTGTTTGAAAGTTATTGGTAAAAGAATGAAGATGATACATATACGGAATGTCTACGGAAACATAGATAAAAATGAATTTGTTTGTAGCTCTCTCGATTTCTGACTTTATATGCATTGTAGTGAAGCGAATTTTCAAATCGCTTGGGTATAGTAATCTCGTGGAAAATTCTTTTTCGTGAAATGCTAATACTTGTTACGATGCAACATAAGGAAGTTTAACTCAAATTTATTAATAAAGATAGAATAATTATTTTTTCGTTTCATACTTCTCCTTTACCCGTCTATGGGATCAATACAACCGCAAGAGGAAAAAAATCCTTTGTACGATGTTTCCGTTTAGTGATTATTTTAGTATTTCTTTACCTTGTCTAGGTGTTTATATATTAATGTAATTAAAATTTAATAATTTGAAATAACGTTTTTAAATAAAGGAAACACAGAAAACCTTGGTGTAATGTTAACCCCAATTTCTAGTAGTTTATATTTACTATTTATTTTTTATAATAATAATAATAATAATAATAATAATTATTATTATTATTATTATTATTATTATTATTGTTATTATTACTATTATTACTAAGCCATCTCAAGACTTTACAATAACTATTATTTAGTCTATCTTTATGTCTGCATGCTCTTACGAGAAAATCAAAAATTGGGGCAAAACAGACCTAGAGAACGTGTGTGTGTTTAGATTTAATGGGACATAGGAGGATTACAATGTCAGAGTTTTTAAGAGAAGTTGAGAGATTACAGTCGATTAGTAGGGTGTTTCCATCCTAATTACAGAAGTATAACATGTATACAATTTTAGAGTTTCTATCACGAATTCGAATAAAAATGAAAAAGATTATAAACTTTATTTTAGAGTAATAACGTAGTTAAATAGAAAGATCCCAATGTGAGCAGCTACTTTCGTTCGGAAGATATATGATTTGTGTTCCTTTATTTGCTAGTAAATATATTTTATTGCATTATAATTCAATGATATACTTTTGAAGGAAAAACTATGGACCATATATAATGGGGTTAATTTAATAGAAAGTTAAATATAAAATATACTTGTTTTCCAAGAATACTGCGGTATGTATAAATTCAACATACGATTTTTTATATTTCTTCAGGTGTCTCCTTTTATGTGCTATAGAAAGATATTCGACTTTTTTATTATTTCACTGTATATTTTTTATGATATAGAAATAAAACATTTTTCTAGTTTTAAAAAAAATAATTGTTCTTTATTTTTCACTCAAATGAAGGTATGTATATTCCACATATTTATTTCACATATTCACATATAAATATATTTCTTTTAAATCAATATTATCTTAGTAATTAGAGAAAACGGTAAAAATGGTCAAGTATATGTAAGTTTCTTCCGCTAAAGTTTATACTTGTTTAATTTATTATAATTATTTATTATTATTAGTGTTATTTATTCAAGATTCTTTTAAAATATGAGAATTTTTTTTACCTTTTGGAGTTGTTTCTTGTTGGGCTATATACGAATACTTGCTTTGCTTTATGTTTTTGCTTTATGTTTTTGATGGTATAGTAAATAGTATCGTTATCGAATGTCTGAAATAAGCTATTTAACGAACTTTCAACTTAGAAGACTCTTGTCGAGTAATTTGGACAGTTAATAATTAGTACCGATAATACCATGCGAAGTAAAATTTTTTTCGAGTGCAAGTATGTAATTAATCGTCAATGGGAATCGTTTTATCGGGTTTTGATATTTTGATAATAACATTTCTCTCCCAGCGAAATTGTAACAATACACTGAGACTTACATTGGGAAGCAGCTTTGATATTTCTATTCATTTTCTTACTTTATTGCAATAACCATAGGACTAATAAATTCAAGCTCGTTAAAAATATGTAAAGCTTTCTTTTGTTATGATCTTACTAATTGTTTTCTAGAGAGTGAGGTTGTATTATTATACCTAGGTTGATTTCTTTCATGTTTGTAATAGTACCTTTCCTAATTTCTGAATGCCATTTTCTACACCATTGAACATACATCGAAAAATAATAAGTACTCCCGAAAAATAATAAGTACTCTCATTATTTTTATTGGTTTATTTCCACCAAAGATAGGTTAAAAGTCATAGCTTTGGTATTAGTCAAAGGTAAATTTTAATTGAGTTAGCTATCAGATAAAATGGTCTCCTTTGAACGTATATTTCAATTAAGTTCCAGTTTGAACTCAGTGGAAGGCATTTACTGGATTTGAGCTACATTTAAGATCTTGAATGAGACATATATGGTAGTTACGGTTTTAGTTTGTATTTAAAACTATATAATTATACAACGTCCATTTAATTAATGTATATACTAATAATGACGTTGCGATTAAATATCATGTGAAACTTGTTTAATAGAACAATTGATGTCTGTCCGTACTTTAATGCTGCTTGTTTTTAGTTTATTAAATAAGTAAGTAGTTGTCAATTCTTTATCGTGAGGTGATTTTTGAGCGTGTTACGTAAGTGAACTAAAGCGAGATTGCATCGGAAAATGCTTTTCTTAGATAGCTTTGTTGTCCTCATTATGACAACAAATATTATAATTTGTGGTGGTTATACACTTCAGCATTGAATACCTTTGAAGTTCTGAAATATAATTTTGCTATTATTGAATAAAGTGGTCCATTGCTCTTAAAATAAATTAAAGTATTATTGTAACTCTACTTTACATATTCTGTATTTAGACTACAAATTTCATGGATTATTTCGTAATAACCTGCAGAGTTATGTCAATATATAAGAAATTTACGAACCACTTTTATATATAGCATCTAGAGCGTGTAGCACTTTTGATTTTCAAAGAGAGTTACGTATGTTCATAAGTATTAAAGTAATTTGATAGCAGAACAACTTGATTTAAAAATTCGGATTTTTGAGCTAAATTGATCCGTTGTTGGAGAAACGTCACTATAAATGGCATGGATTATTTCGTAATAAGTTGCAGCGTTATGACAATGTATTATGAATTTACGAACCACTGTTACATATAGCATCTACAGCGTGTAGCACTTTAGAATATCGAAGGGAGTTACGTATATTGGTAAGTATTAAAATAATGTGATTTCAGAACAACTTGATTTAAAAATACGAAACTTGTTTAAATTGATCCTCCTTTGGGGAAACTTGACCTCTATATGAACCTTTATTTTCTTCGCAATAAAATAATATATTTCATACTCAATACTTCGTATCTTTATCTTCATTTCTGACACTTCGGTATCCACTATGGTCACTTATCAATATACAGCATAGTTGGGTTTATCTTGAAACCACTTGACTTACTATTAGAAATACTACTTAAAACCTAAAATGAAAAAAAAATCCTTGTGCAATTCGTGTTCTTCAAATTATTGTTTAACGTTTTGCTTCCAGTGGCATCCATTTGAATGTTACGTTATTTCCCTTTTCGAGTCTAAATGTTCCACAATGCAGATGCTTTTCAGCAGGAATCTAAATGTCATCCTTGCTCTTGCACAATAACTATGCCCTACATAACTGTCTACAGTAAACGGAAACCTAGCACTACAGCACGCACATGTAAAAATGAAATATGGAATGCAAGGGGTTAAAATATAATTCTGTTTTATTTAATTAAATGATAAACGCGTTAGAACCAATATGTGCGTACTGTTCCTACTAATAACTTGAAACCCTTGTAAAAAGTACTAGTTTGTTTTGTAGCGAGCAAGAAATAATATTGTAACATTTCATATCAGCATTAGAGACGTCATTCCTTATAACGGTCTGTTGATTACAATCCCTTCTATTGAACACATAGTTTTAGTAATATGTAATAACAATCAAAAATTTACGTGGGTGAATACAAATCTTAACATCGTTTTCTAAGTACAGGGTTTTAGAAAAAAGTGTTAATGATATTTTTTAATGGAAGTGTTATCTAATATCTTTACTTAATAGTAAATTTTGATTAATATCCCTTTGCTTTTAATTTATTGTTTTACTTGTATCTAGTCGAAAAGAGAAACATGTTAATATAATCATTAGAAGAAACAGAAATGCACTTTAGTTATACTCGTATGTTATTATTGCTGGAGAAGACAACTTTACATATATGCTTACACATTCTGGTTCTTTACATAAAGTAGATTTAAGACTTCGCTAAATCACAAATCAGTTTTATATTCTGCTGAAGACATTCTTACTAGAAGAATATAAATTTGTACTTACAAAGATTATCGTTCTCCATTTTGGGCGCGAGAAGCCAAAAGATAATTCACTCGGTTGAATTGGAGATATTGTATAATTGAATATTGACTTCTTTCTGTAATGATATAAATGAGCATTTCAAAATCCATAACCAATTAAATATGTTTAATAGTAAAAATAGTATTATGTATAAAAATTGTATTACACTATTTTTTGTTCACTATAAAAGAAAATACATTCCTCTATTTGACATAACTTTATAAATCTGAACTTCAAATATCTAAAACAAGCCTTTTTGTTACTTTATATCTATTTATTTATTTATTCTTGCTGCCTATTGCAGGAGTTTATCCAAGTTACAAAATGCTTACAAAATTAATATTATATCTAAAACTGAACAATAGAAGAAAAATGGAAAATGAAAGAGGAAATAAAAAATATCGACACGAAAACATCAGGAAGAGTGCTGAAAATGTTACTAAAGCCGCCACTGAATCCTGAATTTGGAAGATAATTTCAGGACGACTTCCATTACAAATATAGAACCAGATAAAAACAACTTGCATTATTTAATATTGAAAAAGAAAAGAAAAATATTGTAACATTCCTTTTTTATTTTTTTTGAAAAAGAAGTAAAAGTTAAAACATGACGATTAAAAAAATTGTAAGAAAAAGGCGGACGAATGGAAATAGTATTTCCAGACGGCAACACTGTTTCCTTTTTTCCTTGTAGCGAAGCGGTTACGTACGGCATTGCCACTGTATGTGGATGTCTGCTTGAGGCTTGTGTGACCATGACGAAGCGTATATTCGCTGCACGATCACGAGTTTGTTCTTTCAGTGTGCTAGGTACTTCGTTTAGCCTTTGTTTACTTCATATAAAGGAGGCCAATTTTTAATTATCAGTAACGAATATATCAGGAGAAAATTATAAATGTGTGAATCAATATATTCTCGTGAATGTAGGGAATTGCGGCAGAAAAGTGGAGTTGTTAAATAGCAAAGGATTTAGTTTAATACCAATACGAATAATCAATTATGGTATGGAGAAATAAACTTAGAAAGAGAATGATTTTTGGCTTATCACACCAATTACCAGATCGTTTGTTTGTGAAATGATCGACGAAAAATTGATCACTCCACTTTATTTCGTTTTTCCTGATTACGTTTTTCTTCTTTTCAGAGGATATCGTCTTCTGTCTTTCCTATTGTTATTTGTGGAGAATGGAAAGGTTTAGTAGAAATTTAATCGAAGGTCTTTATTCCGTCCAAAAGAGAGGGACGACGAGAAGCAGTTTGGTAAGAGAAGGTATTTGACCACTATTACAAGGTAAGAACCAGTTTAATTTTCGTACTTCTCTGTGACCTTTCTCAATGTTAGGGAATATTTTTCTCAGATGTATTGGTCGTCTCTTAGAGTGCTTCCTCTAATCAGGTTATATTTCAGTAGTTTATTAAGTACGAAGTTATCTAGACCGTATTTAAATTATTCAGCCGTTTTTGACCAAAATCTCAGATTGATCCTTAAGTACAATTTTTTTGGAGCAGTCAAAGGAGGAGGAGATCACTTGTTACCTGGAAATTACTAAATTACTAACACTAAATTATTTATTTGCATCAGAATATTTGAATAATGAAATTAATGTTGGAACTTTGACGGGATCAATCCCAGTATTACATTAATATGAGTACGTGGCGTGACCACTTGTAACTTTGAATTACAACTTACATCAATCTAATCTAGTTTAAATTTTTTAAAATGAAAAAATAAAAAGAAGAAAAATAGCATAAAGATTAAGGTTAGGTGGAGGTACTCCCCAGATTTCTTGAATCAGTATCATTTAAGAATAACGTAAATAGTTGTGACCTTTAGATAGCCTTGAAACTACAGAAGGTTCGATATATTCGAATGTAATTAAAGAGAGAAGATATTTAAAGTTTGAAATTTTGAAGGTTCACGTCGCATACAGATACGACATTAAATTTTTATACTTTTTATTCTTTACAATGAACTATTTCTTGTTATTCCTAATTGAATTTCAATAAAATTATAAAAGAAGAAATTTGAGATATTATTTGTCAGATTGTATGCATGTATGTATATGCTAGTTTATTTCAGCTATTTAATTGCACGTAATACTCAATCAAAGATTGATGGAATTTGACAATGTTAGAACCAATGAAAGGTAAGGGTTGTTTGGGGATTGAGCTAAGATATCGTACACAAGAATTTTCAGATGTCCCGCACCCAAAGCGGCCGATTGATGAGGGCTGATTTATTATTTTTTTAACTGAATGGATTCTTTACGTGCGCGTCATAATGCATAGGGATAAAGCAATATATGAATAAAATACCAGAAAAATGATAAACCAGCTACAAATTATCATATGTCCAGAAAAAAACAGAAGTTACATAAAAAGTCTAATATGATGATTTCTATGAGTATAGGAACAGTGATATATTTCTCACCTAATTTTATAAAGCTAGCTAAGAGCCAAAATAAAGTCCATAATCTAACTAATCAAAGCAATTAATAATAGATGCATTATTGTTACTAAGCATTTGGAAATATTACAAATAGAAATCTAAATAAATATTGATAATGCTCTATTATCATACATTATATATGGAAAAACCTACTACTAATAGTTGCATTTGCGACTGATATTGTAAGGAAATTACAAAAATTAGTTTTAATTACTTGTATGATGGCGTTAACTGATCTCATTATCTCTAGAGATGTGCAGGACATACGAGCATGATCTATTGCAATAGCGACGTAAAAGTTGGTTTCATGTTACTGCAGTTTATAAAGCAGATTTTTTCTTTTCAGAAGAGTTAAACTTTCGGATATAGAAAATAATTGGATGTAGAACTTCCTACCAACCATGATGTGAAACATTGTTGTGTGTTATACTAAATTTCACTAAAGTTTTGTATCGTTTCTTTATACCCTAGTATAGCTCACACATGTACTGGTACACAACAAAATCCTTCAACTTTGAAAATACAACATTTTTGAAATAAAGATGTCTAATCTGGAATGAATATATGAGTGACTGATTATTTTAGTTTAATGTTTTATGCTTATGACTTTTTGGCTAAGGGACACGATGATTAAGACTAATGAATGATGGTGGAAGAATTGGCGTAGTAAGAAAACGGAGGAAACCCGAGTACCGCAAGAAAACCCACGAACTAGATGCTGTCCTCAACGAACTTACTTCACCGGGAATCGAATAAAGGAACCACACAACACAGACAAACGATCTACCACTGGGAAGGTAACATTTGCTATTAAAATCCACTTCTTATTTTATGTTTTCTAATTTAGTCAGTTTTAATTTGACCAGAAAGAATATTGGAATCATACGATCGGAACATTTTATATATCTTTAGTTTAGACGATACTACATTTCAGAAATTAAAATGTGATATACTTTCTTCAATGCATTGTTGAGTACTTCCACTGTACTATTGGTTGTATTGGACCAAATCACAATTTATAGTTAATTTTAGATAGAAGTTTCAACTTAGTAAAAGTAAGCAGCTGTAAGATGCTGCATACGAACAAATTTTGGCTTTTTTTATTTTGCAGTTAGTAACTTAAGTAAATTTTCAAAATGTCCCAAACCAACTTCGCTCAGGTGAAATATATTTCTTCAATTGACAGTATATTCATATATCAAAGTGTTGTTGATTATTGACTAGAATGTCTAGTTTACGCTACTTTTTAAAATCATTAGCTATTAAGATATAATTCTCAGTACTACTTTACCATTTTCAATTTTTAGCCAATGGAATACATTAGAGATATATTAAGACTTATTAATTGTTTCCGATAAATGATATTCTTTTACAAGGATCAAATTACTAATCACATAGTTGAGAATGCTAATAAAACATGTAAAATATCTCTATAATTAACTTAAACACAACATGTTTTCTTTCTCTCATTTCATTATTGTTTAACGTTTTATTTGACTTCTGAAATGACACTCTCAGCTTTATAGGGATAAATGTCACTGCGTTTTGCAAATAACTAGCTAGACCAAGGAACAGGTATAAAGTAAGTATGGTCACGTGTGTCCATGGGCTACGGATAATGAAACAACTCTCAGAAGTAGCTGCGAAATAAGCAAGGATTGTATGACAAATACGTAGTAAGAAACTGATGGAGTAAGAAACTGGCAGATAATATTCTGGTCCTTCAAGTTTGATTTCAGGTTATCATGCAGTTAGAAAGGTAATTACCAAACCAAATGTGAATCTGAAACGAAACTATTGTCAATCCATGAAGTGATAGACAACCCTATTTTATTAAGGTGCTTAGATGTGAGGACGGACTATACTCAAATACTGACTGCGCGAGAGTAGGTTGAGAACAGTTTCCGAAACAGCGCATAATGAAAACAGAAACGTTGAATACAGAAACAGCATAGCACAAGTGATGAACAATGCATGAAATATATAATGAAGAGAAATGGTGTTTCAAAATGAAAATGAATAGTTAGTGTTGGGCATGCTCATGATAAGTTGTAGAGCAACTTGTGAACGAAAGCAGGAGATAGGTTAATTTATAAACTTGCGAAAGTAAATGTGAAACAATAAACGATATGATTCGTAGGGATAAACAATAAGCACTATGAGGTTCTGATACGTTAGATTAAAACAAAAACAGGACAAAGGAGTATTTTAAATCAAGTTAGGAATGAAGGAATCAAGGGTAACTTGCAAACATCTACCAACCAATCATTAACACATTCGATATGACTAAGGTAAAGGTAAGAAATTTTAAGAAAATGATGAAAAGCAGTAAAGTTCTAAACAGAGTAAAGTCACTTTCAAGCAATCTAAAAGTAATGTAAGAAAGAGTGGTCAACGTTTTATTGGTGCAATATAAACAAGAACTACGCCAAAATAATAAACATACAGGCGCATCTTCATACGTATTATTAATTTCATTAAATTTAAAATTATTGATGGAAGGAAGATTTGGGATTGTATATAAATATCATAGTATTAATTTGGATTTAAGACAAAATTGCCTACAATAGATGCAGTATTTCCGGTCACTACGAAAATGAAAATGTACAGGAATACGAGGATTCCCTTAAGATTTTCATCGATCTTAAGATAGCGTAATATTGAGTGGTACGGATACTTATTTAATGAACCCTGAGCAGAAACGTGGAGAAACAAATTTAAAGAAAAGACTTTGAATTGATGGAATCTCGTTCTTGTTTCAGGAAAATATGGTGGTAATAGAACAATGGGTAGAGAAACATGGTCATGAAGAACACATTAAAGTAGCATCTATTTGTAGTGCTAGAAAATGCTGACGTTTTACCAACTATAACCTTTGTTTTATTTTAGAAATCATCTATTTAGCTACGTTACTGTAACTTATGTAACAGAATTAACACTGTTGTAAGTTAATCAATACGTCTTTTTTGTGTCTAATCAAATTAATTGTAACTAAACGAAAGATTATATCATAAAACGCAACACAAGAATTAACATTGTGTTGAGTATTAATAAATAATTCAGCGTAAGACTGATTTTTGCGGAAAACTCTCATTTGCGTTTTTTTACTACTAAGTTTAAAGATTTCTGATTAGTTTATGTTGTTTTCATGAAATTGGACTAATTTGCACTGTCATTATTAGTTGTACTTGAAACCATTTCTTGGAATAAATATTCTACTTTATGCAATATTGCAATAGTATTGACCCATAACTTTGTTAAACAACTCTATACATTACTTACCTCACTTGTTTAGAGTTCACGAGATAGCACTTGCTATCTGTTGGAATTAGCTGGAACTCAGAACAACAGTTCAGTATATGTCCATTAAATATGCAATTGTGGAAATAATCAGAGCAATATCTTAAAGAAATTAAATATATTGAATGGTTAAGTTTAAAATTAGTCTACTACATGAACTACGTATCAAAAGTAACCACATGCATGATCAACATGTATATGACTGTCTCTGCTAAAACAAATGCGACGAATATTTTATCTTCAATTTAATGAAATGACTATGGAAAATCCAGTCTCTTCTATATACATAGAAAACAAGCATGAAAAATATTCTTCACCTGAGGTAAATAATTTCTTGCGCAACAATTTATTATACATGATATAAAAAGTAAATTTGCTATGTTGTATAGCTATCAAAGTTAAAATACAAAATTATTCTCTAGTAAGTACCTAGGTATTTAATAACAGTTCGTAGTAAATAGTAGTAAATAGTTCGTGGAATGTAAAAGCGGAAAATAATGAAATTATAACGTTTATTTACGGTTACTCGAACTTCAGTGTAATTATGCACTAAAAAGACATTAAAATGATATTTTTAATCATATGGTTGCGATTAATGACTAACCTAAGACATATTTTATTAGTGCTTTCGTAACAGCTCCTTGATGTAATGGACTTTTCAAGTTAGAAAGCTATTGGTTGTGAGAGGACTTTTATACTACCATTAATTATGTCACAATTTTGCTAGCAAGTGCTGGTCATTTCTTTCAGTAGCGATTATGTAACGTTGCAATCATTAAACAGAGATCACTATATTGCTACCCATATATTGCTTCTTCCACAAAATTATATTATTCGTATCAGACTATTAATGACACATGTTAATAACCCTTGAACACTCCGGAATGCTGTTCCATTGACTGTTTACAAGTTTCAACAACGCTTTACCTAAACTGAGGTTTTACTAAAAGTAGTGAATAGATATTATTTCAGTCCTGGTTCTAACGAAAAACAAATGGTTCTTTATTATAAATTAAAGTTGAGCCACATTAAAATAACACACACTTCGTTTCTTTTATATTTATTCTTATATGTCCGCTACATACATGCATGTCTTTCGTTATTGATAAATATTTCATACACGATACATGAAAGTTTAATTACGTAAGGAAACTTCAATGGTTCCATTTGTTAGACGAAACGGTACGTATGTTATATACGAATGTAGAAGGCACTATTTAGGTACAACTTGAGTATTTAGTTAAATCGAATTACAGAACTCCATTGTTAAAAAAGTGTTATTCGCGGAGCAATTTTATCTTAGCGCCTCTAAGAGAATAGGATGACTTAAAAATAGACCCAATCTGTGATTTAACATTAAGATCATTCTGCTGTACAAGAAGGAATTAGAATATATATATATATATATATATATATATATATATATATATATATATATATATATAGTTACCTGAGGAATTCTTTGGAATCCTCTAATCCTCTCTATATATTAAAAATACGCCACCAGACTATTTATTGAATCGGAGAAACATTAGGGAAATAAAATGAAAATTTGAGAAAGTGATTATTCTCTAAAGTTGGAGAATGGGAGGACGTGATATTTTGTATACATGATTTTCATATAAAAAGCACGAGAATATATTAAATAGTATAGTGAGGTGTTTTCAAAATATTCTGTTGTACGGGGAAGGGATTATCTACAAATTCTTGAATTTACATAGACTAAAAGTCGTTATTCAAGAACTCAGAATTCACGCTTATTTTAGCTAACTTTCATGACATAATATTCAATATTTTCACTTTATATGATGTTACTCATCGCTTGCAGAAAATACAATAACAAGCTTCTTCTCCTTCGTATAACTCATTATTTTTATTTCGAAATATTTTGGGTGGAAGCGAAGAAGTTTTGTCAGACCCTTGCTTTTTTACTGTACTTCAGATAGCTCTACAACTTAAGTTAATAATTGTGGTCTTGTCATGTATATCCCTCTCCAGATTTCATTTTAGTTTATCTCATTTCTATATATTTTACCAATAATACTATCTACAAAACTGCGAAGTTTGAATGTGAAACAATATAAAATATTACCTTAGAACAAATACAATAAGATACATGTTTTCCTTTTAAAAATATTAATAAGAACCTAATAATTATTTGTAATCTTAACCTTCGATTTAGTTGTTCTTTCTATTATAAGATGTTAGTGATTATATTCTAATATTATTAATAAATACACAATCATCCCAATTTCACATAAGATATATTTCTATATATAATTCTCGATATTGAGATACGTATTAACTAAACAATCATCGCGCAAAGGCGTTAAATGAGAGAACTTAATTAACTAGAATTGTATAGAATTCAAACGTCAGGTGCTAACATCAAAATATTCAAATACACATTTATTCCTAAATATATTTATTTAAAGCAACCTTGTACGTATATCTTACCATCGTAGAAACTAAATTCTAACCAGCCTTCTTCTGCTGAAAATCTTTACGTATCTTACTTGTAATTATATTCTGTGTTTTGTACAATACCTTATCTTTCAGACATACTCTTTACATTCCTTGAGAGATATATTTGATCTTTAAACTTTCATAATACTCTCTGTCAACCTGTTTGAGCACATATTCTTTGTAACCAGATGTATTTAAGTACTTGTTCACATGCTTGATATGTGCTATTACAGAATCAATACCACTAATTAATAATTCTACATTGTATATTTCTATAACAGTTATACTAGAAGTCACACACAAATATTTTAGATACCCGTCATTCCGGAACAGATAGGATTCAAAAAAAGTGATTTTAATTTTATACGCATTTTAGAAGATAGATTTTTAAAAGAAAATATTGTCCTTTCTTTAAAGGTTGCTTTTGCGATTATTGTTTTTTATTAAACATTTATTATGTGTATTTTATACTTTTCATTGTTATCACAGAACAGTTTTATTTGTCTGTTTGTAACATTTACTTTCAGCATTATCTCTCTTTTTTGACAGAAACTGTGTATTTAAATCTATATATTTTGTTAACTATGCTGAGTGTTTGATAGCAATAACTTATGAACATTTTTTCAGATGATAGCTAGTAATACGCAGGACGTTTGATTTCGGTAATATAACATACAATTAACTTCATCAAAACTGTCATTTTAACTCCGTTAGTTTCTTATTATTTATATAATTTGCTGTGAGTAATGTTATATCTGAATGTTCATTAATAAGTGATTCTGAAAATTCTAAATGAGCGTCCAATATGTACCTAATATTAGGATCATCTCTTTGTACTAACATATATTGAATCATTTTAACATAATTCCACTTGTATTTTTTTTTCCGGCATATGACAAATTCTTAGCTCAGCTAGGTTAATTATTTGGATCAATATACATTTTACAAGAAATTTTCTTCTTAGGAACGTAATCATCAAAATATTTATTTATTGTTAAATTCATATATATTTGAATAGCAAGAAATTTCTCCTACAGTATCAATTTCCATAAAGAAGGATTTATCTTAATTAATAAATAATTCTGCTTGTGATTAATTGTTCTTCTTGAAAATTGAATGGTGTTTATTCCTTTTAATAAAGCAAATATTTGCAACATTCAGCTAAACTGCTCAGGTTGTAATTTTTGCTTATAGTAGTAGAATTTTTAATAAGAACCTAAATGAAACAGTAAATATTAATTTAATTATATTTTTTATTTATTTATCTTTGAATCTACTGTTTTTGAGAATATAGTGTACTTTCATTACTTCACGTAACACATGTATTTCCTGTAATAATGTTTCATCTCGTAAGCTCTTTATGAAAAGATTCGTATCATATCCACGTAAGTAATGAACAAATACAAGGACATATCCCGGATTTGTATCTCAAATTAAAAAAACTACCTTATCCTCTAAACAATCCTGTTAAATGATAATGTTCAACATTTTTAATTTTGCATATTTACATATTTATTGGTTTTTTCTATTTTTGTTATATTTATCATGGAGATATTTTATATTTTTTCTCATTCTCTTTCTATTAATAATTCATCTTAGTTATATACATCAATTATATCATGTTTTTTCTATATATAATTTGTCTTGTAAATACAAATATTATTCCTTCATTCACATTATATTATACAATTTCCATCCTTAGTTTTCCTTTTAAATTAAGAATTTTCCCATGTTTTTTCTATATCTTTTTCAAGTAAGCGAGGAGTTTCGTCAATTATTATTAAACAGAAATGGAAATTTGACATTGAATAGTACAGAAATTTTGCTTGTTGTAGACGGCAAATTACATGCTTACATGTGTCATACATTTTTTTCAATTTTAATCGCTTCTACTTTTACTTTCCCTTCAAAAACGTCTGCTGCATTATCAACTAATTATTCAACAAGTTTCCCTTTATACGAGTTTAGAGTACTTTTATATAGGAAGTGAGCTACTGCTTTTCCACATTTCATATGACTCAACATAATACCTTTCTTGACTACGTTCACTTATGCTAATCTGTTCCAAAAATAATGGTGTTTTAAATATACGATTATAATGAAAGTTACTCTTACAAAGCGTTAGTGATCAACGGATTCAACTATTTAGTTACATTATTTTGGTAATCATAGATCTGCGGCAACGTATAATTCACCATATTGCTCATATTTTTTAAATAGTGATTATGATTCAAGCATTTATCCAAACATCCTTCAAATACAAAATATGTTGTACAAATCGTAATTTATTTCAGTCAGCAGTAGCTTCTGTAAATCTTTACTCAAATAATAGTTGCTTTCTTTACTTTATTTACAATATGAGCTAATTATTTATTTTGTTTTTTGTGTGTTTGTAATTCTCAGTATAAAATTGGATATTTCTTATCAAAACTAAATACATTGATGGAAATATTCGTTCGTTTTAATATTTAGCTATATCAGTAATTAATACAAGAAAATTAAAGTCTTCAAAAAGTCTTTCAATTAATATTCATATATTTCCAATTTAGAAAATTTTTGTTCAGCTCTCCTATCTAATATAATGCTGATAAAACTGACCATAAAAACTTCAGAACGTTAGTTTTAATGTTAAGGTATGTTTTTTTCGTCTTAACTATATTTGAAAATTTAAGCTGAACACGATCCATTGTTTAATGCCTTAATTTTAATTATTAATTCCAATAAAACTTTGGGTTCTAACATTCAACCAGACCCTTGTTTTTGAAATTTTTATATTATTTTTTAACTGTGTGTCAGCTGTTATGCAAAATGCATTTAAGTTTGTTAATTCAGGTAGTAGTTCCTTATCTGTTTTAAAGTTCTAGACATTTATTTTGTCTTCCGGTTTAAATTTACTAATAAGGATAATCATCTTAATGTGAACAGCTCTATCAATTAACTTTAAGAGTATAGTAGCGTGTATAGATCCTCCAATATTTTATATTTTACCTCTTTTTAAGTGATAATGATTATTATTATTATTATTATTATTATTATTACTAATATTATTATTATTATTATTTAACATTCTTTAATCTATTCATTAAGTTCAAAAGTAGCTACAACTATCAAATATTTGTATTGAGATGTTCCAGCGTAAGAAGTAAAAACTATATTATTTATTAAGATACATAAATAAATAAATTTAAACATATAATTATAACCCAAAAAGTATTCTCCAACTATCCTTATTAGAGTAAAAGCACTTCATTAAGTTCCTATCTAGGTGGTAAAGTGCCAAGGACCGACGAGACGTTACCACTATGTATAGAAACAGATATGCGCTCTATTAGATAAAATGTTGAACAAACTTCAACGGAAACACAAGAAATGCGTCTTCCTACCTCCCTAACGAATTCAAGACTTCTTGCACCCCAAGCAATACTGGTTTCAATAGCGAATGGAGTGAAAACAAACTTTTCGAGTAGGCTGCAGTATTTCCTTTGCTTTCCAGCTTCTCTGCTGTTAACAACAGCGCTAGCGTGCATTACTGACATAGAGAAACTTGAATAAGCATATGTATCAGCGCATTTGAAAACCCACAATAAACAATTGCCTCTCATTCATGAAACCAGTGTCATCCCGTCCGGACGCTTTTCATCCGAACGACAGCAACCAGAAATTTCAAGTATTGAAGGAATTCCAGCTGTGTTAAAGACTCGTAGTAATGCATCATTAGCGGAGGAGTGTCTGATGAATCTACCTGCGCCCTTCATACATGAAATACCATGCAGGCCACGTTGGTTAACCTAATGTCCACAAGCTACACATTGATGAGCCTCACAAACTGGTAAGCCTAAACGTAAAGCAACAGGAATTCGAAAGCTTTCATTTGACCAATGAAGG
Organism: Thermobia domestica; assembly: GCF_964235325.1. NCBI lineage: Eukaryota > Metazoa > Arthropoda > Insecta > Zygentoma > Lepismatidae > Thermobia > Thermobia domestica. Next base: position 292,783,652 of record NC_137456.1, on the reverse strand, counting down.
TCTAAAGGCGAAGAAGGTATCGCCATCAACCATGCACCAGTTTCGGGAGACGATACAGCAAGGAACCTAGCTTTATCCTAAGGATATACATATTGTAACAGATGATTATGTAATTGAGATGCAATTGGTTTATACAAAGATGAATAATAACATTTTTTTTGATAATCTCTGAGTGGTTCGTATCTGCTAAGCTTGTCCACTTTTTAGAGCCTTCTCGAACTGAACCACCTTTATCCAAAGAGTAACCCTGTGAAAGGAGAGCTTCGATTAAACCCAGAGATCCCTGGTATGACGATAAGAATGTAGGAATTACCATATTCACAGATAGTGGAATACCAAGACTGCCCAAACCAAGACATGCTTGCGTCCAAGACTCGTCAGTTAAGGAGCAGTTCAGAATTGATTCTAGGCTAGTTTTCAGGACTATAGCATATTTGTCCAGCAACGAACTCCCATTCCAAGTTGTAAAGCATCGTAAAAATAGGTTAAGCGAGGGATTGATAAAGATGCTCGTAAAAGTAAAAAGGCTGAATGGCTCAGATTGAGAAAACTCGAGACAAAAACAATTCTAATGTATATTTCATACAATAGCACGAATAGCACTTTAGTGACTGCTTCCGACGTGAGAGCAGGACATAGAAAACAAACTTTCTGAATTGTTAGAGAACGTATGTCTGGTGGATCCTCATTAAATCTTCTAATCATTTCGTGGAATGCAGATTCATCTACTCCAAGACAACCCACCTCGCATTCGGAAAAGTTAAAACGGAAGCCAAGAAGTTATACCTTCGTATTTATTTGTATTAAGGATGAAATAACTAACTCAGGTTCACCACCAAATCTTCCATCGTGAAAGTAGTAAATGTTTAATTCGGTACCCAGTGATTTAAGTAAAGAGTGAATAGTTATAGCGAAAAATTCTGCACCCAGAGGATCACCTTGTTGTATATGTCTCTGAGAAGAAATAGTGCTTCCGTCGAAAAACAAGTCACTTGGTTGAGCATAAGATTGATAAACATACGGATACATTGAAGAAAAATTATTCATCACTGCGACAAACACAGTATCCCGGCGAACCCCATTAAATGCTTTACGAAAACTCAACATTACAACCTCTTTACTAGCACTGAGAGTAGAGAAGAAATAAACTCTACTTGCGTGAACAGCTGATGGGGCTACACCATTAGGAACACAAACACGAAGCTGATGGGGGAATAAAAACTTCTTAACTGTCTCATGTATTCTAAAGCATATGGTTTTGCCAATATTCTGTGCCAACATTCATAATTTAAATATATCACAAATATATTTAAGGAGTTTTCCTTCGATTACTGTATTTGACAGGAAGAAGATCTTTAAGAACTGAAAGGCGAAGGCCATCTTGACCTTCTGCGCTGCCTGACACAAAGGAGTTAATTGCGTTTTGAACCTCCGTAGTCGAACCTCCTTGTAAAGTGTGTTGTTCATCAGGAAGATCCGACGCAATGAAATTGCCAGGATGGGCATGATGTTTCTCCAACACGGTCTTCAAAACAGAAGGTATCTGGAACCGAAATCCTATCATCAAAAATTAAAAGGTGCGTAGTGCTCCACGGATGTCATAATCGGCAAATGTATTCTCTATAACCTTCAAATTAAAAATTTGTGGTTTAATCGAAATTTGTTCATATTCGTTGATGGCCAGGTTAAGGCGTCATGTCTAACATTGCACTATAGGGGAACATGCTTCTTCACCCCAGAAGTTAGATTGTTAACTGTAACCGATTGTTTGTGATAACTTAAAGTAACAAATTAAAATAGGCATAGATTGATCCAGTATTGAAATTGCCATACGATTTAACACCTCTGCGAGTGCATCAGCCTCTGTTGATCGAGCACCTCTTGGAAGACGTCTTGAAATATGTTTTCAGGACCTTAATGACAGTAATGTCTTGCCCAAGTTACAAATCATCAAAACTTTTGTGGCGTTACTGCTGTTAGTGTCAGTATCATTTGCGGTTTTACTCTGAAGGCAAGCATTAAAGGTGATATCAAAGCAAACATCATCATCTTGCACAGCCCGATGTTTCTTACCAATATCTATAGCTAAGCCTCTAGCACTTTCATAATGTTTTCCGCAATGAGAACAAGGCAATGCATTTGCACTTTTAGAAGCATCAAAGAAATAGGTACCATTGCTAGCACTTGGGACTGAATAACTTTTTGTAAAAGCTGGCATCTTTCCAGATCGTGATGAATATTCGTCACTTGAAAATTCCATTAGTTTAGTTTATTACATAAATTTGATTTAATTATATACACATCAATTAAGTATGCCATCTTTTTCCTTGTTTCACTTATGATGGTAATGTTGAGAATTAACCGTTGATTTAGGGTTCATTGTCGTAATATGTTTAATTATTTCATCTAAATAAAATAAATAAAAATCTAATATCTTCTTAAATTATGTTTCTTTTAAGTCAACTTTTTGCTCAGATCTTCCAGATTTGTTTTCTTCAAAAATATATTAAAAAACAATTATTTAGCATTATTGTGTTTTGTTTGTTTCATACTGTTTGCTACGGATAATTTATTCCGCTTTTCTTAATCGGTAATAATATTTTATCCCCTTCTCTTCGTATTGGCTTTTGAATTCAGTAGATGTATATTTATTAATTCTCTTTCATGTTACTGTTTTCTTCTTTCCTCCATGACCTGTTTTGATTTTTATTATTGTTTTAACGTAGTATTAAAAGTCATCTCATTTAACTTGAATCTTTCATTCTATAATTTTTACATTACTTGTATTAACAGTTAATATCCGTAAGATGCTGGATAATTGTTCGGACTTATATTCATGATCTGTTAGAAATCCACCTTATATGACCAGACCATATCCAAGTCCTTAATATATTATTATATATTAATTAATTTTTAACTATATCAAAAAATCTACCTCCTCTTTACCCTTATTGTAACTTTAAGGTTCATTGTTTGAAACAAACAAGTATAACTTAATTTTCTTCGTTACTATCTCAATTAGATCCCGGTCTATATATTCTACATAATTTTATTTGTATTTTCAGAAACGTTCCTTGTTCTTTTTAATATCGTTTATTATCAATATTTGTTTTTGTAATTACGCTGTAAAGGTTTAAGATTTGTACGAATAACTTTACGATTTTCATGTATTAAATCATAATCGTTCTTCATATTTATTATATACGCAATCTTCATTTTCCAAAAATGTTAGAGACCTTTACTAATATCCGTAGCATTTATTATTTATATACGTATATATTTTCAATAAAATCACCTAAGACTTATAAAAGTCATCAAACATATAGCAATTGAACTGTATTAAAAACACAGCCATATAATTATCTAACAACATTTTGTGTATTCATATATCTTCAAAATGGAATATGTCAGAAGAATATCTTACAAATTCTCTCATTCTGTCACTCGCCACTAGTACAGACAAACATCATATTCTCTCGTAGATCCTTCTGGAGAATTAACTGCCAAATATTTAAATTCTCTAAGTAATTCCTTAGTTAAATTTTAATTAAGTGAAAGTTATTTGTAACACTGTTCAACAACGAAAATGTAAATTGAACAAAAACAGCTAATTCTTATTGTTTTTGTGGTGCTGATCACGAATTTGAAAGTTATTTTCGAATATTAGCTCTACTTTTCGTTTTACAGGCATGTCTAATAATAACGCTTTAAAAATAAATATATTCGCTTCGATTGGGGTAAAATGTTACACTAATCCGGAAACACTGGAGAATATATATGAACGCTTGGTTTCATTGTGTTTCTTATCTCAGTAGTGTTCTGCTATTGTTAGAAAAGACAAGTTTAGTGCCGTTATCAGCGTTTTGGGTGTGACGTTTTGTAGTGCAGGACATAAACATTCAACTACAAGTACGCAAAAATACTGGTATTTCGAATGTATATTTTTAAATAGTTATCGGAACTGATTCAAGTGACATTTTGAGGATTTAAATAAACAAAAATGCCGCAAAATTGTGTAAACAGTGCGGATAGCTTCTGCTACGTGTGTGGAGAAGTGACATTTTCCTCACAAAAGCAGACTATAACAACACTAATAAGAAAAGCCTATCAATATTACTTTGGTTGTAAAATTGGAGACCAAGATAAATCTTGGGCACCCCACATTGTGTGTAACACTTGTGCCAGCAACCTAAGAAATTGGATTAATGGCAAGAAGCGCTCAATGCCTTTTGCAGTGCCCATGATTTGGAGGGAGCCAAGCGACCACATCAGAGACTGTTATTTTTGTATGGTTCCTTCCGTCAAGAAGGGAATTTCCACGAAGAAGAAGCGGGCCTTGATCTATCCTAACATAAATTCTGCAATGCGCCCTGTTCCACATGGAGAAGGACTACCTGTTCCTGACCCACCTAAAAAATACGATCTTTTTTCTGATGATGATCAAGAAGTTGAAGCTCCTGAATCAAGTACTTCGAAGGACCGTACGTTTGTTGTAGAACCTCCATGTGAACTACATAGTCCTACTCAAGAGGAACTAAGTGATCTAATCAGAGACTTGGACCTCTCGAAAAGCAAAGCCGAAATTTTTCCTTCACGCTTAAAGCAATGGAATTTATTGCAGAAAAAAGTAAATATTTCAGTGCATCGGAAGAGGGAGAATATGTTCACTTCATATTTTACTATGGAAGACACATTTGTGGCATGTACAGATGTAAATGGTTTCATGAGGGCACTTAAAATTAATTACGAACCTACGGAGTGGAGGCTCTTTATAGATTCGTCCAAGGTGAGTTTAAAGGCAGTGCTTTTACATATTGGAAATTAACTTCCTTCAATTCCTGTAGATTACACAGTTCATATGAAGGAATCGTATGAAAACTTGAAACGTTTACTTCAAACCATTAAATATTACGATTTTTAGTGGCTCATTTGTGGTGACCTTAAAGTAATAGCACTGTTGCCAGGTACGCAGTTAGGGTATACAAAGTATTGTTGCGTTATATGTGAATGGGACAGTAGAGATCCTGGATCTCATTAACGCAAAAGTGATTGGAGTAACAGAGAAACTCTTCAGCCGGGAGTGAAAAATGTGCAGCATGAACCACTGGTTAGTCGTAACCGAATTTTGCTTTCCCCTCTACGTATTAAATTAGGTCTTATGAAAAGTTTTGTTAAGAGCATGAACCAAGAAGATGAGGCCTATAAGTACCTAAGAGGACAATTCCCTCGATTAAGTGATGCCAAAGTTAAAGAGGGTGTTTTCCTAGGGCCACAGATTAGGCAACTATTCAAAGATCACAAGTTCGACGAAATTCTCCAAGGTGAGGAGAAAGCTGCGTGGGGAAACTTGAAGAGTGTTTGTTCACAGTTCTTGGGAAGACACCGAGCAACAAATTACAAACAACTGGTAGCAAAGTTGTTATTGTGCTACGAAAATCTTGGTTGCAATATGTCTCTGAAACTCCACTTTCTTTATTCACATTTAGACTTCTTTCCCGAAAATTGTGGAGCAGTAAGTGACGAACATGGTGAGCGTTTCCATCAAGATATTGCAGCCATGGAGAAGAGATATGAGGGAAAGTGGAGTTCTAACATGTTGGCCGACTACTGTTGGACTATTGCAAGGGATGCTCCACATGTAACCTACAAAAAGCAAGCCAAGCGAAGACGCTCAAAATAAAATAAACATAATCCTGTACAAGGGATCACTTGAAACTTTTGTCTACATTGCAGTGTAGTTCTTGCACAAAAAGGTATTTGTACATTTTTTCATGTTTTGATGTTAATACTGATTTTTATTACGGAATTGTTAATGTTTAACTTGACCACGGTTACTTTATTCTCTGTATCGCTGTGAAATTGGTATTTGCGCAATTTTGAAAAAGAAGTACAAGGGCATAGAAAGCTATAGGTTAGGGTACTTCTTAACTCCCCAGCTTATCACATCACCGTGAAATAGATAAAAAAGTGAAATGTAGGTTTTTACAAGGATTTTGCTAAAATTTTCTTTCATTATTAATACATTTGTATATATACAGCTACTGTTGTATAAGGGTGTTATTTTCACAACCTGAGCTAAGAAAATTCTTCTATTATCATTTCCTTTCATATTATGCTTAAATGAATGTAAAAATTGCAATTTCAAAGAATTTACACACTTTCGATCAAAATTTGTTGAACAGTGTAATCAGCCTTATCTGTATATTATCTCATGAGACCTTCAGATAATCTTTGATATTTACATACAATATTCCAATTTGTTTCATCTTTATATTTGGTATTAATCCTGTCCTTAAGGGTAAACCCTCATAATCCTCTTATTCCCCACAGTCTAGTCTAATTTCAATGTCGGGAGATATAATTCACCATTGCAGGAAACTTAAAGATGTCATCAAGTGACGTGTGCATACTATATAATGCTCAAGTTTTATTGAAATCTTCCTACCCTACCTCATATTAATTGAACTATCATCTCAACTTGGATCCCAAAATTTGATAAATCGCCACGCTTAAAGTATTCAGAAACGCTATCAAATATACGATGCGTTTTGAAATATCTAAACGTGTAATTATAATGTGTTATGTTTGTCTTCGTGTTTAATATTTTTAAAAAAGTTACGCTTCAAATGGACGGGTACACGCTTTTATCTCATTTATTTCGCGTAGCTTTTTCAAGTTAATTACAGTTTAATACAGTAAAGCTTTCATTCTTGTTTGTACTTTATTGTTGGAGTTTACTCCAAATGGTAAAAAAAGTATTATTTTACATCTACCTTAAAACGTTTGGAAGCAACAGTGGACCAATTTCTCTGAATTATGTATTTTTTTACCACTCACTTTTGCCATATATGTTTCTTTATTGAAGTTCAAAGCATGTTGGAAAGCACATTTTCTCTCCCAGTATTTAGAGGACTTCCGAACTCAGGAGTTCGCTTTTGGATCATACTATTTTCCTAATTTCTAATCAATGGTTATATATTTTATCATAATTCCCACATAAATTTATATTCGCATTATTTATAGCTTATTTTATGATAAACATTACTTAAAATTAAAATCTTATTTAAGTGTTTAGTTAAATAATTTCTATATCTATACAAATATTATAAGAATAAAAATGCCGGAAACATTTATTATACATTTTATCAACTTTCATTCGGAATGCGTTTTCACCAATATGCCCATTTATATATTAGTTTTTATTAACTTTGGTTGGTATAACCGTCCTTGAACTTCATTCTTGAAATTTTATTTGTATCTTGGTGTATTAGAACGAAATATCTCACTAATAAAAACATCTTTTTATCAATTCTCCAGTATGGTTTCAGGCTTAGTCAAATCTGCAATTTTTTATATAACATGCTTATATTCTTTCTTATATGCATTTTCAATCTATTATTTCCTAATTGTTGTTATTATCTTCTACACGTAACATCAAACTATTCTATGTACTTAATTGTTGCACTCATTAATTATTGCTAGTAATATTTTAAACTATTAAAATTTCTTTGACTAGTATTTCTTCCTCGTGTATTTTTTACGATTTACCTTAAAATACAGTACAACAAACGCTTTATTTATCGGTATAAGAAGAGCAGTTTATATTATAATTTTCAACAAATTTCTAAAATCTTTGGAACCAAATTGTTTTGTTTAAATGGTTTGAAAGTTATAAGGTTCTCTTATTTACTAAATTGATTCAATCGATACTCCAACATGAACACCAGTTTTACCCGAATTGAAAAGCAAACCTATTTTTGGAAAACATAATAATTATCGTTAGTAAATCTCAATAGTCTTTGTTATATTGGGAAATATATTTTAATACATCAATGTCCGTTTTAAAAAATACACCTTGTGTTAAATGATAGATTAATATTTTAAACATTTATCTACAGAATATTTTCATCATACTTTATGCCTTTCATCTATACTTTTTTCTCTAATTCCTCTACAATCTGGTAGTAAATATTTCTTTTAACAAATTGGGATTTAATAATATCAAATATATAACATTCTATTTTCTCTAGATAGCTTATATTATTTACTTATTATATTGCAGTGGTATATTTCTTTGTATCTATATGCTTTCACACCTAACAAAATAAATACTTGCTATTATTTATTTACTGCAATACAAAATTACAAAAATTATTAATTTTCTCACGAAATATTATTACACCAACATTTAATCTTTTATAATTTGATTAAGGACCACCTTTATCAGTAAAAAACGTCTTTGGTTTCTACATTAAAATGCAAGAGATATGTTTTTACTCCAAACCAACTCTTTTATTTTAGTGACTGGTTTTAATAGCATTCGAAATCACGTTAAACAGGAATCGTGCAACTGAAGCATTGGTTTAAGATATGTGAAGAACATATTTATCATAGCTAAATTATACATCTATAATTTTTATGTGAGAGGGAAACTTAATTATATTATACATACTAACGACTCTAAAGATTGAATCTTAACTCCTAAATTTTTGAAATGCATGGAATATACCTCTTTCTTCTTATCTAGATGTGATCTTTTCTTTCAATGTTAGCAATTATGTTGTTTCAATACGCGCCTCGTAATGATCTTGATGTATCATTTAATTTTTCCATTACTTTCTAATTGGTTATTTATCTTACGATGATCACTTGTTGTCTATGGAACCTACAGCCTTCTTTATTATTATATAAATTCTCTATTGGTTTCATATTCTTATTTATTAAATAAATCTCTTTCTAATAAATAATAATTAAATAATAATAATTAAATAATAATAATAATAATAATAATAATAATAATAATTAAATTAAATAATAATAATTAAATATGATTATAATTTAATATAATTTTAATTAATAAAATTTAATTAATATTATTTATAATTAATAATATTATAAATAATAATAATTAATAATAATATTTAAATAAATCTCTTTCTAATAAGGTGTTTACAACACGCTCGTATCAGTTTACTTGCTATATTGTATTTAAGATTATTGTAGCATTTAAGAGCCAACACATATTTCGGAAAGCTGGAGTCCACGCGTACTCTACAGGTTTTTATGTTATCATTTGTCGTAGACATATATAAGAAAAAAATATGTTTTACCGGAAGAAACACATACAATAGGTAAGATAAAAAAACAGGTGAATTTGCTTGTAAAACCATGATTAAATAAAGGGATTAATATTACCATGGAAAAGCACCAGACCCATCGAATGAGAAATAATTTTTAGAGAACAAATGGTGTTGATACAATAAGAATGTGCAAAAGAACGCCCCTAAAGTAATGGTTGAAATCCGCGAGCGATCGGAAAACACCCCTTTCTCGTACTATCATGGAGTAGTGACGCGTGAAAAAGAATATATCAGTCTAGCTGGTTTCTTCAATGCATCATGATAAGATTGTAGTTCCCCGAAGAGAAAAATCCGGGTGTAATCGAAGTATATAATGAAACTAAGTAATGTGTGAATACACTCGATAATCTATTGAGATTGTAGAAGTGCTAACAAAGTGGGACGTAGGCCTGGGACTCTCTTCTTCAAATTAATTGATTGTGCAAGAATTTCTTAAATGGTGTTTCTGCAGTTCCCACTATACTGTGCTACCAGAACAATTAAGAAAATAGTATTCCTATGTAAAGTGGAAAACAAATACAGAGGTACCTTGAAAACCCTCAGTGCATACAAAGTAAGGCAAACAAGGTTTTACTGAGACTGGTTTCGTGAGGAATATTCAAGTGCGTTCTGAAACAAACCACGACAAAAAAGACGGATTTTGTGTCCACGAGGTAATGACATGGTAGGAAAGGGATTTAAAGCAAGATGTACTAATTGTGGTAACTCCACTTTCCTGGTATGGAAACATTGTCTATCATGTGTGCTCTTGAATTCTGCGACAAAATATGTAACGAGGTATATGCTCAACGTGTTCATTTTAACCATATTACAGTAAATAAAAGTTCAAAAGTTTATTTGAAAACTTTTATAAATGTAATCTAACGGAAAAGTGCCCTCCAATGATACTCTTTGCAAACACCAAGTGTGCATTAATGTAAACGTTGAAAGACTGATGCTAATGTTAATACTACTATTTATTGATACAAACATATATAAAGTCACTAAATGTGCTTAACCAACACATTGGCTACAATATCACTTTTTAAATCGTACATGAGAAGACGTTTGCTATAAAAACGTTATTGAATTCATATTGAAAGGTGGAACGGGACACACAAAATGGAAGTTCAGAATCGATTCTACTTTAATATTCTTCTAATTATTATTTTGTGGCATTATTTTATACTGTATTCATAGCTTTATTAGCTCCTACCTAGTTTTAAAATTTAAAAAAAAAATATTTTTCTTTTTCATAACATTACGAAATATATATTCGTATTCATTATATATGAAATGGTAATTTCTAACCTAAATTCTACAATAACATCTTGAAAATAGTGTGTAAAATTTGTTTTCTTTAAACTCAATATCAATATTATATCATAATGTGCTAATAACCAGAAAAAAATATGATTTATATCTTTAAAAGACCGTTCTATTGTGGTAAATTCTTTTATATTCACTACTGGAGAATGGCGCATCTTTTGCCGCCATATAGCTTTTGGTGCTTGAGATCCAGTATCATAAAAGTGTGTTAACATTCGAATATTTGAAAAAATATATCAAATAAATATTGTAACCTTCAGACTCGTAATTTGCGAGGAGCAACAAAGGTTGCACTACACTTACTCATAGAGCGGTTTTCTCCAAATAAAATTTGACTTTCCTTAGTACAGATCAAAATCGTAACAATGTCGACTAGCTTCAGAAGTAGTCCATAATTGGATTATAATGTGAACTCGCTTATCTCATTAATAGTATTCGACAAAATGTCATTATTGAAAACAAAGATTCATAGACACCAATCGGCATAAATCTATTGTTCATCATATCAAAGAGTAGATGAATCTCGAACGATTTTTCAAGTTTCCTTTCACAGTTGATTTTCGTATTGTTATTGAAATGCATAATTGATTATAGTTTCTAAAATCTATTACGAATCTTACTATACTTTTAGCAGATTTTGAAGTTGATAACATCCAGTCATCATTAATATTCCTAAAACCACTCTGAGTTCCTAAACAGTAAATTCCAAATTCAGACCATTTTAGTAGTTTGAAGCATAATCAACAGTTTCTCTTACTATCAGAACTGGCATGTACTTGGTTTGGGGATATAGTACTGTAATGCATTTAAATATGAACTTATTTAATTTGTTAGATGTACTATAAGATATAGTTGGCAAACTAGCATATTCTGGTGAACAATTAAGCAGATAGGATTAGTTTATGTTCGACCACGTTTGGCTTTCAGCCCTTGTCCTGATATATTTGTACTAAATATAGTGTCTATTGTCTCATTTCTGTTAGAAATATTTAACATTTTTTAGAAGTATCGCCTACTATACCTTACACATGTTGAAGTGCAGCTGCTTGATCTGACAAATCACCTTGGGAGAAATAACACAATTCTAAACATCCTGTCATTAGATGCCACACCCATTTCATCATCAACTTTTTAATCATCTGTAAGAATCTTTAACTTACGGTAGCATAACTTCTGCATCACTGAAACGTTCGTCATCGGTCAGTTGTTAAATATTTCCAAAGTCTCAGCTACTGTGGAGGCTATGTACATCTGGTTATCGCTAATATATATATATATATATATATAGTGCACAAAAACATGACGATCAACATTATACACATCTATCAATGTACACTGAACACACATTACACGAACTCTTACTTGACTTAGCGAAAAGGATCCTGGTAGTCAGATCATACATCGCAAACTCCCAGCGATATTATATAAGATCAGCATTGTTATAAGGTAAAAGTAGGCGTTGTATCTTATTACGTTTTCAGAAGTATGATATTGTTATTGACTCTACATGCCTAACTGAGGATTTTAGAATGATTTATCACTACTCCACTAAACAGTATTGTGATCAAAATCATTGAAGCAATATCACTCGCACTTAACTAAAAATGTAATTATATTACTGAAAAACAACACGGAGCTAATTTCACAAAAGTGCTACACTTCCTAAAAGAACTGAAGTATAATACCATACACATTTTCAAATACATCATTACAGCTTTGAAATTTTGTATATTCCTTGACATATATCGTCGAAGAAACACTTAATTGTGACTCTCTTTTTATTAATTCTTAATGTCATTTTTGAAAGTAATTTATAATATTCAACTCTATATACATAACCAGCAATTACAGCAACAATGTTAACCAGCAACGTATTTACGGATATTTATGTAAAAAAAACTATTAAACAGATACTCTTAATCATGTTTGTCATTACATTACACAGCTAAATAATCACCTTCACTAAACGATTCTAAAACTTTACCACGATTATTAATAACAGGATTAGAGTTTTGCAAACATTTATCTTCATAAAATTGATTTCTAATTCAAAGTAACTTAATAATGGTTTAGAAGGGATCTCTCCATAAGAACTATGCTTGTACCTAATATCTTTTCCCTTCTACTAAAATGTCCAATGTGGTACAATGTTTTCAGAATATCCATAATTGCAACACTAAACTTTTTACCTTTAACTTTAAAAGGTAACTCGTCACTTTTTAAGTCCCCTATAAAGTACTTTATCTTTAAATTATTTTATCATCCTCTCTATGCTGAAGTTGGTAAATAATTTTATTTTTGTATTAACTTCTACCTCTATTATCTACAATTTCTTTCCCTCAATTAGAAGTTGTGTCTGTTATGATATTTTAATTTTTCGCACCAATTAATATTTCTGCAAAACTTGCTGCTTCTCTTGTTAAAGAACCATTGCTACTAATACTAAAAGAAATGGTTGTTTATAACACACCAGTATGTTATTATATGAATTCATGATTTTTTCATTTCTGTTGTATTTATATTCAAGTTCAATCTTTTGATTTTCATGCTTCTCTTATAATATGATGAATTTTAAGCATTTAACTCGTTACAGAGAATAGAAACGTAACATACTAAATGTAATATATATATCGGTACAGTTGATATAAAGAGAATCTTTATAAAGACCATTCGAATTTTAAGGCCATGCTAAAATGTATTTTGGTAATTTACCAATATATTTTGCAAGACTGGTAAATTATCAGTAATTATAAGTATATTTAGCAAAATGTTTTCCCTATATTACATAATTTAATTCCTTGACTGGAATGGGCATAGAGAGAGATAAATTGTAATTATCTCTACAGTATATATCATGTTCTCTGCAAAGCTTGATCTAATCGATTTATAACTATATCTCCCCTTCTACTTTTTATTTATTTGACATTTCGTTCCCGGACCTTAGTACCAAAAATTCTTTAAAGGGTAAATCAATTGTTTGTTAAACAATTAAAACATTTACAAAACCTCATCTTACCTCTTAGTATTCAAACTGTTGCTGCTAAATTATTCGGAATATAAAAGAGAACTATTCTAGCCTTTTAGGTCATATTAAAAAATGTGAGATTTTGAAATTAATCATGTTTATAATACCTACTGTTTTGTTACAAAAATAATATTACCCACATTTTCCTTCTCTACGAATAACAATCAATCGATTAATTAAATTTCATATATCATTTATACAAACATATTCTTCAGGGAGTTCTGTATCTGTTTTCTTCCATTTCCAGTCTTAGGTGAATCTTATAAAAAAGTTACGTTTGATTTATTCCTACCTTCCCAGAGTTCTAGTATAAATTTGTGCATATAAATTTCTAAAATTTTGTGTTCAGTGCATTTAGTTCATAGATTAAAAATTTATCATAATTTACTAATATTTCAACTCAGCCATTCAAACCAATTTTATTCTTATCTTGTGAATTTTCTCTTCTTAATAATTGGCATAAACGTTCTGTTCCATTGTGCTCTGTTCAACTATTTGCAAATTGTTACATATAACTTTAACGCTAGAACTTTCACTTTTATTTAATAAATTATTAATTATGATTACGCTTTTCTCAAATGCATAATAACATTTTAAGTATAACATTTCGTTGAAATCTTACTTAAGTGAGTTCCTTTATTATTCCAACTCTTCCTCTTCGACACTCTATTTAATCAAATTTTGTTGTAGAAATATCATTGTTACTTTCATAGTATCTATAATATATGTTTTACAAGTTTGAAATGTCTTCAAATAAATAAAATCTGCACGTATACTTGCATGGTCACGTTCTGTTACCAGATATTTTAGTGCTTTTTATCATATTTCCTTAATCCAGAATATCATCTATTTATGACTATTCATGCTTCTTATATTAATTTTATACATTCCTTTTTTCATCCAAGTAATGATGTAGTCTTTCTCTTTTACGCTCCTCTGGATTTCTTTTTCATCAATTAATTATAAAGAAAATCTTCGAATGAAAAAAATTGATGTATGCACATTTAAAAATATACATTAGATATTTGATGTTGGAGGTTATCATTAGAATGATTGTACATTAAACCTGAAAGGTTCATGGGGATGTCCCTTTATTAAAGTCATTAGGTAACTAATTCAATATATCGTTTCGGTTTCTTGTAGTCTAAGAATAACGAGTATGAATTCATTAATGAAAATTTAACTATTACATATAGCTGTATTTTTATGCATTGTTTCGACGGGGTAAAATTAAATTATATTTTCGTATATTTCTCTACAATATTGCCCTATGTTCTTTTATGTTGGTCAGTATATTCTAACATATTAACTTTGGGCTTCCAAGAGTTTGTTAGGAATGAATATCAATCATTATTCTAGAAGGAAAGTACTGTTTTGCAGACCTGAAGTATTACACAAAGTGTATCTATGAATATAACACTGTTAAAAAATCAATTGAAAAAAATGAGTAGAAATTTAAATCCGCAGCAAGGATGTAGCAATTGGAAGTAACGAAGGTTTTTCTTTGTTTTTAGTGAGATAAAGACTTAAAAAACACAACTAAATTCCAAATTATATCCTTATAGAAAATTAATATTGATTGTATTGTAGAGGATGGAATGTTACTTAGATGTGACGAGTATTCTCATAATCTAACATTAATTATTAAATGATTTACAACACATGCATTTTTTGTAAACTTCGACTTTTCTAATACACTGATATATTTTAATTTTCCTCTAACAACATTTAAGAAATTGAAGTAAAATTAACAGGTGAGGATCATAATTCGATCGTTTTGGTGGAACATCTGTAATCATAATTTTACAAAACGTTTGTCTCTAATAAACTAATTGTTTTGAAAGGCTTGAGTTTCAACTTTTACAGCAAATTCAAGAACATTTTTTTTAAAAAAAATTGAATTATCTTAACAAAAATACTGATTATAATTTTAATGAAGACACAGACTTATTTACTCTTACGGAGCACATTGTTATATGGAAATTAAAATCTTAGTTGATCTAGGTAGGTAAATGTTTATTACGAAATATTTAATAAAACTCGCAAACGATACCTTTAGGTGGTCATTCTCGCAAATATGATTTAGAAATCATGCAGTTGTTATAAACAAATTTGAACCATAGGAGCTAATTTCAACTAATATTGGAACTTTGAAAGTGCCTAAATCTAAAGCATAGTAAATAAAAAAGATGGTATTAACACAGTTAATTAACTTGGGTTATGAAATAAATTTAAAAAAATATATTTCCATTATGATTGATGCCAGGGTTTTTATGTTTACAAAAAGAATATATGGATAGTAATGATGTTTAGGGTAAGTGGACAGGGACAAGAGTACAATCAGTTGCAGAAGAATAGAAATAAATTGTATGAAAATAGGAATGTCAATAGTAGAATACAAATATAATTATAAGAGTAAGTTGATATTTAATATATTTAAATGATAAACGGGAGAACAAAGAGGAAAAATGGACAAATAATAGTTTTTTATCGGTTACTTAGTAAAATATCACGATAACAATGTAAATTTTATAAACAAAAGTAAGCTCTTTATTTCGTTTGTGTACAAAATGTTCACTAAGATATAAAATGAAGGAGATAAGATCACAAAATATATGAAATTTTCAATATTCACTTAGCGAATCTGACAATAAGTTTTTAGTAACTGCTTTCTTACATACTATGTCTAACTATTTTATCACTAGGATAATTTTGGAATATTAGTATATTTTTGGGTAATGCTGTAAACTGCTGATTATATTCCTTCTTGCAAATAAGTTTCGTTTAAATTGCTGTGGTAATATTCATTTAAATAATTGATAAATAAATATAGATATATATACAGCCAAAGTAAAATTCCGCATGAAAATGTGTGCATTATTTCTACTTATTTTATTTTTGTTATATTAAGAGTATTATATGAAATTACGTGTTTGAGCTATGTGGATCATCGATGCAAATTCCCACGGCAGCCGGTAAATTTATTTTCACCTCTTGGCTTACTTCTTCCAAAGTGTAACTTACTGGATTGTAGAAATATAGGCTCCATAGATGGTTAGATAACAAAGCACTAAGTGTAGCAAATACAATCAAAGTTAGAACCCATAAACACCTTAAAAGAAATAAAATGATATTCAATATTTTTACGATTCAAGATTCATTATCTGACTTACGTTACAATATTAATTATCACATTTACCTAATCCATAATATTTTGTTAGGTTATATAGGTACAAAGTCAAACCTCTTCATTTAATGAGCAAATGCTGTCTTGATAACCATGTACTTAACGTTTCTAATATTATTAATCAAATACGTCAATGAAGTTAGGATGTTCAAACGTATATTTTTCAAGACAGAACTATTATTACTAAGGGTAAAATTTATATTTTACATAAACTCATAACGAGATTCGATTCCAGGGATAGATGTGTAGCAAAATTGGATTCTTACAAAGCAATAAGATATTTTTAGGCTTTTATTGTACACATCTGGTCACAAAACCCTAGACTGCCATTGAGAGACTGAGTTCTAGAAATAGAGCCTATGTTTCTGCGTACTTCGATTTCTGCTTACACAGAAACTTACTTTCCTCCACTGTGACAGAAAGAAACATGCGTATAATAATAATATTGTAACATCTTCGCATTGAGAGAGGGTAAGTGTATAATTGTCATATATATTGCACTAATGACGCAATAAAATAAATATGTAAATAATACATACATTTATAAATATATAAGCTTAAATACTATTTGATAATGTATGATTAAAGCCTGTAAGATAATGTAGTTATGGAAGGTAAATGTACACACACGGAACACTTCCGATGTAATGGTTTTGTGTTTCGGTGATTAGTGTCACTGGGGTGTTTAAAGTTACTTACTTAATGTTTGTTCCAATACTGCCTCCTGAAATTTATTTTATAAAGTAAATAATCTGCATGTAACTGCAACAGACAGTCATGCTTCGTGTTTTATGTATGGATATATGGAAGTTATTAATATACCATAGCTACGTAATAAGAAAATTAAATATGTATACCAAAGCAAATTACAAATCATTCCAGTTGTGTCTCTTATGTGGGTGTTTCTCGAATGAATCTTGGTGATAGAGCTAAAAGAAATTTACAATTAGTTACTTTGTTAAGCATCCTTCTCCTTAAAACTAAAAGGCGCATCTGCGAGGCGTAAAAGTGAGAAGAAACGCATTTGTTCTAAGCTTTCCTATTTTTATTTTTTTCCATTTTCAGCTCATGTATATATATTCTTCAACAGAACGCAATATGGAAATGTATAATCGAAGGTAATCTTTATTCAGTATTTCGAAAGATGTTTCACAAAATGTTTTATTTTCATCATATTTTCAAGCATTAATTTATTTGTTACAATAACAATACGGACATTATTGCTTCCTTATAATCACATCTAAGAATACATAGATTATCTGTAGCCATCATATTTGTTCTAAAATAAACATCGGACAGCTTGACAGCAATCTCTTGCGGGTCCCTAACGATTTTGAGCAACAAAGTAAAAACTGTAGATAATGTTGCTGCCACTCCCAAATTTTCCGTTATTAGCCCTGACTTCCAAGAATTCATATTTATCCAAAGTGGATTCAAAACATTAATCATGAACATAGTCAAAAAGTTTATGAGCCCCCTAGGATGTCTCTTCTTCCGTCTTATAGTGTGTTATAGAAGATAAATGCCGTCCAGTTTTTTTTTTACTAGGAGGTAATATGCCTAAGATCGATGACACATTTCCGCGCTGGATGGCGATACTGATACGTTGGAAAAGGAATGCAGTAGCTTGGGGGTCACCAGTTTTGATTGCTATTCGACGGCAAAGCTCATTAATGAAATTAGATTCTTCGTGATCCCAAGACTCACTGTTTTCTGTCTGTATTTTAGTCTTTTGTCTGATTCTCTGTGAGCGGCGAAGAGACATTCCTGAATTGAAGAATGAGGTAAGTTGAAAGGAGCAAACGAATCGGAACATTTAAAAGCGCAGACTAGTGCTTCTTCATTTTTCCACGGTACCAATGTCATGCCATCAGAGAAAATTATATCTGCATTATATGTTGCTTTACCATTGCAAAAATTACTAATTAAATTTGCTAATGGAACGTTGCTGTTAGTAGCCCTCTTTTAAATTATGAAAATTGTAACATACAGAAAGATCCATATTAGAACAATGAAATTTATTCTAGATATTATGTACATGGCAAGATACAAGTGATTAGAGTTATAGGACTGTTCATCAACTATGACCTTGTAAAATCAGAATCATGTGATCCCACGACATTCTGAGATTAGCGCGTCTATACGTCCTGGCATGGATTCAAGAAAGTGCTGAATATCTTGCTAGAATGTATTCTGTAACTCGGTTTGTACTCGAGCCAAAAGCGTGCAGATTAGACGGTGATGAATCGAGACGAAATTTGAACCAAACAATTTCTCAGATATACTTGAAGGCGTCATACCAGATGACTGGGCAAGCCCGGAAAGTAGTGGTACCTCACGTTCTAGAAAGAAATCTTCCACATCTCTCGCGACATCTGGTTTCGCGTTTTTCTACTGAAATATGGGGACTGGAGTAACCTGAAGGTAAGGAAATACCTCTGGTTCTAAGACCTGACTAATATACTAATATTTGTTAAAATTGCCATTCACAAGAAAGAATTGCAATTGAATGTACTACCTAATTATGTCAAACACAATCAATTTTGCATTAGGGTGGGCGGAAAAAATCGAAAGTTGATGAATCAACTTCCGATAGTGCGGTAAACTTGCCTCATGACCTCAAAAGAACGTCTGCGAGATTTCAACGAAATCGGTTAATATCTTGAGGTTCCTCAGACCTGCAAAAATTTAAAAATTATTCAACACACATTTTGTTTTCAATTTTTTACTTCATAAAAGTTTTACATTAAACAACTTCCGACAGCAATTAAAATTCACTTTTACTAGCCTTTAGCAACAGTAAAAAAATCAGCTATATCAATGAATATCTTAAGGTTTCTCAGAATTGCCAAAAATGTCAAATTGTCACCAAATTCCTATCTATTTGAAAATCTTTATAATATTTTAAATATGCCCGTAATACAATTTCTGATTTTTTAAAAATAAACTGCCAATCGTTCAGTTGGCAACACTGTACTTAGTAAAGAGTAAACTAGTTGGAACTGGTGATTATAATCGAGCGGTTAGGAAGAGTGTGGTACGTACAAATCAGAAACAATCAATACGTGGCGTTCAATGTGAGGTTAAAATTTTGTTTTATTTTAGAGCAGTTAATTATTAAATCAACATTAAACAAAACGTCTTGATCTGTTTCATTTTCTCTGAACGCAAGCCAAAGAATTGATGTAAAGGTTTTGTTATTTTAGTACAGTAAGAAATTAAAGTTAAGCCCGAAATGGACTTCTACAAGCTAGTAGACAAGAACGAGTTCGTGACCCCTATTCCAAAGTCAAGCAAAGTATTGTGGAGCGAAATGGAGTGTCCGATACTCGAACCGCCAAAGGACTTGAATCCTTTTCCAAGTTCCAACTATCCTCTATGTATTGCAATATTGCTTAGATGAGAGGTTCAGCACTATAAATCCAGCAGGCAATAAGAAGGATCCAAATTTTTCTCCTGTTGATGAAACAGTTGCAGTAAAAGTTGAGGGATTATACCGCGCTAAACTGGATGAATTCATCATGGAAGCTGGGAGAAAACATTTTGACATAGCCGCTTGCAAGTGTAAGGATTTCAAAACCTGCTCTTCTGAAAAATGAGAAAGGTTCCTTTACTTGAGCAACCCTTCCTTTTGATCCAGAGGACTGCGAGGAAAGGAAAGATTGGTTCCGTGGACTGGAATGAAACTAAAAGGATTCAGTATAGAGAAGACAGAAGGAACCGTGATTCCATAAGGAAAGTGAGGATTCTTCGAATGGAGGCTACCGATCAGCCGGACTTGGAATGCAAATCTATGCACATGCAGGAAGACGATTCAGATTCATCGGAGATGCAGGCAATGGATCTGTCTGAGGCTCTAACAGTAAGCGAGCACACTGACGACCAGTCCTGCTCTTCTATCAGCACCGCTACAATCGCCCGTACGAAGAGTCCCACAATACAAAGCATATTGTCGTCGACATGACAAATGCGCTTCCATCTGGCGAAAACAGGTTTTTTTAGCGACACGTTCGGCCTTTCGGATCGTGCCACGACAGCAATTCCCACAAGTGTTCCGCAACATCTAAAGCTCGTGAAACCAGATGAAACAGTACTTGTAATCGATAAGAATAAAATTAGGTGAGAGAATATAAAAGTGAGAGCTTCGCTTCAAGCTGGAAACGACACCAAGTTGAAAGGTCTTTACTTTGACGGAAGGAAAGACAAAACTATATGCATTGAGAGGAAAGAGTCTAAGTGAAATCAGAGGAGCAAGACTTAAGAGCATATTTCCCTTATCGAGGAGCCAGGATCGAAGTATGTCGGCCACGTTACACCCTCATCTGGCTCAGTTGATAAAATTTTCAGAAGCTTAAATGCTTACATGGTGTATATTGAGGACAATCTGGAAAACCTTATCACTGTGGGTGTCAATACAGGTTTGAAAGGTGGGATCATTCGCCGCCTGGAAGAGAAGCTTAACCGACCCATTCTCCGTTTATACATAGCAACAGAGAATCCAACACCTCAGTTGAAGACACTGAGGGAGTTCGTCATGAAGTGCTACGTACCCGGATGGTTCACAATCAAGTGCAATCATTCAATCAAAGACGGAGTCCGTAATCTCTGGAACATCATTCAGACCTGTAGATATTTGCCAATGAACCTGAAGAACGTAGTGAATAACCTTATCTCCCGAAACGCGTTCTTTGCTCATCCGGGAAACATTATGCTCTCAATGGTGACCGACAATAGGGCGCACATTCGAGAGTTGGGTCTCAGAAGAATTCTGAATGCAAGGAAGTAAGAGGAGAGTGTCATCAGAGTGTTTGAAGTTCCTAAAATCACTTTTATTGAACAGATTATGTGGATATTATTGCTTGTATGAACTGCAAATTTACCTCGCTTCCAGTCATGCAGAATATGGAGACAGACTTTATCAAGTCATTGATCCACAATAAGGAAAAAGTTGTGGACTGTGAATTTTCAGCCTTTCCGTGCCACACGCAAGCCGTTGAGCGCTGTTTGAAGGTCGTCACAGAAGCGTGCCAAATGGTATGTAGTTCCCAGAGAAGAGACGGATTCCTTCGTGCAAAAGTGGCTAGTCAGGCGGCAAATCCGAAGTTTGATCACAAATCTTACTACAGTGCAAATTAAAAACTAATGAACAATGAACGTTAAGAACTTAATTGTCAAATAAATGGATTTGGTGGTTTTGTTTGGTTTTTTGCAAGTTCTGAGGAATCTAAAAATACTCTTTGACGTCGCTGAATTTTTTACTGTTGCTAAAGACTGTTAAAAGTGAATTCATTATGCTGTCGGAAGTTGTTTAATGTAAAACTTTTAAGAAATAAAATTAGTACCAAAACCAGGATTTTGAAAATTTGTCAAAAAAATGGGTTTTTGGTAAACTTCGTCAGTTCTTGGCAGTTCTGAGGAATTTAAGGATATTCATTGATATAGCTGAATTTGCTTACTGTAGCTAAAGACTATTAAAAGTGAATTTTAATTGCTGTCGGAAGTTGTTTAAACTTTTATGAAACAAAACAATAAATAAACACAAACGTGTTTTGATTAATTTTCAAATTTTTGACAGGTCTGAGGAACCTCAAGATATTAACCGATTTCTTTGAAATCTCGTACAAGTTGTTTTCAGCTCATGAGACAAGTTTACCGCATTATCGGAAGTATATACATCTACTTTCGATTTTTTTCGGCCTACTCTATTATGCATTGACCGCTATGGTATTAAAGAATGCAAGCTAGCTGATTAGGCTCACGACATAAGAGTATGCGGATATCACTGTACAGAAGAACGGGTTAAAACGGGACTCTTCACAAAACATCACGCTTTACTATTCAGCACGCCAGTGGCAGTGTTTGAGTACCCATACAAGTCTGATGCGCTTATGGTTAATTGTCAAGTGAAGGCGTCGCATCGCTAAGCGAGTTCAGAATGGCTGCACCAGCCCGGCCTTCAGCAAACAATGTCGAACAGTCGAGCAGCAATTGAAACACATATAAAATTGCTTCAGCATTGAGCCTATGTCCGTTTCCTTATGGACACACGGACAATGTGACTGTCAGCCCGAATGCGGTCACATTACGTAGTCAATTCATTGCTCGTTGCTTTGCGTGACCCTCTTCTGTCCACTGCTTTACCACATTCATCTCTAGCGTCGCACCACGTCCTGTATGAGCGGCAATTTCGTGGGAGGAAAACCCAGCATCTTGCTGACATATCATTCTGCCCTCCTTCCCTCAACTACGCATATTGCGCCCATTGACGACGTTGAGGCATCCTGGGAATTTCCCTCCCTGCGACAAGCACGGACCTCGTGTGGTATCACTCCGATCGCATTCGAGAGGGTACTACCTGGCACAAATGGACGAGAGGGTATTACCTTCAATTTTAATCAACATCCTTACTCCTACAAATCCTTACACATATTCGCAAATTTTTGATTTATTCTGTCCATTCGTTCTGGTTGCTGCAATTTTCACCACGAGAAAAGCATACACTTGTAAAGAAAATTACACTGGCCTAAAATTAAACACAAAGAAGCAATTTATTGTAGTTATTTGTTTTGAAGGTACTAATATGGAAAGGTAGTTCATTAGGCATCATTTGATTTAAAAATGCATTTTATTGTTACTACATTAATTTCAGTTGAGTTGATATTAGTTTAGCATCCCTTTCAGCAACGATGCTACATGAGACGTGGACCTACTGATTAACGTAGAATACGAACCACGTGAGCTCCCACCGGGAATCGAACCCAGGTCTTCCACGCCAAAGGCGCGTACGCTAACCGCTTAGTCACGGAGAAGCTCATTAATTTCAGTTAGAAAGAATACCCTCCAATACTTATATGCCTGAGAACAGAAAGTTAGAGACACTTCTATATGCATAAACATTTTCAAACTTTTAATAGTAACTAATACTTATACCTCCTTTATATATGGAATTTATAGATGAGTATTCTGTAGTATTCGGCTTCAGATTAGAAGTTGAGCTTATCCTAGTAAGAATAAGACTTAAAAAATGCATATTTTTAAAATTATCTTCGGTTATCCGGTAGTTAGTTTAATACGAAAAAATATAACAAATTTGAGTAAAATGATGCTTAAAAGAAGATTTTGTGAAAAAAGTGTTTCGAAATAATGGAAAAAAATAAAGAAGATATATTTATAGCTTCAGTTTTATATTTAAAATGAAAAAAACAAGGGGTTAAATTCTTGGGTTAATTCCAGGAGCTTACTGTTAGACTGAAATTTAACGTATCATTCTGTAGCAAGTGGATGTGAGACTTTGCTCAATAGCTTATGGTGTTGTCATAATCAGGCGAATTTTTGCCAAGAGTGGAAACCGGATATTCACCAGAAAAAGGGAATATTCTAATTTCTTAACATTAAGAAATATAACTTATTACTGGGAAAAATTGATCACACTGTACTACTTTACAGCCCTGCATATTCTATAGTACTCTCTCTATGAAGCATCTCTGCCTACTGTTAGAGTTTAAAAGAAAACAATAAATCTACCAATATTCAAATTGAATATAAAAGTGTGTAAAATCTCGCTCTTTACAACACTTGGAAGGTAATTATGTACATATAAACAAGGAAAAGTGTCTATATAACGCAAAGTCGAATACCGCTTCTATCCGGAGTTACAGACATTTAAAAGTATGATGAAATGAAAGGCCGCTTTTATTTGTGACCCATAGACGAGACAGAGAACTGTGTTGACAGGCAGCAAACAAAGAAAGTGTTCATAGAGTATCCAAAGGTATAGCAATCGGTTTAGTACAGTGAGAGCGCAAGTGATTTACTAAAGGAAGAGAGGGTTCCTCCAGATATGTTCCTATGGATACGTGGACAAACTAGGCGAAATGGTTCAACTGCTGCAGTTCATACGACATCATTTGATGGATGATGGTAGCGTAAGCCGACTCAATATAGCGGATGATAATATGATAAGCGGGGTTGGTCAATACGTAAGAAATACATGCGCACCAATGTGCACAATGACCTCAGGAAATGGGCCCCCATATTTCAAATACTGCAGTAAAAAAACGAAATAAAAACAGTTAATTTTACATGTTTTGAAATTGTCCACCACCACAATGTTAACAACGATACAGCTTTTATCCCGTAGGCTCAAACACACCTGACGTCTCGTAAGTAAGCGCTGTAGCTGCCCCAACTCGTGAAATGAGATCTCAGGCTTTGGGACAGGGGTTACACAATTTCTTGCAGCTTTTACCGCAGAATGGAATCAAACTGTGTGATGTAAGGCGAGCGAGGTGGACATAAATCAGGACATCCACTTCCCATCCATCGCTCGGGACACGTTTCATTGAGGAAGTTCCAGACATGGTGGTCAACATGCACAGCGCGCCGTCGTGTTGTAACTACATTTGCAACCTAAGTGCCAAGGCACTTATAAAAGGCTCGTTGAGAAGTCATGGATAAATGTTAGGCTTCTTGTCACCACAAAGACGGTTAAGCAATACGCAATGTCAATTAGATCGTTTAAAGTACCGTAAACCGCATTGACTGCAAACCTTCAGTGCATATTACTACGTTTGTTCATGTAGTTGGCAAGTTCGGATTGCGATAGTTTGTCGTATCATTGGCAAAAGTTCGCACGGCGGGTAAAGTATCGTGGCAATAAGTAATGCATTTGGTTAACTTGAATGGGCACATAGCGTCATCATGGAAGACGCGCCACACACTCACATGACTCTTGTGTTATATCTGAGCTAGACAGCAGGTGCTGGATTTAGGATGAGCCGGAATTGTTGCAACAATATCTTTTTCAAACTTAATAACTTGCCTATTTTAACTTCATTCAATATTCATACGGGATCTGTGGATCGCACCACATCACTTTTGTTGTTAGGACTCTTCCAAATCACCACGCTACGCCCGGGCCAGCGACCGTTGGACTATTTTAATAACCTTCAATTGCAAAGCGCAACGTACAAATAGTAAAAGGCGTATCAACGAAGAAAGTTAAATTCGATATTGGTTCGCTTGACAATAACTTTACTCTAACAAATTTTATTACTCTTTGGATATATATTTAGGAATTTAAAAGGATTCGAAAGAAGTAACTGAGATATTAGTCATGTTGATATAAATTGTAACTAGGATCAATCTTCGTATATAACTAACTGTACTTGTAAGAGCGATAGGCGAGCTACTTTATTTAAAGTGTAAATGGAAATCTGATAACTACGTACTTTTGTGGTAGCTATCAAATTAAATAATTTGTGAAAGTAGGAAATTTTGGATCAATGTGAGAGGAAGAAGACGCACCATTACTACCCCTCTCTCGTGGTCCAAAACAGAGCTGTAGTGTGTTATGTAATATTCTCGAATTCTATACATTTTCTTTTGTCCCAACGTGAACGCTACAAAACTTGTATAATGGTAAGTACATGAAAAATGGAAAGCAAATTAAGGCCAATGAAAAAAACAATGCGAGAGCGGGCTTTAATAAATTTGCATGTTAGCTCATAAGGTATCAGCTGGATTAATATATCGTCTGAATGCTTTGTCCAAAATGTAGTGAGATACAATATGGTAAAATATATCCTTTATATGTAATTTCCAAATTAAATTCAACCCAGTTCAATTATGTCTAAAATAAATAATATTTGTCTTGCATCTCACTTTCTTCATATTGGGTTTACGTTGATTACATTACCGAATCACCAAGCGTACAGTGATTGGTAAGCTGAGATATACTCATTAGGAATCATGACAACTTTTCTGGGCATGTGCCAGAATGAACTAGTAAAAACGAGAGGGAGAGAGATAAATCACTAGTTTTCTTAGCAAATGTATTTAGCCTTACAGTAGAGAAACAACAACAAATGTCGATCATATTGTATTGAAGATTTTTCTCGTTTTTTGTGTTACGACCTTAAAAATACAGACTTAATTTGTTCAAAGGGTTATTTCCGTTATCCCAGTCCATTGAACTCGCACGTTCTAATGTTGTATCTATTTGTCATTATCAAAAACTGTTTTTGTGGGATAGGGGCATCATATTTTATACAAAAAGTATTATTCAACTGAACACGTTTGGTGCTCGTTTAGAAATAGAATGGAACGCATGTTTCTTTAAAATAAAGAAACGTTTATTCACCGTTTGAGAAACTTCCAATTCTGAGGTATAAAAGGAAACCTTTAAACTATTTATACGAAAACGCTTTTATTTGTTAGAAAGTGACGAATGTTAGAATATGATTTTAGAAAACACTTAACATCTATCTCGAGTTAAGTTGCAATCACTACTTTGATAAATAGAGTGTATCCTAATAGTGTACATTTTTGAAAAAATAAATAGATTATCACGTGATTATCTATTAACTCGATTACAGTGATTAAAAATTCTAATAAGCTTCCCTCCAATAACTGACATCATTGCAAGTTCAACAAGAAGAAAACATAAGGTGACAGCAATTCAATATTATTTTCTGAAGACAAAAACACACAACAAATAATTAGTATATGCGAACAAATGGATAGCTAAAGCAAAACGATACTGTATGTTTAGTTAAAGGGCTCTACAGTTAAGAATCTTAGTGAAACAGTAAAATGGTATTAATTCAAGGAGGTGTTTGTTCTGTTATATGATAAAAACTAAATGAATATCAAAAGGTAATCCTTGTGAAATTTTGTATTATTCAATTAGATCCTAGCACGAAACAAGTGCACGGTGGATCAGTCATAAAGCGTTCAATTTCCGTGCATGGAGTCTTTGGTTTAATCCCAGCTCACGGCAAGTGAAATATGTGGTGGATAAACATTGTGTGCGTGGGTGTTCTCGTTGTTGCAATTTGCTTTCCATCATTTTCATTCATGTGTCATCATTGCCGTCTCCTTTAGCCAAACCTATATAGACATGAGATGTAACACCTTACCTTCGTGTTAGTAAGGACTTATTCTTGCAGATAGAAACTTAGGGCCTTATGCAGAGTCATTCCGTCACGTTATTAGTGCCGTACTAAGGAGTTCGACTAACATATGTTTCCTGCATAAGTCAGGCCTTTAGTATGACGCTAATCATACGTCAAAACGACTCTGCATAAGGCGGTTAGTGTAGTAAAGAAATGTTCCGCAACTCCTTTTACTCGCAGCACAGCATAGATTATTATCCATGATGACTCATACTGTATTATAACGACACTGTTACTATAAATACATACTAGAATAAAAAAATATCGAAAGTATTAGAAACACTAATGTAGTCATGCCGAAATCCTTCTAATATGCTACGTGTTTCGTAGGATTAGAAGGATAAATTAAAACCAGATGAAAGGTTAAATATCTGCTAAAGGATAACATCTGGAAAATCTCTTTCATACGTAATTCCTCTAAATGAACTGAACGTTTGTTCACTCTTGATGGTCTCAAAGATGGTTACCATATACCAAGTGAGTTTCTTTTGTTATCTCTTACTGTTGCTGCTTAATAGTGATAATATTCGAATGTAAAATGTGACAGGTTTGTACATGATGTGGTCCCCTGGAAAAATAAAGATCGGATATTTACATATATTCTTGCTGAACTAAATTCATATCAAAACTGTTTATTGTTATTTTTTAGAATTATTTTTTGCTCTATAACGATGAACGTTAAAACCAAAAATAATTTCTGCCATTTGCAATTTGAAAAGAGGGTTAAAAGAGATGAATTGTTTTTATCTATGTAAACATTTGAAGCTCTAAGTGAAAGTGTATTATTCTGTAACTTCTAGGAAGAGAATCGGACGAATATGATATATATTCTTAAGTTATTAAACTTCTTGTTATCTTTCTCTTAACCATCGTTATCTGTGACTGTTTTCATAGAATGACGATCAAAATTTAAATTAGAAATGGTTCTTTTGCCTCTCTGTAGTTGGGTACGGATTTGTTCAACTCAATAAGATTTATCGATTAATATGAATATTTGACTTCGGTTCATCCCTGCACCAGTAGGAAACCACAACACTAACCATTCATATAAAACTTACTTACTGTAACTCACCTAAATAAAGAGCATTTTATCCTCGCTCAGAACAGTAGCTTATTAATAGTTAAACTGATTGGCAAAACACACGACCATATAATTGAGGACTCAGACCTCATTATATCAATGTATTCACTAAATTATGAACATGCTATACTCGAATGTTATACTCACAAACACAGTAGTTTCTCGTTTCGTTCGCAATTCTTCGGCCTGGGATCTTCCTAACAACAAGTCTTTTGATATAATGAAAGAGTGGGAGGAAACCGCAGTGCCCCGAGTAAACCCACAGAAACACGACTGGATTCTAGAATATTACTTACATTGAACGAGAACAAAGTGTGCAGTGGTAAAGATGAAATCTTTCAGTTTAATGTCCCACGAATATCTCCTTTAGACTAAGGTGGAAGGTTGATTAAGATAAGTGAAATGATATAATGGAATGAAGCGGAAGTGTCCCAAGACAATCAACGGATATGATGTTGTCCACAACAAACTTATTTAATGTCCCACAATTATGCTCCTTATGCTATACGTTATTATACGTTATGCAAAAGGTAATGTATTCGGCAGTCGGACTAGGAACCCCATACACCAAATGTAAGCGTTCTGCCGCTTTGCTACCTGTCTCCCTTCCGTTACTAAGTAGAAACACTCGTGAAAACCGACGGACACGATGTTTTACATCATAAGATTACTTTGCTCGGGATCGAACTATGGACCGCATGCAATAGATGTAAACGCTCTACAATTGTGCAGGACAACTACTAATAAAAACATCTTTTAGCCTTCCCAGTTGGTCCAATAGCTAGCACAGATATGCGGTGAAAGTGGTCCTGAGTTCGATTTCCGCAAGAAGAGCATTGAAATTTAAATCACGTGTCCTCTTAGCGAAAAATGACATTTTGTGGGGTCTCTATCTGAAAGATTTAACTTCTCTCTCTCTCTCTCTCTCTTCCTCTCTCTCTCTCTCTTAGTGCGTATTATCAGAATTTTTAATATTTTAATTGAAATATTTACAAATTTACGATTCATGATATGCTTTGAAATGTATTGTTTGATATTACCAATGCTAAAACACACAAACATACATATTATAGTAATGTTTTTATTAGCATATGACAAGAGATAATTATCTTACCCTCTCTCTTTACTTCTACAGATATCTTCGTGTGATTATAACACGTAACAATCACACACACACACACACACATACACAGTAGCAACGAACGAGTGTCACTATCAATTAAATGTTAAACTACAGACAATGTCATCTCGTATTGTATAAATATTTCAGGTAAATTAACTGAAAGGTAGCTGTCCGTGTTTAAGAAATAAATAATGTAGTACACTTAATTTCATGCTACTGGACGGTTAAGCTTAGAAGAGTTTCGGCATTACTATGTTAGTGTTTGTAATAGTTTCGGCATTTTTTTAAATTCTAGTATGAATTTATAGTAAAAAAGCCATTATAATACATACTGAGTCGTCATTCATAATCTATGCTGTGCTGTGAGTACACAAGGATCGCGGAACATTTCTCTACTAAACTAAGGTTCTATCTGAAAGAATAAGTCGTTGCTAACACGAAGGTAAGGTGATACATCCCACGTTTATACAGGTTAGGCTAAAGGAGACGGTAATGATGAGACATGAATGAAAATGATGAAAAGCAAATTGCAACAACAAGAACACCCACGGACACGATGTTTATTCACAACAAATTTCACTTGTCGTGAGCTGGGATTAAACCAAAGATTCCATGCACGAAAATTGAACGCTTTACCACTGATACACCGTGCAGCTGTTTCGTGCTAGGATGAAGAGAGAGAGAGAGAGAGAGAGAGAGAAAGATGCGACGGGCCAGTTTAACTGTTGGTTCATGCCTCAAAGAGACCCGGTACTTAACATCCCACGATTATTCATATTATCCTAACGGAGACAGGTGATTAATACAAATGAATGATTCAATATCTGGGTTCGATTTCCGAAGAGAAAGCATTAAAATTTAAACGCACTTCACTTGTTTGTGTTCCACTTTAAACTGTTGATTCATGCTTTAAATAGGCCTGATACTGAAAAGAAAATATTTCAGTTTAACTTCCCACGCTTATGCTCACTATGCTAAAGGAAACGGATGACTACGGGAAATGAATGATTACATAATTAGTATAATGAAAATGTGTGAGTAGCCCATGAAAACCCGCGGACACTATGCTGTTCAATATTAGCTTAATTGTTCGGGGGGCCGCGGTAGCTCAGTGGTAGAGCGTTCACCTCTGGTGCTTGGGGTCCCGGGCTCGATCCCAGCCCCCGCCAATTGAACTTTGTCGTGGACAAACACCGTGTGCGTGGGTTTTCTCGGGGTTCTCCCGTTTCCTCCCACTTTCTTCATTCCACCATTTCATTCATCTCATCTTCACCGCCTCCTTTAGCCTAACCGGCATAAACGTGGGACGTAAAACTCAAAGATTTAATTGTTCGGGGATCAAACAAGGGACCGCATGCACCAGATGAACGCGTTCTGAGACAGTGCAGGAACACTAGTAATAAAATAACTTCTTATAGTCTTTCGTGCTGGTCTACGTAATGCCGTCGCACTTCTCTGTAAACGAATGAATATATCACAGCTCAGAATATGACAAAGATAGTTCTCAGAAACGAGACATATTTATTACTTACTCGTAGCCGGAACATAAATTATGGTAAGGGCAGTTCTCAGAACCGAGATATGTATATTACTCACTCACAGTCGGAAATGCTATAACATTGCATTTTATTTACAATCGCTCGTATGTATATTCGTATGTAAAATGAACAAGTACTGTACTACTCACAACAACAAAAGAACACATCTGAAATACTGTATACGTACAATTCTTCAATTCTCGTCCTACATTTGAAAAAATCATCCAGATGGGACACTAATTTCCACTAAAAGGGACACTAAATTCCAATCTATCGAACATGAATTTCCGTTTGGGGACTTAACCCTAAGATCATGAGCTCGGTTTCGCTGAGGAGGGAAAGGGGACTTGAGTATGCAAATTTTCATCCTACGATGTAGAAACATTAGGAAATGCTATGAGAAGCTTCCGTTATTATATCGTGCTCAATCTATGGAAACCAACACTATTTTAAAAAGCATAAACTATGATATTCATCTTAGCAACCCAACGCCCAGGGAACGTTCCAAGGGAGAAAATTTCCCCATAGGATGTACTAACAATTAGCAATATCATGTTTCATGATTTCGATTAATAATCATCGTTTAGTATTGGAATGTGTTTCCAAACTGCACCTGCATATACGGTTTTCCATCCCATGTCTTCAAAAAACATCATGAAATACAATATTTACCTTAAAAACTAAGATCAGTTTCATATAATCTGGTAGGAAGCTACGATCATTCAATATCACTGCTTTAATTTATGACCTACAGTCGTTACAGTTGTGAATACGACCAATGCTAAATTGCTTGAGAGGCTTCGATGGGAAGGGGCATAAATAGCTACCCAGTGATATGAAAAGCTTCCGTTCTTAGTTTCGCAGGAGGGACGAGGGCTGTGGGGTGTCCAAAAGAACTACCCAATTCTATGCGAAGCTTCCGAGGGACAAGGGTGGGGGGTACTAGCATTGAACACTTCAAAACAATACACTGTAGTGGTTTGAAATGAGCAGCTTCGAACGACGAATATCATCTACTATAATATTCGAAACAATACAGAAAATTCCGAGACTAGCAGGACACATTATTTCACCCAAGTCGGGTTCGATTCTCGGTGAAAAAGCATTGAATATTTTAAGAGATTAGGTTCATTCAATCCTTTCTATCGTGAAACGAAAATCAATGCGAAGTGCTTTATACGTGAAATTCTCTTCTCACGCAAGAACTAATTAAACTTTAAATAATAAATAAAATACAAAATTCGATCCCATCTTCGACGAAAATTGATTTTGTGCACAGAATCTTTAAGTAGTAGGTTACCTAAGCTACAATCAAGATTAGTTGTCTGCTTTACTTTCACTACCCATTTTTTATTTATTTTTATGTTTTTTATTTACGGTCTATTTCGATTCCCGCGGAAAGCAAAACATATTTTTTACATTTTAATATAACATTGTTAAGCATTAGGTAGTTCAATTATACATACATAAAACCATTAACACGTCCTTCCTAAGCTCGATTAAAGTAATTTCATACTTGACCTATCTGCAAAAGTTATATATATATCTTTCGAAGATTTTTTAAAATAAAAGTTTATTCTATATAGGGGCTCACCTCGAATTGGATTAATTTTATGGTGGACAACATCGTATTCATAGTTTCTCTCCGGGCGTTCGATTATACATACAACCATTAACACGTCTTTCCTAAACTCGATTAACGTAATTTCATACCTGGCCTATCTGCAAAAGTGACTTTGATTACTAATTAACACATCTTTCCTTGAGAGAGAGGAACGGAGAGAGAGAGCATTGAACTCTTGAAAGCATTATAGTGCTTCGAAATGATGAGCTTCGAACGATAAATATCATATGTTATGCTACAGGGGACCCAATTCCAATCAATATGTAAGTATATTCTTTACCAGAGGTTCTAAGGGGTCCAATATAGCTATCCAATACGAGACGAGAAGACGAAGACAAATCAATTTGGAAGCTTCGATCACTGAATATCAGAGGGTTGGGGTGGGGTCCAAAATTGCTACCCAATGCTATGAGAAACCTCCGTTCTTAGCTTCGCAGGTGGGGGCGGGGCTGCGGGGTTGAAATAACTAGAAATACACGACTAGAAGAAGAACAAGAGGAAAAGGCATATCCATCTTGATCCTGCAGCTGGTAGGCGTCCAGGAGTATGAGGAAACGTATACCAGCCTAACAACCACGCCCAGAGAACGTTCCCGTGGGAAAATTTTCGAGGATCGATCCAAGTATATTATTCAGTGCTTCCTTGTTTACGGTATATGATGTTTCGAAGGAAAAAATGTAATAAGCAAACTTAAAACTACAGGATAGAAATTGTGTATTAGTCCAATTCTAATACATCTAGAATTACTTGGATAATAACATATAGAGTACTCGTTAAATACGATATTATTCTCATTACACATTATATTCAATGCGAATTTTAAAAGCACTAATCTGCTTAAGATATAATTTTCTCCACAAAGAGTACTTGAATATATTATGCAACAGCATGATCCTCTAAGCGACTGAATCGTCACTCCTATCATATATAAAACATTACAACTTCAAGTCAGTACTTTAATGTATGCCGAAACGATTGCTTGTTAATCAAGTACATTCAACAAATTAAGTTTAAAATGTTTATATACACAAAAAGCATATAATTTTGAATAGACTTAAATGTATTAAGTAAACGTGAGTTTATAATGTTCTTACTTTTATATATAGTATGGGGAGTACTAGTTTGGCTTACTTTTTACAAGGAAAATGACTGAGATACGAAATAAATTTCACAACGTTTTCTTTATAACTTGGGGCCACGGTGGCTCAGTGGTAGAGCATTTACCTATGGTGCATGCGGTCCCGGGTTCAAACTCTGCTCCCACCATGTGATCTTTGTGGTGGTCAAGCACCGCATGCGTGGGTTTCCTCGGGGTTCTCTGGTTTACTCTAATTCTTCATTCATTACTCATCATAACTTTCTCCTTTAGCCTAGCCGGCAATACCGTGGGACGTAGAACTTAAACATTTCATTTCATTTCAGGTTTTATACCCACGTCGAAAAATATAGTGAGAGGTAGCGCTTGTGTCTATCTGGTAGTAATTCTTTAGTTCTAGTTTGCCGGTTCTGTAACCCAGTGAAATTTCTCCCTACATGCCGGGCATTATAATTCAAACTTCATCACAAAACAATGTGACTGTGTGATCTCCGTGTTTGATCTCTATTATTTACATCCTAGTTTTGCTACTTAAATAATGGACTTTAGGTAACTTTCACGATAGTAAATTTAGTTAATGGTAATTTCTGTGTTTGTAACTATAGTTATACAATTATAAAATAATATTCAAATATAATAAGAATTAATATTTTGGAAACTTATAAAGAATGTATTTTATCACACCACTGTAGAAGATAATGTTGTATACAAGTAATATATATTTCTGGGACTCTTTTTTGTGCACAGCTTTGCATTTTTAAATACAGGTAGATTATTATTTTTTGACCGGTTTGAAATAGCTGAAATTTTAACTTGATAACTGTATTTGTAATATTAATATAACTTAGGTGTTGGAAAGATAGACGTAACGCCTTTCAACAAATATTGTAAACTATTGCGTTTTATTTTATAATATTTTAACTTTATGTGACTTTACTTAGTACGAAGAGAAAAGATATGTTAAGATTATGACTTGCCTTTTATTTAGAACCACGATATATTATAGTATGAAGAAACTCATATTACTACATCATCATTTTAGAATTTCATCTTCTTACTTTACATTGCACTAGAATGTGAAACTACAAGTATTGCATGCCAGTTTTAGTACAAAATTCTCGATTTGTAAAGAACATACCTTAATATCTGTTACCAAAACACAATTGCTATGTCCACAATTATTCTTCGAACAATGCTTTTTCTTCGTAATTTTATATGAACCGTTATTTCCGTGAACCCGCTTAACATAGTCGCGGACGCTCTTGTATTTGGTGCAAGTGGTCTGTAAATGTATTTGCAGTGGGACCACTCGCTCATAATGATGTGAAACCTTTTTCATCATATTCACCTTGAATAAAGATTTCCATAGTTTTTCTCATTCACACACGATATTGTCGATCTGATTCATAATATATAGGATCGGCTTCTTTCCTTTTTTCCGTAATCCTTTTCTCCTTCGGTTTCTTCGGATAGTGTGATTTTGAAGCTTTATCATATCGCATATTTGAGAGCCCAACATGTCCATGGATGCTGGAAGCCTACAAGTCTAACTCATAATTTCTAACTATTAGAATTTAATCCTATTTGCTGCTATCTGTTTTGGTGTATATGATATAACAGTGTCACAATAAAGATTTAAATGTTATTACTCATAGTTATTATTCATATTAATATTATTTATAAAGGTAAAGGTATTACTTTACCTCCTAAAGGTATTATTTTATTTTATTTCATTTTTATGAAATCTGTCTCCTCTGATTAGTCGGTACTATAGTACATGCAAGAAAAGCGTTTTAGTTTGCGTGTACTTATTTATATTGTTAGTATGTTATGCATAGTTTATTTAGTATATTTCGGTCCGAATAATATTATTTTCTGTAAATGTTATATAACACATATCAATACTGTACCTCAATAAACTGTGTGGAGCACTTGTGATATGTTTCACTCCGTGGACAGAAGATGATTTAAAATATTCCTTAAGTGACGTCTTGAATGATTCTCTAAATCTCCGTTGTGTAATGCCTGGTTTTTTACACCTTTTTTCGACTGAAACTAGAAGAACCATACAAATTTAAATTATATCTTATATGTACATTTTCAAAAAACATATTCCAGTAAGTTTTAACTGGTAACTACAATGAACACTTCCTTCAGACAACGTTTTCTTATATATTTTTGTTCCCTTTCGCCTTAACAAAAATGTTTAAAACGCATATAATAATTTCAAATTGTATTTAAGTGGCACATGGCGACTAATAACGATTAAAGTAATAACTTTAATAAAACTGGCATTGTCAGTTGAAAGTAAAAATATTAGTAAAATAGTATTTAACATTACATTTTCTGCGAAAATTGTTTCGATTTAAAGCACACATTCAGCGACGGTTATACGTGGGGACAATGTACGCGAAAACCCATTAAATTACTTCATCTGTATTAAAAAATACTGTTTGTCTAGTCTATGGACTGAAGTATCAATTAATTACTTGCTTGAAAACAATATAATTTAAATCAAAATCATTTTCACTAGTTTATACAAAATTGGTAATTGAAAGCACTTATTCTTTTTCCTGCGTTTCATTTTAATAACTGTTCGGATGGATAGAGCAGTATCACAGTATAGAATTAACTTTTATGATTGGTGTGTAGACAATTTGGAAATGATTTGCACATTTCTGGCATCACACTCGGGATATCATTGTCTGGAAAAAACTGCCTGAGGCTTTCTTTCTATGCACTAATCTGTTGTCCTTATATTTTTATAAAATGCTTAGCCTCAAATAACTCTGACGATCTCTCTCGCAACGTAGGAAGAATATAATTAGAACGCTAATACATCTAACTGTTCTGTTGTGGACGTATATTTCAATCGTACTAGCTATTGTATAAGAGTTGTGCTTTCCGTCTATTATTGTAGGAAACAAAAACAAAATTAAACAAATTATAGGAATGTGAAAGAAACTAGCGTCATTTATAAAATTTATTTTTCTTTTAACTCAGACCATGTTAAAAGACGATGCATATATTAACGTCGGAATTTGATGTGTTTTACTATTGCAGACTATACAGAAAAGAAGATTCTAAAAAAGAGTCTGACAATTAAGTTGTCAATAGAGTAGTATATTATGTTTTATAAACGAATCACGATCAACTGAAAGTTAATGTACATTAAATCTTCTTGAAGTTGTTAGAGACCTATCTTTCTATAGCTTCAAATCTTAGAGTAAAGTCATATTTATATATTTATTTATTTATTTTTTGATGATAGAAGTTCAATGGGAAAGATATTTGCTCCTGACCAAGGAGTTTGGTATTTTCCAAACAAAACATAATGGATAATGTTGCACGAATGGTATTTATATAAAAGTAAGTTTCAGACATGAAGCATAAATCTGCAAATTATAATATAAGATTTTCAACTTACGTGATTGATAAAGTAGTAAGTTCCATAAGATCTCAACAAACTGAAAATACTCTATTTGGCAATTATATAGATATCTTTCGAGCACTTTTACATGCCATCACACCACATGATCTACCAGTGACAATGGAAGACGCATTAGTATTTATTCAGCAATGAGAGTGTCACTAATCATCTCAGCAGATCCGATAGCTAATATAAGTTGTTTATGAATATATGTCCGTCAATTGCACTGAAACATCAATTCTCACCTGTTTTCAACCATACGCAATTAATGTGATAAAATGTTATGTTATTAGAATGTCTTATCGCGTATTACAATCCCACCACGTTACTACAGTCTATGAAGACTGTTCTGCCAAACATTGTAACATTTATCTAGAAAATGCTCTTTCTCTGTAATAACGGAAATTTCCAAAACATTGCTGCTTCTTTTGTAATTTGTCAGAAGTTCATATATCATGCTTTGTGTATTTAAATTGAAGGGTTCGTGTTATATACGGAGTTTGACATATATTTTGAAAGAGTTTTACTCCCTTAAAGAACGTGCTTGGAAAAGCGATCTTGAAATACACTAATAAGAATATAGTTCCACTCACATACAGTGTGTCCGTAAACTTGTGTAACCCTAACTTTGATCCAGTATATATTTTGCACCAATAACTATAAAGACCTGATACTTGAAACAAATGTAAGCGTGTTCCATGTAGATATTTAGAGATGCTGAACAATGTACAAATTTGTAACGTTTTTGTGTGGTAAGAAAGTACCAAAAATGTAAAATAAAATGTACAAAATTAAGAAAATCATTATCAGTGTCAGAAAACTGATTTCTTGTATTTGCATCCCTGTATATATGTACAATATGCATACATGTTTACCCGTGGGGTCAAAAATGTGGAAAAGTTGATGGCGTGTTGCGATATGAAAGCTATTTAATGCAAGTCTATAACAGGGGATTTTTACAGAGACTCAGCTCCTGCGAACTCTGTCCTTGTATGATTACTGCAACAGGTGTGTTTTCTGTTAATAAATGACAAGCAATGAGAATTTGCCCATGCTTCATAACATTAGTTTTACGCAAAAAAAATGCGATAAAAATATTATCCTACTTTTGAAAACCCTAGATACATTGGTGAAAAGAGAAATAAATGCTTACAATAAATGCCCAACTTTCTGTTGTTTTCTTTTAAACACACTTTTAAGGTATACCGTGTTTCTTATAGTGGTTTATAGTGTGGAATTACGTATATACTTTGAATACGAGGATTGAGTAAAATATACAATTTCCAATGATAGTGCTTAGAGTTCTGTCTTCTGATCAGACAGTTGTTTAATTTGTTTTATATGAAGAAACATGGGTCTCCTCTTCTCTTACTTTTCAAAGGTGTCTTACAAATACTGGAATATATTACGTTGTCTTATGATTTCTTGTGTTTATATTTTACACTCCAAATCATATCAATGCTTTAAAATGGTTATAACACAACAGTAATTTAAAGAAAGAAAGAATTAACATTTCGTGCTTGTACGTTTTTATCGCCCCCCAAAGTGAAGCAGAAAAGTTATCAAGCCCGTGACTGTAACTCCTTTCATCCATAACAGAATATAAATGCATTACGTATCCTCCACAAAACAAACACACAAGCCGGTAATAACGATGCATACTATCTACAAAGACTGTTAGCATTCTGGGTACGCCACAACGTTGTGATACACCAGGCGAGAAATCACGGCACAAGCATTTGCAGAACAATCAAGGCGGGTTTTGTTGAGTTGATAAATGATCAATTTGATTCTTATCAGAGAGCATATTAGAAAGCACATGATGTTAATAAGATATCGTTTAATGACACGTAGGACTGTCTCATATAGAATGTTACGATTCCTCCTTACAGTTTTATTCTCGCCTGTTGCTGATACTTTTGAAAAGAGAAAGCAATATTAACAACTAATGGCTTTAATTAGATATCGTTTATAATTTGTTTCACTAAGTGAGGTTGTATTACTGAGTGCAGTGTCATGATAAATGATTGATTTGTTGTGATTAAAAATAGTTTTTTTTATGCCGGTTAAATTAATAGCGACTACTTTACGTTCTCCAAATAATTCAAATAAATATTTACTTTTGAAATGCATTGTCTATCTTGTTGAATATCGGATTTGATTTCTTTCTCTTGACTTTAAAATACAATAACAGAGTGCATAAGGGCGCATGTTTCTTGCATATATACCAGTGGGAAAATGAATGTCCACCTTAATTGTACGATTCAAATCATAATATTTAATAAATTATGAAAAAAAAGTGTGACTAATTTTCTCTGTACACGACCAATTGGAACTATGTATTTTCAAATGTAACTATCACCTATTCTGTCAGCAATAGAAGGCACCTAAGGAAAATTTGAATTGAATATAAGTAGTATTACATATATCTACTAGTATATTACACCAAAATAACTTTCCACTTAAAACAAATATTTTATATGATCTCGTTATGCCTCCCGGAAAGTAATTTTCGCAGAAAATAATGAGTGGAACCATTTCAGTACTACAACATTCACGATAAACTTCATGCCATATTTATATAATTATCGCATCATGTTAATAATATAAAAGTCATTGTAGTTCAACAACGATGCTTCAAATTCAGTGTCATATTCTCATCAAATTAGCAGAGGCATATTTTCGCACGTATACCAGTAATTCATTGATCAACATTTTGTCAATGGAGAGTGTGTTCATTTCGCAGTTAAGAAAGAGATAAACCTGTTACCTCAAGGAAGTAGTGAGGTAACATTTCTCACTCGACCCAGCGCTCGGTGGACACACATTAATGAAGTGGTTGTTCTCTAACTCACCTAGAATGTATAATTTCGTCATATTTTTTTAATATCGAAAGCATATTATTATATTTGTATACCTAAACTGTAAATTACTTCTTTCAGAAAATAGAATTAACGACACTGGTAATAAAGACACACGTTCGAGTAAGCACATTAATGTGAAATATTGATATTTAATACATTGTCTCACATTCACTCACTCGTTTAGGTATTTCGCCTGCGGTTCAATTAGTATCAGAAAAGGTGCCAAAAATGTTAGACTATTATGATGTGTCCTATATTTTAACTTGCTAATGCAGGACGCTTATGAATGGAGCAAAGGGATATCTCAATGTCTAATATTTAGATAGCATAAAGTGCAAACAATATTATTAATTTACGGTATAAACAAGTAATTCATTAAAAAGTTTCAAGAACTCATGAGCATATAATAGTTCAGGCATTACTTTAAAATGAAACGAAGTGGGACTTTCTAGTTTCAGTAATCCTAATTATTATTCTACATGGGAAGGTTATTATGTGACATGGACCAAACATTTCCAGTGACTATTAGTAAGAAAAATCTGTATACTCAATTATTTTAACGGGAGAGTGAATAATTGCTCTCATTATTTACATTTAAAGTAACACATACTATTATTTTATTTTTTTATGAGTTGACACTTAGACTCCCTGTTTAGGAATAAACAAAACACAACAACAGGTAAACGAGAAGTATGTTCACCTTCTGCTCTCTACAATTGACTACAATGTGAAGAGGTCTTGTCATTAATCGTGGTCCCAATGGTGAGAAGGTGTCCGAAATTGCTTGAGATTTTGGTTGTTATCGTCAAAATGTTACGAAATGTAACGAATTACGAATATAAATGTTCAAATTCTCAAATTCTTGTCAATTTTTTAGATGTGGATGACTGGAAGGCTTGAAAGAAATTGTATATTACGTATTACACCAAAATTGAACCATAGTTGTTATGAACGAAAATTATGTTTAGTGTCAAATTATTGCAATATAGAAACTTCAACGTTTTGGAAGTTACACATTTGTCTAACTTATCCTTCATTGGATTAACAATTTTGAATGATAGGAAACAGCTTAAAGAACTTGTGTGCAACATTTTATTGAATTCTTATGTGTACATACTTTCTATCTGAAAATATGTTTCTGAATGTTAAAACTTGCAGGAGTTAGATTATTTTGTTCACTTTTACTCTTTGACTTTTGATATATTCTTGCAACATCAGACAATAACGTTTTCAGAAGTTGGAGAAAGACATACAAATCCAATCACTATAAAGATTTTATTCGTTTTTTGGAAACAAACATTACTGAATTTCGTTAGAAATGGAAACGTTTTACGAGATTTGTAATGAAAGAAACAGAGGGATAAGAATAGGCACTAACACTGGTGAATCAATTAGTAGGCACTTGCTACTTTCCTTCCAATTATATGTATAATCAATTTTAGATACAAGCTTATTTCTATCTTTATAAATGAAAATAAATTTAGAACACAATTACAATTGATCTAGAATTATACTTGTATCCTTATGTTATTATCTTACAAAAATAAGAAAATTCTAACAGACGAAAACCATATATTAAACCTTAATATTGCACTAAATATGTTTTACTTCGAAAAAGCCATGTCTACGAGCTGCAAAAGCTTAAAACTGTCTTTAGTTGTGAATATATTTAATGCATAGTGCGCAGCATCTATCTAGGCGTTTG
The DNA here is from genome assembly GCF_964235325.1 of Thermobia domestica. NCBI lineage: Eukaryota > Metazoa > Arthropoda > Insecta > Zygentoma > Lepismatidae > Thermobia > Thermobia domestica. The sequence continues at coordinate 292,741,576 of NC_137456.1, read as the reverse complement.
TGACCCCTAGCAATATTCTGAGTGTTACCCAATAATGTTCTAACAACCAAGGGCGACCCAGGGAAATAGTATGCATATTAACAGATAGCAGAACGCTTAATCTTTTCTGTAAACCCCCAAAATGTTTCATTCATTCAACACGAAGAACGCTTACTGATATACCGTACATATGCAATACGCTGAATACACATGTGACTAAAAATGGAAGTCGGAAGCAAAATATTTATACATAGACAACATTTTTCCCATTAACAACACTGTAAATTGATTAACAAAACAGAGACATTTACTATAAAGAGGTAAACAGTGAACTTTTACATGGTGATACAAATTCTACATAGAAAAAATATCTGGAAGCAAATTACTACTAAAATTTTGAATTTTTATGAATGTTATTTGTAAGTGTTGTAAATCTACAAATACCTTTTCTCTATATTTGCTATATGTACACACACACACACATTGAATTAATCTAAATCATTTTTAAGAGTGTTTGGGTGCCGTTCTTTATTATGAATTTGATGTGTAAAATGGCGATAGAAAATATAAGTTTTCATTGAGGTAGTGGTACAAGTGAACAATCACTCAAACGCTTGCTAAAATAAAATCGGTTTCTACGTAGTAACGTAGTAATACATTATCCTGTAGTAATATTATGGAATACGTATAAAATTTGTAACGTAGTAATGCATTATCATCTTGTAATGTTATGGAATACGTATAAAACAAGAAGAGAAGGTACTTTTATGAAAGAGAAGTTATAAAGAATAAATAGCATGTTATCTATATCGTTTGCAGCAGGAAAATCTATCTCTCTGTGAAAGAATCATTTTGAAAAACAAAATTGTATTTATTCATATGAATGTTGAATTATAGTTGTTCATTTACATGAAAAAGGTCAAATAATGCCTTCTTCTTGCTCTTTGAAAATTTTGGTTCCTTGCTGTCGCTCAGAAAAATATCGGATTAAAAGTTTACAAAAAATAATGGAATTTGCAATAATACAAATCTCATCTTCACCGTGGAATATAATCAACTGGATATTTTTTATCATTTCCGAAACTGTTCCCCTAAACATCTTTATTGGCAACTTAAACATCCTAAAATTCCTATCGTGAAAGATTCATGTTTAGATATTGTAAATAACATTTACAAATTAAATTAGAGTGTGAAGGTTTAAACTTCAACTTAAATATTTAAACGTTATGCATGTTTTGCACAGCTTGGTAATTTCACTTAATTACTTTGCGTTGCAAGTGCTCTATATAATAAACAAGTTTTTATATTTTTATCAAATATATTATAGTTACTTGCATTGAACTCGTAACGATCAGTGACTGACCACGAACACTTACTAAGCAAATAGAAAGAATATCTACTACATACGTGAATTATATTTTAAGTACATTTTCTTGAATTTAGAATGATTATATTCAAAACCTTTTATTATAATGTCATGTTTCTTTTTTTATTCCATAACTAAATGGGGACTGATTTCTAGCAATACGTTTTAGCTAAATCTCTATATGTCAAAAAGTGTTTCCTCATATGTCATCTTAGGAAGGAAAACAACTACAATAAAAAATAAAAGTTATTCACCATACCATGCTACCACACTATTTCAGTAATACAGGGTTATTCACAAAGACAGAACAGACTTCAAACATTTATTTCTTCCAAAGTACAAAAGAGAGAAGCATGATTCGAACGTTACTTGATTAAGAAAAGTTTACAATTTATTGTTAGTTATTATGGTGTGCATTCAATATGAGCATATGAGCGTTGATACCACAATATGAGCATATGCATGAGCATATGAGCATTTATACGACAAACGTCAAAACGGTGGCTCATTTCTTGCCACACACAAATCAGCTAGTTTCTAGCTATCGAATTCATTTCCACAGGATTCTCACTTTCCCAAATTCTAACGTTATGGCGATTAACTTTACCAAAACGATGAAAAGTTGATTCACCGGAAAAAAATCGTTGAGCAAAATTGTTTTTTCCATATCATCTAACATGCTAATGCAAAATTCGTACTTTTTGGTGTGGTCGTCAGAACACAATGCTTGCAATAACTGCAGTTTGTATTGCTTTATGTGTAGACGATGTTTTATAACTCGCCATACGTTGGTTGAGGAATGTTAAGTTCTTTGGTTTCTCGTAATGTGGATTTCTTTGGGCTCCTTTCATAAAGTGTACGAATACGCTTGACATTCTCGTTCGATGTACTTGAACTTCCTTTTCCTTTTGCAGATGCAACCATATTCTACGAATTTTTGATGCCACTCGTAAATTTGCTTATGATGCGGCGGTTGTTTATTAAATTGACGAGGAAATGCTCGCTGAGCTGCAACAATGCACTTAAGTTTAGCCAATTGTAGGACACAGAAAGACTTTTCCTGTGGTGACGCCGCCATTTCACTACAGACAAACAACAACAAACAACAGCGACAATGCAGCCATGATTGGAACTTCTATCCGAGCTGTTTAAATTGTAAACTTTTCGTAATCTAGTAACGTTAGAATTATATTTCAATCTTTTGTAGTTTTGAAGAAATAAATGTTTGAAATGTGTTCTTTCTTTTTGAATAACTCTGTTTTATGTATGAAATTAAAATTTCTTAATTCATAACAAACATTATTTTAAACACTTATTGTTGATTAATGCTTGACAAAAATTGTTTTTAATGTGAATGTAATAATCCTAGTAATGTTGACTATTGGTTAGGTAATGAACATTATCAGTGTTTTCTAGAACCTTTCTGGAGTATACCAATACAGATAATTGCTGATATATTTTCTACTATAAAAACGACTTTCTATTTACCTCATACATTCCTTCTCGAATTGTTTGGAAGTTGTGAATATGCTTAATGGAAATAATTTTCGACGTCTTCCTTTGAATTTTGTAACAATACACCGTTTCATATAACGTCGTAGTCTGAACAAAGATCCTGCTTCATTAAAACAATGCACAGTTCGTCGTTTAGAAATGTATTCCAAAATAAGAAAGTACGCCAATTCAACACATGAAAGCAAACTTCCTCCGAGAAAAATGCTGATTGTTCCTCCAAATGAAACTGAAAAGAATTTTTTTTTCAAAGCACATGTTGACAAGTTATACAGCGCAAAAACAATTTACAACAATCAACCTTTATCTTTTAAATTGCTGACTTAAAAGCCTTCAAAGTAAGTTCCAATGTGCTAATTATAAAAGAATTATTTTTTAGAAATAAAACCTACTTGAAATATTAATACCTGGAGTTGGTGTACTTCGTTTAAGAATTGTCAATTCCCTTAGGTATATATCAACTAAATTTGGTATATTGAATACTTAATCTAACGTTATATCTAGAACTCCTTCGTGCTAACTGATTAACATACAAGCTTTAGCATTGGAGTCTCGGGTTAGACTATAGCCTATTATGGGTTCAATTCAACATTAATCTGTAGTCCTACGTTTTAAATAGCTTCGCTGCTGAACGAAGGGCTAAACTCAAAATCAATATCTATTAATCAAAAATCTTGGTTAACAGTCTAGTAAGACCTGGAAATACGAATCTAGTGCCAACCATATTTTATACTAAAATATGTAGACCTTTATGTCAGTTGGATTTTTAATAATGTTTAAATGGTTTTCAAACTGTTCACAAAGCCAGAATAATATTTTCAGCACTGGTTATATCAGTAAAAACTTAGATATATATGGTCAGACAATATTTAAAATATTGAAGCCTTTGTATGATTTTAACCATAGATATTACAGTAAGTGAATTATTCGCTAACATGGCATTATATTTCTTAATGTGAACGTGTTGTAAAGGTTGTTTTTGGTTGTACGTGAGTGCCAAACTAGTAGCTACATCTTGCTCGTGATTTACTACTCTGAAATAATTTTCCAGGAAACGTGTTTCATATTTCTCTTATTACAATTTACTATCAACATTTGATACGCTAGCAAAAGTTCAGTTGATTACTAATATGCCAGACAGAAACGTTTTCTAAATGTAGAACATTATCAAACCTTGAATAATACTTCATGATCGTTTATAGCATTATAGATCTAAATTCAAATTGTCCTTTTAACTTCCAAATATTTATGCTGATTTGTGTCAAAGAGAGCTTAATATAATAATTTAAAATAGTTAGTAAGTTAGTACAAAGAATGGTATGCTCTTCCTAATTAACGTAACCCAATAAAATGTAATGTTTTGTATCTTGGAGTAAAGCAAGATATACTTCTTATTATGCTAGTAATTCTATAAAACTTTTTATTTCGATGTGGAATATTTTCGTTTTGCCTATGGATGTAGGAACAAACGCTTAATACCCTACTTATGTAATTTTCCTCAAAAGTCTCCAACTTTTGAAATGTTTACTATTTAAATGCAAATACAAGAAATTGTCAACACTAAGTGAGTGGAATCATAAACACTTCACAATTAACAAAGAAAGAAAATTAAGCTAGTAAAAATCAATAAAACAGCAGAAAGTAATGAATGAATAAAACATAATTTGAAAATTACAATTGGGTGTAGATAAATGTTCAAGTACATGCTGTCAAGTGTGACAAATATGGTCGATTTCTTGTCAGATTTCCATTCAGCTCCGATTACATATATTGAGATTAAGCGTCACTTTGAGCAACGTGGTTATACGAGATGCAAACCTAAGATTTAATGGTGGTCAGACTGAACGAGTTACCACCGGGAGTCGAACGCGATCACTCGCTTTTAACACAACGTTAAATATGGAAACACAAAGAAGCATAGCGACAAGTTTTCTTATTCCTACAATCTTCCTAACAATCAGATTGCAATATTCTTAAACAATCTATATAATTCAACAATGAACATTATACACATTTTCAAAAGTAAATGGTATTCGATGTCTTTAATGTTAAACTCCATTGAGATGTTAGATCTTGAGCATAAGAAAAATTCTGATATCAATGACTTTGATTAAATGTGGTAAAGAAAGGAAATACTTGATCCAATTTGTATTTGAAACTTTTATTTACAGTGGAAATGTATTTTGAATGCAGAACTCGAAAACTAAGTGTATTGCTACACAAGAGTTATTAGTAATATACTCATTTCCCATAATTAATGGAGGAACAAAGTGATTTTTAATGGATTCCTTCTAGAAAAATATCACTCAATGTAACCATATTTCAAACATGAAAACTTAATGATGTGCAACAAATAGTACAACAAATCTGAAATATCGAATAACGACATCTATTTGAGAATAGCATTTAACCCAAAGTACTATGGACGAAAATAATCACGTAACTACTATGGTACGGTCTGTCAGACCGCATTGTTGTTTCACATTTTCTGAATAGTAGTTTTATTGCATATTTTTAAAATGCTATACTACATATCTTAGTTGTTTATAGAAAAATAAAACATAGTAATTTCACGATGTAAAAAAAATATATTTTTAAAACAATGAAAAAAGAGAACGTAGTCAAAATTTGCAACAATGATGTCATTGTTATTCAAAAATTGTAATTGTTGAAATATTCATTTTTTCTCCGTTTATATTTAAATTTAAAGTACCAATTTAAAATAAGCTGTTCTTATAGACGCACTGAGAATCAAAAATACAGTAAAAACGGAGAAGAAACATGGAATTTTAGCTTTTTAAAACTTACAAGAAAGTACTGTTATAGTTGTACTGTTACATTTTTGAAGTGAAAAGGTAATGAATAAAACTTATTTTTAGTTCTTATATGATGGCGAAAGTAAAGAAAATACGTTTAGCCGGTAGAAAAGGTGCCGCACTAACTTTTCTGACAGCATGCACTTTCTTGAGGTAGGCACTTATATCATTTTTTTCTGCACTACAAGGAAATCGGTACCCCAAACCGCTGACATGAATATCTTTGCTTTCCGCTTACACCTCAGTGGACAGAAGAGTATGTTTTCCTCTTCAACTCCTTGTGCGCGATGGTGGGAAACTCACTTTCAAGCTGTACGAGTGTGCTTTTCATTGAAGAACTCAGCTCTCGTGACAGATGTCCGGTAAACAATCTACCTTCTATCTGAGACCTAACAAGTCCTTTTGCCAACGTTTTCATGAAATCAAGTCTTTCATCACTGCTAACTTGGCGTAGACATTGATATCACACGCAACATTCATCAGCATAAAGAAAATTGTCAATCGCTATGGTCTTGTTCGATGACTTGTAGTGCAATCTGTACATTTTTTGTCTAGAGTATCCACTCCGCCTTTACTCATGTTATACAATATGATTATTTTACGTTTTCAAGTCTCTGGGTCATTATTTGATGTGTGGTGCAAGACGTGAAACACGGTAAGACTCAAAACTGATGATACGTTATTTATCAGTAGATAACGAAAGACAAATAATCAGCAAAATATTCACGTAAATACTAGAGTACGTCTGTGAGACCGCTCGACCCCTCCAGCGCCGCGCACAGGGGATCAATTATAACAATGCATAACCATTTCCTAGACAGGAAGGTAGACGAAAAGATCCACTTGTAGTAGTGAGACTGTAGTGAATATGATGATATGATAAGTCGCAGCGGTCTGAGAGACGGTCCATAGTACTTACGGGTTAATAGACAAGAGAAACAATATTGGAAAATTGTCCTTCTTGAGTCCCGATGTATCTTATATAATACATGCCATAAATGTGGGGGTAATTTTTTACAACATTATCTCACGTCAGGAGACCCAAACTTTCAAATACGTTTCATATCGTGTGATTTGATCAAACACTATGAGCTTGGGTCTGAAGAGGATATGATAGATACCTGAAGGCAAAAGCAGTGGATGCAAGTTCTAGGCAGTGTCAATAGTAGTAAAAAAAGGATAAGGGAACGTATTGTTAGAAAATGTCTAACAGCAAAAAATCGGATCGTTTCGAAGTCAATGTGTATGAAAGCGGAAAATAGCAAAATCTATAATCCTACTACTTTGAAAGCATGCCATATCTCGTAAATGGGCCATGAATATCCAGGTATGTGTTCTATTCGAATATCAATTATTCATATTTCTGACGTAGAAGTATTTGGTTTGTGTGGAACTTGCGGACAATTCCGGTCGTTTGTGAGAATAGGTATACTTTGCATTGAGTCCACTGAATAAATATCAAGAAGGAACAACCTATCATTCTTCATCTTCATAGTGTTTTCTTTTTAATTTGGGTATTTTTAGGCCTGTGCAAATCATTTGAGTATACAGAAGCCTCGTATAAAACTGCCTGAACACTTCTACTTTCTTTCAGAGAAGGTACCTCATCACCCTCAGCAATAGAAATTTTCAGAAGTGGTTTCTATATCAATTTGATTACAATTGTTCATTAAGTGTCCCGCAATTGTTAGAATTAAATCAGAATACAATAGGATGTTTTTCTTTGACCAATTATTATTTGCAGCATTTCGCCGGTATTCAGTCCAGGCAGATGCGATGGTGAAGTCTAAAAATGTGAATAACTCATAATATTCATTTATTATGTCTACTTCTAATGGAATTCTTACTAAATATAATAAACAATAATAATAAACAATGTGCAACCACAAACGCTATTCTAAGGATGGCATTTTCCAAAAGTGAAACATCGGTAAATGCTAGAGTATAAGATTATATTTGATATAGTGTTCTTTAAAGCGCATATATATGTACTTTCTTTTATTCAGAAGAAACCCCTCTGGTATCGCCTTTATCTGAACCAAAGTGAGAAAACGCGTACTGTCAGTTTTTCAAGAGAAAAAGTTGAGATACCAGTAAAGAAATGATAAATATAATGAATCGCAAGTTACGTGTTGGAAATAGGGCTAGTGACCTTTTGTATCAATATTGATACATTAAATTTGGGCAAAATGAAGTAGTCTAAAAGTAACTTTTTCAGTGATAAATCAACAGACACATAAAAGTGAGTATGAAATTAATTTTTATTAACTGAAGGAATTGAAAATAAAAAAAAAAAATATTTAAAATCACCCTCCGTTTTCAGCTTCATTGTGTTGAGCTGCTAAATAGGCAAATTCAGCACGTTGCTGTCACATAGTAAATGCAGCAGGAGCAAAGACAAAAATGATCTGACTAGCGACACTTTTCCTTTAGACGAGGAAATTTGTCTCATTTCATTCTTCTTCGCGACAAGGGTTCAAAAATTAGAGGGGTTCCATTATATATGATGCAAGGGGTCTGAGGAATATATGTGACTTATGGTATTACAAAAATGGATATACACATATCTATCAGTAAATATATCAAAATATGGAACAAAGACAGACAAATACAACAAGATAAGGTGTTTTCCGTTATATTGTATGTTAACTGAAGTATGCGTACTTGTTTAGAGGATTTTCTACGTACAGCTATTTTGTTTACTCAAATTCTCCAAGAAAACCATGGTGTACGAGATTTTTCCACCTCAATCGGATATTTGAGTCACCAATATTTAAATGTTGATTAAATAAGTTCAAAGTTTACAACATTAATGTAGCCATCTGTAAATACTTATATGCCTGACTTGTTACGGTAGCGACCCGGTAAGGACCATTTGCATTCTACAGAGTTTCTATCCTGCGCGATTTTTTTGAATAAACTGTTGTTTCATTGAGCATGTTACATCATAGATGACTGAGGTCGTATATGTTGAAATTTATAACCGTTTTGTTAGTTTCATCTCAACTTACAATCCATGCATTGGAATTCGTTAATTTTCATGATTTCTAGAAACGAAATATCTAAAGTTCGTGCGTGCAGTATACTAGTATAATAATATCAATAAGTAGAAAAAACTCGCAACATTCATTCGTTATAATCTGAAGTGGGATACAGTGTTGTAAGGTTTATATCAACAGGAATTTGAATTGTTCTACTTTCTGATATTGCATGCTTGAAACTCGTTCATGAAGAGTACAATATATTTAAATCTTCCTCATCATCTTGTAGCACCTAGAGACTAACCAGGGACGTTTTTTCGCACCCTTTTTACTAATGTATGAAATTTATTTTTGTTGTCCTATATTGAGAAATCAGTAAAGACAGCCAGTTTGGTTCTCGAATGCCTGTTGAAATTGCATACCAAATACCTTTTGCATGTTCATTTACATCATGTTTATTTACAAACCGTCAGTGTGTCGCTTGCTGCTCAAAAAGTTCCGGAAGATGCATGAACGTTTTTAAAATAATTTGCAGAAGTAACATTTGCACTATGTTTTGAAGTATATTTACCTAAGTTAAGAAGCATTTGTCGGCATTTAAACAATTCATTGTGTCTTCTATTATTAAATAATTTTCATGGTTTCCGCTTGTATTAATACCTTCGTTAGCTCAAAAAGCATAATCGTGACTTGTTTCCTTCCATTCATTTGTCATGAATACGTTTCAGAAACTAATAATTGTTCGTCAAAGTGCCGAAAGTAGTTTTACAAGCAATTCGGGTTAAGAAAACATTTTTTTTCGTGTAATACGGACTGTAGACTTCAAGGCGAATAACGATATAAGAAGTGTACATATGTATGTTCTGCAGACAACTTTACCCATTCATATATTTTTTGACCAGCACACAGTAAACCACAAAGCATTTACAGAAGAGTCTAACTAACTATACATAGCGCAAAGTATTTAGATAACTATAAGGCTAAAGTGACATTGTATAGGCGTATAGGTTTTTATAGCATTTACAATCAAACAGAAATGAAATAACTATTTTGGATATTTTATATTTAATAAATCATGAAAAAGTGTGTAATTTGTGGAGAATTAAAACAATACAAAGAATTTGCTCGAAATGGAAATATAAGACGAGATGTGTGTAAAGCATGCCGGAATAAAATGAACAAACAAAATGATGAAATAGAAAAAACTGGGTGCGTTTGCTTATAATGCTGAACAATTATCTGAAGAAAAATTTACAGACTTAGAAAACAAACTGAATTATATCAAAGTCATGTTTTTAGAATTTTACACCGACCATAAGAATGGAAAAGTTCAACTTGATGAAAGAGCAAAATATCATCTTAATAAAATATACGAGCTGTGGAATAATGCCTTGCCTATAAAAATTTAGACTACTATTTCAGTTTTATGGAACATCATATTCTTATCAATCATATTAATAATAACAAGTGCAGTGATTATATAAATGCATTTTTGAAATGGATGATGCCTTATTCACATTGGGAGTAAAGATAAATAAACTACTGTTTTACGAAATTACTCATAAAACGCTTACATCTAAAAAAACTTATAGCTTATAGTGCTGTCTTTGATTAAACAGATGGCTGAATGATGAGAAGTTAAAATTTAGTATGCCGAACACAGTCAATTGTATATATTGTCTCTCATTTGACTTGCTGTTCCAGATATGTATACACTCTCGCCACAAGCACACATATATAATTCAGTTGAGAAGCAAGAGCAGTATAACCTTTCTTTTTTCTTTCTTAGACGTGAATCACAATCTGGTTTCTCTCTTCCTTCTTTTCTTTTTCCTTCAACAGAACTTCTAACTAGCAGTCGTGAGAGGGCGCTGTACCAGTGACGTAGTCTCCATGAACGAGACAACGTAATACATGACGTCATTGAATCCATGGCGAAATATCTCTTGAGTCTCTTTCTAACTATCCCCTTCCTATCAGCTCTGAACGACAGAGAGGTTTGTGCAATACAGAGAGAGAATGATAACGGGGAAGTAACGGCGATGTATTATTCGCCTCTCACATAGATAACATTGGATTTAACGGTTAAGCATAGCTCGGGCGACGTATTCGTCGCTCAACTTTCCTCTCGTAACGGTCAGCTTTCAAGCGAATACATGTTCGCCGTTATAATCTTCCTCGGTGGAGTTAGTATCTAGTTTCAAAACGTCCCACATGCAGCGCTTTCATCTCTCTCTCCTTCTCCCCTTTTCATCAGCACCCAGTCATATCAGAATATTAGAATTAAATCCTAAATTCTGAACCAAATTCTAGAAACACGGTTGGAAACTTATTATTTTTAACATGGTTTTAAATAATTGATAAGATTACGAAATAAGCTTTGAAACTGTTACCAATGAATTACCACGAAATAAGGTAAACATGATAATTTTTTGATCATTATAACCAACCCTTTCATCAGTGGCGCATTGGAGGGTGGTATTTTAAAATCGTTATAACTCAGTTGTTTATTAACCGATTTTCAAAATTCAAACGACTATCTATAGAGAAATAAATTTACTATCTTGTGAATGTCTTGTCGTTTGAGTAGCTCTAGGGATACGATTTTGAATTTGGTGTAACTTTGTCAAATGTGCATCACTTTTCATAATTGAAACGGCAATCAATAGAGAAATAAATTTACTATCTTTCGAATAGGTTTTGTAGGTTGCATAAGTCTAAAGATACTATTACAAAACTCAAATAAATCTCTCATTTATGTATGGATCTTTAAAAATCAAATAACATAGCGTTGTGTTTGTCTAAAGATCTCAGCTTTTATCGGCTTGTACCCATAAAAACACTTATACACCTAAAACATACTTAAAATTACAAGTTTGGATATTGATAATGGAATCTTCTATTAACTTCGTTCTCTAAGGGAAACAATGACTTCATAAACTCAGTTCATTGGTCATACTTTAAGCTGAATAAACAACCATTAATATCGAAGGCGACTTCTGTGCTTTCTTCAACATTCTCAATTAATACATTGAAGTTATTAGTAAGAATGAACTTCTTTTGAGGATCCATACTAACCACTCCATTATTTTACTTTAAAAAATAATCATTTTTGTTATTTTTTGGATTCATTTCTAAAGTAAAACTGATGTATTTTATAACCACTATCTAAATCTTTCAAACCTTCATACTTAACAAATAGCTTATATTTTTTTTCATGTTTTTCAACACTTGCTCAGTATCATCATTATATCTTTGTGGTAATAACGTCTTATATTTTCCATTTAAATGTACTAAAACTCTATGACAATAACGTTGTGTTTTAATCAATTTCCATAATGTTATCTCGTACGTTATTTTTACCTTTTTCTAACTCATCTATGCGAAGGAATCTCTATTCTTTAACGTCGTTTTCTATTCAAATAATTAGCCATAGCTTATTTATTATATGGAAAATGTTTGTTTTACGAAACTTTCATAAAACCGCTCCCTATTTGAAATTTACATACAGAACTCAACAGTCGGATAATTATCTTTTAGACCAGTGTATTTCATTTTAAATCCATCTTTAATGATATCATCAATCATTTTATCTGATAAGTGTTTTGTAAATCTAGGTGGAAGCAAGACCTTAAACTCTTCACATTCAACTAAAACGCTCTTTCCAAACTTAGTTTTAATTCTTTCCATTTTCACAAGCTTATATTCTATGTCTAATTCTAATTCTCTTAATCCAATAACGTCTTCTTGCTCAAGACTTCCAAGTTCATTTAAAAGCTCAATATGACTCGCCATCGTATTTATTATATAGAAAATCAATGATCACTCTTCAATTTTTTACTTAAACAAAAACTTTTTAATATTTTTGGTTAATTTTAGAATAAAGTTTATGGAAAACGTCCATAAATATTACAAAAATACATTTGACTATCTAAAACTCTTCTACTACTTTCTCATTCTTAGGGTCATATGTAAAGTTTTTTTAATTAAAATCGCATAACATATAGTATGATTAGCTACAGCTTCTGCAAAGTCTACTACAATCTTTATTATTGTTCTCTCATTTACCGAAACATTCTTTCTCTTACTACAAGTAATCACATACATTGACCTGTTATCTATAAACTCTTTAGGATCATAGTACATTTCGGTATTACCACATGTTTTTCTCTTAAATGCAGTATAATCTTCATACATCTTAAAATAATTTTTGATAGCAATATCTAAGTTTCTTGATTCTTTTGAAAATACCTGATTCCTTACATTCTTAAGATAGATATTCTTTACCTTACAATGATCGAACTTACTTGCATCTGTTGTTTGTTTACCACTTCTATCAGTTTGAAACATTACAACTACGAAATCAGGCATATCAAATTCTCTAGAATTAAATTGTATAGTAACATCGAACTCCAAGAAAGAGCCTACGACAGTCTTTTGAACACACTGATAAGTATGGAATGAAAACATGATTTTAGGTTCTTTAGGAATATTCAACTTTAACTTGTTTTCGTAATTAGATTCGTATTCATTAATTGGGATTCTTATCTACATATTCTTTATTGTTATTTTTCCATCATGAGGAGCTGTTGCACCTGCTCCGGTTCCAGTCCATTTGTGCAAGACATCGTTATTGTTGTTAGCTTTTTAAATGTTATTCTCAATCCACCTTTCCACATAACCTCTTTATAATCACTTAAAAAGCCTGGAATTAATCTTAATGGGTACAAAACGCTAAAGTTCTTTCGTAGATTAAGTTTATCATCTGTTTCAAATTCTGCTTGTTTTAGATATTCAACTTCTGGTTTAGAAATCTTTAATGTTCCAATAGCTGTAGATGTTATTCCAGGTAGTTAAATCTTATCTATAACAACTCCATCCATTCTAATCTCAATTTGAGAAAAGAAGAATGGTAAGAAGTTATCTACAAGTTTTATGGTATCATTTGCACCAAATGTTCCTCCAGCTGATGCGCCAACAACTTCAAAAGTCATATGACAATCTGCTTTGTGTGGATGTATGAACCCATCCCCCACATCGAAACCCATTCAAACTCAATATCTTTGTTAGCTTCATTCAAATTATTAAATGTTCTTGTGTTAGGTTTAAAACTTTGTAACTCGTAACTCTCAATACCGTCCATTTATTATAAGGAAAATCTTGAAACAACGCTTTTATGGAATGTACCCATAAAAGAATTATACATAATACCATTTAAAAATTTATAATCCCGATCCTAACTTAACCTTAGCATTCATAGCAGTGCCTACTCCAAAAGCAGCTAATCGTTCACCAATTGATGCATCACTACTAAATGCTCTATTCCATGCTTTAGTTTCTAGTTCCTTATCTGCAAAATGTCTTGACGTTGTATCTTTGTTGTCTCTGTAGTATATATCATGTTCTTTACAAGCCTCATCTAATGGGTTAATACCTTTATCACCTCTTTCTAATCTTTCTTGAAGCTTAGTGCCCGGACCACAGTACGACACACCAGGAATATGTAGCTCACACGGTAATTTATTAATTAAGTCATTTACTAATTCATTTCCAAGCTTCGCATCATTCCAGAGTCGTGGTGGTAATATATTTAAAATCCTAATCAAATAACCTATACCTTTCGGATCATTAGGAATAAATTGCGAAAGCTTATTAATAATCATCCTCAATCTACCTACTTTCTCATTATAAAAGTTATTATGATCAGCCTTTTCTTCTCCATCTATAACTATTAACCGATCAATGAACTTTCTCAAATCATCCATCCATATATATTCTTTTGGTAATTCGTTATATATTTTTATTCTTTCCCCAGACTTTGGTGTTTTCATTCTTGTTGCTGTTGGAGGTAAATATGGTTTAATATAATCATCCCAAATAGGCTTAATAATATTAATGTACTTAAAACCTATATTAGATGCTACTTTTTATCACGATTATATTTTTGGAAGGCAACATCTGATTCTATTGTTATTTCCTTGTACTGTTCATAATCGTCATCATCATAATCTTCAATGGTTTTATTAGTATTCATTGTTAACAATTCCCATAGACCTTCTGTTCCTTTATAAGTTTTACCATTAATAATCAGATCACTACCACTCACTTTAACTTCAGAATTTCCCATCTTATTTATTAATCTTCCACTTTCTTCAACAGCTCTTTTTCCAAATACAATATCATTTTTTCTACTATAATATATTGTTGCAAACTTACCAAATCATTGTGCTGTTGTTAAAGGCTCTACACCTTCGACTTTTTCTTTAATTTCTTTTCCCGTTTGTTTTATTTATCTTGTTATAGGTGTATCACTACTACTTAGAAGACTATCATAAGTTATCTTTTTAGGTGTTTCTAGTAGACTAGGATCTATTGAAGCCGTCTTATGTACAGCTGGAACAAGTTCAGTTTTTAGATTTTTTGTTCTGCTACTTCTTTGATCTCACTTCCTAAATTTCGGATAGTATCAATTACAGGTTGTTCTTGCGTCTTAAATTTATCGTATATACCTGCTCTTTCTTTTTTCCAAGATTTGAAGCCCTTTATCAAGAACTCCTTTAACTTAATATTCTTATTGATTTGTTTCTCATCGATTTATTATATAAAAAACGAACAAACGTCAAAAAAACATGAAAGACGTCAAAAAACGTAAACCGTTGAAACGTACAACTTAAAAAAACATCAAACGTTTATAAAGTGTTTTATCTTGTTCCTATACTTACCATTGTTTACCTTCCTTGTCATATCAATTACTATAAAACCATAATCTTCTTGCCAACATTTTGACCATCTCTCTTTAAATTTATCATAAGGCATATCTCGTCCAACAAACTCGTTATAGATATGTTTAAGATTAGTATCATCTTGTCTAAATACGCATAGGAATTTAACGTTATGTCTTATAGGCTTTTTAGGTACTTTTGAATATATCTGTGCAAGATAGAAACAGTCTAAATGTCTATGGCTATCTCTCGTAAAGTAATTTCTAACAGTATCTTGGTTCTCCAAAATGTAATCATCAAACACAACGACAGAGTACTTTTCACATTCATCAATAGTACAATATAATCATTACTGCTTAAGAACGTTGCTATTTGCTTCTTGAACTTTAGTTCTGCTTTTTCAAATCGTTATTTTAATTGCTCATATTTGGATAATTCATGCTTTTAGAATATATGTAGAAGTAATTATTGTTAACCAACCTGGCTGTAATAAGAAGTTAAATAACAGAAAAGTCTTACCACAACAACATGGGCCCACAATAAAACATCGAATATCATCAGGTATAAGTTCTCCATTTCTTTTCTTAGCTGCTGTTTTTTTTATCATCTCTTTTACATCCCAATTAATAGTTTTCTTACTCATTTATTATAGAAAAAAATTCAATCAGACCCGATAAATAGCCGGGTCCTTATAAGTTAAGCCCTGGATGCCAGCATCTTTTATGATCTTATATCATTAAGTTGTTCTCTGATTTTATGCAACGTATTGTTATTTGTTATTCATCCATTTTGCCATTTAATATTATCATCTCTAACTGTTCTTTAAATGAGTGACAATGGTTTTATATTCATCTTTTCTATTGCTTATGTTTAACTTAGAAGACAAACCTGTTATAATAGCACTTCCAGTTGCAAGAGATGTTGTTAATATTGAGTAAATTGTTACAGGTATAAAAATATTAATAAACCCAGTTGTTGCAGAAATTATAACCGATAATGTAAACAAAGTGTAGTATCCATATCTAACAATTCATAGTTTTCTCTTTTTCTTCTTTAAGCTGTATTCTAACTTTTGAATGATATCTTCTTTTAACTTGATTACGTTCTCTCTTGGAATATCTCTGAGTACATCAAACTCGTTCATTTATTATATAGTAAATGGCTAAGGTATTTAAGTTAACCAGTGATACTTCTGTTTTAAAGAAGAAACTACATTACGAATTAGACAACAGTAACAACTATTTAAGTATAGAACTAGTTGGGTTTTACACGATATACTTCAAACATTACAGAAAGAAATAATAAATTCACATTTAGTAGCGATGATAATATACTTTCAGAGCAACTTATACTTCAACCAGGTAAATATAATTTAAAAGAATTAGAAGAATATATAAGATGAAATATTCCATACTCCACCTATCCTTTTAAAGATATTAAATTTACTGAGGAGAGAAAGATCAATAGAGTTAAAATATTTAACAGACATTGTGACATAATTTTAGATACCATTCATACCGTGTTAGGTTTTAGTGAGAAAAACTTAGCTAGTAACATAGAACATGTTGGAGATAAGGTACTAAAGTTTCACCCATACAATTAATGCTCATTGTAATATAGCCGATGGCATGTTTTTAAAGATGCGGAGTATACACATAGAGAAACAGGAATTATAGCACCATTTAAAACAGGTGTCGAGTTTAAACATAGTATTATTTACGAGCCTGCTTATCCATTATTTTTCCCTATATTTAGAGACAAGGTTGATAATTTTGAGATAAAGATAACAAATGAGAATGATTCTTTAATTGATTTTGGCGGAGGTACAACAACTGTACTTTTACAAACCAAATTTTCTCTTAAATAAATAGGAAAATGTGTACTATTAAAGGTTGTATGTTTAGTGTTCCTTACAGTGAACTAAAAGATTTAAATATCGATCATGTATTAACAAAGAAACAACGATAAAGCCAAGAAAATTAAAGAAGGTAAAGGAATGGATTTAACTCTAAGTACTGCACAAATGTAAAAGATAAAAAAAGAGCATACGGGTGGTTTTATCTTTACAATTGCAGCCATTCTAGCAGCTTTAGGAGCAGTTGGCTCATTAGCAGGTGGTGCTGCAACGATTAGTAAAACTACTTGATGCTATGAAAAATAAACAAGAACTTGAAGGGCAAAAAAGGCACAATTTGGCTATAGAAGAAAAACAAGGAGCAGGTAAACGAAAAACATCAAAAAAACTAAAACCATTGACCAACTTCGGTATAGAGAGGTTGGTTAAAGAATTAAAAATAAAACGATTTAGAGATGTATTTATGAGTGACGAACTTCCAAGAAAACCCTATGTAAATGAGTGTGGTATAGTTAACTTCGATAAATCAGAAAGTATTGGTGCACATTGGATATGCTATTGGAAAGATAACAACGAATAGTATGTGTTTGATTCTTATAGCGGTGTTCCTCCTAAACAACTAGTACAATATCTCGGCACCGAAAACTTATTTTACAATGACGAACGAATACAAGACTTTAATTCAGTTATGTGTGGTCATCTTTGTGTTAAGGTTTTAAATCTTCTTAATCCAGGGTATTCTTTTAGTGACGTTATGTATATGATTAACTAACTAACTAACTAACTAACTAACTAACTCTATGGCCTATGGAACCCGGAGGTTCAGTGTCGCGTTCACAAAAGCTCTCCACTGACTTCTATCCTTAGCTGATTGCATCCAGTTTCTACTTTGTATTCCTATCTCTGCGAGATCCATCTTAATATTATCCTCCCATCTGCGCCTAGGTCTTCCTAATGGTCGTTTTCCTATGGGTCTACCAGTCAAGACTTTGAAAGCGTTTCTACTTTCTTCCATTCTAGCTACATGACCTGCCAACCTAAGCCTCCTAGACTTGACGACCCTAACAATGTTGGGTAAACCGTATAAACTATGTAGTTCCTCGTTATGGAGCTTCCGCCATTCCCCATTCTCGTTCCTCTTGGGTCCGAATATTCTTCTCAGGATCCTGTTCTCAAATACTTTCAGTCTATGTTCTTCCCTCAGAGTAAGCGACCATGTTTCGCAACCATACAGAACAACAGGCATGATTATCGTTTTATATATTTTAAGCTTCAAATTCCTCGACAGAATTCGCGACGACAAGAGATTTTGAACCGAGTAGTAACACGAATTCGCTGCTTTTAGTCGACATTTAATTTCTTCGTGAATATGATTTTCGTCTGTTAACATTGATCCTAAATATTTGAAAGTATCCACTTTATCAAGAGCATTATTTAATATTTTAACGCCTCCACAATTTGCCGTATTACGGTCCCGACGTACTTCCATGTATTTAGTTTTCTCTGCATTTACTTCTAAACCCATGTCCCTGCAAGCGTTTAATAAGATCTCTGCATTTATTTCTACTGTTCTCCTATCCTCCCCTATTAAATTTACATCATCAGCATATGCCATAACCTGGTGAATGCCGTTCAACTCTAAGCCCTGGTTGCTATCTTTGATTTTCCTTATGGCGTATTCCAGCACAACGTTAAATAATAATGGCGACAACGCATCTCCTTGTTTTAGGCCATTTTCGACGTGGAAGCTCGTGGACAAAAATGTATATGATTAAAAATTATTAAATATTATTAAGTTTAAGTGCTTTTATGGATTGTATCCATAAAAGTTTTGTTTAAGATAAATATGGAAACTATACACAATAGATTTTTAGATTATTTTGTAAAGCATGGAGATGAACAAGATGCACTAGATAGATATAATTTTTATGAGTATTTTCAATATGTTAGTGAGATAGACTTAAAAGATAGAAACAACGTAAATAAAGTGATTGATTTATGGAAAACGTTAATACCTAAATATTTGTATGCGGATGAAGAGCTGAAAAAGTTACGTCCAATAATTACCTCAAAGAAGGGGTTGTCAAATTATAGCTCTAGACCATTAGAATGCAGTAGTTGTGTTAGTAAGTCATTAACAAAAAGTATGAATAACTACATTTGTAATGATTGTTCTGTAGAGTGGTTAGGTTTACAATACAAATGAAGAAATGAAAGCTGGTTGTGCAAGAAAACCATTGTATGATACTACAAAAAAGTTAAGTTACAGCTATCTCGATTACAAGCTTTAAAGGATAGAATAGTTTCCAAACATGTGTTCAAGGTGTTAAATGATGAATTTAGAAATATACCAAAAGATTTAATATCAGCAAAAGATGTTCTAGAAGTACTAAAGAAAAACAAATACACAAAATATTATGATGATGTCTATTTAATACACTAACAGGTTACTGATCTAAAACCATTAAAATTATGAAATATTGAAGAAACACTTATAAACGAGTTCGAAAACTTACACGAGGCCTTTAAAGAACTGTATCCGAAAAGAGCATTGTTTATTATCTTAAAATTTGTATTGTACTATCTGTTGAGAAAGCATGATGTTCATGTTGGTATTGATTTTAAACACTCACCTAAACAAATAGAAATGTTAAAGAAATGTTTTGAAAATTTAAGATGGACATTTTCTTTATAATAAATGAGCATGGATATATTTGGTAATGTTGTAGATAGAAAGGGTGATGTTGATATAAGTGTAGAAAAATTAAAATTGTTGGAGAATTTAAATGATGTAGTAAGTTATGTTAATACCTAAAACATTAACACCTAAAATTCAACTTAGATCAATAGAAGCTCATTTATAGAACGATAGAAAACGATTTAAAGATGTATTAGAAACGCTACAAGACACATACATAAAGAAAGAAGATTTTCAAAAGATTATGACGGATACTACTAAATTAATTATGCAGAAAGAAACCATACCCTTTCTTGTCGATTGAGAGCCAAAGCGTTAAGGAACCAATCTTTCGAATATTTAATCTCTCTAATAGTGACAAATTTCTCTATATTGGCGCAATAATGCACATGGAATTAAGTTTGGATAAATACTTTCTAGATATATATTTAGGTGATACTTTGATTGAACAGTTACCTTTTAGCTTTAAGAAGAACGATATAATTACGATTAAACTAAATAAACATTCTGCTATGGAAGAAGGACAATTATTGTTTATTGTAATGTATGTAGAAAGAGAGCTTTCATAAAAACATTTGCTATAGAATAAATATGGGTATTTTTGGTTACATTAAAAGTAGGAACATCTTATTACAAACGTTTGCTACGAAACAAGAGCTTACGTTTAAAATAGATAAAGTGTTTCTTAAAATAATACATCCTGGGTTGATTTTAAGAATAAAAGATTGGTTAATGTATCTAATGCTATTGATAAACAAGATGTTGTAACATTAGAACATTTTGAATCAGTAAAAGAAGAGTTTACACGAAGAGAAAAGCTCTAGAATTACCATGTCGATTGGCAGTGAATATTATTTTTTATTTTCTATACAATAAAAAATAAATATAATGTATTGTGTTAAATGTAAGAAATCAACAGACATGAAGAAAGATACCATTACAATTGAACAAACAAAGAATGGAAAATATATCAAGAAAGGTATATGTAGTATATGTGGAATTAATAAAACTCAATTCGTTAAAATGAAAGATTGACTAAATGATTTTAAATATGTTAGGGAAGACATTATAGAAGAAATTCACAATCATCTAGTAAAACTTTAATGGACTAAGTGTGGTTCTGAAAGGTATCAATGATTTTTGGCAAGCTGATCTTGTGGAAATGGATAGCGGAGTATTAAAAGGTTTTTCCAAAGTAAACAGAATCTATAAATATCTGCTAACGATTATAGATGTGTTTTCGAAATATGCGTTTGCTGTTCCTGTTAAAGATAAGAGTAGTAAGAATGTTACAGAAGCATTTGAATCCATATTAAAAGCGAGAAAACCTAGTAATTTACAAACTGATCAAGGCAAAGAGTTTGACAATAAAGAATTTAAGAAGTTGATGGAGGAAAATAAGATTAATCATTACTCAACCTATAGTGGTAAGAAAGCTTCTGTTGTTGAGAGATTCAATAGAACACTTGAACCAATAGTGTGGAAAAAATTACAACACAAGGGAATTATAAATGAATAGAGATATGGCCAACATTGGTTAGCGAGTATAATAATCGTGTGCATAGAACAATTGCTTTAAAGCCTACAGAAGTTAACAAGAAAAATGAGCGAACAATATTGGAGAGAGTGTATAAGAAAGAATATAAACGTGTTAAACCCAAATGCAAATTATGTGATCATGTTCGTATAAGTAAATCGAAAGAGTTATTTGAGAAAGGATATACACCTAATTGGTCAACAGAAGTATTTGTTATTAGCGAAGTTAATCTATCTAATCCGCCTACGTATAGAATTAAAGATTTAGAAGAAAATGTGCAAGGTAGATTTTATGAACCAGAACTATTAAAGACTAACCATTAAGATGAATACATCGTGGAAAAGGTATTGAGAACGAAATGTGACAAAGTATACGTTAAATGGCTAGAATTTGATGATGCACATAATAGCTTCATGGATAAAAGAAATGATGCAATATAAATATAAATGTTGTCTTTTATGGAATAATAACCATAAAAGGTTAGTTTAAATGAGATAAAAAGAAAAATTCGTTCATCTTACATAAACAAAGGGAAACAGTTCGTTTCTCTTACATAAACAAAGGGTAACAATTCGTTCCTCTTACACAAACAAAGGGTAACAATTCGTTCCTCTTCGAACAACTTCTATGGATGTTTAAATTTTTACCCGTTAAAACCACGGGTGACGTCTATCTAAAGAAACAGATTGTGATCCAGACTAAATGCTGAGAAATGAATCGTTAAAGTTATGTGCAAGTAGCGGTAAGAGGTTTGATCACTGGTTAGAAAATAAATATTCAAAAGAGTTATTAGATTACTGCGATATAAAACTAATGGACCGAATTTAGGCTACTTTGAAAACTCATTGTTTACAGTAAAACTAGGTGGTATGATTGCTTTCCTTGATATTCAAAAACGAATACATGGATTTAAAAATATCCTAGTATAATTTCATCCTCAGTCTATGTACTTTCATCCTAATGTATATCTATTTATAGTGTTATTATTATAACTTTTATTATTATTTTCTTTCATATTAAAATTACAAGATATATGATAAGAACATCTTGCAATAGCTTTAATTCTGATCTACGTTTACACATTTTAATTATACCCAAAAATATCTTCATTATTATTTCTATCTTTATTATTTTCTCTTAGAGTAAGGAAATCAAACTGGAATCACAGATTTACCACATGTTACGGATGCATTCAGTATAGTTGAAAAATAAATACTGATGAGTATTAATTCATCTCTTTTACGGGCGGAATCTTTCCTATTGCTGTTTCACTGGAGACATATCTATGTTCCTAAGAGAGTTTACATAAGGGTGTTTTTAAGTCATAAAAAATAAATTTAAGCAGGTTAAATATATATATCATGTTGCAACACTTTATCTGGATGGTGTACTCTGAAGTTGAAGGTCGGGTTAAATGCTGAAAATAACTATTAAGTTCATCCGAGATTAAAAATCAAAACATGAGCACACTGACAAGTAAGGGAATATATGGTTGTCGCGCAAATCAGATGCAGACAAATGCCATCTGATTGAGCATGAAAAGATATGGAGAACACAGAAATTTAAGGTGCTAAGGACCATAGGGAGCGGAGCGAGGAAAGAGGAAACATTGAATGTCGGCGAAATTGAAGAAAGTCAGGAATGACGGGAAAAGTTAATTTCGTGCAAACAGGGAAAGAAAGTCCACCAAAGAAAGAAACTAAACAGAACAAGGGCATCAAGGACGAAGAAAGATCATAATCAGATTTTCCATCCGGACCGCAGTGTTGCCAGTGCTGCATAACATTGATATGAAGGATATAGCACAGTATAGCAATTCATGCACAAGGAAAAGTATGAGTAACACAAAAGACAATTGAAATGACTCGGTACACGTGCGTAAAATGGTTTAACGTAGTCCTGAGTGAATATTACACCCACGTGAATACAAATGGAGGAAAATAGAGAACAGTACGCACCACTTGTAGTTTAATTGCAGTTGACGTGAAGATCACTAATGAATGCGTGGTCAACACACAAACATTTCTCGCAGTGAGCAGAGCGGATGAAAGCAAGCTGGTCACACGCGTCTTTATATTCAAGGGGTCAAGGGTTCGATACCCGGTGGGGACACAAAACGTTCGGATCCCTCGTTAAACTGTAGCTCCCGTCCTTTGTACGTCATCATCATCCCATGGAAGGCAATGGCAAACCACCATGGGTTCATCCAGCCCAGCGACCTTCAGGTCAAAACCTGCCTTCGGACAGAACACCGATCATCAACATCATCATGGAACGATGCTCCCAAACACTTTCGTTTCTGTGTTATCATGTGTACCCCCTTCACTTTCATATCTATATTTGTCCTCCCTCATGTACATTATTCACTCACGAGTAGCGTTAAACTTTTTTACTCACGTGTACGGTCTTTTGGATTGTCTTTTATGTTACTAATATTTTTCGTTGTGCATGAATTGTTATACTGTGCTATATCTTCCATATCAATGTTATGCAGCGCTGGCAACACTGCGGTCCGGATGGAAACCATGATTATGATCTTTCTTCGTCCTTGATGCCCTTGTTATATTTAGTTTCTTTCTTTTGGTAGACGTTCATTCCCTGTTTGCACGAAATTAACTTTTCCCGTCAATCCTGACTTTTTTCAATTTTGCCGACATTCAATATTTCCTCTTTCCTCGCTCCACTCCCTATGGCCCTTAGCACCTTAAATTTCTGTGTTCTACATATCTTTTCATGTTCAATAAGATGACATATGTCTGCATCTGAGTAGGGTGACAACCATATGGTCCCTTACTTGTGAGTTTACTCTTCAGCGAACCTCTGATCACCATTCTTTATCAGGGGGCAAGAACATTTTGATTTTGTTACTAATAATAAAATATTACACAACAAGACGCAACAAATATTATGAACTTTTATTAGCCAATAAGATACTGTCATACATTTACAAGCTGAGAGATAAGTATGGAAAATCTACCTTAGGTGATATAGTTTTCAGGAAAGGTAAGCTTACGCGTTTGAAATGGATAAAGGAATCAAATTCGTATTGTGAGCTTTAACGTTAAATATGACTCTTTACTTTAACAAATTAAATTCATTTGTTCACCTGCAAAATGATATTCCTCTGATTTATTGTTTCCGATGACTGACAGATATAGTCTACATATGTTTTTGTTACTTCAATTTTGCTTACTACTTACAATAGTAAATTTCATGACGCAATGTTTTATATCATGTTCGATGATTTTTATAGAGTTATTCTTATTGCTTTCTAATTCAGTTTCAGTGTATCATGCGTAGCATGTATTGCACATTTCCCACAAATATCTAGTACAAACTAAACACTTGTGTATTTGTACACGTAATTTTACTTAGTAATCCCTCTGATAAACGTACGCACATGAACATATACATTAAGTAATGTCCATAAAGACATTTCTGAAAAGGTTTGTAAGATCCCTGTCCTGCAGACGTTAAAAGATTCCGTAGTATATTTTGCCTTAAGGCTATTCGAAATTGAAAATTATATATATAACACGCTACTAAGCATCAAAGAATGTATCTCGAAAGAATTGCATTGCTCAGCAAAACGGCAGAAAGTAATAAGAAATACAAAATTCAGAATTATATGCACTCAAAAGATAGTTTGACTCTATTAGCCACACTAGTCGTTTGTTGAAAATGCAATTAATAACCTTACAGGCACAATGTGTAATAGCAAAGACTCTATAGTTTGCTTGAGTTTTCGCTTTTTAGCTTTAACATTGGAAGCCAAAGAGTCTAAAGACTTAAATATGCAAAAGAGTAAAATTGTTCAGATAAGGTTTAGCAGTTACAATGCAATTACCTGTGAATTGTAATTGTAATAGTGTAATTTATAAGGAGTAAAAGATTACTCTATAGTGTAGTATTAGATTACTCATGTGGGACAATATACACATATAATGGAAAGCTCTTATTTTGATTTCATTTCAAATAATAATTGTAGATTGCATATTATTTATTCAGATTTGTTAGTAATTACTAAAAAGAGTTAATTGTTATTAGTAACTTACTAGTATTGTGCAGTAACTGATCTTATTATTTATCATACAAACAAAAAATAATATTAGAGTGTAATTTATTAAAATAACTTTAAAACTTACCTAGAAGTTCCAATTTTCCATAAAGTACATCGCGATATATTCTTGATTCAGGAAATCCTGTTATTTCGAAAAACGCAAAGCTGTATGTACTTCTAGAGAAGAAAGCAAATACTGATGTCAATACTGAAGAACGACCCAACTAAGGTACACATAAAATACTTCATATTTACTGATACTTACATTTTGAGTTTATTGTAAAGATAGGTAGAAATATGTGTGTGTATTTAAGAATATATATCAAAACAATAACAAGATATATGTGAAAACATAACTCATTGTACTTATATATATATATATATATAAAGTACAAAGAGTTATGTTTTGACATCAATAGTGCGTAATGGAATTGGCCGTAATTGTATTGCTTAATGTGATACATACGGGTAAAAAAATAGCTACCTGATAACCTTTATAGTTTCTCATTACGATCTTCCCTGTTCAGCAACATGGACGTGGACCAACTTTCCCAGCGTAACTAGATGTGTCTTATGCAGCACATCTGTATAAATCTGAACCCAATAAATATATAATGCCTGCTCACAAGTGTAAGCGAACACTGGAACCATGGTATAGTGGGGCAGCAGTAAATTCAAATGGCAACGTAGTAGGACAATACGATTATAGATATATTCGGTTTATGAAGCTTTAACTGCAACTGAGTAATACTGTACCGTAAGCGACAGACATAACGAGATGAATAGTAGAGGAAACTAACTTGACTGCCACAAAGTACTCTGCAGTGTTTAAAATGATCTAGACCTTCGTGCATAAGTGCTTTTCGCGTGGGAGACTAGTGTTCGATTCCCAGTGGGAATTCGTGTAGTTCACCTTCCACATAAATCAATAGGTTCGGTCTCATATAGCTTCGCTACTGAAAGAGACATTAAATTTTAAATCAATTCTACTCAACCATAATCTCCTAAATTGTATTACATCTTATTAATGAAGCAGGGAATTAACAAAATATTACAATTGTTACCGTCTAGTTACTATACAAGGCTAGACCATTTATCCGTTGCAACTAACTAGTGTCAAATGACTACATTTACATCTAAAATATATTCTTAAAAGAAACGTCTATTAGGTTGCTACATTTATGGTTGTGTTTAATATCACAAATCAACTTCAGAACATCATGAACTAAGATTCAAAATGTAATGGATTAAGCCACTTTCGGGTTGCAAAGTCCATTGAATGTCAACAAGTTGCCTCAAAATAATTACACGTTTATAGGAAAACCAACAAAAGGAAGCAAAATTCGGGATTTATTAAAGTAAATTGTTTATTTCTACATAGAATTTGAATCCCGGAAAGAATCAACTTTAAGTGGCTAACTCACTCCACCATCACAAACTGAGCTGAGATTAACGTATTATGTGTCACGACAAGCCAATTATTATATGAGAGATACCTTGGTGATATTAGTTGTTTCAATCCTCTGAGGTGATCGTTAACAGAGCAGGTTATCAATGAAGGATACTAAGGCTAAAGCTTGTAGCAACTAGGACATCGAGAACACTTGGTTACCTGTATAACCTGAAATTGGACTAAGTATATGAAAAATCTAAGTAGCGACGATATTGCGGTTCAAAGATACAATTTAACATTACTTTCTACATTTTCTGATTGGAACTTCGCAAGTAACATATCCGTTTGTTGGATGATTTCAGTGGTGTGGCATATACGTGCACAGTGAATGTTCGTAGCTAAAGCCCACAATACGAAACCAAGCCATACGGAGGAAGAATCTGTATCCAAAACTATCTTATAGGAAAATACCGTCACTTTGTTGCTTTCGACGCGAAATTACTTTTTAAATGGAGTGGTGCAGACGAGGAAGGAATAGCTTGTTCCTAATCCATGCCAGAAAGGATCTTCATTTCACCATACCTGGTTGGAATTGCGATGAGAAATTGAAAGCCGTGAAGCTGTCTACGTGTTACACTATTTCATGCTTGCAAACAACAGAAAATAGTATTTTACTTTAAATCAATAATGTTGTCTTAAATAAATTTTAACCTATAATTGAACTCACAGTAGCTGAGAAAATAGGATTGAAAAGTAAATAATTTATTTAATATTTCTAAGTTATAAAAGTTTACTACATTATATTGCAAGAGTTATATTCAGAGGTCTGAAAAACAAACTAATATACACTAGGGCGAGTGTTATACGCGGAGCACGTCTCTCAAATTAATGAAATTACGAGATAATTTTCTTAGCATATAAGCGACAGTACATATGTATAAAATTGATTTCCTCACACCTGGAGCTTGATAATAATGTATTTTTTCCCGATAGTGACATGCCCGAGCAAATTCATTCTTTCCTATTGTTTTTATAATCTACACCTTTAATGTATTGTTCATATAGTCATCTAAATTTCCATATCAAATTGTTTTTTATTATTATTACAATGGTTTTAATGTAAAATAAGAAAACATTCCTTTCTCTCATATTTACAATTTACACTTTACATTATAATTGATATATAAACGAAGAGCTCCTGTGGTTTTAATTATGTCTTTTAGTTATAGAGCGACTTCCTTTCAGTTGTTTTGACTTCCTTATTCCTTTAACTTACGTTACTAAAGTATCTTGGTTGGAAGGATACCTCTTTAATGATATAGCTAGAAGTTGCCTGACAATTCTACACTACCAGACTGAAATAACTGTGGACTTGTGACACAGGTTACCATACCACTATCGAACAAATCTGCCTTCTTCGACGAAATCTTGCGTCCTACTAAACACTCTTTTTAAAGTGGATTTGCTGCTAAGAATAGCAGAAGAGACATAAATGTTTGATAAAGAACAATGCTATCATAGATTGTTATAATATGTCGTTTATTCTTTAATAGTAAGTGTAATACTACTTCCTTTTTTGTCGCTGCGTCAGCAATAAAGAAACCTTATATTAAGGTATAATATTCTCAACAATACTTAAAACTTACGAAAAGCGTGTGTGTGTGTATTTAATTTTTGTAAATATAACTAAGGAAATTTTATATTAAGGATTAAAATTATGTTTCGTAAACTTTGTAAGCATATAGCAACTACAATTGAAATACAACACAATTTATGACCAAGGTATATTTTCTCTTAGGTCATGCCGTAGGCCTTTAATATTTTCATGTCAGTGATAAAGCATTCATGTCTAAATATTGTGTAATAGGCTTAGGAACACTCTCAATAACGATGCTATAAGCTAACTCGTGTATTTAAAACATATCGTTACCATGAGGACTAAGTAAGGGTGACTGTAAAATACTCAAAACGTGGTATATATATGCACATAGAACGAATCAATTAAAAGAGTCTATAGCTTTATATTAAAGGAAAAATCATTTTAAGAAACTTTTCCAGTCAGACAGTGAAATTGGTCTTCATTAAAATTGGTTCGATACAGGGTGGATTGATTTAAATCACGATTTTAATCACGATTTTAATCACGATTTAAATCACTTGATTTTTTAAATAAAAATAGTTCGCATAAATCGAATTCCGAAATAATTAATTTAATGTGAAAAAATGTAAAATCCCGTTTCTGTTCTGTTATTTCGATTATGGAAGTTAATAATACAATGAGACTCACACGAAACAGTATAGTATGAAAACAAATGTCATGCAGAGGATGATTAGAGAAAACCCGTTTCGAATAGGTAAGTGAGCAATCCTGCTTTCTTCTTTTCGTAACATTGGGTTTGGGTTTTGGAAATCATTAACTATTCAACGGAAAAATCAGCATCAACATTTAAGACGAATATGTGTGTGTGTGTGTGTCTTTGTTCCCAGATAATAGGGCGTATTTAAAGGTGTCCTATCCCTTTTTTGTTTGTCTGTTTGTTAATTTTATAACTTTAGGCGTAATTTATGTATTTCATGCCGCAAGCTAGTTCTTAGTGTTTAAACATAGACCCCTTCTAAACATCAGTAACTTCTGAGAAAAATGTTTCATTTTGATAAACGTTGTCGTACTTTTTCCTTAAAGCTTAACCTTTTAAATTATATCACTTATTTTTATTATTCGATTATTCGATTATTCCATTATTCGATTTTCATTATTCGATTAAAATGTACCAAAAAGGCTTTCACTTCCTGTTCAATATAGCAACTACAATTGAAATACAACACAATTTATGACCAAGGTATATTTTCTCTTAGGTCATGCCGTAGGCCTTTAATATTTTCATGTCAGTGATAAAGCATTCATGTCTAAATATTGTGTAATAGGCTTAGGAACACTCTCAATAACGATGCTATAAGCTAACTCGTGTATTTAAAACATATCGTTACCATGAGGACTAAGTAAGGGTGACTGTAAAATACTCAAAACGTGGTATATATATGCACATAGAACGAATCAATTAAAAGAGTCTATAGCTTTATATTAAAGGAAAAATCATTTTAAGAAACTTTTCCAGTCAGACAGTGAAATTGGTCTTCATTAAAATTGGTTCGATACAGGGTGGATTGATTTAAATCACGATTTTAATCACGATTTTAATCACGATTTAAATCACTTGATTTTTTAAATAAAAATAGTTCGCATAAATCGAATTCCGAAATAATTAATTTAATGTGAAAAAATGTAAAATCCCGTTTCTGTTCTGTTATTTCGATTATGGAAGTTAATAATACAATGAGACTCACACGAAACAGTATAGTATGAAAACAAATGTCATGCAGAGGATGATTAGAGAAAACCCGTTTCGAATAGGTAAGTGAGCAATCCTGCTTTCTTCTTTTCGTAACATTGGGTTTGGGTTTTGGAAATCATTAACTATTCAACGGAAAAATCAGCATCAACATTTAAGACGAATATGTGTGTGTGTGTGTGTCTTTGTTCCCAGATAATAGGGCGTATTTAAAGGTGTCCTATCCCTTTTTTGTTTGTCTGTTTGTTAATTTTATAACTTTAGGCGTAATTTATGTATTTCATGCCGCAAGCTAGTTCTTAGTGTTTAAACATAGGCCCCTTCTAAACATCAGTAACTTCTGAGAAAAATGTTTCATTTTGATAAACGTTGTCGTACTTTTTCCTTAAAGCTTAACCTTTTAAATTATATCACTTATTTTTATTATTCGATTATTCGATTATTCCATTATTCGATTTTCATTATTCGATTAAAATGTACCAAAAAGGCTTTCACTTCCTGTTTTGAATATTGTAGGGATTTTAAAACACGTTACATATGCTTTCACGCCTTTCTGCGCCAAGGCATAGTGTGTGATGACATATTATATTTAAACAGATATTTTTTATTATGCGAATTATTATTAATTTTTTGTAGATCACATTTTGCACTCAGAAGACTGAAATTTTGCACACTTGTTCAATGCACACCTTAATAATTTTCAGAAGTTTTCAGATATCTACGTGGAAAAAGCGGGGGGTTCAGAGGGGCAAAACTGTTTTAAAAAGGATATTTTTAACCAAAATTAACTTTTTTCGTGATTTTCCCGTCTCAGATGGTGACATATGAATGGCACCGTTTGAAAGGCTGCTCTACTGTGAAGACAAAAGATGTACCTACTATGCTTCTAGGTAAATAGGCATGTCTCAGAAAACTGTTACCTGAGATCCAGTTTTATACTTGAATCTGGGGTATGTGGGGAATGTTTTTCGCGCGCTTACATTAGCACCTACAGGATTAAAATTTTGCACATTTACTCAGTGCACCCCTCAGTATTTTTCAGATTTGTTTCAGATCTCTGCCTTAAAACAGGGATAGGTTCCCACAGAGGTAAAACTTTAAAAAAAAGGAAACATGTTTTTAAAAGAAAATTCATTTTCTCGCCATTTACACACCCCAGATACATGATGGAAACATTTGAAGGTTACCGTTCAAAATTTCTTTCATTCTGAAGAAAAAAAGTTCAAATCATGATCATAAGATAAATAGGGATATCTGAGGAAATTTTTATATTACATCCGGGTTATGTGGGGCTTTGTGGGAATGTTCTTAGCTCATTGTTAAATAATTTCCTCACGCTTACTACTCATGATGGAAGCTTAACATTTTGTACACACATTTACTACATCCCTTAGTATTTCCTAGTTGATTTTGAGCACTGTGCGTTAACACAGGGGATTCCAGAGGGGATCAAATTTTTTTAAAAAATAGTAAAAACCGCCGAATACTCTAAAAATTTCCCATTTCAGGGATATGATAGGGAAATGTGAAAGATTCAATTTCAAATGTTGTTCTATTTTAAAGGGAGTAATGTATATACCATGATCCTATGGTAAATAGGAATAATGCGTAGCTGCTTGACTGAAAGTCTGTAATTTACTTTTAAAAAAAGAACCATAATTTAAAAGGGTTAAGAAACATTGTTTGGGATTGTTATAGGTCAATGACTGGGCGTAATTCAAAATTCAACACCAATACTTTCCAAAAATGGCATAATAAGCTTTTAGTACTAATTCCTAATGCTTTTTCTTCAGTTCGCGACTTGTATTAAACGAAGACGAAGATTTGATTTAAATTTAAAAAATCGGCTTTAATCAAAACAATCAACAAAAATGACCTTTTAAACAAATCATGAATATTCCCACCCTGGATTGTTATTACAAAGAGTGTTAGTTTCGCAGCTTCCCTCCGAACCTTACCAAAATACCGTATCATACATTCTCATTTTTATATTACTTTTATTATTATATGGTACTTTATAATATTTTTAATGCTTGTTTGGATGGTCCAAATAATTTTAAATTGTCACAGAATGTGGGTATTCTGTAGGCGTATTTTCTTGACCTATATTATATGGTGAAAATTTTAAAATCATCGTAAAAAGAATTCGAGGAGAATATTACTGATTTTCTGTTCAATTATTGTAAATGTCTTAGGTACAGCATATATTTTCATAGTTTGAGCGTGATCTCAACGTTGCCATAATAATAATAATAATAATAATAATAATAATAATAATAATACGAAGAAGAAGAAAAAGTAGAAATAAACAGAAACTTTCTTTTCTCAGTTTTTTGACAAATTAATACCCTCAACATCAAACCTTCAAACATTTCTTTGCCAGAGATCGCTATTTTCGTTTCTCTTTTGCCTCTATTTGTTTTAAAACACTTGAAACTATTCTAATCAACAAAGACAGCTACAAAGATTGAATAAATAATTGCAAATTTTATGGGGTTTAGCTTTCGGCTTGCTTAACTGTAAATTATTGTTGTTATGTTACAATAGATGATGTATAATGAATACATTTTTCCCAAACATATTAATGTAAAATCAAAGAACATTGGTATAGCTATAGTGGAAGTCAGTTTAATATTCACAGTCCGGAAATATGAACAGCAAGAAGCTTAAACTCACACAGCGCACTCATACATGGCATAAGAGGAAAACAATGAAGTTGGTAGCATTGTTTGGAGTTTCATGAATTTGAAGAGAGAAGTCCAAGTTCGTTAGCTGAAGTTATTGTGAAATAAAATATAAATTTACAGGTGTCCAGAACAAAAACATGTAGGTTTTTGGAGCTATATTTAAATCAGAATAATGGATAATAAGCTATAACTTGGTATTTATGCATTGTACATAATTTTTCACAGGATTTATAGTCTGTTCTGTCAGTCGTCTTGACGCATCTTTTCTATAAATAGAGTTGCAAACTACAACACCTAAAAATATAATTAGCAATCGGTAAAATATGATCTTTTGAATTCAATTTAATATGGACACACATGTTTTTGGAAGTTACGACAGAAATGGAATTGAGGAGTTTTTGCAGATGTAAACTAAAGTAGACATTTTTGTAATAATGTTTCAAAGAGAGTATGACATAATTTTTAATAACATGGATGATATAAATTCTACAATCTTGAATACTCTACAATCGACAACAGCAGGGAATTTACTAGATTAGAATTTTCTGAGATGATCACGAAACATGGAATACTTATGATACTGTTGTAATTGCTTCGAGTGCGTTTAAAGAAACTGGACTGTGGCCACTAGATGTACATGCTATTCCTGATTACGCTTATAGCATGTTGCAGAGAATTATTCTCCCGATACTTTATTCTCCCTAATTTTTCTCAAGACAATTTAAGGCTATGTTATGGTAATAATGACTCAACAAGCTCTTCTGCACTACCTAATTTTGCTATGGTGCACACCTATACATCCACAGGTCAAGAATTTGTTTGTTTGGGAAACACTGTACCTGAACCTGGACCACCAAGAGCCTAAGGAAGCACTTTCAATCAAGTTTAGCAAAACACCGTGGAAAATTGTTAATCGCTTTTTCTGCTATTATTCAGAGCCAAATTAACAGAAAAGGAATATAATAGATAAAAAGTATAAAGACTTATATCAAGCCAATTGATAACAAAGCTTCAGTCCAAATGCACTTCAAAACGAAAACTTCCTATAAAGGTGAACAAGCAGACATCTGTAAATAAATCTAAAGCAGAAGTGGATAATAATTGTTCTATTGAAGAAGACGCAAGAAATGCTACGCCAATAAAGAGGACAGTCTCACCCACACAGCGAGAGAAGAGTGATAGTATTTCCCATATTTATGAAGGAAAGCTTAGTAAAGACTCCAAAGGAGAATAATTGATAAAGTGTGATATGTTCCAAGACTGGTATCATGTCGTTAGTGTGAACGTCCAGTGCCCTGATTTTTTTCTTTGTGTTTATTGTAGATTTCATGCCTAGTTACCTATTCCAAACCTTTACACGTGACTCTTAAAATGAACTGTGTTTAAAGTATATGTGCAACCATCTTTTGCTCATTATTCTAATAATTTACATCTTATTTTTTTCTTTTGTTTATTTTTTACATCTGCTTTGTATTTTATGTGAAAATATTAAACGAAAAACAAATGCTGTTCATATTTGCCCTATAAAGTGCTCGTATTACCCTTGTACTACGGAAAATATGAACACTTCGCACCTACCTTACTAGACTGTTTATTACTCATGAATAAACGTATGTATAACCTTGTACTTTTTAATGTTCGTAGACGAAAGACCAGGCTTTCTTATGGCGAGACATTCTACTTTCTATAATACATTATTTTTAGATATACTAATATTTTCATTAACAATGCCAATTTTCAACTGACGTTCCGTAATCTACATGCAAACTTTGCAAAATTAAAAAACGAGGTACCCAAATATATGCTGCAAGAAGGGTTTCAAATCACTCTGTTTTAAATATTAATTTGAAATCAAAGTTTTGACATTTATTATCCTAAAGTGATCAAAAAATAATGAAAAAAGTGTTTTCAGAATTCTTCCTGACAAAGTTACAATCACTTTCCAATGTTCCCTGAAAAGAATATACTGTATGTTGCAACCAAGGGTATTGTATAATTCTGAATAAAGAAAACAGCGACGACCACTAAAAGGTCTTAGAAAGTGAACGAAGGACGTCGAGAAGAAAAGCACGAGAAAACGATATTTCGATTACAGTTTTATCATTGTTTCCATTTTACATATGTAGGTTTGAGTAAACTTACATACTATATATTTTTATCTGTTTTATATTCAAAGCAATAGTGTACATTCAAATATTCCCTGTTCACGAGGAGAAAAAATTACAAGTTTGGTAAATGTTCACATTTATACCTACATAGTGTCTGCAATTTAGAAACTTTGAACTTATTTGAACCACACCCCGTAAATTGATATATAATATACAGTGAAAACTCTCTAAAGCGGACAAATAATAAGCGAATAAAAAATTGTCCGCCTTCAAGAGGTTTCAGTATTTTGTTATGTAAATTAGTGAGCAAGGCAATATACGATTAGAAAAAAATATTTTTCCATGAATCACGTATTTACGAATATTACCTGCTTTATCTTCTGTCATCCAATACTCTATGTTTTAGGCACAACATGGAAATAACATGTTATAGTTTCTGTACTTTACACTTATCAGTACTTCTTTCGTTTTCGGTATGGCGCTTTAATTTGTGGGGTAATTGCAATCCTGAAGTGTCCTTTTTGAGACAATATACATAACAGGGCGAAAGATACTAAACTTATCTTCTTGTTGGTTAGAGACTCCAACGGGACAGTAGCATAACGTGTCATCCCTAATTGCGGGCAACTGTCAATCACTTTTGTGTCTAAAATAGCTTGGGTAGGAGTAAGACGGAAGCAAAGGACACAAGAGTGTTGTTAAACAGAGACGCTTCATCTGGGTTGCTGAGCAGACAGTTCAGGAGACAAAATGTTGTCACAATGCTTCCTTGGTGACACATGTATGAATTACTAAAAATGCATTTTTACTACACTTTTCAACTTATTTCTAGAAAACGTGTCCGTATTATGGAGGTAAATAATACGTTTTTAAAGAGAGAAAAAGACTGGCCGTGTCCGTACTAGAGAGTGTCCGCTTTATAAAGGTTTGCCAATATGTTTTTTCCTATTACAGTGTTTGGGGATTACAAAATGTGTCAGTTAAGGGAGGTGTCAGCTTTATAGAGGTGTTCATTAGTAGAGGTTTCAGTGTATATATATATATATATATATATATATATATATATATATATATATATATATATATATATATATATATATATTACAATTT
Organism: Thermobia domestica; assembly: GCF_964235325.1. NCBI lineage: Eukaryota > Metazoa > Arthropoda > Insecta > Zygentoma > Lepismatidae > Thermobia > Thermobia domestica. The sequence goes on along the minus strand of NC_137456.1, from coordinate 292,705,402 downwards.
ATACCTAGGTTTATACATGAACATTTTAATGTATGATACTATTATTAGGTAAGAGTTAGAGGTAGGAGGTCGAAATCTTTCTTTGGGATTGTTTAAGGTTAATACTAAAATTTTGGGTCATCTACGACCCAATTTGAATCAAAGGCTTTTGCTATCTTACTGAGAAAGATGCTTTACACTTATGTAATGTAACAAGACACAACAATTGGCTTTCAAGTTCAAGAAACAAAATTGCATTTCTTCATGTACTCGTCCTGTCTAAAGCAAGATATATCTTTCAAGTACGCCAGCCCGGTTAGTAGAACGTCAATCAATCAATCAAGAACATATCGTTCATTTTGTACGTAATAAATACCAATAATCTAAATTATTCTGCCGCATCACTAATTGATTTACTTTCCTTATAACATTATTGTTGTATCTACTTTTCAAGCAACCCTCGTACACCCATCAGGAGTTCTTGGTGTTGTCGCGCACCGAGACAAAACTCTTGGAATTGGAATGCTGCGAACTTTCTTGCTCACAGGTTTCTATGTTTGTATGTGGTTCCATGGCGACTTTTCTCTTCGCATGTCATGATATGGGTGAAGAATTCAACTCAGCTTTATTTTCTTCTCCATACCTTCTGAAGCTGAATTGCAGGACTAAAAGTCACTGTCGGATTATATGTTATAATTTGCATATTTTGTGAGAAACATTCATTCTTCATATTGCCATGTTTTTAAATGCGGTTAACGTGTTCCCAATAAGACAATAATCAGTTAATCAACTCCCATCAGTGAAGGATCTACCTTGCATCTAAGTGTCCTGTGAATACTATGTTTTCTTCCAATAGTGTATTCATACATCTTTGTTATGAAAGAGAATTGTGACACTAAGAAGAGGCGCGAGTAGTGAGATCCTAGAAGGAGAAGATACATGTGATTACTTGATACTCTCACTGCATTTTTGATATCTCCTACCATGACATATAAATTAGTAATATTTTCTGAAGTTTGGAAATGTGAAATGTAGAAATACTACATATGTTCAAGGTAAAAATCAGGATATCCTAACGACTCTATATTGAAAATGTGGCAATTAAATTACCAACCAACTAAGACGAATAGTGGATAAAGACCTTTTCTCTCACTGGCATCGAAGGCAAGGCAACAAGGGAATAACGTCCAAGGACCCTCTGAAAAGAAATACAGTCGAAGTTAAATCCCTTAATGGTGATAGCCAATGTATTCTTACTTTGAATTATGAGTGCGAATTGCAATGAAAGAATTTTTAGAATCGTTGGGATTTCTGCGTTCTAATCGGCATCGTTCAAGTGCGCGTTCGTCCGCAAATCGTAGTCCTGGGCCAATATTTCATTTACCTAGAATATATTGTTGTTTGTGTTAAATGTATGTGCTTGTGATTCCATAAACCCTATAGTATATGCATTGGAAATATTATTGTGTAATTTCTGGATCGGTGATACCATACTAATAGTATAATTGTGCGTTTATCATGGTGATATCTTCCCCAATGGGATAACTAATAACGTTCTTTGCATGTATGTCTTAATGTTTTATTTTTGTCATATTGATGGTATAGTTAACGTATCGCAGTGCAAGGGTGCATTTAATCATCGACGCGATCATCAAGTGCTCAATTTTACGTCTTATGCTTCTTACAAATTTCCTTGCTGAGGCTATAAGAGACGTTGAAAAACAGAAACATAATGTATATGAGGCTGTTGACGAGAAAAGTTCTAGCCATATTTTTATGGTACGGTGGGTACACGGCTAAACCCCCTTCAGGTATCTTACAGCACCGAAAGTGGATAATGTCATAAAATAGCTGTTTTTCACAAGTACGTTAGCCAATAACCTCAAAGAATGTCTTCCTGAACAAGAACATATAAAGGGTTGAACCCCAATACCGTAAGAGAATGGCGGTCCTTCCCATGGACTTATGGTATTTTAAGGGATAGTGAATCTCTGGTCTGTGTTACAATATATCCAATTCCATTAGCTTCATATATATATATATATATATATATATATATATATATATATATACATCTGTTGTGTGGTATTCTAGTGTGAAATTTAATTTTTGCATGCCAACAGCGCATGAGCTAGAAACACTGTACGAAGCAGTGAAAAAGTTATCTGCCAAACTGAAGGAAACTAGTGTAAGTAGTCAAAACAACAACATTGGGTTAGTACAAGAAGTTGATATTCTGAAAACAGAAGTAGCTGAATGCGTCAATTCAAGAAATTGTCAACGGCATCCAAGGGATACAAACAGAGCTTAATGCTCTTTACTACAATATACATGAAAAATAGTATTTTCCTCATTCTTTTGTGTAGATACATTTTACGTTTGATTGAAAGTTAAAAATAGGCAACCTGTCACTTTTTGATCTGACGAGAATTAGTAATGAAATTGCAGTACCATATGTCACTCTCATAGAGAAATATAAGTTTAGCACCATTCCATTCTCCTGGGATGAATTTCAGAATGTTTTAGGCCTCAATGTAGAATCTAATAATTACCAAAAAGTTGCCAAACAAGCTATTTGTGAATTCGTATTCAATTTCAATTGAATACTTTGGGGTAAAAACAGGTTGTCTAAAAAATGAAAATGTAAAGGAGGTAGTTTCACAACGGTTTCCACTCATCCGATTTTCTTCAAACTTGGCACATATATAGATAACCGAAAATAAATTGATTCATATTTTTTGTTTCTTTCGGAAAATATTATAAGAGAGGCAAAGGTAACACTTTCAAAAAATGGGCCCTTTTGATTAAAAGAGCCACATTAAGGAAACGAAACTATCCCGATGCAAAGATTACTTCAAAGTAGGAAATACGAGTCTTGTCGTTTTTGTGAGAAAAGAGTTGCAGGGGCCCCCTTCGAAATTAAAAGGATGCAGCACAGTCCTTACGGAAATTGGATTTCCGTGGAATTGCTTAAAACCATGATATGTTGTAAGTATGGTGTTCCTAATAAAAAGTTTCAATGGGCACAACCACAAAGCACCACATTGTCACTTTTTCGAGAACTAGATGATGTTAGTGATATTCTGAATTTCTGTAAAAAAAGACTGAAACTGTGATATATTGTAGATGCTTTGATCCTGAGAAAAACTCTTAAAGGGCATGATCACCAATCACTGATAGTTTGGACACCTTTTTGAAAGCAACAAAAGAAAGTTATCCTCCTGAGACCCGAGCATTCATTTGTCAAGAACTTTTGATTAAATTTTGTACATTTGGTAAAAATAGACCCAATAGTATATATTTAAAAATCATTTTGTCATATTGCTTTCCTATTGATCGGTAAAGGGTCGAATTGTATGCAGTACTTTGGGTCTCAAATTCCTATGTATTGCATACAATACACAAGGACAATTGTATATTTCCCTTCGTAATATAAGCATAAAATATGTAAATCATTAAATTTGAAATTTACTTCGCCATTTTTTTTCTGAGACATTATTCAATCAATGTACCTGCATCAGATGGGTCCATAACCCCAATTGTCTTCTTCCCGCCTTCAGCAGACAATAGAGCCACCTCTAGGTAGAAAAAAAAACAGCTGCCTTTTCTGTAGTAATTTCGACACAGTGTGAACTTAACTGCATTTAAACACATGGTAAAATGAAGAATATATTCACAAAATTTGAATATTTTTTACAAAAGAGATAACATATAATCCGACAGGGACTTTTAGTACTGCAATTCAGCTTCAGAAGGTGGGGAGAAGAAAATAAAGCTGAGTTGAATTCTTCACCCATATCATGACATACGAAGAGAAAAGTCGCCATGGAACCACATACACACATAAAAACTTGTGAGCAAGAAAGTTCGCAGCATTCCAATTTCAAGTATTTTGTCTCGGTTCGCGGCAATACCAAGAACTCCTGATGGGTGTACGAGGGTTGCTTGAAAAGTAGATATAACAATAATGTTATAAGGAATGTATATTAATTAGTGAAGCGGCAGAATATATATCAATATCAATATATTGATATATATATTGATATATATATATATATATTGACTATATTCACTATATTCACTATATTCACTATATCAATATATTCACTATATTGATATATATATATATATATATATATATAATTGATATATATCAATATATATATCAATTATCGAAGTGTGGTTCAAATAAGTTCAAAGTTTCTAAATTGCAGACACTATGTAGGTGTAAATGTGAATATTTAGAAAAAACTTAGATACGTATGTTATTGCTTTTGCGCAATGAGATTGAAAATAAAAAAAATGGTAGGAAGGAAATTTTTGGTCGAAATAGAACACCAACGTTCCTCAAGGTGTGAAAGTGATGGAAAACTTATCCAAAAAGAATAAAACTGAAAAAAGTCTTTTTTAGATTTGTGTTATTTTATAACCCTCAAGTTCTTTTGCAGATGTCGCTAAATTCTTGTATGCTGCATCACTGATTTATCTGAAACAGACTCTAAGTGTGAAAGTATTCAAATGAACAAAGACAGTGACCAAGATTGAATGAATTATTGCAAAATTTTATGGTTTTGGATTGTATTCTTTTCTCCTCGTTTACAGGGAATATTTATATGTACACTATTGCTTTTAATATAAAAACAGATAAAAATATGTAGTAAGTAAGTGTACTCAAACCTACATATGTTAAACGGAAACAATGATAAAACTGTAATCCAAATATCGTTTTCACGTGTTTTTCTTTTTGACACCCTTCGTTCACTTTCTAAGACCTTTTAGGGTTCGTCGCTGTTTTCTTTATTGAGAATGATACAATACCCTTGGTTGCAACATACAGTATATTCTTTTCCGGGAACATTGGAAAGTGATTGCAACTTTGTCAAGAAAAAATCTGAAAAAACTCGAGATTTTTTCATTATTTTTTTAACACTTCAGGATAATAAATGTCAAGACTTTGAATTCAACTTAATATTTAAAACAGAGTGATTTGAAACCCTTCTTGCAGCATATATTTGGGTTCCTCGTTTTTTACTTTTGTAAAGTTTGCATTTAGATTAGGGGAGGTCAGCTGAACATGAGAATAGTTAAAGAAAATACTAACAAATCTCAAAAATGATGTACTACAGAAAGCAGTAAGTCTCGCCATAAGAAAGCCTGGTTATTCGTCTACAAACGCTAGAAAGTACAAGGTTATACATTCGTTTGTTAGTGAGTAATAAACAGTTTAGTAAGGTAGGTGCCAAGTGCTGTATTTTCCGTAGTACAAGGGTAATATGAGCACTTCATAGGGCAAATATGACCAGCATTTGTTTTTTTAATATATTCATATAAACTACAAAGCAGATATATAAAAAATGAACAAAAGTTAAAATAAAACGAAAATTATTAGAATATGAGCAAAAAATTGTTGCACCTTTACTTTAGACACAGTTCATTTCAATAGTCATGTCTAATAGCTTGGCGTAGATAACTAGGCATTAAATCTGCAATAGACACAAAGAAAAAAAATCAGATCACTAAATGTTCACACTAACGACATGATACCAGTCTTGGCACATATAACTGTATATCCATTCTTCTCCATTGGAGTCTTTAATAAACTTTCCTTCATAAATATGGCACATACTATCACTCTCCTCTCGCTTTATGGATGAGACTGTCCTCTTTATTGGCGTAACATTTCTGGCGTCTTCTTCAATAGAACAATTATTATCCAATTCTGCTTTAGATTTATTTACGGATGTCTGCTTGTCCACCTTTACAGGAAGTTTTCGTTTTGAAGTGCATTTGTACTGAAGCTTTGTTATCAATTGGCTTGATGTAAGTCCTTATACTTTTCATGTTTGTCTTCCTTTCCTGTTACTGTGGCTCTGAATAATAGCAGAAAAAGTGATTGACAATTTTCTACGGTCTTTGAGAAACTTGATTGAAAGCGTTTCCCAAGGCACGTGATGGTCCAGGTTCAGGTACAGTGTTTCCCAAACAAACAAATTCTTGACCTGTGGATGTATAGGTGTGCACCATAGCAAAATTAGGTAGTGCAGAATAGCTTGTTGAGTCATTATTAAAATACCATAACATAACCTTAACGTGTCTTGATAAAAATTAGGGAGAATAAAGTATCGGGAGAATAATTCTCTGCAACATGCTATAAGCGTAATCAGGAATAGCATGTACATCTAGTGGCCACAGTCCAGTTTCTTTAAACGCACTCGAAGCAATTACAACAGTATCATAAGTATTCCATGTTTCGTGATCATCTCAGAAAATTCTCATCTAGTAAATTCCCTGCTGTTGTAGATTGTAGAGTATTCAAGATTGTAGAATTTATACCATCCATGTTATTAAAAATTATGTCATACTATTTTTCAAACGTTATTACAAAAATGTCTACTTTAGTTAACATCTGCAAAAGCTCTTCACATCCATTTCTGTCGTAACTTCCAAAAATATGTGTGCCCATATTAAATTGAATTCAAAAGATCATATTTCACCGATTGCTAATTATATTTTTAGGTGTTGTTGTTTGCAACTCTGTTTATAGGAAAGAAGCTTCAAGACGACTGGCTTTGTACTCCTAGACAGAACTGACTATAACTCCTGTGACAAATTATATACAATGCCTAAATACCAAGTTATAGCTTATTATCCATTATTCTGATTTAAATATAGCTCCAAAACCTACATGTTTTTGTTCTGGGCACCTGTAAATTTATTTTCTATTTCACGATAACTGCAGCGAACGAACTTGGACTCCTCTCTTCAAATTCATGAAACTCCTAACAATGCTACCAACTTCATTGTTATCCTCTTACGCAATGTATGTGTGCGCTGTGTGAGTTTAAGTTTCTTGCTGCTCATATTTCCGAACTGTGAATATTAACCTGACTCCCCCTATAGCTATATGAATGTTCTTTGATTTTACATTAATATGTTTGGGAAAATGTATTCACTATACATCATCTATTGTAACATAACAACAATAATTTACAGTTAAGCAAGCCGAAAGCTAAACCCCATAAAATCTGCAATTATTTTTTTCAATCTTTTGATTTATGATATCCTAGCAATGCGTCGTAGCATTTATAACAAGACCCTGTGATTTTGCAGTGTTGAGTCACTCTTGAACTTTCATCTTTCAGTAGTTGCCAATTTTATCAGCCAAGAAGTCGAGCCGCTGTCAGTTTTTCAAAGTCACACCATTATCACTGCAGTGCTCGCGCGGATTACTATTGTAGTCCAGTGGGTTTCAGTTTTCTGGTATCTGAGGGTTGGCAACACTTGTGACTTTGAGCAGTCGTCTACCTTCCTCCCCCATTTCTAGAACACCATTAGTCGATTTATAGCACCCAAGGTCAACGCACTGATGTTATACGGATTGTTATTTTCGCATGGACTACTATTGTAATCCGTGCGAGTACTGACGTGATAGTTTGTTTTCTGGCTAAGGTTTTAACTGTTCTCGTTTTGTATGTATTATTTCACATTATTCGCTCAAATATATGTGATATATATGTTAGTTTAAAATGTCAGAGCAAGAACAGATACGACAGTGGCTAACAGAAACTGAAAGTGACGACGAAAGTGTTTTGAGGATAGAACACTAAGATGAAATAGAGGACGATGTTGTCGAGTGACTCTGAAGAAAGTGGTAGTAACATTTGGAAGAAATAAAAGATAAAGAAAGGAACAGTATTATCCAGGAAGACAGGTTTTACGGAAAATTTTACATTGGAAAGGGCAGAATTACCGGATGGTATATTGATCCAGTGCATCAAAGAAATACGCAAACACAGCGTCATAACATCATATCTACACTGCATAGTTATTACTCCATAAAACAAACTAAATTTGGAGTTGAATTATTGGACAAATTGTGTCGCCAGTGTGATACAACCAGGAATTCGCAAAGATGGCCACTCACTCTCTTCTTCCACGTGTTAAACGTTGCTGAAGTAAACGCTCTCATTGTTTTCAAAGCAAATAACAATGATGCTATGATCAACCTTAGAGACTTCCTGCAATCTGTGGCTATGGAACTTATCGAACCTTTTTGTGGAAGATGAAGAAACAAGAGTACCCGAAAAAGATGTTTCAGGTGCAGTAAGTGGATCTGTTCTGACTACAAGCACACTCTTTGCACTGACTCTTATGACTGAAACACCCAAAATTTTGCCTACTTTTGACCTTGTTTTCAAGTGTAAAAGTTAAACTTGCAAATAATTTAACAACTTTTTTTATTTTTTATAACAGTTTTTTACACTTTAAATGCATATTTCCTCTTTTATTTCGATTTTTAATCAAATAGCAAGAAAATAAACGAACATTTACCAAAATATAGTAAACTGCATACGCATTCTAAAATTTTGGCTTCTAATCCTTTTTGTGCATTAAAAAAACAAAATGTTTGCACTGAAATGTGTTCTTTATTGCTTGTGAAAACCCACAAAAATAATGTAAAGAATACCAATTGAATAACCGCTAAGATATATATATATATTTATCAAATGGACTACAATTGTAATCCGCGCGAGCACTCATGTTTCAACAATTTAATGCGAGTACTGTAGTGTTATATAGTCTATGCCATCGTATCGTTTCTTAAATTACCTTGGGAACGGAGATTAGTGCTATTGTGACGAATGGATTATAAATCCGGACATCTTGAATCTACAGTATTGATTAGTGAAAAATTAATAAATTATTTGTACGTGGGTGAATCTTTTAAATAAAACTATCGCTGCTATTGAATCCGGCTTTAGGCTGTCGATCTGTATTAATACATATACTACAATTGATATTACAATAAGAATTGGATGCACACAAGTTTGGAATAAAATTAGTTAAATCGAAAAGAAAATTCATTACACAACAATTTAATAGCTATACTAAGATTTACTATTGATAATTGCTTTCCTGATTTTTCATCACGTCACACACATAGCTAATTCCATTACTACTACCCTTTAGGCATATATGGGAACATGATTTGCATAAATGCGCCCAATCTGCGTACTTGACATAGTTCGTTGACTACAAGTGCTTAGTGATATTCATGTCCTTACGAGAACATTTTCACATGATTATTCCGGAGGGTATATCCCCCCGAATGCTACTTTGGGCTACGTGCAGGGGGCGCTGTTTTTCCACTTGATCATATCCCTTGTTCACGAAAACTGAAACCGCCAGTGATGAGTTTAAACTAATTTGTCCGCTGTTCTTTATAAACAAATTACAAATCTCTTCCATCCCAGAAGGAGATGAATATATATATATATATATATATATATATATATATATATATATATATATATATATATATATATATATATATAGATAGATAGATAGATAGATAGATGTAGATATAGATATACTAGGGGTCTGAACTGGTGTCCTATGAGAAGAATGTCCAAATAAATTGAGCAATGATAATCATAGGTTGCAATGTCCGGCAGAATTACGGATGCAATAGCGTTTCCCATCCAAGGCGTAGAATGGTGTCCTGGTCCTTCCATCTACGTGGGCCTAGCGTTCTCAGGTAATATTAGAACTTCTTAGCAATTCAGAAGTGCTAGCTCCAGAGTTTTAAGTTTTCTAGAACGTTGTTCACCTGCTGACAATACACGGTTCACTGATGCGCTGGGGAGGTGGTAGCAGTCCGTGATGAGTGCGTTCCACCAAACGACTGGAGGACTTTCTTCTGCTGCAGTTCTGGTTTATGCTGTTTTGAAACCGGTTCATTGGATGCTAACCAATGATGACGGCCCCTTGGAGCCTCGTACATGATACACTTCTCGTCACATGTCAACATACTGTCCAGAAATGCCCCCCTTCCTCAGACTAGACAATAAATAAAGGAGGAAGGTGTCTGCTCGCGATGCCTCCTGCTTCTGGAATCAAATCCTTTGGGACCCATTGGACCCAACATATTGTGTCTCCCAAATTGATGGATAGGCTGCCGAATAATTTCTTCACTCACCAAACTGTAGTCTCAGTTCATCACATGCCTGACCACTGTTCGCCCCATTACTGCCTGATGATCTTCATTTTGTACATGTGTTGTTGTTCTGACACGTGGTGAGTCTACGAGTGTTTCGTCACCGTCCTTAAACTTTATAAACCACCGCTGTAGTGTGCACGTAGTCACGACACTCTTACTAAAGGCCTAGCATATCTTCCGCCACGTTATAGCTGCGTTTGACCCCAGTTTAAACTCGTACAACATACACGCCCTCTGTTCAGATTCAACATTCACTTTGTCCTCAGGTAATTTCACGGTGTAACTGAACTACCACAACCAGGTAGTATTTTGGATATACCTACACCAACAACTGACGGATGCGAGAGCCAATTAAACACTGACCGCCTCAAAAAGCGACACAACTTTCTTTGTTAGCTTTATAATAGTGTAGTCTTATTGCGGGAAAACAGTGGAAAGTTGGATCATGGTGGTTAGATAGGATTTAGAATTATTGGCCAACACAATTTTTCAGCAGCCAGGGCCAAATAACAGCCAGCCTGACCATCACAGCATATATCAAAGTTCTGGAAACTCAAAGAAGACAGGCTAAAATATCATAATTCAGAAGTAATTCGAATGGGAGAATTACACTGCACTGTTAAACTTGTAGCCATTATTCGACACACATTTCATCTAATTAAAATATGAATAGTTAATCTACTCAATTCGAGTTAAAACCTTATAGTTTTAATTTATGCTTTTTTCTCGCCGTTTTGGTTTGACAAGGTTCTGAAAATGATCGTTTCAGTAAGACAAGGTTTTTGCTGCATTATACTGATTTTTCAAAACAAAAATATAAATCCCCATTTCCAACGTCAAATATTTAAATTTAAACATTGTAGGCAGTTAATCAGTGTATAAAACATCATAATGATCAGTTTTTAAATAAAACAACTATAGCATAATAAAACGAATCCGGGCGATGACAATGAACCACTCCTGTCATAGAATGATGAAATCAACAATTGGGTTATTTTGCTTACTTATATGTAAAACTTTGCATAGAGCATAATAATCATCTCTCTGCCTTGGTACTGAGAGTAAGGGAAAGCTTGTATTACAGCTTAGGCACCCATTAATTATTTTGAACCTTTCAATACCACGTGTTTCGTTAGTAAAATGATCCGTTTTTTCCTGCGAACATCGCTGTTGTTTTTAGATATGGTGCACAATCCGCGATACGGTAACTACAATTCAATTCTTGTTTCTCTATAACAATGGGACTCAGCGAAAAAAAACACGACAAACGGTTACCCCATCCTCTTCCGAATGATTTACCACTTATCAAGCCAGTCTAAGCATCGGAGACGGTACACCCTCAGATTTTTACCCGATTTGTTTCCCGGTTCCACAGTCTACAGCTCAATGTGCTTACAGAGTTCAATGTTTAGTTCCACTTCCATGAAACCTAAACGGAGAACGCCCATTATTCACGGCGATATAAACAAAACGTATCATAAACATGCTTTATGATCATTTCCATGGTATTGCTGACCCATTTTTACCATGTTCCTCTTGAACAATTACAACAGTTGTTTATATGTGCAGGTCTTAGGTCACAACCTCTTTCCACATCCAATTGTATATATGTTATGCAAACGCGAAATTTGGGTCCTTCTGGAACAGCTCCTAATGAACGTGTGTTTCGATCTTCAGAATATACTGTTCTAATTATAACAATAATTTTTATTTAATTATTTTAATTCTCTATAATCGTCTCTAGTAAGCTTATTTCCTTAAAGGTTTCTTCACTTATTAAATAATTTAAGGTAGATTGATTACTGATCTTCTTTGTTGTACAGGGAATTCATGGGTTTATAAACAATCGTCGTTTCGATCATTATAAAAAATCCTTAGAAACACATCTGCATAATTATGACCTATATATAAAATGGGCTTCCGTTTATAATTATCTAAAATATGTTAAAGTAATAAAAAAGCACGTTGGGCTTATGTGTCTGATGGTTATCTATCTTTATGTCAGTGTATGCGATCGTTGTCAACCAACTTAACCAATTCAGGCATCAGGAAATTTGCTAATACTTGAACGTGTGTCTGCCCTGTCACAGTGTTATCTTCTAAGAGAAGCTCGTCTATTTGATTGTCCATTGATAGGGCACATCACACACTTGGTTTCAATCTATCCCTTACTTGTGTTCCTATTTATGCCGGTTTTCAATTCTACAACGAAGGCATCTGTGCCTGCCTACTCTCCTGGAAACATGGGAAGTTGCATCAACTAAGAACATGAGTAACTGGAGAAGTTCCCTTTCATCATCAGTTCACAGAACTCGAGTAACACGCATCGATGTTTTTCTGTCGGTTTGCGTAAAAATTTAGTTTTGGAGGTTTAGTTTTCAAATGTTTCCATAGTATCTTGCACGATGTTCACTGAGGGATTTTCAACTACAGTGACCGCTGCGGAAACGATTTTCGATGACCTTTCTAGGCTGTTGGTAACCCTTTGCACCGTGTTGGGGCTCAGTGTTGCCCGACCAGTACTTTGCATACGACTCCTTTATATATATAGCCAGAGGCAGGTCCGCCACGAAATCGGGGAGACTCGTGTTTCTTGTTTCCCAATGTTGGAGATAAGAGCCGAAGATAGTTTCCTCGGCCATCTAATAAATAATATGCTAAGAAATATGGAATGTGTATTCAATGGTAAACAATGTTGAACACAATATTAGTGGCCCAACCTCAACCTCTAAAACACCCAGTTTTAGGGTTATCTAAACGTTTCGGAAAATATTTATCGTTGACTCAACTCTAGCATAATATTTTGTATAGTTCTACTAAACAACAAAAAAGTCATTTTGGATTTGAATTCAACACCTGACGTTTAGGAATTCCGTACTCTACCTGTGAGCTAACGCAAACATATTTAAGAATCATAGTTCTATAGAAATGTTTTTTACTTCCAGGTGTTCGATGATAATAAGACTCATATTCCTTGTAAATTTTGTAAAGTGTGAATGGCAACGATATTTGAATTTACTTCAGTTACAGAAGGAGTTAATGTTTGGATGAATACTTTTTCCCTACAAGTCTGTCAAGTTTCTATATTATGTTTCTTATTTTTCGTAATGAGATTTGCACATTCTATCATTGCAAATTCCAAAATTCGTAAATTTCTACTTTGTGGAGTTCTGAAATGTAGTATGTGGAGTATGTGTATGTGTTCTTTGTGGAGTATGTGTTTTGTAAAAGAAATCAATCTAACCTATAAGATGTCTTGACTTGTAAGTGCAAAGCGATTAGAAAAAAATGAATTAAGTCTTTTCTTTCGAATTTTACATTTAATTTCCTGTTTCAAACCTAAAAATCGGATTTACAGTTGTATTTTAACAAAAAAGGAAATAGTACGTTGACTTCACACAAAATAAATGATTAAATCTACGACTTTCACAAAGGGAGACATTTCAAGTACAATAAAGTAACCCACGCTCTTCCGTGTATCATTTAGGATCTCATAATATCAAACTATTTCATTCATCATAGATTTAAGAGATATTGAGTTCCACAATCTTGTTTCAAAGAAAGCAAATGTTACATACGTTTAAGATAAGTATCCAAATATGTGACATATAGTTCCATAAAATATGAAATATACTTACTTTACTATAAACTAACTGTAAGTATTGCACAAAATAGTATATTCCTATTACCATCGTTCACCATCTTATGAGTCATAATTCTCTGCTTCAATGTATCTTTGGCATAAATCTTATGGAACATAATGGTATATTGAACGGTGCTTGCTACATTTGCTGCACATGGCGGTTATTGCAGCAATGACATGTTCACAAATGACACGGTTCTATTCTTCTCTCAGCGGCTTTGGTTTGAGCAGAGTATTACCAATATGTCGTGAGTAACATGGTAACATTTAAAAGATACCCTTAAGAAAGTATTTGATCATTACTTCGGTTGACCAAGTGTTTAGGAAACCTCTGTTTCTAGCTACTTTATACGGGTGGTTATTGTGAAAACTTTCTGAAACTTTAGCACCGGAAATTTAAAAAAAATGGAAAATAATGATCTGACCATGTGAGTTTTATGTGTACTTTGTCTACTCCTACATTAATAATTTTAACATAATTAAGGTACATTTTAATAGTCTCATTAACCCTGCTTAGTTATGAATAGTTCACAGGAGCAAAACGCCTGTATTAGATTTTGAATCAGCTAAATAGGCGCCATACAATACCGAATGCATAAAGCGACGAGTATGCTTGTCTTGATTCCATTGGCAAAAACCGCTGAAACATTATATCTTGTTATCTTTTTAGAGTACCTAGGAAATTATTGAAATCGGGTGTTTCGTTGTTGGATCTTTTTTTTTTTTTTTTTTTTGTAATTACCACACGCATAAGACTGACTTCCTTCTTTCTTTTGTTCCTTATACACGTGTCTCTCTTTCGTCTTCCCAACTATTCCACAACGAAACCTGACCCAACCATACATATACTCTATTTGCACTGAAGCAAGAAGACGGCACATAGGAATATAAGTACCGTAAAATACACATATGAGTGAATAAATTAATTGATCATGGGCGATGAGCTGAATCAGACTTCGCAAGAAAAGATAAATTTACTTACCAGGGTATCACACATGTAATAATAATAATAATAATAATAATAATAATAATAATAATAATAATAATAATAATATTAATAATAATAATAATAATAATAATAATAACTACGAATTAGATTACAAGTACATGACATTGATCATAGAAATACGTAAGAGTTCTATTTTTGACTTACACGACTTTTTAAATGATTTCAATCTCTTAGGTTTTATTTACGATTGTTAGGTAGCTTAATTGGGTTGAAATGTACTTATATTACTGCCTGTTATCTTCGACCGGTCATGCCACTTCGTGGTCGTCGTTATCCAAGCATCGAATCACAAATGATCACAGAGATCCGCAGTTGGTTCCGTGAATAGAAGTTCTCGTTGGTTCACTATGATGTTGGATGACCTTTCACAAATAATTCTCTGGATCTCCTCCTTGAATATCTTAGACGACATGCAGTCACTCGATGTACAAGAATACCAGAGAGTATGGAAAATACGTAAGTATTGAACGATCCACTGTCAATAGTAATGCTGATACCATGAAAACATTGGCAAGAAAACTGGGGAGCCAGCTTCAACATACTTTGTTAATGACCACACTTTATATATATATATATATATATATATATATATATATATATATATATATATATAATTTAGCAAGAAAGATTAAACTTATAGCCCAACCCACCATTTCCTAGTATCAAGGTGAGGAGGTTATTTCAATGAGAGTGTAATACACAGCTCAGAGTGTCACACCCAAACTGTGCATACGGGTGGCACAAGACAACTAGGATCCTTCTCTCTTCGAGCTAAACGCACCAGTGAATTGCCTCTGCAACCAACTTCTGCACACAACAAAGCATGTGTGGAAATGAACGTTTCACGATCTTCCCGTTACTTTCGGGACCAAGAACGAAATCTAAGGTAGACGAAAACATGGACCCAGTGAGTTGGCAATTTGCACTCTAATTCCTCTTATAAGGTTTTCTGAGCGACTCAAAGAGAGGCACACGCAAACATGAATATAAATTGAAGTGCTTGCGAGATAGGCAATTCCAAGAAGTTTCTTTTCATATACGAGGCTTGTTTAATAAGTCCGAATGTTGACCCCGTCTTTCTTATTTTGATTAAAAGCGATAAATGAGCCTTAAAAAGATGATGTTTCCAAACATGTTATTATTTAAGGCTAACTCTTATAACAGTTATCTTTAGTAAGATTGCGATATGAATGTTTGAAAGTGTAAATAAGTGTTCTGAGTACCTCAATTGCTGTATTCGACTATGAGTTAGTACCTGTTCCTTAGATTTTGCTGTGCGATTCAACAGTCCCAGTGTAAAGCGTTCTCATATCAGTTGCGCATATAATTTTATTTGGTATTTAGAGGGACATTTTTAGCATATAGTGCTCAAAATCACAATCTTAACGAAATGATTACTTTTTGTTGATTTTCATCTTGCTGATATTTACTTAAGAATAAGGTGTATATGTCTGAACTTTTCGCAATGCAGTTAGTCATTTCTCTCTTATATAATTTCCTTCTGCCATAAAATTTGAAATTGCGTAATAAGAATTCAAACGCTTCTAAGTGTGAGTAGCATGCGGAATTACCATACCTGTTTCATCATTAGCATTTCACAAGTCACTATAGTCAGTATGTTTTAGATTCCCATGCGTACTAACACTTAAATTAATGTTATAATTTCTGATCGGGCAGTGCTTTTACAGTCCCTGTCCCTCGAACAGTGCATTGTCGAACAATGTCTATCAAAGTTGCAATTATATTTTATAATTCAGTGAGCTATTTCAAGATCAATATTTTTATATATACAAAATAGTCTAAATATTTCAAACTATGAAATGTAAATATGTAGTATTCTTTACAGATAACACAAGCGTCCAACTTCCATCTTCATTCATCCGATACTAAATTTAATCTTTAAACATTCACTTTTGATTTACCTTTAAATTCTAAAACTTTGCGGCTGAAGAGAAAACTAAGTTAACTATTGTTCAGTTTTTAGGATTTAATAAACTTTTATAGACAGCGTATCTTGTGCTTTAAACGTAATAAATGAATGCTGTATACTTACTGTGACAACGAATGGTCCATTAGTGATGTTATGTAATATTCTTCATTACATGATGAATAACAAGAGCAATCATCACTTTTTAGCTCATTCTCTATAATGAGAAAATGATAAATACTGGACATTGATGTGTAACAACTATATTCAATTTTTGATATCTAATAATACAAATTCTAATATTTTATTAAACTTATCGATCGAATATTAGAGAAAATTGTTGATTACAGTGTATACATTCTAATATTAATGTGCGATACTAGCAAAATAACTATAATTTTGTTAGCGATATTGAACATTCTGGAGACTAACATTAGGGTTTTAAGTATTTAGAGATTATTGGAATAAGGGATATTAAAGGAAGTACACAAAATTACATTCTGTTTTTAATTGTAAACGCAATTTTTAACAACGTTGTTGGTGACGTGAGGTCCCACGGACACTAAACACTTTTTTATCAATCTAGCATACTATTGACTTTGAATAGGTGCCACTGCTAGTACCTTTCTCCCTCGCAACTGTTAGCTGTAGCTATAAGTAGCTGTAGAGTTCGGATGTCTACGCGTCACTCTTACGTTTCGTCGTAGTTAGTGGAGTCCCAGGGACAACACGTCACCAATTGTGTTAATATTTTGTTTGAGGGCAGTGCTCATGAGTTGAGTTAATTTTGAGTTTTAACGTCTCCTTGAGCAGTGAGACTATATGAGACCGGACCTACTGATGAACGTGGAATCCGAACCACACAATCTCCTGTCGGGAACCGATCCCAGGTCTCCGACGGAAAAAGGCGTGTACGCTAACCACGAAGGCGTTCGGCAGTGTTCACATTTCATACACTTTAAAAAAAATTTTACTCTTTCTCATACAGTATGGTTCACAAACCTGGCCCATCTAGTGTGAATGTATATAATTCTTAATTCACAGAAAAAACTTAATTACATGTTACATGTTTTATGTCAGAAAGAGACAGCGATGCACTGAGAAGAATGTTAGAACAAACCATTGCAAAATTGGCGAAACTTATATACACTTCAAAATTTCACAAATTTATAAATGCCTTGACTTCCATTGACAATTGTTTTGAGGAGTTCGTTTATTGTAATTTCCATATCAGTGGCCATATAATAAATATATCTTTATATACTTGCCATATATAAAGATATCTTTATTTAGATTAGAAAACTTATACCAGATTGTGTTGAGCATGTAATATCCATGCATTATGCTATATTTCTTTATTATATCTATAGTGCGTTATGTCATATAACTGCAGTGTATAATTAAAACAAGTTTGTCTTTCAAAAGTAATTGTGTTCCTTTCTATATTTAATAATTTATTTATTTATTTATTTCAGAAAACAACAGGCGGAAGCCTAATTACAGTTTTCCATCATGATAATATAATTTAAAATACACATACGATAACAAACTAATACGATAGCAAAATACTTTAAAATACATATAACATGATTTACGCCTTATTTATTTAGAGTACCATTCTGTCTATAGCTAAAAATGCCTATCTCTGGGCACTTTTCTGACATCTTATTATACAATAAACACATTTTTCTGACAGGCGATACATCCAATGCATTAGTCCTTTGCGCTGAGAGATGGAATATGCTATTAGGAGGTCTAGTTGCTCTATGTGGGATGTGCAGTTTGATTTCTGATAATAAATATTCTGAATCTACTATACTATGAATTATTTTATGTAAGAAAGATAAAAAGAAGTGAGTCCTCCTGCTTTAAGTGATTGTGTGCAATATTTGCTTCGAAGATCTTCATACTTCTCGAATTTCGGATATATACCTTTTCTTCTTTATATGTTAAAAAGCACACAAATTTATTTTGAATATTTTCGATTGTATTTGTATATTTCTTACTATCAGAGCCCCATATTATCGCTATATATTCCATCTATAGGCAATGTATGGTGTTGTCAGGACATTGGTGTCAAAAAAATCACTTAATAATCTCATCACAGAGCCAATATTCCTAAAGGCATAACCAACTACTCTGTTGACATGTATATCGAATGATAGGTTTGACTCCAGAGTGACTCTAAGATGAGTTATATAAGCCAATCTCTAAATTGGTGTTTGATTAATAGTATACACATTGCGGACATAGTTCACTTCCCTGGTGCATGATGCTGCTTTACATGTTTAATATTTAACAGCAATTCGTTTGATTCACACCCTTGGAAAATAGAATTTATGTTGTTCTTCAAAGAAATAGCGTCTAATTCCGTTGGGATACTACAATAGATTTTTAAATCATCAGCAAAGAATAGTTCGTAGGAGGATGTTATTACAGGTGGTAAATCATTAACAAATAATATAAATAATAATATCCCTGAGGTTTACGACATATTCCTCAGATAAAATATTTTTGTATCGAACTCGATGTTTGCGTTGGCAAAGATAGCATGCTGTAAATTATTGAAGGTTTTGTGAAAAATTGAATGTCACAAGTATACTTAAAAGTATATCGTGATTAATTACGTCGAACGCCTCGGAGAGACCTGTATAAATTACATCTACTTGTTCCTTTTTTATCAACTTGATTAGCTATAAAATGTGTAAGTTGTGAGAGATTAGTTACAGTTGACCTCTTTGGTTTGAAACCATGTTGAAAAGGAGATATTACTGACCGTAAATGTGAGTAAATTTTTTCATATATAATAATTTCAAATACCTTAGATGGGGCAGATAGCAGTGTTACCGGTCTATAATTTTTTATTTGGTCAGTAGGAGAACCTGTCTTGGGAATGGGACAGACGTCACCAATCTTCCATTTCATTGGAAACGTAGACGAAGCTATTGACTTGTTAAAAATAACCTGTAGGGGATGTTTCAGTATTTCTGAACAGACTTTAATGATAAACGGTGGTATTTTATCCGGCCCACAATATGAACGTGGTTTAAGTTTTTTTTATTAGCATTCTCAATATATTCGATGTCTATAAAGTTAATATTTAGTGTATCCACAATGTCCGAATTATTGTATTTCTCCATAGGAATAAGATTATAACTTGATTGATTGTGTATCACTTGAAAATATGCCATAAATGAATTTGCAATAGCAGCATCGTCACTACAAGTTTGACAACTATAGTGAAACAAATTACTTACTGAATTCCTCTTTTTATTCTTAACATACATGCAGAAAGTCTTAGGATTTCTTATAATATTGGCTTCTCAATTGTTTAAGTATGCATTGTATGCCTTGGAAATTTCTTTTTTCGAAAGAGCTCTCTATTCTTTAAATTTATTGTATTGCTAAAGTGCGTCCCAAGAACCCTGCTTCCATTTCTTCTGGTGATATGATTTGTTCTTAATTATTCTATGTACAGATGGTGATCAGAAAAATGGAAACACCTGTAGTTGGCAACACGTCAGATGTATGGGTTGGCAGTGGTGTCGTGGAGCCCGCAGCGCCACACCGCTGGTGGTGGTGTGTTAGATCGGTCTCCATACTACGTCAGGCGCAGTGGAACAGCAGTGCCCAGTGGCTGCAGCAGACGGAGGTAGCGTAAAATGGGAGACCTCTCAGATTTTCAAAGAGGGCAAATTGTTTGTGCGCGGTTATGTGGAGTGAGTGTGACGGCAGTGGGACAGTGTCGCGTGGGACAGTGTCGAAGGTGATGACGGCCTACACACCACACGGGAAAACCACATCGGGGAAGTGGAAGAGTGGGCGGAAGAAAATTCTGAGTGACAGGTCACGCCGGGTATTAAAGCGCATTGTCTCGCAGAACCTTTGTGCCACTGCGGAGCAAGTGAGGGAGGAACTCAATCAGCACCTCCCCCACCCTGTTTCGACAATCACAGTCCGCCGCGAATTACATGACATGAACTTACGGGATCGCGTTGCACGGGCCAAACCGTTCATCAGGGGCCATCACGCTTTCGCACGCCGCAAATGGTGCCGCGGCCATGCAACTTCTACCGTTGAGGACTGGAAACGTGTGATATTGTCGGATTAGTCGTCCTCCACCCTATTTCCAACCACGGGCCGTGTTTATGTGTGGAGAACGCCCAAAGAAGCTTATGATCTGCAGTGTCTCCGCCCAACTGTGATACATGGCGGCGGCTAGGTGATGGTGTGGGCCGCCATTTCATGGTTTTCATTGAGCCCTGTGGTCACACTTAGCGGACGAATCGCTGCAACGATTATGTCGCAATTTAAGGAGACCACTTGCATCCTATGGTCCGGATGTTGTTCCCGGACAATGAAGCCATCTTCCAGGATGATAATGCACGCATTCACACAGCTGGCGTTGTTGCAGCGTGGTCTGAGGAACATCGGGATGAAGTTCAACACCTCCCCTGGCCCACCAATCCCCAGATCTCAACATAATTGAACATCTGTGGTCCGTCTTCCAAACACGACTCCGGCGATGATTTCCACCTCCATCCTCTCTCACAGAACTGGCCAATGCACTGCACGAGTAATGGTGTAAAATTCCACTTGCTACCATTCACGACCTCTATGCTCCCATCCCACGTCGCGTCAAGGCTGTTCCGAATTCGAAAGGTGGCCCGACACCATATTAATCTGGTAGGTTGTAATTTCGTTCATTTGTTTCCATTTTTCTGATCACCATCTGTATGTTACTTAAAAACCAAATAGGATAATTGAATTAAGCTCTTTTTTTCGGGATGCACCGGTCACAAATAGAATAGAGTATATTATAGAAAGAATCCACAGAGCCCTCCACAGTCAAACTATCTGTTACCAATTTGTTTGCGATATTTCACGGTACAGTTGATAAAAGTCAGCTTTAAAATAATATAATCTCTTACTTCGCTTTTCGTTGTACATTTAGCATTTCTAACTATATTTTTATTCACTTAGTATGTTAAGCATCCTCAGATACAAGGGGAGGGTTTCGTGTATGATCTCGACGCTAGTAAGGTTTGAGAGTATTAAGTCAAGCGTTTTCCCGTATGATTTTTTAATATTATTGAAAGTTCGTAAATTATAAAAATTCATTAAATGAAATAATTCTTGACAGATTCCAGTAGATGCTAAGGAATTAAAATCAGTTCCCGTGACCTGTGAGAGATTATTATCGCCTATCAGAAGAATATTACTCCCTAGTTGTAGTACGATAAATATGTATTCAAAATATTCTCTATATGTTGATTGATGTGTTATCCTGGTGCAATATACAGAAGACATATATATTGATGAGGAGTTTAAATAAAATTATATTTCAAAAATATATTAAAATTAATTAAAATAAAAACAAGAAGATGTAGAATTAAAGGCAAAAAATTACATCATCAAAATTAGGAAAAGAAAGACATTAATAAGATATTTCAAAATTATGGTGAGACTGTTATGTCGTACGTTTTGTAAGTTCGTAAACACAGACATGTGGATTTGTAATGTTATGATGACGAAGGACAACAAATAATCAAATTGCAGTGTAAGAGTTATTGTAAGATTTGTTTGTTAACATCAACACAATTTTTGGGATATGACTAAACTGTCTGATTAGGGAGATAGATGTCTGGAAATTTTGTCTATTTGATGATCCTTGCAAAAATGTAAATTTCGGCAATGAGATAAGCAAACACGTGAAGTGACGTAAATTAAGGTAGCAGTTTAGACATCAGCTTTTTCCAAATAAATACCCTACTAAGGATGGAACTGGGATCAGATTACAGGATCAGATAAGAAGGAGAGATCAGTCAAGAAGGATCAGTCAGAGAAGCAGACAGCGAGTAGTTTATGACAGCGAATAGTCATGGTGGACTATTTTCAGTAATCAATTTTTATAATCGTTTAAGTTCCTTCTTCAAGTAGTTGCATGGATACTAGTCATCAGGAGTTTCACTAAGCTGCACCTTGTTTCCACAAGACAACCATCATCTACAAATTAAGAGGTATGTGTTTGCTATCTGATCATCGTTATTAAATAGAGGAAATAAACAGACTTTGTGAGTTGTGATCTGGTAATGTTTTGCTTACCCCGAATACACCACACACGCACACATCAATGACAACTAACTTAACGAAAATACAGATTTTTAATAACGAAACTTGGCATTATATTTGTGGTCTTTAAGATAAGTTTATTAAGTATTTCCTGGACACTTTAGAGAATGTTCAGAGGACAATCTCCCTCCGTTTCGAGCTACGCTATTGCTATAAAAGGCACCCAAGAGAGGGTTGACAATATATATATATATATATATATATATATATATATATATATATATATATATAACTGTATCTACAAAAACCTTTACTGTAATACAGTCCACACTAGGAACGTTTGGGGGATGAATTTTCTGTACTTGATATTTTTTGTTTAGTGCTAAAACAGCTCCACCACCCAATTTTTTACCAGACATAATATTATTTCTTTCAGCTATTAACAACTGTCAGCCCTTAACAACTGTCAGCTCTTAACCGCGAATCAAATAGTTCAGAGTCATTGTAACTGTCAGTAAGCCAACATTCAGTTAATGCAATTGCCTGATAGTTGTTACTCAATAAATTTTCAGTCAGTAATTTTAGCTTGGTACGAATTCCTCTTACATTTTGAACACATGTATTAGAATTATCACCTTTTTCCCTATCGATATTGTCACTTTCGTCTCTAACTTTGAATGTTTTTGTACTGACGGAAGTGTCCTTGGTGCACTTCCCTCACGCTGATATATTTCTTCTTACCTTGGAATGTTCAGATGGAGGGTTTGGGATGCTTGCGGATGCTTCGTTTCCTTGTCGCAAGTTCTGTCCAGATTTTCCTTGTTCTTTACTGACAGGTGCCTTAGGCGCTTCAGGTGGCTGATTGTAAACAGTCTCGGCCTGGTCAGTTTCTGGGAAATACCTCTCTTCATTGTTCTGGAGTTCAGCAAGCGTGAATCTTTTCTCTTCAATATACAAATACCGGAAATTGATATTTGCATATTTCCCTTCTTTGCGTGCTTTCATCAAATAGTACTGTAGTTGTTTACGTTCTTGTCTTACTGGACCAGAGTAATCTTGATCCACGTAAATGTTTGTACCACGAAGTTTAATTCTATTTTTAAGACATATTCCTTTTTCTTGTCACTCGAAAATTTACACACTATGGGTCTTGTTCTGCCCTTACACTTTCTTCCAACGCGGTGAGCCCTCTGTATAAGTTCGTCATCAGTTCTTATTTGCAGTCTATCACTTAACAAATTACATACTTTTTTCTCTGTAATCGCCCAGTCTTCATTTTCTTCTTCCTTCACCCCGTAAAACACTAAATTTTGTCTTCGTGATCTGTTCTCGAGATCATCAATTTGTTTTTCTAACAATGCATTATATCGATGTAGTTCACTTAATTTATTTGTCACTTACAATAATTTCGTCTCGATGGTATCTACCCTCTCAACCAATTTCATTACAGTTTCCCTCATTGTCTTGATTTCCGTTGTTAATCGTTCATTAGCACCTAAAAGGGATGAAACTTCGGCAAATACTTTTTCATTGGACGCGCGAAGAGATGATAACGTCTTTGATTTCTGCAACATCATTACGTTGAGTGCTTGGAGGACCGAGATGCTGTTCTACAGCCTCGGTGATTAATAAAGTAAATATTATAATCCGTAAGCAAAAATACCTTCGTATAGCCTGATGTATTCACTAACACAGAACATGATGACTCTTTCACAGCAATTCTGAATAAGCCTATTCTGGCTCTGTAAATTCCAAGCGCAACACCCATCACGGTTCACTACACTCAGGAGTGAGACAAAACACGTCCACTGACTACGGCGACACTCACTATAATTAGCCCTTAACTAGTCGCGTGAAAAAAAGCTACTTAATTAGTAGAGTGTGGAATTTTGTTCCGCATAATAACTACATAGTAAAACTCGTGTAATATTTTTTTTTAATTTTTGAATGAGTTGAATTTGAGTTTTACGTCCCGTTCAGCAGCGAGGCTATAAGAGACGTGGACTTACTGATTAACGTGGAATCCGAACCACCTGAGCTCCCGCCGGGAATCGAACCCGGGTCTCCCACGCCAAAGGCGCGTTCGCTAACCACTTAGCCACGAATGAGCTCTTTTTTTAAATTTTTATTTAATTTTAGGTTAAAATATTTGTTTTAATAGGCTTCTTAATTTATTTTATGCTATTGAAGACCTAAACTAATATAAAAATACGCTAGTCATAAATACCTAAACAATGAAGAAACTATTCTGTTTTTTCTCAAATAACAAGAATAATAACATGTATAGTTAGACCTCATAAGAAATATAGTTTTTATGTATTTTGAAACGTTCATGTAAATTATGCTTTTCCCTCTCGGTTTACATATCCATACTACTTCCATATCCTCGTCTTCAAGTTCCTCCACTCTATCTTGACGAACACATTCTTGTCAATATGTGACAGTTTCTTTATGCACACCGCACACAAATTTTTGACACTTGACACAACAATATTTGGTCTTCCTGTTTTCTTTCCTCGTGCAGAAAGCACAACGCCCTGAAATTGGAACTGGATCAGACACAGTAGATGGATCTTCTGGTATTCCTGCATACTTTTGGATATTCGATTTTAATTCTCTGGGGAGATATTGCAGACTTACTCTTGCTTTCATGTTGTCCAAGCAAAGATCTTTAGCTAAGACTTTCAGAAAATCTTTCCTGTTCATGTTACTCTGTGTGTTGGACTGAAAAATTATGAAGCTGTATATACCGGCGACATTCATCAAAACAAAGAAGACAGCTAGTGGCCATCTGTGAGTTCTTCTAGATACAGAATATGTAACTTTCATTTGGTCTAGCGTATTTACACCTCCTTTTGTTACATTGTAAAAAGTTAACATTTGTGGCTTTTTGGCTTCTCCGGAAGGTTCATCAATATCGTCAGAAAAGTGCATGGAAGAGATAAGAGTAACCATACGATTTTTCTCCGGTACATACAAAAGGACAGTCATATTTTCACCGTAACCAAACAAACTACTGCATTCCTCACGTCGCTTGCCTTCAGTAATATTGCAGGGATTTCTCTTTTATTCTTCCGCAGAGTCGCAACTAGAGACAGTCCACGTTATTGTAGTTCTTCAGCCAGTGGTATGGAACTAAACCAGTTGTCAGTAGTGACATTTCTTCCTGTTCCGGTCATAGGGTCTATTAGTCTAAGTACTGTCTGTTGGGGTCTATTGTCCGTCTGAAACGGTTCATCGGGTTGCTGACCAACATATACCTTCATGTTGAGAGCATAAAATACTCTTGCATCGCCCAAAGCAAATAGTTTGATTCCATACGTAGCTGGTTTTGACTTTATATAAACACGGAAATTGCATCGTCCTCGAAAAAGCTCAAGCATTTCGTCAATTGTGGTATATTCCCCAACATAATAGCAATTTTTGCAGTGCAAGTTGAATTCTTGAAAAATATCTCGAAGAGGCGCAAACTTGTCAAACTTTCTTCTCTCGTATCTGTCAACTTTTTTTATGAAAACGAAGAGCTTGTACGAGAAATCTCAGTCTTTTAAGAGACATTGTTGCTGGGAAGATTTCAATTCCAGTCTCATCCTTTGCATAGAGATCGTCCAGATTAGCATGAGATGACTTCAGTCCTCCTGCAAGATATAGAAGGCCCAGCAAGGCCTTTACTTCTGTTATATTAATATTTTGAGCATCTTTTGTCTCTGCTATAAGCGTCCCTATGTGTATTTACTGGTTTGTAAATTCAACGATTTTCTCCAGCATAGACGTAGACCTACTAAAGAACAAACTCCAATATTCGTTCGGCGTTTTCGCTTCTTTAGCATGTCCTTTGACTCCTGGTAAATGAGTCAAAATATTCTGACTACTTCTTCGTATATTTTGCCGTGGAGCATGTGCATACCATTTAGTGATATTGTCCTTTCCTAGAATATATGGTCCCCGTGCAGTAGTATTTGAGAGTGGTTCCACATGATCTGCTTGTGGCAACACTTCACCTTCATCTGCTGATTCTTCACTGGCGGAGATAATGATATCTTCTTCATAGCTATCTTCAAGCTACTTCTTCATCGCTATCTTCTAACTTCCAGCAACATGTTTCTAATTATGTCCACATCACGTTCATGATGATCCATTTTGGAAGAAAAGACTGACTCTCTTCTCTATGTATTATTTTCAGAGCGCACAATGCACATATTAACCGCTTATAAGTTCAGTTGCTTACAAATGAACTGCACCTGAAAATATAAGTTTGTAAAATAAATTTAAGAAAATAGTGATGGTGGCGCTTGCTTCTGATATTTTTGTAGTCACCGAATCACTTAATTGTTGTCGGCTAAAATAAATAAACTGAAAGAAAGCGTAAAATTTGTAGGAGGAAAAAAAAGGGTAACTTATTTAGTCGCGCGTGCAACTTTGCTCCGCAAAATGCATCATTCCAAAATAAACAACAAAATATTCACTAGTGGCTTGGGCAACAATTCAAATATGTAATGTTTAATCATGAAACTTTAAAAGACAGTTAGACAAAAGTTCAAAAGCATACGATCGAAAGTAAGGAAAACAAAAATAAAAATGTAAAAGTGCGAAACAAAATTCCGCATGCGACTAATTAAGGGTTAATAAGGTGTCCCACAGACCTCACGTCACTAACTATGCACTAAAAATCACTACACAAGTTGAGAGTTAAATTCCACCATAATTTAGTTGTAGGAGTATTATATCTAATATAGCCAATCTTTTAAGAGTTTTGTCATAAACAACGTAAAAGTAGTGACAATATACAATAGGCATTTCTAATAGCGTTAGCGGGAAATAACATATAGAAGTAACACCACATCAAAAAAAATACCGGATGTTAAAAGAATGTGAAGAATGAGGCAAAGTTAGTTGCAAAATTAAATCGTCACTTAGGATACTATATTACGACCACCACAGTTAAGCACAATTCACATATAGTGATTGTGCGATTGAGTTTTCCAATCTACTGAGCATCGTGAAGTATGTTTTAGTCAAAACTGTAATCATACTGTGCATCTTTAGCACATATTGTTATTCACGTCGAACACTCAAAATAGTTTTTAAAAAACTCTGTTTGGAACTTATTTTCGTCCAATCGTGTGTTTGTGTAACAAGAAGTTCCTATTTTGCTTGTGCTCCGTAATGATATCTCCATATACTTGCCACATCCAAATCACACCCAAAATCACATCCAAATCAGGTTCCTTTGAACTCAAACAGCCAAGCAGCTTACAGAATATTTGCTATAAGAAATTTTGAAGAAAATAACATTTTACAAAACAATAAAGGTTAGCGGTCCTCTTGCTGGGACAAACATCACACTGGATCGTACACCTTGTGTCAACAAGAATACAGAGGGTATAATCACAGAGCATCCGCTGGAGAGAAAGGGACATTGCAAACAGACTAGGTAAATGGTATATCAATAGAAACGGGTACACCACATTATTACTTCTGTAAGTTTTCTCATGTTTAAACTTATCTTAATGAAACAAATTTGTATAGTTGGCTATTAACAAGAAATCAATTTTAAATAATCTTTCGAAATTCAGGGATATGTTACTATTAATGGGCCTAAACAAATGCAAAGCTATGTGACTTATCGGACATATTCAACAAGAATTGAAGAGAATCTCACTTTATATCAGTGTGACGTCTCAAACGGTTTTGACGCTGTATTCATTCCAGTGACAATACTAAAGCAAAAGGGACTGGAGAAAGATTCTTCATATTTCGACCATTCCTTCAATCTGCTTGAGACAATGCACACACATAGGAAACACAAAAAAAATTCTGACTGGTTGAGACGATAATCCTATTCAAAGGGGCAACAGCGGGCAAACTCCGACAATATGTGAAAGGAAACCATATACTTGGGAATTTAATTTTTTTTGTGCGCTCCACGACTTCTGACATTGTATACGATTTCTTGTCTTTCGCTATAGAATTAAC
Source organism: Thermobia domestica (assembly GCF_964235325.1). Taxonomy (NCBI): domain Eukaryota; kingdom Metazoa; phylum Arthropoda; class Insecta; order Zygentoma; family Lepismatidae; genus Thermobia; species Thermobia domestica. The sequence continues at coordinate 292,676,796 of NC_137456.1, read as the reverse complement.
ATCCTACTCAGCGGATATTACACGAGAAGAAACCAGTTAATGTGTAGGGTGTTATATAGTTGTGCATTTGCGTAAAACAATTCGGAAGCACACCTTTTTACCCATGTGCTTTGATGTGTTTTAACATTTGGAAAGTAAATTTAATTTTTGAATGATGAAATGAAAACCATAACGCTTGGAACAATGAGACAAAACCGTTTAGGAGGATGTCACTTAGCAGAATATGACATTTTATAAAAGAACGGGAAAATTTTATAAAAGAAGGAAATCCTAGTAGCTTGTACTCTATTTGTATATAACCAGATTTTTATAATTAAAAGTTGCTGGAGGTATCCTGATCTAGCAAGGTATGTTTACAATAAGTTGCAATATTCGATATTAGGTAGCTATGGTATAGTTATAAATTACTGTCATTATGCTATTCACTTTCATTAGCGGATACATTATGCTATGTACAAAAACAAGGTTGGATGTATTTGTTTGCGACAATGTTTTATATATTTCCTACGCAATCAGACCAGTAGTGCTAGATCACGTAATCAGACCAGCGACGTTTCTGGCCGTTTTGTAATATAATTACGGAATATTTAAACCCCGTGGTTCTTTTGCCTTTGCTATTTGTATTAGTGATTGTTTCATTTGAGATTAGTAATTCTGTGTTACATTTTCGTGAATTGAATTGTGGTTAACTTGCTTAGTAGGCTATTTGAAGAATTTGAATATGCTGTTCCGTTTGTTTTATTGGAAATTGCTTCCTTTTTTCGGAGTTTAAGTGAGTGCCGAATGAAAATATATTAATTGTTATTTATATAAAAACATTTTCTGGCAGGTTTTAAATTGAGTGGTTTTTGAGTCAAGTAAATTTGTTTGAGAGTATCATTACTAGTAGAAGTTGTTGAAGATTTGCAAGAACATATATGAAGATACAAACTTATTTCAAGATATATTGTTTCAAGATTTGGATTTTATTTATAATGTTATTAAAATAAAAGATTGATTGTTATATGTGCGTATTCAGTTTTTAAATTAAAATTATATTGGTAGTATCTTGATGAAGTTAATATCAAATTGCCAGTGTTTAAAAGTTTGAAATATGATCTTTTGACTATTATATAGATATTTTGAGTTTAACCAACTTTAACCTGTTTGACTTGATCGTTGACTCGTTAAGTTTCACATCGTTCTATTCATTTAGCGCGTTTTAATGCTTTATTGTAATGTAAATTCCTTTGCTCAAGAATAATGTTGAAAAACAGTAGACGCCAGGAACTTCACATCTATCGTTGCGGGAACTCAGCTTATAGTTTAAAATGGAACTCACCAAATCTTTTCTTTTGTAGCGTATTATGTACTATGGTTGAACTGTAAAGAGAAGACTATCATTTGTATAATTTTTAAAAGTAAGGTAAGGTCAGTTGTTTGCATAACTTTATTTTTAAGAAATTATGACCAGTGTTATACTACATCTTAGTTATTTCAATTGAATGAACGTCCTGGGGATTATTTCTATCGTATCTTGTTTTATTGTTTTATTTTGTAGTTTGTTTGGTAGTAGTTCATTTAGCTTGTTTAGTTGTTTAGTAGTAGTAGTAAACGAAAAGACAAGAATTACCTTTGCAAGGTACTAATTGTTATAATGTTAAACCTAAACCACAAGCTGTTAGTAGAAAAGTGATGTAACATTTTGTATAAGCTATGAAATTAGTAATCAGGTAAAAAGAATCGGAGTTTTGGTATTCCTTTGCAGTTATAAGCAACAGTAGCAATATTAGTGAATGCTCTCATAAATAATGTTTTAAATCGCGCATCTTTGCATAACGGATCTCCTTATAATTTGATCACTTTGTCGTTAATAGAAGCTTGTTGGGTGGTTCATGATCTTGAATATACAAATCCAAGTTCTATTCGTGCACGTTTTTGATTTGTATATAACTTTGTAAAAAAAAAGGGGGGCTGATATCATTCTTTCCGGATGATTTTGCTCGAGGAAGACTGAATTTTATTTAATAGCATCAATCTAAATTGTTTATTTTGTATTTTAGTGGCATCTATCTATCCGGAAGTCTCATCCTGGATTTAGATCAGTTGATCGTGGAGGCCATAATTTCAGAAAATTTGATACCAGTGATGATGGATATAATAATTCAACTTTGTTTTCTCGTGATACATTTTCATGGTATAATAGGTATAATAGGTTTAGACATGGTATAATTGAGTGAACACGGTATTTTGTAGATGATGAAGCCACTTGAAAACAACCACATTTTATATGATTTTGGAATTCAATATTATATTCAACTATCCGAGATTGAGCGGCGATTATTGGAAGTCTACTTCTTATCGAATTAACGATATTCGAAAACCTTTGGACTAATAAGTTTAATGAGCGTATGGAATTAAATGAGGAATTACCAATTTCAAATTATATCAATTCTGCTGAAACTATTAAGAAGTTAGCGAAGTTGCAATCTATGGGTTCGATTTAGTTCCTTTCAAGGAAATCACGCGATCGCTTCGAATGATTTTTCTCCAAAGTAAGTGATGGTTAGAAGGGTATGAAGAAAAAATTTTCAATCCCTGAACTACGAGAAGAAACTTATAATAAAGGTGTTTTAAACTGCAACATCTTTGAAGATTGTTCTGTTGGAATTTTTTAAAGAAAACAAAAAGCAAGGATATGAAAAATAATAAGAGGCATATCGTGTTCTAAACAAGAATGTTTCCTTAAATTCTGAATTGAGGAGTAAATTGGAACATAATGTGCGGGGAGGAGCAAAACGCCAGATATTGTGTTGTACATGTTGAGAAGGATTTTGTAGATAGTGATTCGGTAGTATCAAATTGAAAAATCAAAGAGGTTTAAAACCTTGTGAAAAAATAATAGATTATATGCTGGCCTTAAGGGCATTTACAATTGGATTTATTTCCAATAGATGACATTAGGGGAATAATAATACCAAATCTAGTTTCGATTATCAGTATACTGTTTTGGCCATCTTTGGACATGTTTTGAACGGAGGTATTTTGAAGTTCATTAACATTTTGTGGAGTACTCGGATGTAATTACGGAAAAATAAGGTTTTCCAATACAATTGAAGCTAAATTATGTCTAAAACAGGAAAAATACTTAAGAAGCATTCATCCGATTCCCCCAAAAATAAACAAATAAATAAATAACCAAACATTATTGATGATTACATTAATGTCATAGTATATAAGGGTATTATATTCGAAGTTGATTTTTCTTATTACGGAACTCGTTGCTTTTTAGTACGAGATAACAAAGTTGCCCATATAATTGGGGGTGACGTTCGCAAAGCTAACACCTTCCAAAGAAAGACTTAATTCCAGCACCTAATTAAGAATATTTAGGTAGTTTAGCTAGAAAATATTTGGTAGCCTATATCTTAGCAATACCTTTCGCAGCTGTAACCTGAAAACGGGTAACGAGATATAACTACAATTGTTACCCTGCGTGGAAGCTTTCACTATACGAAGGTATCCGTTGGTATGAAAACAAAAAGTTTCATTTTAGCAGGAATTATTGAGAATATTCTTGGTTACTTGAAAGAAGTAGTGGTAAAATTATCGGTGGCGATTAGGGAAAGCAAAGAGCAACTACTTTTCTTGCCCCCTACTTTTATAAAATGACCTATTGATTGATGTATATAGTATGCATATAGTTCCATTTTGAAATGTAATTTATTGTATGTATTTAAAAAAAGGTTCCATAGTCTATATAATATTTGCCGTTGCGTGAGTACGTATTGGTTGTCTTCCCGTGGAATTAAGAAAGCTACAGCAATTGCGTTTTAATTGTCACGAATATGGCCCAAGAATTAATCTATTGGAGCGCAACATTTCCAGCATACTTTCATTTCTTCTTACAAGGGGTTAATGTAAGTCCAATATGATTTAGTCAGCCGCTTTGAAACTAATTGATATAATATTTCGCAAAAAAAAAAAAAAAACTTTCAGAAGTTATTCTTTAATTGCACAAAAATTGACAGTTCGTAAAATGTATTTTCTTCTTTCTAATAATAAGGAATATTTTAATTTGATTGATTTTTAGTTTAACATCCCGTTCAACAGCGAGGCTATAGGAGATGTAGATCTACTGATTAAATTAGAATCCGATGGGCTCCCGCCGCGTATCGAACCCGTGGGTCCCACGCTAAAGGCGTGTACGCTAACCGCTAGGCACAAAGGAGCTCAGTAAGAAATATTAATTAAAAAGAGTTTAAAAAAACAGCTTCAGCCTTTTCCATTGTTTTGCAGTGGTGTGTTTAGGGGTGTACGAAAACGAACATGTTTCGAGATTTCTTTAAATATCGTAGCATATGCTTCTAGTATTTACTTTCAATTTCTAAGAGTAATAACATACATTTTATAGTTATATCAAGTTGTTCCTTAATCCCCAGTTTCAATATAGCTTCTTCAAAACAAGCCTCATTTTTCATTACTATGATTATTATTATCCTTTGTATTTATTTGTTTTGTAATTTGTTATTAAATAATCTGATCACACAATCTTTCAGACATATTTAAGATGTTCATGAGCAAGGAATCAAATCTTACATCTTCGTTTAAAAATATAAGGGACTTGTACCTACTTGCGTTGCTCTTATCAATTTAGTTAATAAATTTTGAAATACGATATACGGTACTTTAACTGAAAAAGATAGTATCCTATTAGTTATCCAACCTTTCGTCAAACAAAACATTAGAAGCAACCAGGAAACTAACATTGATATACAAATATTCAGACCATGTCTTGCCCCTCCACTTTTAACGTCCAATCGCCGACACTGGGTAAAATCATAGTTTGACAACAACCTAATTGCTCCCGAACAAATTGAAACGCATATGTGAATCCTTAGATTTGTAGTTGAAAGACTAAGAAAAACATTGATAAGAGTTTTTTCCTAATAAAAGCGTCTTCCCTTAAAAAAAAAATAATTATCTTGATTTTATAACAGATGGGAATATTACAGAAATTGATTTGTCCAGATTTGGACCAATATTCCTACACCCAGAAATAGGCCTGTTGTTCAAAAGATGTGAGGTCTTTTTCTCTTCTTATGCTAGATTTTCTAGTTTACTTCAGAAACTTATTGGTCCATTAAGTGAGTTATAGTAAAAAAAAAGTAATTTGAATGGACTGTAGAGCACCTGAACTTTCTGGATTAATGGAAGGAATTATTGAATGATGATGTAGTCCTGAAAGTCCTGATTTGTAAAAAAATGTAGGTACACGTTGCCGTTGGAGGGATGGCAATTGGCGGCTGTATCTCACAAGCGGACGAGAATAATAATCTTATATTCGAATCATTTTTCAGTAAAAGTTAACTGAAACAGAAAAAGACATAACCACTTACGAGTTAGAGTTCAAGAGCCTTGTGAAAAATATTTATCGTTTGGCATTACCTTGTGAATGATTCGCACTTATTACGTACAATATAACATTACATTGGATCCAAGTCGAAAGGTCCCAAACCATACGTTGCATACAAGAGAGAGTAGAACTGGGAACGATAGAGAGTGTAAAGAGGACATGTAAAAAAATGATTACCTGTACCAAGGTCCACCCCACAGTCACAGTGGGGAGAGGGACGTTGACGGAGGCGATTGAGGCTAACGGGAGTAGCTGCGACATGAAGACGGAGTTGGAGTAATATGCGGGTTTGAAAGGTGGAGAGGGAGGTGGAAAGAAACCAAGGAGGGGAGGGGAGAGGGGAAGTTTGATGGCAGTATCAAGCAGCTGTAGGACTTTGGTAGTTATAATGTTTCCAACGCTGTAGATGACGAGAGAGGGAATGGAAGCTGTAAGAGGTGGGGGTGAGTTTGAGAGAAATCGGGTGACCAAACAAACTTCCAACACTTGCAGCGCGGTCCGCTGATTCATTGCCCACGACACACACGTGAATTTTCACTGATAAAAAGAAAGTAGAATATCCATGAGTGGTACGTAGAGCTACCAACGATTTGATCTCTAAAATAATACGATCAGTTGTAGATATCCAAGGGTATGATTGTAATGTGAAAACAAGGGATTTGGAATCAGTAACGAGATATACTATAGCTTAAGAATGTTGAATGGAGTGGCGGAGGGCAGCAGCTACAGAGTAAGCTTCGGCTTGAAACATAGTAGTAGAAGGGGACAATTTGTAACTGAAATGTTAATTGAGAAAATAATCGTAAAAACCCGAACTGACACAGTCACGTGATTTAGAACCATATGTATATAAATAGGGGGTGTTGGAGGGGAAGTGAGAAAGCCAGGAATGGAGAAAGAAACATAAATTCTGGGCTATCGGAGACCAATCAAAGAGGAAGGGTAAGGGGAGGTTCGATATTGAGATCTAAAGGTGAAAGAAAATAATCATACAAATAAGGCAGGAGTCCGAGATCGAGAAAGTTGAAGAAGGAGAGGGGAAAGAGCGGTATAACTGTAATAAATAGGGAGAAATGATAGGGACGATGATGAGATGAGGTATGTAGGTATGACAGTAATTGTAGTTTGGGTAGAAAAACAGTGGAGGAACTGGGGAAGCGAGAAAGGCAGAATATATCACTGAGGAATTTAACATATATTGTTAGAGGAGGAACACGAGCTTCCGTAAGGAGAGATATGGCGGCAGTAGTGGAAGGGAGTAAGAGGAAACGACAAAGGGTGCGATATCGTAGGAATTGGGTGGTTTTATTATGTTTGAGAGGTTTCGGGGAAAGAAGGAAAATTCCATACGTAATCATAGGGAGTTAAACTTGACGGAATAGCGTAAGAAGGTGACGAATCTCAACACTCCAACGGGGGTTACTGATTATTCGGAGAAGATGAATACATAGGTCAGTTTTAGTTTGTATCTATCGAAAGTCCAACCAAAGAGGAATCCAAGTACATGCCCAAATATTTAACAGATGTGACCTGAGGTATTGAAACTCCACGGATGACTAATCGGAGAGGGGAAGTAGAACGTTTCCGGGAAAACTCCACAAGATGTGTGTTAGTCCATTTAACTGAAAAATTATATTTATCACACCATAGGGCAAAGGATGTGAGAGCCGAAGTAAGAAGGTTTGAGGCTGGTGAAGAAGAGGCTGAAGTATACATGACAATAGCATCTGCAAAGCACAAAACACGAACAGTATTACCAAGATGATGGATTTGACGAGCGATATATACAAGGGGGGCTAAAAAAGAACCTTGGGGATGGCCTTGGAAAGTAAGTCTGGAGGAAGTATACTGATGGCCAATGCGGCTGTAAATAGTACGATTAATGAGTAAATTATGTATTACATGAATAAATTTAGGAGGAAGACTTTGTTGCCAGAGTTCGTCTAAAAGATAATAAAATAAATATATAAAAGGAATAAAACAATAATATCATAGGCTCGTTCAAGATCTAAAAACACTGCAAACAGAGATTTACGTTGAGTGAAGGCCAACCAGATATCAGAAACCAAACTAGTGAGACAGTCGTAAGTATAGCGCCCCATACGAAATCCTAACTGATATTGGGACAGAAGCTTTGGATGTTCCACAAACCATTGTATTCGGTTTTTAAGAAGGTGCTCAAAGACTTTTAAAAAGCAGGAAGAAAGAGCTATAGGACGGTAAAGATTAGCTACTCCGGGAGTTTTATTTGGCTATAAGATAGGAGGAACGACATATTCCTTCCAGAGGGGAGAAATTTGTTCAGTGATCCAGACGGTGTTGTATAGATCTAAAAGCTCGGATAGAAGGGGGAGGAGGCAGATGTTGAAGGTAACTAAACGAGACGCCAACTTTACCAGGAGCGGTGGATTTAGGTTTAAAAAGGGCTATGGTTAATTCACTTAGAGAAAAGAGCGAATCCAGTGGCGTTACAGTAGGATCTTGACAGAAAGGAGAAAATAAAATGGGAGGTAACATAGTCGTAGCCGTGGCTAATTGGGCATGGAATTTTGAAAACCATGAGGAAGAAATATGTATCCCAGATGTAAGGGAACGGATCGAACGAGTAAGGGAGCGGTAAAAGGACCAAAATTTAGAAGGGTTAGTGCCAGAAGTAAGAATATAACCAAAGCATCCGCAGGCAAAACGACGAGAGAGGCGTTTGGCAAGATATTGGGCACGTCGGTAAAGAAGAAAATTAGCTGTGGAACGGGTAGGGAGATAGGTTTGCTGAGCATGGAAACGTTGATTTATTCATTTTTGACAGTCAGAGGTCCACCACGAGGGAACGGGACGTCGAGCAGGAGAAGGGGAAATAGTAGGATGGAAGCGTGAGTGACGGGTGCTAATAGCTATTTTATGGCGAAAATGAATTGCTTGGTCGTGGGAAGACGTAGAAGGCGGTGTTGATGGTAAATGTTGGAGGATAGTTTGATAGTGGGTCCAGACTAAAGAGGTGGATAGGCGAGTAAATGAGGGAGGTAAAGCCGAGGATAAAGATGGAGAAGAAGGGTAGGGGGAGGAGGTGGATGATGATCCCTGCCGAAAGCGTCAGCGAAGACTTCCCAACGGAGGACTCGACTGAGAGAAGACAAGCAGAGAGACAGATCATTAACGGAAGAAGATTAGGAAGGCCGGGGAATACGAGTAGGGGTGCCATCATTAAGATGATAACAAGAGGAACGAAAATAAGCATCATAACATTCATTACCGGCTGTATTTGTGAATGTAGTCCCCCAGAGAGGATGATTTCAATTAAGGTCACCACCAAGATTCCACGGGGAGGGTAAAGATTGAAAAACAGAGATCCAGTCAGAGGCTAGCAGATGAAGATGAGGAGTTACATACATATTAATGAAGATGAGAGAGTTAACTCGAACAGCCTGACAATGTATCTCGGAGTGTTGAAAGGAGGTAGGAAGAAGAAAATACGGAAGCGATTTACGGATTCCGATGGAACTACCACCGTACCCATCAGCACAAAGTTCATGAAGCCAATTATAATTAGAAAGGAAACTTTGAGAAGGAGTTTTAAGCCATGTTTCCTGTAGGAATATAACATCAGGGTGAAAGTAGGTACAGGGTTATTGTAGAGCATAAATCTTGTGGGGGCAACTATGCAAGTTCCATTGGAGTATGAAGGGAAGGAATACAGTTAAGTGTTGCATAATGGAAGCGAAGGTAGGGATTTCAGGACTTGTAAACAGGTATTCAATTCGTGGTAGGTAAACTGTGTCGGACGTGTTTCCAGAACTTGAAGGATAATCTTAAGAGCACTGGAGAAATGGGATTGAATACCACTCAGTCTGGTAAGAGGAAACGAAAGAAGATACTCGAAAAAGTGAATGTAAAGTAAAATCTGATTTAAGAGGATTGTGTGTGGGCGACAAAGGCCTTGAAAAAGGTTGAACCCGATCATTAGAAGGAGTAAGAGGGACGTGAGCAAAAGATCGTTTCTTACGGGTTGTATCAGGAAAAGTAGAACCAACAGTAAAAAACGGGGGGAAGAAGTTTTGTAGTCTCTGCAAAGGATAACGGGCGGGCAGCGAGAAGGAGGGGGAGGAGAAGTAGAGGAATGCGTAGGGAACAGAAAAGTAAATTTACATGTGTTCTTTGAGCCTGGCATTCCTGTGCTCCAGCCATGGAGAGTATGAAAATTAACTCAATCAATTGTTTAGTGAGGGGCACGAAGAGAAATCCAATCTGAATAAGACGTTGCGGCGAATCACAAAATGTGAGTACGAATAGTGCATGATGTAAATAAATTACGACACCCAAAGGCAAATTCAGAAACAGCTGATAAACGCACAAAAAAGAGTAAAAATTGTCGAAATGAGAACATAAAATACAAATACAAACAAATATGCCAACAACTAAACACTTGGCAAGCAAAGATCCTGGTGTAATGGATAAGACGCTAGATTATAAATCCAAAGAACGTAAGTTCGAATCCACCCTAAGTAGAATGATTTTTTAATAATGCACACAGCACGTGAGAGGTGGTAAAAGATAGCGTACTATCCATTTCAGAAGTTCTATTCAGGGGTATGTATCAGAGGACGTTGATCGGAAAAACGATTTTTTTTCCGAATTTCACACATGTGAGTCCCTAGGTAAGGCAAACTTCTTCAGAAATATGCCTATTGCAGAGACCATCATACTCCACCGATTACGCTAGCCAAAGTTTGTTTAACAAATGGTGTAGTATTTTTTCATTCTTCATAATTGCTTTAAAAAAAACTTGAAAAGAATTTCAATCTATATTGATTAGCTGTATTACTCAGAAGTACAGCACTTCACCCCTACACTATCTTCTCATGCAAGATCATAAGCCAAATACTGCTAAGTTCAGCCCTGATGTTTGGAACGAACCGGTAATGTTCCTCCTTTAATGATGTTTCCACCAAAATTGAATGCAGAAGAAAATTTAGTGCACACTAATAGACTAAATAACATGCAATGATATCGTATTATACAGTAATTTCGCCGGGCAAGTTCAAAAGTATAATAATAGCAATAATAATAATAATAATAAATATATAAATAATAATAATTCTTCGGACCTGCGCGGAGAGTATGAGATGAAAAAAAATGTTCTTAAAAGAAAATTTTCTTACGTCCGGGTTTGAACCCACACCAAAAGCGAAATTCTTTAATAGCCCATACAGTAGAGCACTCGGCTACAAACGGCGACATAATCTAACATTTCCATTCTGCTATCTGTATGCTGCATGGCGAGAAACGGATAACACAAACCAATCAGAACCGTGTGTTTAGTTTCTACTTCTGGGTTATTTCTTCTCCGAACGATTCGTGCACATGAGAGGTGGTAAAAGAGATCATATTACTCGTTTAATTTGTTAAGTGAAAATGACCTTAAAAATAGCATTGACATTTATTAGAGAAGTCAAATAATGAAAACGAAGAAGCGTGTAATGTAATTAGAGGTATGTATCAGAGCACAGTGATCGAAAAAACGATTCTTTCCCGATTTTGCACATTTGAGTCTCTAGAATAGGAAAATATTTTAATAAATACGCGTATTGCAGATACCATCAAGTCAGAAATGCCGCAAAATGTCTATGCACTTTTGCCGAAGATGACCCTCTGAGACGAAAACCATTCAACCATTCTCAGATCGAAAAACTCTCTCTATCTCCCTCTCTCTCTCTCTCTCTCTCTCTCTCTCTATATATATATATATATATATATATATATATATATATATATATATATATACATATATATATCGCGTTTTGTGAACACAACAACTGTCGTAACTTTCAGCGGATGGAGATTAAACTTAGCACAAACATTAATTGTTGAAATATCTTGGATGAATGCGTTAACCATAATAATCAGATGTAAATGTTCAAAATGGCCACAGTTCAAACTTTTGAAAGGTTCCAAGAAACCAAATTTGGCCCACAAATGGGTATTCACAATGTTTGAGTGACTTTTCCTCTTTTATTGAGATATTGGTGTGGAGGAATATATCTGCTTTTATTGAAGTATTGGATCCGATTATTCACTTAAAGAAGGTTCGCGTCTTTTCGCTACGGCCAGACTCAGGTTTTGGGAGAGGAATATTTTCCTATCAGAACAATATGATTGTTAGTGATGACGTGAAGTTACACATTGAAAGTGAAGTAACATGTGAAATTTTTTATTTGAAAGAATAGCATAATAAATGTGCTTTCCGCTAACACAGAAAACCACAAATCAAGTATTTGATGTTCGAGAGCGTAAATGGCGATGAGTAAAATTTAATTAACCCTAGAAGTACCAAGGGGGGGTCAATTTTGCCCGCGCGTCTTTTTTGTTCAATTTGAATACCTTAAAATGCTTTACGGATTTTCATTTTTTTGTTATTGTTACTTTTGATTAGAATATCCTTTTGGAATTTTCCACCTATGTTTAAAGCAGTGTGGGTTTATATATATATAAAAAATATACATGTTGCGCGGGCTGATTTGACACCCCCTTGGTCACAGGTGCTACCCATTCTTTTATTTTTTGATTATTTCTTGATATTTATTTTATATGTCCAAAATTTAATTCTTTTAAACTATATTGAATTTTCCTTTATATAAACACTTAGCCTTACGTAGAGCCGGCCCTAAAATACCATGATAAGTTTCTGATTGGATAAGATAACCAAATGGTCATGAAAGTAAATATCGCTTTTATATAAAGTGATACATTACTCCTGCTATCTAATTGTATTATCTACTGACTGTTAGCAATCCGATATATACCAGAGGAGGATTGTAGGGTAGATATTGTCGAGAGTTATGTTTCCTTCTTTGGTGGAAATGGAACAATTTTGATTTCGGATATGTTCACGATCTGGTAACACGAGGAACAATAGACTGTGTTTGGGTCTCTTGCACATGTTGCTGTGTGATTCGAGGCTGTGTAATAATTTATAAAATTCATGATGTCCAACAAATATCTAAGTAACGAAGAAGTTGAAAATATCCTCTGTGAAAGTGACATTGATGATGTGAGTGACTTGAGGAAGATGACGAAACTATTTCGTATGACGAAAGCGTAGAAGATTCTAGTGAAGAAGACTGTGGTGTTGCAACTTGTGAACCAACCGTATTTGTTTGTAAAAGTGGACGGAAATATGTAACTAAGCCCCCAAGACAACACAGAAGGTTAGCTTGTAACATAATACGTGAACGTGCCGAACTGAAAAAAAAAGAAGGTGAGATAAATAGCATTACGGAAGCTTTCAAAAGGTTCTTTTCACCGGAAATTGTAGACTTGATTGTAAAATATACAAATGTGGAAGCGAGTGCAAGGAACATTAAAGCTACAAACGAAAACGAGATTTATGCATTTCTTGGTATTTTGATCCTAATGGGTGCAAACTATGACACGAAACTGCCTGTGGGTGATCTGTGGTCAGGGATGTTAGGTAGAAACGTATACATTGCAACAATGAGTCGTAATAGATTTAGATAACTGATATCAGTGATATGATTCGATGATAAGAACACAAGAGCAGATCTAATTAAGACGGACAAATTTGCTCCACTGCGGGAAATTTTTGAAATGATGGATACCCCAAATTTCCCAAAGTACTTTAATCCGAGTGAAAATTTGACAGTGGATGAAATGTTAATTTTATTTCGGGGAAATTAGCCCGTTTAAAGTTTTTATGAAAAGCAAACCAGGCAAATACGGTATTCTTGTCCGTATGCTTGCAGATTCTCAAAGTCGTTATGTGTTAAAATTTGAGGTTTATGCAGGAAAAGATGAGAGGTCGCAAGAAGATATAAGTCCAAAAGCAGTAGTGAAGGGTTTACAGAACCATTCAAAGGGACAGGCAGAAATATCACAATGGACCGATACTATACTTTCATTGAGTTAGCTGACGAATTATACACCAACAACAATCTGACAGTCGTTGGAACTCTCCAACTGAATAGGAAAGGCATACCAAATGAACTGAAGGACACTAGAGATCGTGCAGAATATTCGTCAAAGTTTGCGTACACTGACCCTTCTACCGGTAAGCCACCTGTTACGCTAGTGTCATATATTGCTTCGAAAAAAACAGTATGAAGCATACTTATGCTTTCCACCCAGCATAACGACGATCAAGTGAACCCAAGTGAATCCAACAAACCTGACATAAATATTTACTATACTGAAACAAAGAGTGGGGTGGACATCATTGACCAAATGGTTCGACAGTACTCATCGAAGTGGGGAACAAGAAGATGGCCTCTCTCGCTTTTTTACACACTCGTGGATGTTGCTGCTCTAAATAGCTACACACTATTTCTACTAAATTTCCCCGAATGGAATAGCAACAAAATGAAAAAAAGACGACTGTTTCTGCTACAACTTGGGGAATCTCTTTTAAAACCGTACACTGAAGAACGGGTCTTCAACATAGACGGCCTCAAAAAGCCAGTAGTATCAGCAAAGGAAAGCGTTCCGGGAAGGAATGTCCGTCCTAAAGAATTTACTAAAAGCCCCAATTGAGCTTCCTTCAAAGAAACGTTGTGATCTATGTGTTCGGGAGACTCAGACCAAGAAAGAGAAGACCAATCTCAAGAAAGTAAAAACGAGATGTGAACGGCGTGAACATTTTATTTCTGAATCCCATTGTACCCATAAGATCTTGTGTTTGAAATGTGATGCTGGTGATGACACATAGAAATAACCTTTTTTATTTGTAACACATACACACACAATAGTGCATATGTAAAAGGCCTAAGGGCAAAATCTAGAAAAGATCACTGTGTTTACGTCTAGAATACACAATATAAAGTATATATATTGATCCTTTGTTATATAGTGAGAAAGACTAATAGATAAATGTTCAGAAGTACGCCAAAAGTATGAATGGGACAGCATATAAACGAGAGTAACTTACAACTCAATAATTTTAAATATTTGCCTAACCTTATATTACCTGAACTTTATATTTTAATAATTTAAACAAGCATTTTCAGCAGTGTTGGAAATATTCTCGGTTTTGAAATTTGTTCAACAGTTTAACCATGAGTCAATAAATAAGGTCTGCAAATTACTTGAATCGAGCTCGGGCAAATTTGACCCCCCGTTGGTACTTCACGTAGCTGACGCGAGCATGGTCTTTCTAGGGTTAAATTTTTAGTAACACATTGCATTGGAGATAGTGATAAGCAACATTAGTGATAATTAAAATAATAATAATAATCAGTAAAATGTGTGGTTTATGCTAACTCCATATCTTCCTGAATTCTTTATCAAATGTAATGATTGAAACGCCATATCCCCGTTACAGGAAAAATATTAATAATTTATACCTAGAGAACGGGAATGGTAGAAGAATGGGAGCAACGTTGGACACCTTCGGGGGCGTCCTTCGTGGGGCTTGCGCGTTAATGACCGATAAGCACATTAAAAATATATGAGCGGTACGCCAGCCCCCTTACTTATTTTCACATATTAATATTAAATTATATTGTTGCGAAGTTTACGCATGGGTCAGCTAGTAATAATAATAATAATAATAATAATAATAATAATAATAATAATAATAATAATAATAATAATTATTATTATTATTATTATTATTATTATTATTATTATTATTATTATTATTATTATTATTATTATTATTATTAGCAGCGTCTTTGACTACCTGCTTTTTGCCATGGAATCAAAGAGAAGATCCATCATTCATAG
Source organism: Thermobia domestica (assembly GCF_964235325.1). Classification (NCBI taxonomy): domain Eukaryota; kingdom Metazoa; phylum Arthropoda; class Insecta; order Zygentoma; family Lepismatidae; genus Thermobia; species Thermobia domestica. The sequence continues at coordinate 292,661,669 of NC_137456.1, read as the reverse complement.
AACGAATAAGAATAGACAGTTTTCTTTTTTTTAAATGCAAGGGAGGACAGAAAACAGGAAAAGAGTGACTACCTGTAACGAAAGGAAACAATATTTTCTCTCTACTGGATAACAAAGCCAAGATAGATTCGAACTCGGATGTCCGGCACGATAAGTCAGTGCTTTGTTCATTCACCCACTGTATCGTTAGGGATTACTATGTATTAACAGCTATAATTTCTGTGGGTTGTATATTGTGATCGCGTGTTCCTTCTTTGCTGGAAGTCAACGTATGGCTTACATGTAGTAGTTAAATCTACATACTATATGTAATACTTGAGATATTTAGACCTACAAGTTCTCCATATAATGTAATAAGAGATTCATGCTGATAACAATAAACGGAGTATTGGTTGGACGAAACGGAAATTATTGACATCAGAAGAAATATTTATCTACAAGGCATGCGGAGTAATATAATTCAGAATAGTTACTGTTTAGTTCAGTAAAGAAAGAAAGGGGTATAGAAAGCAAACATGACCAGAGTTGACAGGGGCGGAAGCAGACGTGTAGTAATACAACAACTTTGGTTAAATTGATAATTAGTTCTGTATCCTGTAGTAGATCGTATCACAACTTTGCGGGAGAGCAGAGAAATTCTTACTAACCCTATCATATAGAAAGCTTTACTAACCCGATCATATAGACACAAATGAATGTAACTGTGGATACTACAACTTGGATTTAAGGAAAGCCGTTTAGACATTCAGTGGTTTGCAGGGTTATATAAGACACAAAAAGACAAGACACAATACAATTCTTCATACCTCAACTTCCAGTAGCTAGATATATTCAATTTCTAGTTAGATACTGAAACTGCTGTCGGATTTTAATACATGACGTATCAGGATACAAAAAGGTTTACATTACTTCTTTGTTTGTAGACAGGTATTAGTTTAGTGTTCTGAAAGGTTGTGTGTAAACTAGGGATGGCCAATTCCGGAATTTTTACTTTCCCGACTCCCGAATGTAAAACCGGACAAATTCCGAAAGAGGGAAAAACCCGATTTTAAAAAATCTGGAATTCGGAAAAATACTGAATTTGGAAATTTCTAATTTCGTAAAAATTCCGAAATTCGGAAAAATCCGGAATTTTTGCGAATTGCTGGATTTTCTGAATTTCGGAATTTTCTAAATTCCGTATCTTTCCGAGTTCCGGAAGTTTTCTGAATTCCGGTATTTTACCGAATTCCATAATTTTCCGAAATCTGGAAAGTGAAACTTCTGTATCCGGAAAATTAATTTCTGTTGGTTAATCTGTAACGTGGCGGACATAAGTCTTTGACCAGGTAATGACTACTGCTTTGAAACAAATGCAAAATATGAGTATTAAATCTGTGTATCTGTAGTTTAGTGTGGAGACAAAACAAACTTGTGAACTACGAAAACATACATAGCACACGGTTGTAGCTGATGTAAAAGAGTATGAAAGGACGTGCAAATCTTCCCAACGGGTTACAGAAATAACACGAAAAAATGGGTCCATTAATTTCCAAATTTTCGACAAAGTGGGACAAAATATAATGCTGGATATAATTCTTCACTTACTAGCCTCTAATTCATATAAATTTGTTTTAATTAGTGTAGATGGTTAATTTTGCATAATGCTTCTATAAGTCTGAACTCACCAATTATTTGTAATCAACTTTTGGATGTTTCCAGGTGTTCCGAAATGCGAGTCCACTTATAATGCGTCAATATTTGTTATATCCTATTTCCAAGAATTTTTTTTCGGATTAGGAATTTAACGCCTATTTATAACACTGAGGTCCACAGGACCCCACCAAGAATCACTTATTTTAGTAACTTCTTTATTTATTATTTAGTTCCTTTTTCTATCCACGTAAATTTACTTGGCAACATTAGGTCAGCAATGCATGACAAAACTTATTTCAGTTTGCGCCGACAAACTAGCAGTGCACAGCGGTAGTGTGTTTGGGGTCTCCCTTTCCCAAGTGTTATATTTGCGGTTGCCTTTACTGAACTAGTTTCGTTGAGTGTGATTTTAGTTTTTCCTAAAAAATGAATAAAAATATTGCAAATAACGTTGATGCCATAAGACAGCTAATAGAAGAATCTGATGACAGTTCATCTGGCGATGAAAGTCTTTTTGGTAATGATGATTTATACTTGGATTCTGACTATGTTTTAGAAGAAAGTGAACAAGATTATGAATCAAGTGCACAAGACGAATATAACGTTGTATCGAGTGCTTCGCAAGGACAAAGTGCTTCGTTGAAAGGAAAGAATGGTACCGTTGGTCATGCCAGGAACCGGATCGCAGAGGTCGGCGACTTCAAAGAAATTTGCTTTTTCATTTTCCAGGCGCAAAGGGTCCTGCAAAAACCGTAACTGCTCCAGCTGAAGCTGGGCGATTGATGTTTGACGAAAACATCATAAAATAAATTACTTTGAGAAATAATGAAGAAATGGAAAGAAAGTGGCAGAAATTAGAAAGGCTGTCATACCACAACAATACAAATGAAACTGAGATTTTTGCCATTTTTGGTCTTCTTTTATTTCTCTGGCGTAGGGAAAAACAGTCGAAGGCATTTGGGGATGCAAAATTTGGAGTTTCCCTTTACAGAGTGAGTATGTCTTTACCACGATTTAGATGGTTGAGTGTGCGTTTGAGATTTGATGATAAATCTACCCGAGAGCAAAGGAGAGGAAACGAAAAATTTGCGCCAATTAGAAAATTTGAGAACAACTTATTGAGAATTGTAAGAACTTGTACATGCCTTATGAGAACTATACTGTAGGTGAACAACTTGTTAGTTTCAGAGGAAGATGTCCGTTTAAAGTATATATGCGATCAAAACCAGACAAATATAGTATCAAGATTGTAATAATAAATGACTCAAAGACTTATTACATGCTAAATGCTATCCCTTATGTTGGTCGTGTTGATACTGAAAAGGGGGAAAGTGTACCGTCATTGTATACCAAAAAGCTTTCTGAGCCTATTCATGGAACAAAAAGAAACCTAACTGTGGACAATTGGTTCGGATCTGTTCCTCTCTTCCAAGAAATGCCAACTGAACATAAATTGACAATGGTATGCACACTGAGACACAACGAACCAGAAATCGATCCTAAGTCCTTAGCTAAAAAGCGGCAAGGGGAATGTCTTTTTGCATTTGACCAAAATAAGACACTGGTATCTTACAGCCCAAAAAGGAAGAAAAATGTTCTTTCGCTGTCATCCATGCACTATTCTGCAGATATTGACGAAAGTACTGGAAAGCCAGACATTGTTCTTTACTATAACGCCACAAAGGGAGGAACAGACATATTTGATGAGCTTTGTAAGACATTTATTGTTTCGCGTAAGACAAACAGGTGGCCAATAAGAATTTTGTTTGCAATGCTGGATCAATGTGGTATAAATTCTATGGTCTTATACAGTTTGAACATGCAGAATCCGCGACTGCCACGTAGAAAGTACCTTGAGGACTTGGCTATGGCTTTGATGAAACCTTGGCTACACAAAAGACTGGAGACGTCTACAATTCGAAGAAGTATTCGCTTAGCAATACAAGCAGTGTTGAATTCAGACATTTTCACCCGGGGGGGAATGTCAACTCATCAATGGGGTGTGTTTTTCTGCATTTTTGCAAGAAAGCAGCATATTTAACAATTCACATGCACATCTTACCTAATATTGAGACTAATTGCTGATAAATATTCAATGTGAGATCATAATTTAAAAAAAAATGTTTAATTTTATCTAAAACATTAAATAATGACTAGCAAAAATATTTTACACTAAACTTTAACTGCTATTTACAGTAGCTATTTTTGTTATTATTTCCTATATTCAGTAGTTACTGTTTGTTACTAATGTAGAAGTTTTTAAAAAGATTTAAATTAACTCAAATATTTCTTGTCCTAAAACATACATAGGAATATCTTAACATAAAGTTATCATTCTCATTTCTCTTATCATATAGTTAACTATCATATAGTTATTCTTTCTCACACATCTGATTCTAAAGCAAGCATATTAACCTTGGTTTCTTCACTGCATACACATCAATAGTTTAGTTTACGAAATCTTCAGTAGGATTAGTGCCGCGTATTGGAAAATCGGCACTTGGCGCGAGAGTATACGACGGCACCCCCGTATATATGAGTGAGGTCGACAGTCCAGCCGCGAAAGGTGAGAACATTTTAAAAAGGAAACCCTGCTTTTCCTTGATTTTGAGCACTTTTCATTACTTTTTTCCTTTTATTTTATATATGTGCACATGTGTTTCATTCCTCTGTTTTTCTTTCCTTCTTTTCTTTTCTTTTTACCTCCCGAATTTCGCGGCTCTTACTTTGGCGCCCGGGGCCGTCGCACCGCTTTCCCCGCCTCCATGGCACGGCACTGAGCAGGATCTTCATCACCTTCAATAGCAATTTTTCATTTATATACTACTACCATATTGATAAATTCTATATAAATATCTAACCCAGGAGGGATAACTGTTCCTCCCTGTTCCCTCTAAATGACGCCCTCTGAATCTCACACTTTAACTGAATTATTTTAAATTAAAGAAAGGTGTGTTTACTTTAACAATCGTAAAACAGATTTACGTCTGTTACTTCCGATGCGAGAAATGGGATTTAGGCGCCCTATTTCAAATAATGCAAGAACTGTACACTTTCAAAAACTGAAGTCTGCTGACATCAGAGATCATATGGAATGATCGAAACATCTTCCCTATCTGTCCTTTCCTATCTCAATCTGTGCTAGTACTACCTACTAATATATAATATAGGACGAGAATATAGTACCAACTAAAATACAAACCTTTCTTCAACAGTTGACAATTTCATGTTCAGCCAAATTCGGTCATAGCGTTAAGAAATACAAGTTTTATTGACTATTTGCTATTCTATCTTAGATGTTACATGTTTAATATTTATATAGAATGAGTCTGCGTCAGTTATATGTATATTGAGAGATGGGATTTCGTCTGCACGTGCATGGAAAGAAAGCAAATAATTGGATAAAGTAATTTCTACATTTTGTGACTGAATTTTTTTGAGTTTCTCCGGGGGAAATGAATTTCCTTCGGGGGGTGAGATTCCCCCGGGTTACCCCCTGAATTCAACCCTGAATACAAGATAGTCTAAATCTACCTTTGCCAGTAGTGAATCAAGGAACACTCCAAAGGAAGCAGAGACATGGTCTATGCCCACGTTCGAAGGACCGCAAGACGAAAATGCAATGCACCAGTTGCCTTATTCCTATCTCCGATGAGCATCGTAGTGTGTTGTATATTGATTGTTCTCAGTAAGAACAGATGACTCTCAATCCCCCTTCTAAAAGGAACTTCTAGTTTCGGTTTAATTTACCTTGCGTTTATTAGATTTGTTTAAAAAGTTTATAAGTATTCTTTGCTTATAAAGGTAGACAATGCAAAATGCGAAGCGCATAGCAAGGTTTAGCACAAGTTATGTAGTTCAAAAGTTTTGGGTGCCACATATTTGGAAGTAGTTAATGTATTACCCTTTCATTTTGGTGGCGTGTGCTGTTATTCTATAAAGAATTCTGAATGTAACAGAAGTAGTTTTAGATTTTTGGGGTTTTAAAACAGTAGAATAGCACTATCTACATATAATCAAGTTTCTTACTCAAAGATAGTTCACATTTTCGAGTAATGTCATTAATATACATTTACAATTACACAATTATACATCTAAAATATTTCGTTTACATAAATATGTATAAACTTGTTCATGAGAATAAAAAAAACTAATGGGGTTCCTCAGACTCCAGTGTTATATTTACGTGACAATTTGTGAAGTGTTATAAAGGAGGGTTAAAATTAGTCCTTATAAGGGAGAAGGTAACATTTCAGAAATATTTATATAGCTTTTATACACTCATTAATAGCATATTGCACTGAAAGTCAACAACTATGGTTAAATTTTGTACTAGCTCTGCAATGTTTCTTAAATATATGTGAGCATTCTGGTCTTAATTCTATACATTTGGAAGTACATTTTCCAACAAACGCCCAGTTAAACGTTCAATGGAAGGTTTGTGACAAAGACTTACGAAAACACAAAAAATACATATTCGCGGCGTAATAATCTGTCGATTATTGAAAGGGTTAAGAAGGAAAACTGTTTTTCAAACATTACAAGACCATTGGTGGTTTCGGTTACTGATTAAAATTTAATAAAACCGAATCTGAAATCTTCACTTGTTGATAAAATTTCAAAATCAGCTTTAAATGGGAAGGACCATTTGCAAGAGAGACGTTTTAAACTTCTATTTATCTTTTGGTCTCTGATTTCGAATATGCTTAGGATTCATATACAAGAGTTTATATGTCTGATGTTAAGATTGTTTCCGATACGAGATACGTAGGTATTCTGTTCTGAGCTGCAAATCAGTGGAAGAAGTTTATTAATAATATTAATAATATCGCTCCTTATAATATTGTTGGATTATAATCTGGAAAAACTTTTGGAGTAATATGTGGTGTAATTTTTTATAACTAAAAATTGTGTATTGTATTCGTGGGATTGGTTATAAATGGTTTAAGCAATACAGGGTGAGTCAAAAGTTCTTGGATACCTGCATAAGTTTGAAAATCGACGGTAAAGTAAAATGTGATGATGGGAACAGAGGTTTGATGAGGGGCCGCAACTTTTGGAGTGTGCGTCATTCATGGCGGCCATCTTAAAATACGCCATTTCGGATTCAAGTCCTTTTTATAAAATAGGAAGGGGGAGTATGACACATCAAATAGCACTAGCTTGGGCTCAGACATTTTCTGGTGTATTTTTTTATTTCTATCTTGTAGAGTTTAGAAGTTATTAATGTTCAAAGGTGGAAAATTACCTTGATACTGACCCAGTTTTCTCTTTGTTCCAGGTGATCTAAAATGGGTCTGACACGTGAATAGAAGATCAAAATTATCCTTACCTCAGAGGAACGCAGATACCGAATAATAGCAGCTGACTACAACAGACGGAAACCAGACAGAGAACCGGTATCGCACAGTACGGTCGCTCACGTGATCACCAAATTTCGGGAGACGGGCTTTGTTCAAGATAAGGTATGTAGTAGGCGACCAAAGACTGTCACCAATGAGGAAACTGCAACGGCGCTTGTTGCGTCGTTTGTGAAAAGTTCTAAAAGAAATACCCGTCGTGTGTCCCTAGCGCGTGCAATAAACCACCCTTACAAGCTGCATATGGAACATAAACCTGAACGAGGATGACCCTGATCGGATGTTGGAGTTCTTCATGTGGGCCACTGAACAACACGAATTGGATCCTGGGTTTGCCAAGGGCACACTCGTCAGCGACGAGGCATATTTCACTTTGAACGGGGAGGTTAATCGACATAATTGTCGATACTGGTGTGACGCAAATCCAAACTGGATTGAGCCGCGTCGAGAACATAGTCCAGCGAAGGTGATGGTGTGGTGTGGCATATGGGACACCCGCATCATTGGGCCATTTTTCATTTACAACACTCTAACTGCACCACAGTATTTGATGCTGTTGCAGGACCTTGTGTTCCCTGCCACATTGAACGCTGACGGCATTTTCCCATCTTATTTTCAGCACGATGGAGCCCCAGCAAACTACGTGAATGTACGTCAATGATTGGATGAACAACTGCAATGGAAGTGGATTGGTCGCCGTGGTCCCGTGGAGTGCCCGCCCAGATCCCCTCTCTTAACGCCCCGTGATTTTTATCTAGGGGACATCTTAAGCAGATAGTGTATCCTGAGACAATCCGTGATTTGAGACACCTGGAGGAACGCCTCCAACAAGCCTGTGACCAAATTTCAGGAGACATCTCCTCCATGTGCAGTCAGAGTGGTTGCGGTGACTACAGTTGTGCATTGCACGGGTTAGACAACACATAGAACATGTGTTGTAACATTCAGTACCAAGATAATGTCCTACCTTGGACATTAATAACTTCTAAACTGTACAAACTAGAAAAAAATTACACCACTAAATTTCTGAGCTCAAGCTAGTGTTATTTGATGTGTCCTACACCCCTTCCCATTTAAATAAATTCACTTGAATCCAAAATGGCAAATTTCAAGATGGCGGCCATGAATGACATACATTCCAAACGTTTTGGCCCCTCATCAAACCTCTGTTCCCATCATAACTTTTTACTTTTCTCTTCGATTTTCAAACTTATGCAGGTGTCCAAGGACTTTTGACTCACTCTGTATTTCTTTGAAGTTTGAAAGTTTAACGCGTTGAAAGTCATGATCTAAGAAATATTTAATCATAATATTTAAAAGATTTTGTGAATTATTAAATTAAAATATTTTGAGATCAGATATTTTAAATAATTTAAAGAACTAATCACACCTAAGAATTTAGAAAATAATAACTTTAAGAAGCTGTATTAAAAAAGGAATGTATATGATTAAAATTATGGTTAAATTGAAAGTACAAGAAAGTAAATGAAATACAATTCAATAAGATAATTTAAATTCCGAGTTTGATTATTTCAGATTTGTAAAGAGTTTTGAATCTGAAAGTGTTAAAATTCCAGTTGATCCTTACATATAAGCAAACTTTTCTTTTCCGCATTTGCTATGAGTTTTATAGCGTCCCTAGAATATAAGTTTTTCTGAATTGATCTAGTAAAACGTTCTTGTTCAAGTGGGAGCTTTATTTTTTGGAGTGGGAAAACTGTAGCAATCTGAAGATTACAACAACGTGTTTCAGCAAAGTTTTTTTTTCGTCCTCACTTTTTGATCAGCTTGTTATGTAGTTGACTGGAAGAACAAACAAATATGTTATATTTACCGATGAGCAATAAGAATAATTACTTTGATAACTCTCTTTCAAAATTTGGTGATATAAGTTTATTGTTTATGTATCAATTCATTTATACTTGATACAATTTATAGACGTAAAATTGTAAACTTTCATTGTGACTTCTGCTGAAGTAGAATTCAGTTCCCACCAATGATATTGCCTGGATAGGAACGGAGTAGATTGGAAAAGATATGTAGAAGAGTTGATATAGCTTGTATTAAGTTGAAGGTCATGGACGGTTTCTTCTGATGTGGAACCATGAATGACGAGTGATTCGAAACACCCATTTTATTCTGTCAGTTTTTTCATCTCTTTTTCCTTTTTCTTGGTTTAATTCGTATAGCTATCTTTGAGTGTAACTTCTTGAAATTACTTTCTTGAATTCTATAAGAATAAGCAGATTGAATGGTAAAATAGTTGGGTTAACTTAGAAGTAAAAGGAATGCATGTTCTACGCGCGAGTATGGACAGCATTAAAACCGGTGAACACAAAAGTAGTATTTATGGAGTATTCTTCCTTTAAATTGACTGACGTAGATAACACTATTAATATTCTTCCATGTTAACAAAATTATATTTTGTATTAAATTAACTCTATTGGTAGTATTTCAAAGCTACTGCAATGTAAGCGAAGGTCAGGTAATATACTGTTCACCGTTTTGCTTTAGATAATTAATCTCTATAATAGGGAAGTTTCTGACTGTTTTCCATTATAATTACAGAATATTTGACTTGTGCCTTAAACCCCGAGGTTGATTTGTCTTTTCTATTTTTTACTTTTGAATGTTTCGTTTGAAGTTAGTACAACGGTGTTTCATTAGTCACGAATTAAATTGCGGTTAAATTACTAAGTATGTAATTTGGACAATTTGTCTATTCTATTCCGCTTCCTTCTAAGCAAATATGTGAAACTGCTTGAATGCTTCAGAACTTAAGTGAGATTGAACGAAAGCTGATTAAGTGTTATCTGTAAAAACAAAAAAAAAAAATGTTTGTCGTAGTTTTAAATTCAGTGTTTTGTCTGTGAAATAAATATGTCTGATAATATCATTATTGGTATAAAGTGTTAAGAATAAAGATATATAACTATTTGAGGATATATTGTTTCAAGTTTTCGATTATATTTATATTATTATTAAAGTAAAATCTCGATATGAATATTTGTGTATTCAATTATTGAGTAAAAATTGCATTGGTATTATATTTGTCAAATTAATCTCAAATTTTCAGTGTTTATAAATTTGTAATTTCTTGTTGTTGACTATTGTATAGCTATTTGGAGTTTAAACTATTTGACTTGACCGTTCCGTGGTTACGTTCTACGTTGTTCTGTTGGTTTACCGATTCCTGATGGTTAATTGTAATGAACATGCATTTACTGAAGAAGGGCTTTAAACTACAGTAGACGCTAGGAAGTCACACACTATCAGAAGACATTGTTCTAAGAACTTAGAATTTTCCACTAGTATATTATATACTTTGCTTGATGTACACTCCGGAATATAACCCTAATACTTCAACTTCAAATTTCGTTGTTAGATCAACATCTTTCTTCATAAAGATTATTAAGAAAATATGGACAAGAAACAAATTATTATTCAGGGATTTCCTGCTTTGCCTTATTTCAATTCTTGGACCAATAATTTAAATTGTTCATAGGAAAAGAATACATACATAAATTTTATCGATTTGTTCCAGCAGGTAATACTTTTTATATTATAAATGTGAACTCTACAATAATTGTGCTATAATTTGTATTATAAATTACCTAATAAACGGACGAGGCAAATCAATCCATCCAGGTTGCAATACTTATATTTGCCTAAAATAATATAAAATGTTGCATTCAATATTATTTCTTAATGTATGTATCATATAAGTGTTAATATATAAACAAACAATAACTTATTAGGAATATTACATTTAAAAATAAAGAAAAATATGATGGCATTCCATACTCTATTTTCCGAAATGGAACATTGTGAATAACTCATATTTATTCTATATTATAATGGTAACACACACACACACACACACACACACACACACACATATATATATATATATATATATATATATATATATATATATATATATATATATATAGCTATATACAAATATCTAAATATATCTGTGTGTTGTCTTTCAGAATTACGCTAAAACGTCCGAAACGTATTGCTTAAAGTCTGCAAATAGTGTAGTTGTGGAAAAATCCCTTAACGCACCTAATGGGATTGTGGGAATACACATAAACTTGATCCGAAACAACCGTTATGCATATCGAATACGCAGGTTTTGAGTCTACCACCTGATGGGTGATAGACATTTAACTCTTAATTTCAAATTCATATTTGAGCTCCTCCGTGGCTAAGCGGTTAGCGTACGCGCCTTTGGCGTGGGAGACCCTAGTTCGATTCCCGGTGGGAGCTCATGTGGTTCGGATTCCATGTTAATCAGTAGGTCCACGTCTCATATAGCCTCGCTGCTGAACGGGACGTTAAACTCAATATCAACTCAACTCAAATTCATACCTTGAATGACTGCACGAACACACATAAGAGGCTGCTAGAAGTGACTTTATAAATATCAAGATAAAGGCTAATATTGGCGTACAATCCGTAATGTTGCGAGTTAACAAATTACTAATCCACAGCATGATAAATGTGTAAATATAACATTTGTTAATAAGTATAATCATACATTACATATTACAATTGGTACAATGTAAGTAGAAGTTTAGAAAAAGACGAGCAAATGATGTTGAAGAATGTGTATAAGAAAGAAAATAATCTTGATAACGCTAAATAGAAAATGGGTGAGTACTTTCGTGTAGATGATTCTAGAGCATATTCACCTAATCACTCAACAAAAGTACTTGTCATCAGTGATACTACATTTTTCTAATCAAGTGACGTATAGAATAAAAGGTTTAAACAAGCAGGACGAACAAGGAAAATTTTCTGAGCCAGAAGTATTAAAAACTAAATACAAAGATATGTATATAATTGAAAAAAGCTTCATTCAAAAGAGGTTATAAAGAACATATTAAATACTAAGTGTCTGAAACATTGTATACTATTTGGATAGAGACAGAAAATATTTATTAAAATTTTATTATGTTTTAGTCCGGGAGCAAGTGGTATAAAATCGTCCATCCCTTCGATTTTAATGTTACAATTGTGAGACATATTTTCTCTGTTTTAGTTTATGTTAGCTACGACAATTTTAGATGTTACCAAGCGAAGAAATTCCGCAGGCAATAATGGCGACCATTTCAAAATGGCGGCTAATGTACATATAGAAGTGTCTGTATCTCGTTTATTTTTCATCCGATTTAGATGAATTTGTTTAAAAATTGCAAGTCAACATTTGTACAAGGTTTTTGATTATTATACTTATTGCTCTAGTTGTAATGGTTTTCCAGTTTTAAAAGAAAAATATTACTTTTATTTCTTAAATTCTCTTTGTATTTCCTGTCTGACTTGTTTGTCTACGTCACTTGCTAACTCTATTTTGAAGATTACATGTATGTTTTAGAATTTATTTATTGCCACTAGGCTATACATTTCACTTTAAATATAGTTGATATTAATTTTAAAGGGTACAGTATGCACGTTTATAAAGCAATGGCCCATAACGTAAGAAATGAAAAGGAAACTTATAAAATGATAGAAAGTGTAGCATATATTATAAATCATACATTCTTTCATTTTCAAACTTCCTATAACAGAGTATTTCAGCAAGTGTGCTGCGTTGCTCACATACCGCTAAATTTTAGATACTTTACTAAGAGGAGCTAAAACTTGTCTCAATCACTCGCATCATCTGATGAATGTTCAGCGCATTTACTATTCTCACAAATGTAAATATCATTGTCTCCACAAATGCACAGATCAGTATGAAGCAGAATTTAGTGAAGCATTGACTTTTAAGACATGAACATTTCACTTGTGCAAGTACAATAGACGGAGCACGGAGAGCTGTAGTCATCAGATAAACGAAAACACTATTCTGAATAGTCCAACCATAATCGTTTGTAGGGGAGAGAAGTTTAGGGTTTGCCACAATATCATGTTGCACACCAAACCTTGATAATGTGCTCGTAGTATGGCAAGATGAAGGGCTGGCTGCATTGGAGGCATTTTATCGGATTCCAAACACTTCTTCTGAAACATAGTCCATCCTTACTAACAGTTGAATTCTTGGCATTGGGGATGTACATCGTGCATACAAAATTTTCCAATTCGCTGAAAATGGATTGAGATGATTTATGTTCCAGTCCAATTTCCGTTAAGACACTGAAACATGTAAAGTCGCATTTTTTTTTTGGAAATCTCCCAGCAAGAGATTTTGCCTTTCCCAACAAATCTACCTTTCTATTATAGCCAGTAAAGGCATGGAAACGTGGAAGGGCATTTCCTTTTCCTGATGCTGGGACATCATACATTGGTCATAGGGGTATTCGTAGTTTCTTCTGATCAGTCTAAACAACACGTCAGGACAAAGCGTAGGGTAGCGCCATACAGCAAGAATTACAACATAGATATTAGGTGAGTAGATATCAATAGAAGCTGCAACACGGTTTATTGCATCAACAGCGTCTTCGTTTCCGCTACTTTCTGGAAATTAGAGAGAGGTGCTTTAGGTCACAGTGTGAAGAAGCCACTTTGTTACATCACGTAGCAATAGTTGTAGATTGTTCTAATGCGCCATTCTTCGTAAGAACGCTGTTAATTCTGGTTGAATCATTAATATGGTAAACGGTTCTCACACCATCATCTAAACGCTTCACTCTTATCTGATTCTTTAGTGACATTGGTAAATCGTATTTGTGAAAATAGTTCTTCAGACGACTGATGAAGTGATCAGCCACATGTTTGCGTGTCGTAACAGATGGTGGTTTATCTAGGCTTTGCAGATGTGCCATTCTATTCGAATATTGAAAGACGCGTTACAGAATTAATCGGAGCAGTTTTGTGTTGATCTATAGCGTTGTTTTGCCAATGTTTTTAAAATGCATAAAATATCACTCTTCTTTGGTAGTAACAACATCTGGTCTTCTATGTTAAAGAAAGCACATGGAACAACACCAAGTTCATATTTATTGACTACATGCTCAAAGTGCACAGTGGCACGAGATTTTGAAAGCAATAGCAGCCCTACAAAGAAGGACCGATCCTCTTTTAGTTCGAATAACTTTGACTGAACTTAACAGTCATTATTCTTGCACTGCTGTTTCATGTTTTTAACTTTAGTATTCTCTACGAATATGATTATCTGCTGCATCTTCCTGTAAAATCCCTGTTCTATGTGCTGCTGATATACTTTGTGCGAATTTGTGCTGCATCATTGAGTCATCGCATCTTCACATCGATATCGTAATCACTAAGTTGGTAAGCTGAATCAAAACAACTGTCTCGGGATGCCTTAATAGATACTAATTCTTCCTCATTTTGACGGGATAGTCGATGAAATTTCATTTCACTTATGTTTCCATATAACAATTCCTTATTTTTTCCGTGATACAGAAGGATTGGAGACACTCTTTATAGTTCGGATATTTTAATACGTGGTTTGGATGACAGTCATGTTGGGAGGGGCCATTCTTGCAAAATTCCTTGCAAGACTAATGAATTTACTTTCATTGGCAACTTCTATAGTTAATGAATTTGGGCAATTTAAACCTGATGATGTTCTTAACACATGGCTTTCATTTTTCGTCCAACATGGGAGATGATATGACACATTTATGGCATTCCCATTTTTTTTGGTAGATGGCTCTATTAATTTTTATCTGTAGTGTTTCTTTTCCGCTTTTCTTTATTGCATTACTAACGTCTTTCTAAGACTGATCACATGATCTGAGGATTTTTTCGGATATGGGGTCCATTGCAAAATAAACATTCAATGTTACTGAATGGAACACATTCATAATGTGTCAACCTGGAATTACTGGGTATGTCTAATAACATTTACTCAGCCAGAAAAGACAGGTTGTGTTTTTCAAACTTTTGCTTTAAACGGTGAAATTTACTGCGATTGGTGATGGCTTGGTAGCAACTCCTATGCCATGAAGCTTTTCGCCCAAGTAGCATGTAATATGTGATTCCTTACACCTTCAGCAACACACTGTTCGTTATAGTACTGAGCGCGTTCTCTTATATAGTTTAGCACTTGTACATGTCAGGTTGGATTTTCAACTAATTTTTCCTTGGTACTCGTTTAGCAAATTATGCAGAAACTATAGTCAGTAGATAACTTCAGAATTTTTAAACTATGTGTCTCTACATGAATGATAATTATGATTTTACGTTCCGCTTCTTTCGAAGTCCCAACGGCAAACGTCTTCCTAGAGTTTACCATCATCCACAGCTTTGGGGCTCAACCAGAACCAGATTAACCCATATGAAGTCCCGCGGTTCGAAAACATATGTCAATTGTTGATTTTGGCTAATACTTTTCTGTGAAAGTACAGTAGAAAAGTGAAGGGAATATGTTTAATATTTTTAGTTATATTTGATTTTATTATGCATTTATTATTCTCTTTCGATAGCCAGTTACGATTTCGCTCAGAGTCCATCTGGAAGCCCAGGGCTACAACTCCCTTTTAATCTGGTACTGGGCTCAACAAATTTCTAATATTAGAAACTCTCTTTCATTATGTACTGCATTACACTTTCTCGCGAGTTGTTACTAAATCAAAGACTTTAGTCTTAAGTCGCTACAGTACAGCTACAGTATGATTTACGAAGCCTTTAAATACACAAAATTTTTAAACATGAATTAACGTAAATATTATTACACCTACTTTAATACTTTAATATTCATTTAAAGATTTAAAATAACAATATAACGTAAATGTTTGTTATTATACTTCAAATTACCAACAAGTTGGAACGCATTACATAGCGCCATATATTGGTCACATTTTTGGGAATAAAAATATAATTTTTCTTTTAAAACTGGAAAACCGCTACAGAAATGTTTCTTTGTAATTTGTATCCTCCATGTTGGATCCGCCATTTTGATTTGTGAACATTTTATGTCAGATTCGTATTGAGCTACTTTCAAACCTTTATATACCACGTCTCAAAACAATTATGTCATACCATCTTATTTTATCCACGTTTTCTCGTGTTTCGAAGCGAGCCTTGTTCTAATATTTAAATGGCCGCCACGCCCCCATTCAAGCGTGATATTTCACATGTGAAGTATGCTTGATGTGTCCTTTCCAACGAAATATAACACATGCAGATACACTTCTTGCACTTTTCTAGTTAGATATAAGCTTTTTATAGTTAAATTGTATAGAATCATACGCTACATTAACCCTTTTTCTCTAGGATAACTTCAGAAATGTGAATTAGAAAATTTCTTTATCTAAGAGTCGTATATAAAATAAAACACCTACATTTAGAGGCACTTATCTGTATTAGCCTGTGGAAATAATCTTTTTTAAGTAAACGTGCTCTAGGATAATTAGCAGAAATATGTTTTAAAATGTTTATTGTTTATACTTTACTTTGTTTATCTTGTATATGTTTTAATATTTGATCTGAAAAAGATGCCAAAATTGCGATCAAACCTTATTTGTAATGCTTGTTTCTTACCTGGATTTTGGAAATATAGTGGCACGCATTCGCAAAGTTCTATTATTTTCTTGTACTTGCATTCTATTTTACAAGCCATAAAGGAATAAATTGGAATCAAAATTAATTCATTTTCCTCTCTGTAATAGCATTTTCTCTGATGCGTTGAAAGTTCTTTAATGCTAGGAGAACTCACAACTTGAAGTATTGAGGACGAATAATATGATTGGAGCGGATCTCCTCCGCTAACCTTGTTCATTTGCTTCGTCTGAGGGTACTCATAAGGCGAAGTTAGATACATCTGTATTGTTAGAAAAAAGAGTGAATCAAAAGTACTACGATCGAAAAATAAAGGTTATATGTTAAACATATTTAAAATTAAATGCATACCAATTTAGAGGTACTTTAACTGTTCTTTCTAAATTTGCTATATAAATACGCCATGCTTTGGGGATTAAATATCATACAAAGTATTACATTATCACTAAACACATTTCACAAATTGAATCGTTGTTTGCGAAAGGATACCTCTACATCAAACTGTCTTTTGGGAACAATGAAATAAAGCATGCGCATACTATCTTTGTCTTTGTTTCTGACATTTCGCTACCTATTTCGGACACCCATGTCATATCGTAAAAGTCACATTTATATCTAAATCACTAGATTTACTCTTGTATATGTTATCTAATCATAAAACAGCAATTGTTTTTATTGTCCAAGTCGGATTTTTCAAACTTACGACTGAATTATGCGATAAAATTAAGATAAATTGAAATAATATAATTTTAGGAATTCTTTGTATAACTAGCCCTGAGTTTATATATATATATATATATATATATATATATATATATATATATATATATATATAAGGATATGGAACTTGAAGACAATAAGTAGAACATGGGGAAACATCATTAAGAGCGCACATGGAAATCTCGCTTAAATAACAACAGAAACTAGTAGCTGGATCTGCGTCAATGATTTTTTATGAAATTATATTTTCTGCAATGCTTTAAAAATTATATAAAAAATACATTAACATACATAAGTTGTATATATGTAACATAATCATTGCAGAACATAGTAATTATTATGTTTAAAATATAACATCTGAGATAATTTTCACAGTAGGTCGGTATTATATATAGGAATGTTAAACACAAGTTAGGAAAATCGTTTAATAGCAATAAATACATTATGTAGTGTATTTATTTGCAGCTATTTGTCATACAGATATAACTTCTCAATATTCTGATTACAGCATGTCATTTACATCCGTGAAATACAGTATATTCCTACGGATATATACAGTGTATAAACAGAGTATCCAAAGTCGGATCCTGCTCCAAGACACATACCCTTTCCCAAAGCATTAACGTCACGGGAAGAAACACAAATTCTCTTTAGAACGGAATGTCGTTACTTAGAGTCTCATTCGAATACGTTGAATATGCTTTTGTATATTCATCTCTCTCTCTCTCTCTCTCTCTCTCTCTCGCGCGCGCGCGCGCTCTTTGTTTATGTGTGTTGCGGAATATCCCAAGTTGAATACAACATTTGCAAAGTATATGAACATCATTGCTATCTAATACCAGAAATTGAAAGTCATGTTTCTTCAGGTTGGGTTTGCGTGTTCATGATAGCTCACTGGTAGAGTACGGGCTTGGCAGTTAAGAGGTTCTAAGCCTCCAGCGAATTATCAATTTTTGTTAGTACAATTGCACAGAAATCGGATATAAGGAGTGGTTTACTTCTAGATATATTTCAGAAGTGTTGAGGTAGTCCTGAAAAGGGCTGTCTTCGGGAGTTGAGGCGGGGACATTAATATGGTGTCCAAGATCTTTTTTGAATTTATTACACGCCCCATTCTTCTGGGCATGGAATCTTCTAAATGGGTGACAAATCTATTTCCTTCCTCTTGTTCCAACCATGCTTTGGAAACAAGATGCCACAGTTCATCCTGAGTTCTTGTTGAATGTGTCTCAGGCCAACTGTCCCTTAGTGTACGCTTCATTTCTGCCCACATATTTTCTATGCGATTGAGGTCTGCTCCACGAAGCGGCTAGTCAATTAAATCAATCTCAGGCTGCCCTGCGCACCATTCCTGAACCACATGGAAATATGTATTTGCGAATGTTCTTGCTGGAACTGAATTACACCATCGGGCTGAAATACTCGTACAGATGTCACAATGATATTACTCATAATATCCAAGTATTGAGCACTGTCCAGATGTTCCTTCAATTCTGTAAATCTGTCCTGCTCCGTGACCGGATACCCAACCCCAACATGAAATAGATACATGGCCACCGCGATTGCAAGCAGCCACATATCCAGGGTCATATCGGTGCCTCTCGGATAATACACAAAAAGGCGCTCCTCATTTGATGTTGTGAATATGGATTCATCTGAGAAAACTACGTTTTCCCAATTGCGACCCACAATCGCATGTGCAAACGAGAGATGGTAAAACTTGTGGTCGTCTGAGATTTTTTTCCTTCACCGCAACACGGCCACGTAGCCCAGCATTACGAAGTCATCGTAGAGCTATATCCTTGCTACCAGGAAAGAGAGAAACTTCCCTTAGCTGTCTAGACGGCCTTGGTGGGTCTAACCGGGCCTCGTTAACTAATGTCGCATCTTCGGCTTCGGTTCACTCATGCGGGCGACCAGGAGATCGTAAAATACCAGTCTGACCTTTAGCACCATATTTCGGAATCCATCGCCTTCCTGTAGAGGCCGGGACACATACTCACCTGCTAGCTGCAGTTGCAGAATAGCATTCCAACTCCCGTAAAATTGCTGTAGCCTGCTGTATGTCATAGTTACCAATGTTCTGAGTTGTGAGCAAGAAGCAATAGGTAAAAGTTAGTAACCGACGTGTGATTGGTTACTTGCACGACACGCTGTAACGTGCCCGTTACAAGTCACAGGAAAAAATAAATTATAAAAAAATTAAAATGTAAATCTTCGATAAGGAAAATGGTAAAATTACTGTTATTGTATTTAATATTATGTGTTACAGAAGGAGACATAAGCTTATATAAAAGAAATAGCATCTTCGAATTTTTTAAAAAAATTAAGAGAGAAAGAATTGAATGTAAAAATAACGCTTGTGAGAAGATTTCCTTTGCCTTTCGTAACCGACAAATATCAAGGTCTTGGCTTATGCGCTGGTCGTCGACTGCGCATGGTCACAGCTTTGCGGTCGCAAGCAGCTGGCCTCGGCTAGCTGACTTGGGCTGTGTTTTGCGAACGGGTAACATCTCTAAGAATTCCGTTGTTCGAATGGATTATGAATCTAAATGGACGTTTCGTGTTGGTTCACGTTTCTTGTATTGAAAACTTCGTTTGTAGAAGAGTGTGTTATTGAAAGAAATAAGAACATCCATTACAAGTGAGGATTATGAATATAGTGATATTACTTTTAGTGCGATATTTCGTGTATTTGCGTATTTTTGCAAAAATAGTGAAATTAGTGTTGCTTGGAAAATGGATAAAAGTGCCAGAAGGGAGGCTTGGTTTAGTTCTCTCTGAAAATATTAGCAAGCAATTTACAGAAAGGTGCATGAGTAATACTCGGAATCACGTAATTATAATTGTTTCTGCATTTTCTCTCGAATTCGTGAATGTGGGAAATTGTGGATCTAGGTCCCATTTTTCTCTTTTCAGTTTCAGATTGAATTGGGATCATTTAAATTGAATCCTGAGCATATCCTCACCTTTCAGTCTATTATTCTTGTTTTGATAAGAGAGTCTGAGACGACTGAGGGCAGAGAAACTACAGAAAGTTGAGGTAAAAACGTGGATTTTCAGAGGTGAGTTAATTTTCAATTTTTCTATTAGATTGTCAGTCTACGTCTATTCTGTGTATTCTGTGGGTTGTCTTGTTGGATTCCATTTGGTTAGATTTTAAGCGGAATGTATAATTATCGCGAAATAGCTCGGCAAATCCAGGGGAACAAAGGTGGAGGGATTGTACCCGAAACCTTTGAAATGTGCTATTTACCCTATATTTGTTACAGGTCTGAATTTCATGTTTTTGATTCAAAGAGTAAAATCCGAAAGGCATATTAATGCTGTTTTTGAATGCTATA
This sequence comes from Thermobia domestica, assembly GCF_964235325.1. Classification (NCBI taxonomy): domain Eukaryota; kingdom Metazoa; phylum Arthropoda; class Insecta; order Zygentoma; family Lepismatidae; genus Thermobia; species Thermobia domestica. Next base: position 292,641,136 of record NC_137456.1, on the reverse strand, counting down.
GAATTGATAGTAAAATTTAATTCTCTTTTTCTAGAAAGTAAAACTTCGTTTGACTTGTTCGTGCTGTTTGAAGTATGTTTGACCGGTTAATGTTTGATATGTTTCGATGTTGCAACGCATTCAATTGAGTATGGTAAAGTTGTTTGCGGTTGTTTTACATCGGGAAATTTCCGTTTTCAAACTAAATTGAGACAAATTAATAAAAATAATTTCTTTTTATGATTAGTATTTATGGAACTTTTTCTTCGGTTTGAAAGAAAGGGAAACCTTCACTCGAATAAAGATACGAATTTATTTCTTATTTTTAAAGAAAGGAATATATTAGTACTAGACAAGAGAGGTCCTGGACTGGCCTTGAGTATTCATATTAGAGTTAACTGTGAGAGGTCCTTGACTGGCCTCGAATATTTGCTTCAAACTTTAGAGGTTCCTGACTTGCCTGGAGAATTTGCTTTATTATTCATTTTTGAAGATTTACGATTCAGCGGACGATTTTTTTGGAACTATATTAAATTTTTGCTATTTTCTCAAACTGAGAAATAAAATAATTATTGAATTCAGATATCGACTTGGCAGCGAGAAGACAAATTAATTATTGTAATTTATTTGTAATAAACGTTTATTCCTGAATTGGTTGTGTTGTTATATATATATATATATATATATATATATATATATATATATATATATATATACTGTCAATTTATTAACTATTACTCCTCTGGATTTCCGAATTGAAATAACAGCCTGCGCTATCCGGATGCTTGCTCGTGTAAAGCCCCTTCTGAGGCCAGGCTGGATTGGTTTTTCCCACCTTGTCCGCTAGGCTACGGATGGGGGCGTTACAACGCCTATTGTGGTGAACGATTTGGTCAACGACTCGCGAAAGAAATCTTAAAATGGTGCGCCGCAATAATAATATTTAAAACAGTTTTTATAAAGGAATATTAATACATACGAGAAGCTGTTTAAAGAATGAATTGTTATACTGTCTTTACACGTATAAAAACATATACCATATACCAAATAGATTGAGCGGTATGATGATAGATGTTTTGAGACGAACACTTTGTAGTCCGAATTCGGATATCTTCGGAAAACAGTATACTGAAGCTGCTGCTTCGAACCTCCAATCCAGTCTTAGCAATCGGGAAAAATGTAAAGATATGTGTTTCCTTCTCTTAAATATCATAAGACATGTTGAAATGGTATAAAGTGTAGAAAAAATAACATTGATAGAAATACTTAATGATACAATATTGCAAAACTATGTATTCGCACTCTCGTTTCGTCATTGTGATTTCTATACGGAAAAGAGCACTTACGTATAAGCTCAGTTATATTTCAGAAGCAGATTCCAAAAAGCGGTCATGTTAGCTCAGCGGTACACCCCCAAGCGTTTAAATCATGAGTTCGATACTCGTTCAGGTGAGATTCTTTTATGACATTCTACTTTCCTCAATGGATCAAAATTATGTAAAATAGTTACATTACAATACATCGGTTGTGTATATCACTTGAATATTATATTCGTATCATTTCACGACATACGTAATTCTTATCTTTAAAATATTACATCTGAGGTATTGACAGAACGTCGGTATGTTATACGTGAATTTTAAATACAAATTAAGAAAATCGTGTAATGGCAATAAATAAGTTTTGTAATGTATTTATTTGCAGCTGCTTTCATACGCAGGTAACTTCTCAATATTCACATTACAGTATTTTGGTAGAGCATATCGAAAATCGGATCGTGGTTCAAGACCGATAGCTAGCCTCAAACTGTCACGTAAGAAATTCACGAATCGCAAAAGTAAAGTGAAGAGATTGAGAGCGGTAATACCTTAATAGTAGGGGATACATGTATGTTTTAGGACACTTTCCCCCTCCATGCCCTAACTACTAAAAATTTATGAAGCCGCCACTAACCATTACACTTTAACACAGAAAGAGCCAGCTAATTATGCAAAGTTACACGGCGCAAAGTATTCCCATAACTACAATGTTAAAGTGAGATTGAGTATGCTTTTATGACATTTAAAATCATAAAAACTTACATCTAAAATCATATAACTTATAGTGCTGTCTTTAATTTAACAGATACTTTTTGTTTGATTAAAATCGATTCACAAATGCCCCAGTAATAAGAAGATGAACTTCAACTGTATATGAGTATTGAATAAACACACAGCCACAGTATATATATATATATTTTCATTCAACCAACTCACTGATACATGCACACACAATTCAGTTTGCTTGGTGAGAATAAAAAAATAAGTTGAACTAAAGCCAAGGCTATCTACTTCCATTGTATATGAGGATGATTTTGCACGCAAATTGTGTACATGACTTACATATGAACATAGCTGTAGTAACAATGTAAAGGAGAACTTGCTTCTTTTTAAGTCACAAGTTGCATTTCCTCAGGCAGTCACTCTTTTCTTTCTTTTTAGTAATTAAGCAGTATATGGAAGTGTAGTAATAACAACACCAAAACTGTCACGTTATAACTAAAACTAAGAAGTTTAAAACTTTTTCGATTGTGAAGAGAGAAAATTGTAGCTAGATAACGTGACAATGTAACGTGATGATTTTTACCTTCACGTGACAAACAGGTTTGGAAACTAATTCTTTTTATCATGTTTTTCCAGAATTGTTAAAATTATGAATTAAGCTCTGAAACTTACAAATCAACTAGTACTAAATAAGGTAAATACGATAATTTTTTGAAGCGATAATCAACACGTTTTAATGGCGGCTCATGAGGGAAAATATCTCCAGATCTTTATAACTTTGTTGTTTATTAACCGATTTTCAAAATTCAAACGACAATCGATAAAGAAAAAAAAATTGCTATTTTTTGATTGTATTGCAGGTTGCATAACTCTAAAGATACTATTTCGAATTTGCTATAACTTCGTCAAATATTAACCGATTTTATAAATTCAAACGACAATCAATAGACAAATAAATTTCCTATCTATTGAATGTCTTATAAATTGCATAACTCTAAGGATATAATTACAAAAAACATAAATAAATCCCTTATTTATATATGTATCTTTAAAATTCAAATGACATTGTGTTCTATATATCCAAAGGTCTTAGTTTTTTATAGTCTGATACTATAAAAAATCTTATACACCTAAAATTACAAGTTCAGATATTGATAATGAACACTTATACACTTAAAACATACTTAAAATTACAAGTTTTATTTTTTTGATTCATTTCTAAAGTAAAACTGATGTATTTTATAACTATTATCTAAATCTTTGAAACCTTCATACTTAACAAACAGCTTACTCTTTCTCAAATCTTTCAATACTTGCTCAGTTTCATCATTATATCTTTGTGGTAATAACGTCTTATATTTCTCATCTAAATGTACTAAAACTCTTTGACCATAACGCTGTGTTTGAATCAATTTCCATAATGATATCTCGTACGCTTTACCTTTTTCTAACTCATCTATGCGAAGGAATCTCAATGCTTTAACATCATTTTTTTATTCAAATAATTAGCCATAGTTTATTTATTTTAAGGAAAATGCTCGTTTTATGAGAAATTCATAAAACCAATCCTCATTTACATACAGAAAAAATTTACATAAAAATTTTACATACAGAACTCAACAGTTGGATAATCATCTTTTAAACCAGTGTATTTGATTTTTATTCCATCTTTAACGATCTCATCAATCATTTTATCTGTTAAGTGTTTTGTAAATCTAGGTGGAAGAAAAACCTTGAACTCTTCACACTCAATTAATATTCTCTTTCCAAACTTAGTTTTAATCTTTTCCATTTTCACAATCTTATATTCTGTATTTAATTCTAATTCTCTTAATCCAATAACTTGTTTTTGTTCAAGACTTCCAAGTTTATTTAAAAGGTCAATATGACTTGACATCGTATTTATTATATAGAAAATCAACGAACACTCTTTAATTTTTATCTTCACCAAAAATATTTAATCATTTTTTATCAATTTTGTTTATGGAAAAACTTTAATAAAACATACATTTAACTATCTAAAACTCTTCTACTATTTTCTCATTCTTAGGGTCATATGTAAAGTTCTTTTGTCCAATTAAAATCGCATAACATATAGTATTAGCAGCCACAGCTTCTGCAAAATCTACTACAATCTTTATGTTTGTTCTCTCATTTACTGATACATTTTTCATCTTCCTACAATTAATCACATACATTGGTCTCTTATCTATAAACTCTTTAGGATCATAGTACATTTCGATATTGCCACATGTTATTCTCTTAAATGCAGTATAATCCTCATACATCTTAAAATAATCCTTGTTAGCAATATCTAAGTTTCTTGATTCTTTTGGAAATACCTCATTCCTCCCATTCTTAAGATAGATATTCTTTACCTTACAATGATCAAACTTACTTGCATCTCCTGTTTGTTTGCCACTTCTATCAGTTTGAAACATTACAACTACGAAATCAGGCATATCAAATTGTCTTGAATCAAATTGAGTAGTAACATCAAACTCCAAGAAAGAACCTACAACAGTCTTCTGAAAACATTGATAAGTATGGAATGAAAACTTGATTTTAGGCTCTTTAAGAATATTCAATTTTAACTTGTTTTCATAATTAGATTCGTATTCAACAATAGGCATTCTTATCTCCATACTTTTTATTGTTATTTTTCCATCATGAGGAGCTGCTGCACCTGCTCCTGATCCAGTCCATTTATACAAGACATCATTATTGTTGTTACCTTTTGTAAATGTTATTCTCAATCCACCTTTCCACATAACCTGTTTATAATCACTTAAAAAGCCAGGAATTAATCTTAATGGATATAAAACACTAAAGTCCTTTCTTAGACCAAGTTTATCATCTGTTTCAAATCCTGCTTGTTGTAGATATTCAACTTCTGGTTTGGAATATGTTCCGATAGCTGTAGATGTTATTCCTGGTAGCTCAATCTTGTCTATAACAACACCATGCTTTCTAACCTCAATTTGAGAAAAGAAGAATGGTAAGAAGTTATCTACAAGTTTTATAGTATCATTTGCACCAAATGTTCCTCCGACTGATGCACCAACAACTTCAAAAGTCATATGACAATCTGCTTTGTGTGGATGTATAAAGCCATCGCCCACATCGAAATCAAACTCAATATCTTTGTTTGCTTCATTCAAATTATTAAATGTTCTTGTGTTAGCTTTTAAACTCTGTAACTTGTAACTCTCAACACTATCCATTTATTATAAAGAACATCTTGAAACAACGCTTTTGTGGGATATACCCATAAAAGAATCATACATAATAACAATTAAAAAACTTATAATCCCCATCCTAACTTAACCTTAGCATTCATAGCAGTACCAACTCCAAAAGCAGCTAGTCGTTCACCAATTGACGCATCACTACTAAATGCTCTTTTCCATGCTTTAGTTTCTAGTTCCTTATCTGCAATATGTCTTAACTCTGTGTCTTTATTATCTCTGTAGTATATATCGTGTTCTTTACAAGCCTCATCTAATGGGTTAATACCTTCATCACCTCTTTCTAACCTTTCTTGAAGCTTCGTAAAAGGCCCGCAAAATCTGAAGCCTGGTATATGTAACTCTGGTATCCCCTTCATGTTTAAAATCTTATTCATTAGTCCTTTTCCAAGCTTCTCATCATTCCATAATCGTGGTGGTAATGTATTTAAGATCTTAATCAAATAACCTATCTAAGTTAATGTACCTTTTGGATCATTAGGAATAAATTGTGAAAGCTTATTATTAATCATACTCACTATACCTACTTTCTCATTATAAAAGTTATTATTACCAGCTTTTTCTTCTCCATCTATAACTAATAACCGATCAATTAACTTACTCACATCATCCATCCATATATATTCTTTAGGTATCTCTGTATATTGTTTAATTCCTTCACCAGTCCTTTTAGGAGTTGGAGGTAAAGATGGTTTAATATAATAATCCCAAATAGGCTTGATAATATTAATGTACTTAGAACCGCTATTAGATGCTACTTTTTTTATCTCGATTATATTTTTGGAAGGCAGCATCTGATTCTATTATTATTTCCTTGTACTGTTCAAAATCATCATCATCATAATCTTCAATGGTTTTATTAGTATTCATCGTTAACAATTCCCATAGACCTTCTGTTCCCTTATAAGTTTTACCATTAATTATCAAATCATCACCATTCACTTTAACTTCAGAATTTCCTATTTTATTTATTATTTTTCCATCTTCTTCTACAGTTCTTATTCCAAACACTCTATCATTTCTTTTACTATAATATTTGGTTGCAATCTTACCAAATGATTGTGCTGTTGTTAAAGGCTCTACTACTTCAACTTTGTCTTTAATTTGTTTTCTCATTTGTTTTATTTCTCCTGTTATAGGCGTATCGCTACTACTTGGGGAACTATCATAAGTTATCTTTTTAGGTGTTTGCAGTAGGCTAGGATCTATTGAAACCGTCTTATGTACAACCGGAACAAGTTCAGTTATTATATTTTTATTTTGTTCTGCTACTTCTTTGATCACACTTCCTAAGTTTTGAATAGCATCAATTACAGGTTGTTCTTGTGTCTTAAATTTATCATATATACCTGCTCTTTCTTTCTTCCAAGATTTGAAGCCCTTTATCAAGAACTCCTTTAACTTGATATTCTTATTAATATCTTTCACATCCATTTATTATATAGAAAACGAACAAACGTCAATAAACGTCAAAGAACATAAATAAACGTGAAAAAACTCAAACGTTTAAGAAGTGTTTTATCTTGTTCCTATACTTACCATTGTTTACCTTCCTTGTCATATCAATTACTATAAAACCATAATCTTCTTGCCAACATTTTGAACATATCTCTTTAAATTTATCATAAGACATATCTCCTCCAACAAACTCATTATACACATGTTTAAGATTAGTATCATCTTCTCTGAATATGCATAGGAAGTTAACGTTATCTCTTATAAGCTGTTTAGGTACTTTTGAATATGTTTGTGCAAGATAGAAACAGTCTAAATGTCTATGCCTACCTCTTGTAAAATAATTTCTAACAGTATCTTGATTTTCCAAAATGTAATCGTCAAACACTACTACAGAGTATTTTTCACATTCATCAATAGGTACAATAGAATCATTACCGCTTAAGAACGTTGCTATTTGCATCTTAAACTTTAGTTCTGCATTTTCAAATCGATCTTTTAATTGCTCATACTTTAGCTGATTCATGCTTTTAGAATATATATAGAAGTAATTATTGTTTAACCAACCTGGCTGTAATAAAAATTTAAATAACAAAAACGTCTTACCACACCCAGATGAACCCACGATAAGACATCGAATATCATCAGATATAAGCTCTCCATTTCTTTTCTTAAGTGTTGTTTCTTTTATCATCTCTTTTACATCCCAATTAATAGTTTTCTTACTCATTTATTATAGAGAAAGTCGACTTTTTTTATGATCTTATATCTTTAAGTTGTTCTCTGATCTTAAGCAACGTATCTTTTATATATTCGTTATCCATTTCACCATTTAATGTTATTATCATCTCTAACTGTTTTTGAAATGAGTTAATACAAGTGACAATGGTTTTATATTCGTCTTTTCTTTTGCTTATGTTTAACTTCGAAGACAAACCTGTTATTATAGCACTTCCAGTTGCAAGAGACGTTGTTGATATTGAGTAAATTGTTACAGGTATAGAAAATATTAATAAATCCAGTTGTTGCAGAAAGTATGACTGATAACGTGATCAAAGTGTAGTATGCATATTTAACAATTCGTAATTTTCTATTTTTCTTCTTTAAACTGTATTCTAACTTTTGAATAACATCTTCTATTAACTTGATTACTTTCTCTCTTGGAATATCTCTAGGTAAATCAAACTCATTCATTTATTATATAATAAATGGCTAAGGTATTTAAGTTAACGAGTGATACTCCTGTTTTAAAGAAGAAACTCCATTACGAATTAGACAACAGTAGCAACTATTTAAGTATAGGACTAGTTGGGTTTTACAGTACATATCTAACTCCAAACATAACAACAGAAAAAAAAACAGTTTCTCATATGGTAATAGACAAGTTTTTATACCAGAAGGTCAATATAATTTAAAATCACTTAATGAATATTTAAAATCTCAATCCATCAACATAACATTATCAGAAGATCATTTAAGAAATAGAGTTAAAATTGAAACTGATAGTAATGATGTTACAATTGGGAGTATAGGTACTGTTCTCGGGTTTAATGTTTTTGAAATTTTAGAAAAGAACAAAACACATATTGGAAGTAAGTTGCCAAAGTTTCATCCTTTTGATACTATAAATGTTAACTGTAATATAGCAGATGGCATGTTTGTGAAAATTACAGAATATACACATAGGGAAACAGGAATTTTAGCATCTTTCAAAACAGATGCTGAGTTCAAACATAGTATTATTTACGAGCCTACTTATCCATTATTTTTCCCTATATCCAAAGACAAGGTTGACAATTTTGAGATAAGGATAACAGATGAGAATGATTCCTTAATTGATTTTGGTGGAGCAACAACAACTGTATTTTTACAAACTAAGATTTTCTCTTAAATAAATAGGAAGATGTGTTCTATTAAAGGTTGTATGTTTAGTGTTCCTTATAACGAACTAAAGGATTTAAATATTGATCATGTATTAACAAAGAAACAACTTAACGATAAAGCCAAGAAAATTAAAGAAGGTAGAGGAATGGATTTAACTTTAACTACTGCACAAATGAGAAAGATTAGAAAGAGCATATGGGTGGTTTTTTCTTTACAATTCCAGCCTTTTTAGCAGCTTTAGGAGCAGTTGGCTCATTAGCAGGTGGTGCAGCAGCGATTACTAAAACTGTACTTGATGCTAAGAAGAATAAACAAGAACTTAAAGAACAAAAAAGACACAATATGGCTATGGAAGAAAAGCAGGGAGCAGGTAAACCAAAGAAGTCAAAAAACTTAAACCATTGACCAACTTCGATATAGAGAGGTTGGTTAAAGAATTAAAGATAAAACAATTTAGAGGCGTATTTATGAGTGATGAACTTCCACAAAAACCCTATATAAATGAATGTGGTGTAGTCAACTTTGATAAATCAGAAAACATTGGTACTCATTGGATATGCTATTGAAAAGATAACAACATAAAGTACGTGTTCGATTCTTATGGTGGTGTTCCTCCAAAAAAACTAGTACAATATCTTGGTACCGAAAACTTATTTTACAATGACGAACGAATACAAGACTTTAATTCAGTTATATGTGGTCATCTTTGTGTTAAGGTTTTAAATCTTCTAAATCAAGGGTATTCTTTTAGTGATGTTATGTATATGATTAAAATGATTAAATATTATTAAGTTTAAGTACTTTTATGGTTTATATCCATAAAAGTTTTGTTTTAAGATAAATATGGAAGGTATACACAATAGATTTTTAGATTATTTTGAGAAAAATGAGGATGAACTAGACGCACTAGTTAGATTTAACTTTAATTGGTATTTTCGGGATGTTAGTAAGATAGACTTAAAAGATAGAAACAACGCATATACAGTTGTTCAGTTATGGAAAATGTTAATACCTAAATTTTTGTATACGGAAGAAGAGTTGGTAAAGTTATATCCAATAATTACCTTAAAGGATATGTTATCAAATTATAGCACCGCACCATTAAAATGCAGTAATTGTGGTAGTAAGTCATTAACAAAAAGTAGGAGTACATATATTTGTGATAATTGCTCTGTAATGAATGGTTTTGTTTACAGTACTTGTGAAGGAATGAGAGCTTGCGTAAGAAAACCATGGTATGATACTATAAAAAGATTTAAGTTACAGTTATCTCGTTTACAAGCTTTACAGTATAGAATTATTCCTGAAGAGGTGTTCAAGGTGTTAAATGATGAATTTAGAAATACATCAAAACATTTAATATCAACAAAAGTGTTCTAGAAGTATTAAAGAAAAACAAATACACAAAATATTATGATGATGTTTATTTAATACGCTATCACCTTACCGATCAAAAACCATTAAACTTACGACATATGGAAGAAACACTTATAACGGACTTCGAAAACTTATACAAAACCTTTAAAGAACTGTATCCGAAAAGAGTATTGTTTGTTAACTTAAAATGTGTATTGTACTATGTGTTGAAAAAGCACGATGTGCATGTTGATATTGATTTTAAACATTCATCTAAACAAATAGAGATGTTAAAGAAATGTTTTGAAAAATTAGGTTGGACATTTTCTGTATAATAAATGAGTATGGATATATTTGGTAATGTTAAAGATAGAAAAGATAATGTTGATATTAGTGAAGAAAAATTAAAATTGTTGGAGAATTTAAATGATGTTGTTAGCGTAAGTCAACTTAGATCAATAGAAACCCAACTAGAGAACGATAGAAAACGATTTGAAGATGCATTAGAAACGTTACAAGACACATACATAAAGAAAGAAGATCTTCAAAAGGTTAGGATGGATACTACTAAATTGATTATGCAGAAAGAAACTGTACCTCTACTATATCGATTAGGAGCTAAAAACGTTAAGGAGCCAATCTTTAGAATATTTAATCTCTCTAACGGTTACAAATTTCTCTATAATGAGAAAATAATGCACATGGAATTAAGTTTGGATAAATACTTTTTAGACATATATCTAGGTGATACTTTGATTGAAAATATACCTTTTGGTTTGAAGAAGAATGATATAATAACGATTAAACCAACTAAAAATTCGGCTATGGAAGAAGTTCAATTATTGTTTGTTGTGATGTACATAGAAAGAGAGCTTTCCTAAAGACGTTTGCTATATAATAAATATGGATATTTTTGGTAATGTATCTAATGCTATTGATAAAGAAGATCTTGTAACATTAGAACAGCTTGAATCAGTGAAAAAAAGAGTTTAATTTACTTACAAGAAAAGAAATTGTTGAAGTTCCATGTCGATTGGCAGAAGATGATCTTGGGAAACCAGTCTTTTTTGTACATAATTCAGCTGCTGCCTATAAATTTCTATATAGAGGTAGGTTAATGCATATAGAATCGAGTTTTAATAAACATCTTATAGACATATTTTTAAATGACGATTTAGTTGAAAGTTTTCCATTACACTTTAATATAAATGATCAGTTAGCAATTAGACCATCTAAAGATTCTGAATTGAAAGAAGGTAAGTTATTATTGATTATTATGTATGTAGAAATAGAAGATGAAAACGAATCAAGTGATGATGATGATGATAATGTTAAAAGTATAGTATTAGGTAATGATAAATTTTATTTTTTTGTTGATTTTCTATACAATAAATAATGATGATGTATTGTGTTAAGTGTAAGAAAGTGACAGATACGGAGAAAGATACCATTAGAATTGAACAAACAAAGAATGGAAGATATCTAAAGAAAGGTATTTGTTCTCTATGTGGTGTTACTAAAACTCAATTCGTTAAAAAGACCGATTGACTAGAAGAAGGTAAAGATGTTGGAAAAGACATTATAGAAGAAATTCACAAACCATCTAGAAAAAACTTTGACAGATTAAGTGTAGTTATAAAAGGTATCGATGATCTTTGGCAAGCTGATCTTGTTGAAATGGATAGTGGAGTATTAAAAGGTGTTTCCAAATTAAATAAAGGTTATAAGTATCTGCTAACGATTATAGATGTGTTCTCGAAATATGCGTTTGCTGTTCCTGTTAAAGATAAAAGTGGTAAGAATGTTACAGAAGCATTCGAATCCATATTAAAAACGAGAAAACCTAATAACTTACAAACTGATCAAGGTAAAGAGTTTTATAATAAAGAATTTAAGAAGTTAATGGAGGAAAACGAGATTAATCATTACTCAACCTATAGTGGTAAGAAAGCTTCTGTTGTTGAGAGATTTAATAGAACACTTAAACAAAACGTGTGGAAAAGGTTCACAACACAAGGAAATTATAAATGGATAGAGATATTACCAACATTGGTTAGTGAGTATAATAATAGAGTACATAGAACAATTGGTTTAAAGCCTATAGAAGTTAATAAGAAGAATGAGCAAACAATATTGGAAAAAGTGTATAAAAAAGAATATAAGCGTTTTAAACCCAAATGCAAATTAGGTGATCATGTTCGTATAAGTAAATCGAAAGGGTTATTTGAGAAAAGATATACACCTAATTGGTCAACAGAAGTATTTGTTATTAGTGAAGTTATTCCATCTAATCCACCTACATATAGAATTAAAGATTTAAAAGAAGAGGATGTGCAAGGCAGATTTTACGAACCAGAACTATTAAAGACGAAACATAAAGATGAATACTTGGTAGAAAAGGTGTTGACAAAGAAAGGTGATAAAGTATATGTTAAATGGCTAGGTGATGATTCACATAATAGTTGGATAGATAAAAGTAATGTTGTAGTGTAGATATAAATGTTGTCTTTTATGGTTATTATTCCATAAAAGGCTAGCGAACCGTTACTCTCTGTGTTAGATGATTATGTAAAGGTGTAACAATTTCGAAAGAGTTAATACTTGATATGATAAAATGGTGAATGAGAATTTATTTGTGTGGGTAAAAAAACTCCGAAAATGATTAAATCAACATTTTTATATAATAAATATGAGTACTATGGATAATTCGTATAGTTTAAATGATATTTGTTATGAACAGATCAAAGATGATTACTGGTATGGTATCTTCGGTGATTTCAAGTTGATTATAAATAAGAGTACAGGATACTTCAATGCTACTAAGTTGTGTCAAGACGGTGGTAAAGAGTTCAAAAATTGGTTTCAAAATAAAGAATCTAAATAACTAATAGCATACATTTCCAGCGCTGGTAAACCAGCTGTGGAAATTATTAGAAAAGTAGCAGTTGGCAAAGGAGAAATATGGAATGAATTAAGAGGAACATATGTTTGTAAAGAACTGATTCTAGATATATCTAGATGGTTATCTCCAGAGTTTTATCTTAAATGCAATCAAATAATTATCAATTACTTCGTTAAAAACTTTCAACAGCTATACCTTACTAACAACGATCAACTTCAAACAAGACTACAAGAAATAGAACAACAAATGAATGAATTACGTATAAACAATGAGAAACAAGAAAAGGAAATAAACCATCTTAAAACAATCGCAGCACCATACACTGATGACGTTTCAAAGGATAATTGTCTAATCATATATAAGAAAAACAAACCTAATGATCCTTTCCCTTATTATGCTATCAGATGTCAAAAGAGAAGTCTATATAAGCCTCTTAATGAAGCAGAAGAAAAATATCCGAATCATGTAATAATATATGAAAAGTTTAGAGATTTTAACAGTATTAAGCTATTCAATCTAATGCAACAAGAACTAGATATTCGTAAAGGTAAGGGTAATGAGTTTTGGACGCCACTATCAGAAGAAGAATTGATTAAAGAAATTGATTGTTTATATGATAGGTTATTATCTGATAATTAAGGTTAATATTAAATAATTAAAGTTACAACTTTTATGATATAATAATCATAAAAGATAATTAAGGTTAATATCTAATAATTAAGGTTACGACTTTTATGATATAATAGTCATAAAAGGTAATTAGTTAAACATTAAACAAACCATCTGCTGTAACATCGAATGCTAAATTCAATATACCACCTAAATCAGGATTATTACGGTATTTTCTTATTATAACTCTCCAATCTACATAATGTCTAAATAAATATATAAACTCTACAGAGAGGTGTTGAAAAATTGAAATGTTATGCCAATGTACTTTGTCTTTGAACTCTACAATAAATCCTTCTGTTAAATTTTGAAATATTGAAATTATTTTCCAATCTACTTTGTCAGCGTAATCTCTTATAAGGTTTTCTGATAAATGTTGAGTTCCAGATAAGCGCCCCCAAGATACTTTATCTGCATGTTCTCGTATAAAGGCTTCAGAGAGTTTGTTCCTATAAGATATAGCATCAAAATCAACTTTATCTATAAACTCACTAATAAATTCAGATAGCTTTTGATTATACGATACTTCCCCCCAATCAACTCTATCTGCAAATTCTCTTATAAAGTCTTCTGATAAGTCTTGGCTTCCTGAAATAATCTCCCAATCAACTTTATCAGCTAATTCTCTTATAAACTCTTCCGATAACTTTTTCCATAAACATATTTCACTCAAATTAACTTTCTGCAGATATTTGCGTATAAAATCTTCTGTAATGTGATCATAGTTATATTCCTCCTCATAATCATCATAACCTATAGATAGCCATTGTTCATCAATCAGTGAATCTAATATTTCATCAGACAAATTCATAACGTTTGTATAGAGAATGTTTTGTATAAGAAATGAGTTCTTTTCTTTATTGGCTTTCTTGAACAAATGATCTAACATACCTATGGAGATGCTAAAATTTATTTTGTCTTCACCATTATAACCACCAATATCTAAATATCTACATACACAATCAAATATAGGTTTGTAAGATAATATTTCCTTAGCAGTAGTCATATTCGTTTTTATTCTTAGATTTTTAAAATTTATTTCATTTTTGTTGGTTTTATATATAACAAATATGGAGAAAGAATTTGATTTATTACAAGATAGACTTAACCTTATTCATGAAGATCTTAAACTCTTAGCAGCACTACTAGAGAAGCAAATACTGTTAAAGGAGAAAGAATTATTAATAACAACAAAAATCATCTGATTTGAGTAGTGATGATGAATATAAATATGGCAGTGATGATTATGATGATGATGATGATGATGATGAGTAAGTTTACAAAAATGATTTAATTAGTAATATGTGTATATGTAACTTTGATGGGTCTTCCCATGAAAGTTCTAGACTAACACACAATTTAAACATATGTAGGCACATGCAGATGTTTTAACGATGTGTTAAAAAAATGGACGAAAATGAAGTAAAAAATTTTGGTGTAGGTAAAAATTGAAGAGTATAAAGATTTTCTATATATTAAATAAGATGAGTGATTATAGTAAATTTTCTGTAATAGAGTTAAGGCGACAATGTAAAGAAAAGGAATCAAAAAATATTCCCGATTAAGAAAACCAGAACTAATAAACCTTCTTAAACAATATGATGATGAACAAAGCAGAAGGCAGA
Organism: Thermobia domestica; assembly: GCF_964235325.1. Classification (NCBI taxonomy): domain Eukaryota; kingdom Metazoa; phylum Arthropoda; class Insecta; order Zygentoma; family Lepismatidae; genus Thermobia; species Thermobia domestica. The sequence goes on along the minus strand of NC_137456.1, from coordinate 292,625,976 downwards.
TTAGAGATATATTCCCCTTTAAACAAGAAGTAATTGAAGAACCGAAACCAGCACGTATACCTATAAAAGTAGAATTAGAAGAAACAGCATTCAAGAAGCGCTTACAAGCCGTTAAAGTTGAAAACACAGGAGGATATAAAGACCCAATAAAATTTTTAGATACAAGTGGAAGAGTTGCTATTAACAAAATCAAAGAGGAATTAAAATTTCATCCAGTTAAAGTAAACCTTGTTCTCATTTGTGATTATATAAAAGATAAAGAAATACAAGAACGCAATTTAAAAACATCAAACGAGAGAATATTAGAATCAACTGTCTTAAGTGAATATATATCTTATGCCAAACAAAAACTTCGTAGAGAAATGGAAGAATTTCAAGGCCGAGGATCAGGATGGACGTTACAAAAAATTAAACACCTAGAAATCAGATTAAATAAGTATGTACCGTTAAGAGCTTCTTCCTATATTGAACTTCCAAAGCAGATTAAAGATAAGAAAGCAGTGATTAATGTTAAAGATAAAGACAATAAATGTTGCTTATATTCTATTGCAAGTTACTTAAAACCTGTTGAAATACATCCTGAAAGACCTACAGCCTGTTAGTGAGTTGCAAAAGAAGTATTGTGATAACATTGAATTTCCTGTAAAATTAAAAGATATTCCAAAATTTGAAAGAAGAAGTAATATTTCTATCAATGTTTACAGCTATGACAAAAACTATAATGTATATCCACTTCAAATCACAAAAAATAAGCAGGAAACTCATATCAATTTATTATATGTAAAAGATGAAAAAAACAGTCATTTTTGTTGGATAAAAGACTTATCACGATTAATAAGAAGTCAAGTGACAAAACATACTGAGAGATTATACTTTATGATAGATGTTTAACAAGACACTTTCGAAATGAGAAGCAGTTGCAAAACCATGAGCTATATTGTAAAGAGCATGAGGCTGTTAGAATAGAACTTCCTAAACCATATGACAATCAAATAAAGTTTCAAAACTATAATCGATCATTAAGAGTTCCATTTACGATAATTGCTGACTTTGAATGGATCTTATGTAAGTTAAAAATAGAGCAAAATTGTAGTAAAACAGTAAAATATCAAAAGCATAAGCCAATGAGTTTTTGTTACTATGTCAAATATTCAAATGGGGACTATAAAGCTCCAGTTAGTTATATAGGTCCAGATGCTGCGAAAGTATTTATTGAAATGTTACAAAAAGAAGAAATAGAAATTATGGAAATATATAAAAGGGTATTTGATATGATCCCGCTTAGTGAGGAGGAAATAGAAGTTTATAACAGTTCGGATACTTGTCATATATGTGAAAAAAACTTGAATGACTTACCACCGGCTGTTGAGAAAAAAATAAATATACTGAAGAAGAAAATACAGTTCTACAAGGATAAAGATGATATAAGTGAAAAAATAGAAGAATGGAAGCATGACTTAAAAAAGTGTTTGTATAAGATAAATAAAAATAAAGCAAAAGTAAGAGATCATGATCATTTAACTGGGAAGTTTAGAGGTGCAGCTCACAGTTATTGCAATTTAAACTATAAAAATCCTAACTTTGTTCCTGTATTTCTTCACAATTTAACTGACTATGATACGCATTTGTTTATTAAGGAGTTAGCTTATGATACGCAGAAAATTAAACTGATTGCAAACAATGAAGAAAGGTACATAACATATGAAAAATATGTAAAAGCAGGACCAAAAAGGATGGAATAAATTTAAGATTTGTTGATTCATTTAGATTTATGTCAAAGAGTTTAGCAGAGTTAACAAAGAATTTAAAGCCAGAACAATTTCGAGAAACATTAAAGTTTTTTCCCGATTGATAAACTTGATCTAGTTAATACTAAAGGTGATTATCCATTTGATTATGTTGATTCATTTGAAAAATTGAAAGAACCTGTTCCATTATCTCCAGACAAATATACAAACAGATTAACAGGAGAAAAAATGAGTCCTGAACGTCATAAGCTTCATGTACGAGTTTGTAAAGAATTCAATCTAGAGTTATTGGAGGACTTAACTGAACATTATAACAAAACAGATGTCCTTCAATTAACAAATATCTTTGAAAACTTTAGAGATGTGTGTTTAAAGGCATATGGATTAGATCCTGCTTGGTATTATACAGCACCAGGTCTATCGTGGGATGCAATGTTAAAGATGACTAAAATTAACTTAGAAATGTTGACTGATTATGATAAAATACTAATGTTAGAAAAGGGTATACGAGGGGGAATCTCACAATGCAGTAAAAGATATGTAAAAGCTAACAACAAATATATGCAAGATTATAATAAAGATGAGTGTTCAACATACCTAGCATATCTAGACGCAAACAACTTATATGGATGGGCTATGAGTCAATACGTACCTTATAAAGATTTTAAGTGGGTTAAACCTTACATAGATATAATGAACATTCCGGATGACTCAGAAACTGGTTATATATTAGAAGTAGATTTAGAATATCCAAAGCATTTACATAACAAGCATTCTGATTTACCATTAGCTCCAGAGAACATGTGTCCACCCGGCTCAAAACAATCGAAATTATTAACAACGCTTTACAATAAGGAAAGATATGTAATTCATTATAGAAACTTAAAACTTTATATGTCACTTGGAATGAGATTGAAGAAAGTGCATAGAATATTAGAATTCAAACAATCACACTGGTTAAAGAAATACATTGATTTAAATACAAATATGAGAACGCAAGCTAAAAACAAGTTTGAAGAAGATTTTTATAAGCTCATGAATAACTCGGTATTTGGAAAGACTATGGAAATTATTCGAAAAAGACAGCCCATACAATTAGAATGTGATCCTAAGAGGGTAGAAGCATTAATTGCTAAACCTAACTTTGATTACAGAACAATATTTAGTGAGAACTTGTGTGCTATACATATGAAAAAAGAGCGATTAACGTTTAATAAGCAAATATATGTTGGTATGAGTGTGTTAGAGCTATCCAAGCTATTAATGTATGATTTTCACTATAACACGATGAAGCCGAAATATGAAAACAATATAGATTTATGTTATATGGATACCGATAGCTTTATATATGAGATTGAGACTGAAGACTTTTACAAAGATATAGCAGAAATAGTTGACCAGTTTGCCACGAGTGAATACATGGAAAATAACATATATGGACTACCACTAATAAACAAAAAAGTAATAGGTCAGATGAAAGATGAAAATAAGTGTAAGATAATGACAGAGTTTATTGGATTGAGATCAAAGATGTATGCTTATATAGTAGAAAATAAAGAAGAGAAAAAAGCTAAAGGAGTAACTAAATGCGTAGTTGCCAAGGAGTTGCAGTTTGATGATTATAAAGAAAGCTTATTTAAAAATGTTAAAACGTATAAAGACATAAACCTCATTAGAAGTTATAAGCACGATATATATAGCATAACCGTTCATAAGATAGCATTAGATTCCTCAGACGATAAAAGATATATACTACGAGATGGTGTAAATACGCTAGCTTGGGGACATTATAAGATAGAAGAGGAGTACATGTAATTATATGTAGTGTAGTTTTTGTTATAAGTTTTAGATGTAAGTTTTTATGATTTTAAGTGTCATAAAAGCATATTCAATCTCACTTTGGGGTATCCCTCTGTGTTAAAGTGTAATGGTTAGTGGTGGGTGCATAATTTTTTTGGTAGTTAGTGGGTGGAAGGGGGAAAGTGTCCTAAAACATACATGTATCCCCTACTCTTAATCGCTCTCTCTCAACTCTCTCATATCTGCATTTATACATATAAAAGTCTATGTATGTATGTTCCAACCTAAGTCATATATGCCTAGAGCAGGGTTTCTCAACCTGGGAGTCGCGGCCCCTAGGGGATCGCGAAGATAAGCAGAAGAGATAAATATAGTTAGAATCTAATACCGGAAATTATTTTTAAATATTATTTTGAATTTTGTTCTGAGAGGCATACTTTTTTTTATACTTACTGTAAAGAACAATAAAACATAAGTGTACTGAACATCTTTAAAGGTTTCAGAGTTGCATAAAAATGAATTTAAATTAAAGAAGTATGATATAAAACTAATGAGAACTGTATATAAATATACTAGAAAAATACACATACAACAAAACTTGCGCATTGAAATACAATTAAAATTGAAAACTAATGAGATACCTAAGCATGGTGTAATTTCACTAATGCAGCAATGCACGGTTCAATCTTCGTGACGAACATTATCAAGCCGTTGTTAACTGATAAGCAATTTCTTTTCTCTGTTTTAATGTTTACCATGAAATGAAAAACACTTTCGCACAAGTACGATATAGCAAATGGAATTATTACTTTTAAAGCAGCAATTTCCAGACCAGGATATTCTTCTCTCCTCATCAGGCACAACTTATCCAAGTCTTCCTTACTGAAAACCAGTTGCTAAGACTTGTCGCATGATCATTCTATTATTTGGTCAAGAAGTTGTGGGCTTAGGTCAGATACGTTAATGGCCTCTTCAATGAAGAAGTTTAACATCCATCTTGAACTATCACCTTCCTCGTTGGGAATATAGGTATTACTGCTACTGTATCCATTGCCAGTGCCGAACGCCGAAAAAAGGGGCACAAATTTCGAAAGACTCGTCTTAGAAAAACGTATGTGCACATGTATAAAATGGAAGGAAAAACGTAACAAAATGTGCTCAAAATCAAGGAAAGGCAGGATTTATTTTTGAACATTTATTGAGCTTCGTGCCAATCATGGTGGCGTTTCGCAGATAGTCTGTGATCTCAATCATATGTACGGAGACATCGTCGTATACTCTAGCCCCAGGGGCTGATTTCCCATGCCATGGCACTATAATCAAGAAATGGATTCTACTATTATAGAAATAAATATGTTAAAAATGCCACACAAGCTTATGAAACACAAATTATAAAAGGGTCGCTGGCAAGCGGGTGTGATAAAAGGGGATCGTGATATGAATTAGATTGGGAACCACTGGCCTACAGTAATTTTAACCACATTTCTTATAGTCTGAAAAAGAATGCTGTCGGGTTATCTATGGTGAGTGGGAGGGGGATACATATAAAAGATTGTTAGAAAATGATTGATATTAGTGTCGGATTAATAGTTTTCGGGGTCGCTTAGATAAATAGTGTGACTTTCGATTTCGCTTAACTCCCATTAAGCTCTCATTAGTAGTGATGGGGACTAACGACTTTTTTTGAAACTAAACTCGACTTGAAACAGACATATTGAGATCTACTCTAGGACTTGGAGCGAAAAATATCCTCCAACTCAATCGGATTAGAGTCAAGTCGAACCAAAGCGAGCCATTTCCTGTGTGTAGTCCTACCTACAGAATACATAGACAATATAATTATTCTATTATCAATTATCACTACAAATAATAATAATAATAATAATAATAATAATAATAATAATAATAATAATAATAATAATAATAATTATTATTATTATTATTATTATTATTATTATTATTATTATTATTATTATTATTATTATGGCAACAACGTGTATAAACATGAACGATAGACGGTTAGTAAAGGAATAGTAAAAGCTAGTTGACTGCCGACATCGGTAGTGATGAAGTCCACAAGGCAAAGACATCATTCATTACCCTAAGCTGTAAGCGTCGGTGGACTACAAATGGTCAACTATTGACCTCTCGCCAAAATTGGTGGCTCCGCGGCGACGATCCGCGGTGGCCCCAGTTCCATTTTGAAAACTTTACTACCAGCAGCAAAAGCGAGAGGAAACGCCAACGAACCACAAAATTACTCTCCAAAATAAGCTAAAATGCCTATATGTTTGATTTGTTTATATTTGGGTGACTCAAACAAACGCAAACAAAATACCTCGTGGTGGACGCGAACTATCAATATTACGATTACTAGGCACGTGTTCTTCTCACTTCCCCACGGTAACGATCATAAAAAGCTTGCTTGCTGAAGGATAAATCATTGATGTTTTAACTTACGGAATCAGACAAACCCCTATATCTCCAGTTCTAGGTGGTGATACCGTGAACCGTTTCAGATTTATTGCTTTCTGATGGAGTACTATATATGTGCAAAATTTGAGCGTAATAGCCGACTTGCATCTTCGGTGGCTATTATCTGTAGTACAAGTTTAACCAGAGACGATGTGGGTCAATTAAAATTTGATCAACGACTCACCATGACCCACTATCACCCATTGGCCCACTCTGACCCATCATTCATTGTGATTTACTCTGACCCACCAGCAACTATGAACCACTCGAGACCGTTGCGAGCAACTCCGACCCACCAAAACCCATCGACATCAACTCTGATTCATGATCCACGTCCTCCTCTCCATTGACTGAAGAGGTTACACTTATAATAAAACAAGACTGTGAAATTGTCACTTATAGGAGTTTGAATTTTTACCGTCAATGGTCCAAGCACCTCTCTGTTACAATACTGATGGATCTGACCTTTATGATATATAATGGCAAAGTGTTTCTCATCTTCCGAATTAAAATGAATTTAAATTTATCGTATATAATTATTACTTTGTTGTCTTGCAGACACATTTCAGCAGAAAATAGAGTGAAATTTGAATCAAGGAAAAGTAGACCAATGTAACAAAAATGAAATAAAAAATAATTTTCTATATAACTAAGCATGAAATTGAGAATGCCATGCCATTAAGTTTAGAATAAAAATTTTATTGTCATTTCTTCTTTCAACTTTATGGCTTGATTCGCTTTTGCTCTAAACGCTCCATATATTAAACACCAGTTTCAGCAATTATACATAGAAAGCAGTGGGTATAAAATTCGAAGATCTGTAGTTTTCATTACTTTATTTGTTTCTCAACTAATATCTATCGTTTTCGAATACTTTTACAAATCAAGCAACTACCAATTTACAATATATAGAAAATACATCCCACTTCCACCCCCGCTCATGAAATACAATTTAAAAATGCCAGGACATATTCTGTGTATTTTTAATAAAGATTTATATGCTGAATTTCAGCTTTCAGTTTCATGGCTTGTGAGATTCGGACTTCTACTCCCCCTAAGGGTAAGTATTATAATGAAAGTGATACGCGTATGATATCTTCCCGGTTGGGATTGGGGCCTGATTATATACCAAAAGTCATTTCAATTGAATTAGCAATTTGACCGTGACGGTTACGCAGACAAAGTTACTTTCCTTTTTTTTATAATACATATCCTTATTTCATATGTTACAGGTTATTCAAAAATATTTTTCAAGCAGTTAACTCCTCTAGAAGCTCACAGGCTGTATCCCAAAATATAATTCCTACTATCCTATGAAAATCCAAAAGTGACTGAACTTATTTCATTAGGAACAAATGACAAAAAATGGACATCTTGAAAGTAAAATGTAGAAAAGCTCGGCACCCACAATAACTACATATTTCTCCACCCCTTCATCCCTAACTTAAAAATAAAACGAATATGCCTAATTAGTGAATTTATTACAGTTAAATACCACTTACTACATGCTACAGCTACCAATACGTAACAAAAAATAACAAATGTGAAACATGTTCTGAATTACTTTTAGGTTTTATACGCTATTATTAAATATATTAGCATTGTTAAACAGAATTGTTCATGAAATAGTATATTTGCTGTTCATTTTTAACCATTTCCTAAGGGAAAAAAACTAAAATATTATTCAACTTTTAAACTTTGCACTCTGCAAGTATGTTGCCCTCTAGGCAATTGGACTAATGTGGACTAATGGGAAATACGGCACTGTTAGCGGCGCTAAAATTGAAAGTGGTTCTATTCACCTAAGCGACCACGAAACTATGGATTCGATACTAATATCGATCCGTTAATAGCATTTTTGATATTTGTTTCGACAGTACTCTTTCCCAGACTGTAAGAAATATAGTTAAAATTGCTCTAGATATATCAGAATTATGTTTAAACACACACATACATCCACTTTTATATTCTGTGTGAATAGAGAGTGAGCGAGCGAGAGAGAGAGAGCGACTCAAGGCATCACCACTTCCACATTGCATATATATCAGGATTTGAATTGAAAATCTATGTAAAAACTTGGTGCTGTGGCATGCTTCACAAGGAGAATTCCAGTCTGCTCACGTGACCCTTGGGGTTCATAATTTTTTGCGAGCGTTGCGACTTTGGATTCTCTGTTTATACCCTCTGTTTATGCATCAAATAATTTTTCAAGAACATAAAATGACATATTGTATTATGAATGTTCTGAATTACCCTATGTATGACAGCTGTAAATAAAAACACTACATGAATCATGATTTATTTTCTGGTATTGAACGATTTTGTTAACTTGTATTTAACACTCCTATATATAATACCGACCTACTGTGAACACCTACCTATTTCAGATGTTATATTTTAAACATAATAATTACTATGTTCTGCAATGATTATGTTACATAAATACAACTTATGTACTTTAAGGTAATTTTTTATATAATTTTTCATGCATTGCGGAAAATATTATTAAAAGAACATTGACCCAGATGGGAATCGAACTCACAGCCTTAAGACTTGAAATCCGACTGCTTACCAGTGAGCTAACACAAGGACTTCAGCAAACTTGCTTCTCAAGATGTATAACTCTTCACAAGAAAATTATGACACCCATATCCACTACAAACGCTGTTTGTGTTCTACTTTGACTTTTATTTTAGTACTCAGGAGATAATTATGTTTTATGTCTTGCATTCTTCTACATATGGAAAGATTCTTTAACGTATCTAAATGTTCCATCACGTATGGAGAGCTAAAAGACAAAAAGCATGTGCTGAAATTGATACAAGGTTTCGAAATATTGTATCAATAAGTATTTCAATCAAGGTTGCTTTGTTCAACACTTAATAGCAAGTCTTATTATATTTGAAAGAAGAAAAACACATCTGCAAACTTTTTCCCGATTGCAAAGATTAGCTTGGAGGTAAGAAGCTGGTTTACTATTTTCCGAAGATACCCGAAGTTGGACTTAGAAACTTTTTGCCTCAAAAGACCAATAAAGAATGTGCTGAATCTTTTTGAGACAAGGTGTACATCACAAAAAAGACATTTTTTAAGGAAGGAGGATAAGCTCTCTATTTTAGGCATATTTTTTAGGACGGAGGATAAGCTCTCTATATCATTTTCATATACTAAATGCTTGTTCTAATTTTTATCTGTCATGTCCTTTTCAACATCTACGGAAATAATGGCATAACATTTATTTCGAAGTATTATTCCTAGGACACATTAATTTTGTTTATTATTATTTTATCTCATAATTGTAATTCTTTATTTATTGCTATGTTTACATAATTAATTTTCATTCTTCTCTTAATCAAATTTCTGCCATACATACATACAAACATATATATATGTATATATATATATATATATATATATATATATATATACGGCTATGATTTTATAGGTAGATTCTAAATGATGGTCCGGGCGACTTTTCCCTTCACCAAATTTTATTACAAAATAAAATGAATACACATATCTTTGATTTTGTGTATATTCCTTAATGACCAAACGAAGGGACATCTGTGTTTCGCCGGGTGACTCTTTCACCCACGGCAGTTTCCAGAACACTTAGCAGATTTTAGGTGACATTGGGATAACCCCCCTCAGCTCACGGCTTTCTCGGAATGTTTTCAATGAAGATGAGATTCCTAGTTCAGTGCGAGATAGGGTAAAGGAAGAAGTGTGCTCGTAGTCCACTTCAGCATAGGAAGGTAATGCTTCAGCGATCAGAGATCACCCTTTTCTTCGTTATTTTCTTCTTTTTCATCTTCCCTCTTGATATCTTGTGTTTGTTCCAGACTACTAATTATATCTGCTCGATGTATGGACCCAGGTAAATGTTGTATATTTAAATCATAATCAGCTAAGAATAGTTTGCATCTTGTATTTTTCCCGATTTTGTAAGGCTGTGTATTTATTTTCGCTATACACTTGCGTTACGTATAGATTGAATTTTCTATTTAGTAGAAAGTAGCGGAATTTTGGCAATGTATATATGAGAGCGTAAAACTCTTTTTGCCATATGCTACCTTTCTGCTAAGTTTTAGTCAATCTTCCGGAACAGTACGCTACTACTTTCTCAATGTCAGTTTTTGGGTAGCAGCAAGCGAGTTTGCCAGCTATTTGCATTTGACTGTTATCTGTATAGACGCAGAATTCTAGCAAGTCGTCAAAATGAGAGAGTGTTGGGATGTTAAATCTGTCATCTTTCAATTGTTCAAAGAAAATATCATGCTTCTCTGTCCATTTAAAATTAGAGGTGTGCTCCTAATCCACTGCAACATAGGAAGGTAATGGTTAAGCGATCAGTTGGTCGACTGATACCAGGTCAGTTAGTGGTTGGGCTTGTACTTTTCGGGTCCTTCCGTGAGGTTTTCTTTCGGTGTTCCTCCATGTCTTCCATGTTGGATTCTCGTCTGGGACACTGTTTACAGTCAATAACACATATTGTATTGACGTGTGTTTTTGTCATCATGTGGCGATTCTTGCAATATATATATATATATATATATATATATATATATATATATATATATATATATATATATATATAATATGTTACCTTAGTTTGGTTGCGTTCCTGTCACCACAGCATGGCACGTCCTCAGGTTGCGGATCGAGGAGAAGGTATGGAGGGATCTAGATATAGAAGTTAGCTGCAAATATACTGAATAAGCAGTCGCGGACAGCCGACTAGGAGTGGTCCTCCAGTTTGGGGGTTTGAATTGGGCTAACAACCTGATCCTGTAAAAAAGCTCTTGTTCAGAAATATTCAGAAAAGCTTCGGACAAGGACTGATAACTTGGTACGACCTCAGCAAACAAAAATGGACACGAGGTTTGAAACATGGAATATTAGGAGTCTGTATAGAGCAGGCGCGTTAAAATCCGTAACGAGTGAGTTACAGAACAACAGGATGGATAGGGGGAAGTAAATGGATCTGTTAAATCCGGAAATTTTACGTTCTTTTACGTGGAGGGAAATAAAAATCACCACTTAGGAACAGGGTTTTTCGTTCATAAGCATATAGTAGCAGCATTTAACGGGTTGAATTTGTTACTGACAGACTTTTTTTTATTACTCTTAAGAGACGGTGGCGTGATGTTAATATTTTAAATGTACATACCCCAACTGAAGATAAGGATGACGATATGACGACAGTTTTCGTAGAAGTGGAACGGATATTTGACCAACTCCCGCGATACCATATAAAAATTCTATTAGGAGATTTCAGTGCGAAGGTAGGACAAGAGGATATTTTCAAAAATATTATAGGGAATGAAAGTCTCCATAAGGAAAGTAATGACAACGGTGTTAGACTCGCGAACTTCACAACATCCAAAACCATAATCGCGAAGAGTACAAAATTCCCACATCGCAACGTTCATAAATACACTTGGACATCACCAGACTAGAAAATACATAATTAAATTGATCACGTTTTAGTAGATAGAACGAAACAATTTAGCATAATTGATGTCCGGTCGTTTAGAGTGGCTGATTCTGACACTGACCACTACCTGGTAGCAGCGATAATACGAGAAAAAAAATGAAAATGAAATGAAATTTTGAGTTTTACGTCCCACGCCGGTTAGGCTAAAGGAGACGGTGATAATGAGTAATGAATGAAAATGGCGGAATGAAGGAAAGTGGGAGGATACGGGAGAACCCAGAAAAAACCAACGCACACGGTGTTTGTCCACCACAAAGTTCACTTGGCGGGAGCAGGGTTTGAACCCGAGACCCCTAGCACCAGAGGTGAACGCTCTACCACTGAGCCACCGCGGCCCACGATAATACGAGAGAGATTATCGTTGAATAAAGGTAATATTCATTGTCCGAAAATATTGAGATTCAATTTAAAGAAATTAGAAGAAAGAAAGGTAAGAGAGAAATACCAGATTGAAGTTCCGAATAGATTCTAGGCATTAGAAGATTCGGAGTGCACTAGTGTTGAGAATATCTGGATTGAAATTAGAGATAGCATTAAAATTTCAGCAACTGAAAAATTGGGACACGCGGAAATACGTAGGACAAACCATTGTTCGACCAGGAATGCATAAAACGAGCAGAAAAGAGAAAACAGGCAAAATTAAGCTGGCTACAAAATCCGAATGAAATAACTACACAAAATTTCGCAGATATCAGGCAAGAAACTTCCAAAACTTAAAAAAAAAAATTCTGAAAGCTAAAATTAAGGAACTTGAAGATAATAGTAAAAATAAAAACATCAGTACATATATAAGGGAAGAAACGAATTTAAGAAAGGCTATCAACGTTGTTATATATTAAAGAAATCTGAAGGTACAGTTCTCACTGACAGGGATAGCATCTTAAATAGATGGAAAGATTTCTTTGACGATTTACTTAATACACAACCAAAAACTAGTGTGCGTGGAGAAAAGGTGATACACACCGCAAAACCGTATATTCTAGAACCCGACCGAATAGAAGTAGAAACCGCTATAAAGAAATTAAAGAAACACAAATCTCCGGGTGTAAATGAAATTTCGGCTGAGTTAATTTTAGCTGGAGGCGAAAAATTGTGAAACAAGATACACAAACTTATTATCCTTACCTGGAACAAGGAGGAATTGCCACAAGAGTAGAAAGAATCAATCATTGTTCCTAATCACAAGAAAGGCGACGAAACTGACTGTAATAATTATCGAGGCATTTCTCTTCTGTGAACATCCCATAAAATCCTTTCAAACATTATATTAGGAAGACTGACCCCATACGCAGATAAGATTATTGGAGATTATCAGTGCGGATTTAGACGTAATCGATCAACTATCGACCAAATATTTACTATTCGCCAAATAGTCGAAGAAAAAGTGGGAATACAATACCCCGGTACATTACTATTTATTGATTTGAGAATAGCGAACGACTCGGTTAGGAGAGAAACATTATACAACGTTCTTACCGAACTTGGAACACCGAGAAAGCTAATTAGATTTATTAAGATATGTTTAAATGAATCCCAAAGTAAAGTCCGGGTAGGAAAATTTATGTCCACGAGCTTTCACGTCGAAAATGGCCTAAAACAAGGAGACGCGTTGCCGCCATTATTATTTAACTTCGTTCTGAAATACGCTATAAGGAAAATCAAAGATAGCAACAAGGGTCTACAGTTGAATTTTATTCACGAGGTTATGGCATATGCTGATGATGTAAATTAATAGTTGATAATAGAAGAACAATAGAAAGAAATGCAGAGATCTTATTAAACGCTTGCAGGGACATGGGTTTAGAAGTAAATGCAGAGAAAACTAAATACATTGAAGTTCGTCGGGACCAGAATACTGAAAATTATCGATGCGTTAAAAAATCAAATAATACTTTTGATAAAGTGGGTAGTTTCAGATACCTAGGATCAATATTAGCAGAGGACAATCATATTCAGGGAGAAATTAAATGTCGATTAAAAGCAGGGAATTCGTGTTACTATTCGGTTCAAAATCTCTTGTCGTCGCGAAATCTGTCGAGGAATTTGAAGCTTAAAATGTACGAAACGATAATCATACCTGTTGTTCTGTATGGCTGCGAAACCTGGTCACTTACTCTGAGGGAAGAACATGTACTGAGAGCATTTGAGAACAAGATCCTGAGACGAATATTCGGACCCAAGAGGAACGGGAATATGTAATGGCGGAAACTTCATAACGACGAACTACATAATTTATATGGTTTACCCAACATTGGTAGGGTCGTCAAGTCTAGGAGGCTTAGGTGGGCGGATCATGTAGCTAGAATGGAAAAAAAGGAGAAAAGCTTTTAAAGTCTTGACTTTAAGCGCAATCGGAAAACGACCATTAGGAAGACCTAGGCGCTGATGGGAGGACAATATTAAGATGGATCTCTCAGAGATTGAAATACAAAGTAGAAACTGGATGCAGTTAGCTAAGGATAGAAGTCAGTGGAAAGCTTTTGTGAACGCAGCATTGAACCTTCGGGTTCCATAGGACATAGAGTTAGTTTGTTACCTTAGTTTTGTACAACATAGCCTGACATTTTTCAAACGAATCGTCAACTATTTCTAGTAAATACCTTAAACTTGCTTCCTGATTTCCAACGCATGTTTACATCTTTCTGAAATATCCAACTAATATTTTAATTTTAGTTTCCCTCTGTTTCTCAATGTATCAACAAACAAATAATACTATTAATACTATCAGACTTTATACATTTTATTATTGATAGTTCTATCTTACTTCTTCCAACGTTTACAGTTACATAGTATTCACACAAAATCTGATTACTTTCCACTTCGGCATGAAGATAAATGTTACTGTTCTAAGTACTAATTAGTGAGTTTATATCCAGGAATTTTTAGTGAGTTTACAGCCAGGAAAAAGATAACGTATATCAAGAAGCGTCATATCTTTAAACAATTTCGTGTCTTAAAAATCTCACCTTCGGAATAAATTCCGAAATTGTGCCAATTACTAATTTCAGGGTTCAATGTTAATCGATATAAAACAAAATAATAACAAATATTGGTAAGTTAAACCAGTCTTCTGAGGAACAAGAATTGCCAATTATATTTTGACACTAATATGACTTGTCTACACTTCTTCAATCCAATTCCAGACATTTCCTCCTAATGTAGATTTTCGTTCGAAATAGTTAGGTTTACTATTGTTCAGTTCTGTTTTAATACTAAAATACTGCTTTTCTGACAACTATGATTTCTCATTTGGAAATGGTGGTAATAGACTAATACGTCTAGCTTCAATGTTTTTCTTCATAGAATTCTTGCCTTTTAATCTGGCCCCAGCCTTATAAAATTATTTTCAATATGTATACCGATTATCGTATTACAGTCTCTATGGTAATTATATGTTTACAACGGGAACCTTTAATATTATGCTAGCATAGTTTGGAAGCTTAAAATAATTTCCCAACCTGAAACAAAACTCGCTCTTCCAACGTTTCCATTTCAAATTATGAAGATTTTTTTTCTAAATATTATAAAGCAATAGAATCCTTTAATACCATTAGTGCCGAAATTCAAATTCCGACACTGAAAATCTAATATAAAAGGAAGACAAGTGAACAACTGAAGCCAGTGTTTTCTGGGATTGACCAAACCTAATTTCTCCCACTCTGATTAACTGCACTGGGAATCTAGTTTTCAATGTAAATACACAACAAAAGTATTTTTTCATTGAACTGTTGAGTAATTCTATCCATTTGCTTGCATTGGAAGGAGAACATCCTATCCAGTTTGAGTTGGGTTTCTATGTGTGTAATTAGCCTGCTCTAGGCGGCAACATTGAGACTTTAGACCTTTTTGGAGAATGTCTCCAGAGCTACTATCAACCGATACAATACATTACTAAATCCTCGGACGCATTTTTTGTTAATTATGTTTAGTGTTAAGGGATAAAAAAAAAGATTACGTGTACATACACTTTTTCGATACCATTAAGAATACTACGGTAATGCTTACTGAAAGTTAAAGGATGTACAGAATAAAGGACAGTTTTATATCTGGGATCACTAAGCAGAGTTTTTCTTCGTTTTGAAATTTTAAATACCTTAATTTTAAAGGTAATAATAAAGAAGAATTGAGCAACAAATTACACATATGATAATACTTCGGATAAATATACTGCCAGGACAACAAAGAAATGTAATAATCGGAAATTTCAAACGGTGCTAAACCTAAATTAATTTAACACACCATATCTATCCAAATATTCTAGAACAATTACAGAGAACTCCGACACTTTCTTATATCTTAATAGAACAACTATTACTTGTACAGTCTTGTGGATAGAAAAGAGGAATTGAGCATTTTGTCCATACTTTACAGGGCGTAGCAATTATATAGTATTTAAATTACTTAAAATTTAGAGGTATATATGTAACCTCAATATATATTGCAGATTTGAATTCCTTGTGTTGGGTTTTATTTGCTATTCAAAAGAAGGGAAATATAACTTCGTTTTTTATATATGAGTTGTTAGCATGAGCACACAGTGGAAAGAGTATTTTTGGCCAAATTGAGTTATATGGTGGAGTGGAATATATGACCCCAAAAACAATCTAATCAGCTATATATATATATATATATATATATATATATATATATATATATATATATATATATATATATATATATATATATATATGCATAGGGCGGAATGCTTTGTTTCGTATCTTTTCTTTGATTAGTTTGTATTGTTTAATATACTTTGCTTTCTAAGATATTTAAAAGTTTAAAACATTGTGTTTACATTTATGTTCCCCCAGTATCTAGTAGCTAATATAATATATCTCTCTGGTATTATCAGTAATATTCGAAAAAATATAAGCAACATACGACCTGCCATTTACATAAAACACGCTCCAAATCCTAATTCATTATTTCATTGAAGGTTATTTATTATTTTCCTTAAACAAAACTACTGGAAGCGGTGGTTTGAATTGCTTTGCTATTTGGATATTTGAATAATTTACTACAAGCATCAAAACTTGTTTATCTTTAACGATAAACCATTATTACATGACGTTTATAACTACTATTTAAGCATAATTTATTAAAACATATCTAAAAGTTTTTAACTGCTATAAACCAATTTTTGGATCAGTTTCTTTATGTTAACCTATAATTGATTTGTAAATTTGAATAGGAGCTTAACTAGCAATTCTTCAATTTTTTGAGAGAGCAGAAAAACAAAAACAAAAAAAATGAAAAATTAAATTGCAACAAAACTACTAAAGTTTTTCATTTTTTCAACATAACATGATTCTTTGCGTTGGTTCTGATACTTATAGAGCCTAAAATCTAATATATGATTTAATTGTGGAGATAATGATAATTTTTGAAAACAAAAAACCCTGGTCGAGTTCAGTACAAAACCCAGAAAAGTTATGAACAACTGGGAACAACTAACAGAAAGCCTTTGTCGAAATAACTAACGAATTCTATCACGGAAAAGTACAAATACCATATTACCCTTAAAGAGTTATTTTCTTTATATAAAACTTACACATTCTTATGGAAGTAGTGTCCATTCAGTTCTAAAACCCTTATCCTGCAAGTGTCTGATATCTAATAGAAATAAAACAAAAAAAAAATACACCTGTTTAATTAAGACAGTTCTGAACACTTTACAACCTCCGCTATCCACTCAAGGGTAAAATGCCTATCCTGCAAATGTTAGTTTTTTCTCAATTACGGAATGTTCTGTTCATGACAGAAATAAAAAAAAGAAAAGTAAACATTACTACTTACAACTGAACACTGACAAACTTCTGATTAACTAATACTTTTCATCAGCAGCAGCACACTAATATTCTGGCATGCTTTCTGATTTATTAATATCCTTATGAAATTAATTATACTTTGGTGGAATTTGATCAAGCATATTCAATTAGTCCCTGTTGTCTAGTGGATTAAGAGAGAGCGCTCCAAAATACTTGTTTGGAAGGTTGGAGACATTAGCGACTTTCGTAGCTGATGTGGTATCCATAGACTCTCTCCGACGGTTTATAATTTCCCATTCCCAGCCACGATAAAAGACTTCCTAAAATACAAAATAGCAGCTTTTGATGAGGAGAAAAGAGCAGGACGAAGGTTGTGAAAGGAGGGACTGATTCCAAGTATCCAATTGGAAATGGATTTATGCGCGTATTTACATGTTTCCTATGATTCATATCTATTATTTTCCTCTTCTGTCCGTGTAAGGCACTCCTAGGAGTTGAACGGTTTTCCAAACTCATTATTAATATTATCACTAGGATTCTCTTTTCTGATATTCCATGAAGATTCAGAAATGTCTTGAATCACACTTTTATTCTGATTTCAGAAATCTGAACTTCATATGAAAAATGTTTCATTCTCTTCATTTTTCTATCATCCTTTCTATTTCTACAGGTCTGATAAGACTAAATAGGTTTGCATTTTGTCTGTTGTAATTTTCAATTTGATGAGAAATATCAAATAATCGTTCTGCCACACGTCTTCATAGTCATTTGTCCTATTATATTCTTCTCCCTCTTCCATAAGCAGGCTTTCGACCTTCGTACAGTATCAATGATCACCTTATGCGCCTCACCACCCATATAACAATGCAGATCAACACATCCAAACATTCTTGCATTGTTTTGTTCGATTTGGAAAAGATTTTGATAAAGTGTGTCATCTTGGCCTTCTCTACAAACTCTTACCGTCTTCCTCTGTGTTATATCCGTTTGATCTTCCACTTTCTCTCTTGCCTCCTTAGTTATATATCTATCAACAACCAGCTCTCGCACCCTATATTTTTGCATTCTGGTGTCCCTAAAGGTTATATGTGGACGTGTATATATGTTATATGTGGACTTTTTTCGTCCTTTGAATGGAAATATTAGTTTATATCAATTTGCAGATGGGAGAGTCTCTCTCGCCACAGATAACACTATCCAAGAGATAAATCGAACTCTGCAGATTGCTATTGACACTTTTCTCGTATGGTGCAAACAATGCATGGTGCAAGTGATCCTTAATACTGCTGAAACACAAACCATCCTTTTTCTTCCTCCAAACAAACCCTCTCGCGTGTATCGCAACCGTGGTAACTTTCATGTTCATGTCGACAACGTTCCTCTTCATCCTCAAAACATCGTTAACTATTTAGGAATAGTTTTTGACAGACATCTTAAATGGACTACTCATCTCAAGTCCATCTGCGCAAAAGTATATTATCGTCTCAACCTTTAACGCCGTATCACTGGTACTAACTGGAGACTGAAAAACCTGCAACACCTATAATGTTTTTCTCCGCCCAGTTCTCACTTTGGCATCTGCCGCCTGGATTGCCGCAGCTCAATCATTTTATATGAGACTTCAAATTCTTAAAAGACACGCCCTCCGTTTAGCTTTTTGTATCCGATTTCCCAGCCCGACACATGAACCCTATGATCGCACCCCATTTCGCCACATACACTATCACCTTGAAACCTTACGCCTCGGGTACATTTCAACTCGCTTTCAAACATATCATCCCCTACTTCTAGACACGATGCATCACTTTGCTTTACATCCGACCGATATCCTTCTCCTTCATACACAATTTCACTCCTCTTGACCATGTACCACTTTTCCTTACCACCTGACGGTCCTGACTATCTATTCATCACAGACCACCTCACCGCTACAGAATCACCTTGCAGTATTCCATCTTATGCACAGTAGTCATCTTGCCTAACTGGGCTTCCTCTGTCTCCATCAAATCCGGAATTGCCTCGGATCAGAAGATAACACAAATCTGCTTTGCTCACAAAACCCGTTGCTGTGACATCTCTTTCACCTCATTACCATTCATTCCCATGCACATGTAAATGTGATTATGGTTAACGTCCATAATGTCCACCCCTTCTCACATAATAAGATTTACTATTCTGTTGATCAGTAAATGTCCTAAGGTATTTATAATGATGTAAAAAATGTTGAAATAAAGTTTAATCAATCTCCCAGTACTCAAGCACATTCCAAATATTTATCACTCCTTTACTCCACTTTCCGATATAACGGGCGGTACCCTTTTGGAGGGTGCTAGTCGTCCGCGAGTACCAAAACGAATAATACGATACTTTTGGTCGCAAGCGTTTCTGGTAGCGACTACCCCAATAGCGTTGCTATTGTACTTTTTGGAAACCTTTCTGTTCCATATCCAGAATACTTTTCTGTGTCATTCCTACGAGAAAGAAACTTTGGTTTTACATTAACTACAAGTACGATAAAGCGGTAGTTATTTTGTGTTTTAACCACGTATTGGTTTCAAACTTGCAGGGTATAAATACCATTGCAATACGTTGTTGGCAAAATTCTGTGTAGAGGATTAAAGGGAGAACGGAAGAGCCAATATAGCGAGTTATTAGCGGTACTGGTGGATTCAAGCCGGCACTAGCGTTTCAGACAAGAAGAAACGGTGGATTCGGCCTTATTACTCTCATGTCGGTAGAAATGTGGCATTCGTGTAATAATCGTAAAGATACTACAAATGTTCGACGGCAAGCTGTTTGCGGTCTGGCCCACTATGTCTTGCACATTGGGGAGTAGCTTAGGTAACCTTTTTGCACCCAGAAATACAACCGAAGCTGCATTAAACGCTATGCTGCTCACATCGACAACTATTTCTGCTTGGCAGCTTCTTGAAAGTCACATCGACTTGTATAGAAAATTTTTAGACTTTAGTAACGTTCCATTTATTATCTACTACCCTCCTTGTTTTTAGCGAAAATTTTGTATTATATAACGTTACGTGCAAAATATTATTTTTAAACATGCCAACTGTGATAATGACGCAATACTGTTACGTCGATAATATGGATGCATGAAAAGCGAAATGATCCTTAAAGTTATATATATATATAGTATAAGTTATATATATATATATATATATATATATATATATATATATATATATATATAAAGTTATATATATATATATAGAGTGGCGGATCCAGGATATGATCAAGGGAGGGGCTAAACCATAATTTGCCGTTTTATCCAGTGTAAAGCTGAATTGAAGCCCATTTTATCCAGTGTAAACCTGAGCGTCAAGGGGGGGGCTACCGCCCAGTAGCCCCCCCTTAGATCCGCCCTTATATATATATATATATATATATATATATATATATATATATATATATAGGGTTGAAGTGTTCAAATATGATATAACATTACGAGTAAAGTCAGAATTACCTTCGCATCCATATTGGTAAATCTTGCTGCATAATTCAGGGTAACCCACTTATAGAAATCAAAATATCTGTTTTCAAAAATGTCCATTGCTTTCCTTTTGCCGATCCTGTAACATAAAGTACAATGTTATATTATATATATAGCGCATTTAGAGTACATTGTATGGCAAATTACCTCAATATTTAAACTTTTAACTAATGTTTTATATTTACATGTATCTAACGCAGTTGGATTTATTAGTATTTTACTATCCATTTATTAAATGATCAAGACTAGCCGAAAAATATTTACTTTGTTCTACATATACATGTTATGTAATTCGCCTGTATCGTATAACATACTTATAATAAAATTAATGTCTGCAACGAATTAAAATATACTTAAGGGCTTCTTAGTTACATTGTGGTGAAAAAAGTCTCTCATAGTACTGGTATGCGAAACTTTGTATTTGAGGTAAGCGAATTAGTACTTTTCTATGTTTAATACATCTTTTATATTAACTTAAGCCTTCCTAGTTTCATTCATTCAGTCTGTAGCAGGGTCACCAATAACTTGCAGAGCAATACCTTAAACATTCAGCAGAATACTTAAATGTTAACCTTAAAGAACATATCCTATGAGAAATTACACTCTGGAAGACTATGTGTCCCCATTCTAAGTCCCGCTGGCTAAGTAGAAAATCCAATGGATTTCGTGTTTATTCTTATTCTTCTATGTATATAGAAAGACAAAAGATTACAGATCCATAGAAGGGTTGTCATGTTATTCATTAACAACAAGTTAGTGTGAGATAAATATATCCGTAGTATACACAAATTCTCTACACAGCAATAAACACCATATAATCTATATATTAAATTACAGACTTTAAAACAAATGAAACACTTCAAAAATTTCATATATTGAAAAAAGCGAGTAAGAAATTCGTAAATTGTATGCGTTTAGATCACTGAATATGGTAGAATTTAAGCTTCATCACCATTCCTATTACAAGGTTATTAATAAATATCGTCATGTTGGTATAAATGTGCTAGGTTAAAATAATTAGTTGTGCAGAAAACCAGAAGCCTGATATTTGATTATATTCTGAGACTTAAGTTTAGCCATTCATCTCGGAAATTTATTATCTACGTTTCATAATAATCAGTGTTATAACTGAGAACGAAATAATGTTTGGGACCTTTAGTAGTAATGACCTGACCTGAGCCAAATTTGGAATTTGGCCCCTAGTTTGTGACGTCATAGGTCAAAGGACTTTGGTCCGGGGTCAATGACCCACGGGTACTTCGGAATACCCCTCTTGAGTTTGGCAGGGGTACCTTGGCCAAATCCATAAATTTTGACTGTGGTAAATATGACAACCCCCTCAAATTTTGGAATTGCCAAATCTAAAAAAATGTGGTATGGTAATTTAGGGCCAGGGTACGTATCTCTATCAGTATTGTGGGTCTATTTTGTTCCCTTTTGATGGGTAAAAAATTGACAAAAAGTTAAATTTCGGTGGTTTTGCTCTAATTTATCCCCTTTGATGATGGTTAATTTCTCCACATGATTATATGGGTTATACAGGGGTACATTATCTTTCATAAGACATGGGTATATTGATGCACCCCTTTAAAAATATGGGAGGGGTAAATTGGCCACCCTTCAATTTTGGAAATTGCCCAATTTAAACAATTGGTATCATAGTATAGGACCATAATATGTATCATGATAAATCTGCGTGGTCCACCTCGTTCACCTTTAGGGCTACAAAACTGCCAAAATATAAACATAAGCAATACATTGTACCACATGTTATAAGTATAATGGGTTCGATCAAGGTATGCCCCAGATCGGAATTAACCATGAATTACAATACTAGGTTCGATTCTACTCGCTCCCTATTTGGATAAACCATTTTATTACTGTAAGTGGTTCGTGTCCTACGGTCCCAAGGTCGGCTTATGCGTTTACTATGGTCTGGGATTCGATTCTCCACCGTCAGCATGTCTTCTTTAGCATTTACTAGCGGGTTGGATCGACCACCAAAACTGACCATATAGCCATAGGACTACACTACTTCAGAGTTCGCTCAGAACGTCTTGGGGAAGCGGCACAAAGCTAACTCTAATTGTACTTTCAGCGCTAACGCAATTTAATAATGTACGAATTATTATGTTGCATAGGCTCTGTTTAATTGTGCTGAAAAGAAAATTGTGTTATATTGTTTCTTAAAATTAACAAATAAAAATATGAACCATAATTGTTACTTGAAGGGATGCTCTGAATTCCACTATTTGCTTTAATTAACAACACTAAACTTCACGAACATGTATTACATTATATTCAGGCACTTCAACTGGACAACTAATTATTGTAATGATATTTTAATATAGGCCCATTTATTATTATGAACGCGGATGACGCGGACGACCCGAATTTATAGATTATGTTATGTCACATTGTTGTTTTTCACAATTCACTAACACTGTTCACTCGGAATAGCACTTGAAGGGAAACTATTTTGGTGATTCCATGAGGGTGTCCTAAAGGTTGCAGGTTGCTCTCCTTTCATCTTCCGGGCGATGTGCAGGTTCGTTTTGCCGTTTGTCTACTCCATGTCGCTGAGATAATTTCTAGATTAACGTTTCTAGACGAACAGTTTAAAATTATTTATGATCTTCATTATTATGGTGTTAATTCAATGTTACGACGTTTAGATTTATGTTTTGCACTTAACTAAATAAAACGTTATTTTGAACTGCTCGTTCATTCCAGTCGTTCGCACTAGTTTCTCGTGGTAGGTTCACCGGGTGTATTTGTCAGACTAAAGCACTTTTTCTCTCCGTCTCCTCGCGTTGCTAGGCACCAGCTCGCTTTGCAACGCAGTTTGGTGATGTCAGAAGTTAAAAATAACTATGACAACTTATAGGTAGGAATTCTTAGAGACGAAGTTTGTCCATTGTGCTGAATTTTAGCTCCTTATATGAGAAAGCGAGAGGAACTCTACGATCTCCGTCGCAGACGAGACGCACATACATGTATGCATATTCGTTGGTTGGCTGAGAGAAAAATTCTTCAGCACTTTTATATGAGGTTCATTTAAAAAGTTAAAAATTTTCTTCTTTAATAATCGATCGGTTAGACCGTACAGTTACAATGTTTGGCTTTTGGCCCATTTTATCCCCTTGGATGAGTCCTATTGTGTTATGTGTTATATGGTCATCTATAAGGATCCATTCCCTATCATAAGACATGGGTACATTGGTCAACCCCTTAAAAATTTTGGGAGGGGTACATTGGCCCACCCATGCAGATTTAGAAATTTTCCAATTTAAGCATTCGGTATCATAGCACAGGACCTTAATATGTATCATGATAAATTTGGATGGTTCACCTCTTCCCCTTTCATGGGTAAAAAATTGTCAAAATATGCACGTAAGCAATACGTTGTATCCTCGTCGCCATAAGTGCCTTTACATCGCAGTGACGGGTATGTGACCGCGCAGTACTCCAAGGAAGGGATGGTTGTATAAGAATTTGTGATTAATTTTGAAGAGTTTTTATTTTGACTAGGGAATTAACATAGGTGAAGGGAGTAAAGACACAGATTTGAAGCATCAGTTCACTGCTATTGAAGCATCAGTGCACGAAAAGATTCGTATTCTCAGTTTTTCTATTTATTGTTTTATATGTTAAGTTAAACACCACAATATGTATCACTGATATCGCAGATCGTATTATTTTTTAAAATCTTGTTTGTAACCTATTGTCAAAACATTCACCTCCAGACATGATGTAGAGAGAAGAGAAAGAGATACGACATCTGTAATATATGTATATGTGATTCACTAAGTAACTGTAGAAATTAGTTAAAGGACAGATAAGAGAGCGAAAAGGAGCTCTAGAAGTCTGAACTTTTTAGAAACGTCCTAGATAGGTGAAAATATAGTTAAAAATTGCCAAAGGTATCATGTAAATTACCTCTCTTTTCTTATATTCTAGTATACTTTTTCTTTCACATCCAAACATCTCTATTCAGAATTACGAGATAAAGGTGGAGAGAGAAACATTCCCATTTCAAGAATTATATCAGGAAAAAAATCTTTTGACTTAGACTAGATTCGAACTCGCAACCCTTGCATCCATGGCTCAGCGCTCTACCGATTGAGCTAACAACTACTGTTGGAAAAGCCAGATTTCTACAACTACCGGTTGCTGAATGGTGTGTATTAACCAAGTTTGCCGAGATAATTGCTTCATATAGCTATAATAATAATAATAATAATAATAATAATAATAATAATAATAATAATAATAATAATAATAATAATAATAATAATAATAAAGCAGAAGAAGAACAGAATCTAAAAAGCCACATATGTTAAAAGTTTGACATGCAGAGTAAGTCCTAATATGAGATTTTATTAATTATATATAATAAATGTAAGCGTGGTTTATTCGTGTGTGCTACTCAAACTGCGCAACTCACTACCTAGTCCCATAAGGGTTGTACGCTTATGGTACAGTAGCCTTGCGTCCTCCAACCGTGAAGAATGTTTCTGTTTGAACCTATGCGTGCCCAAAGAGGAAGGAGATTGAAAGAAAGAAAAGTGGTTTAGAAATTATGCAAACGTAGAATATCTCACGAGGTGAGGTGATATAGAATTCAGCGTGTCTTTCAGCTACTACTCTATACAAGACGTGCATCTACGACTTAACGTGGAACCCGAACCACACGACTCCTGACGGGAATCGAAACCCGTATCACCTCTAGTTCTAACATGGGAGACACAGGAACATGTAAAAATAATCGAAAATTTCTTCTATCTTTCTGATAAAGAAAACAAAGTTGATACCAGATATAAATAACGAAAAAACATATGAATTTAAATGTAAAATTTGAGTTCAAAATACCCACTTATAAACAACTGCTGAATTTTAGAAAATAAAGACATGTAAATTGAAGTTATGTGATTAACTTGGAGCTTCAAAAACCAACACCCAGAAACCGCCGTGTAAAGTCTAACTGATGCAAATTTGTTTATTGCATAACTTGCTTTCGGCTAGGCGGGGAGTCCGCCCCCAGACGCTTGCATTTGCTCTTTCTCCGACCTCTCACTTCTCATATCCCTAAGACCTCTGATCTTAAGTGGTTTGACCCCAACTTTGACTTCCTGCTGTTTTTCTTCTAAGCGATATATATATATATATATATATATATATATATATATATATATATATATATATATATATATATATATATATATAACGCTGAAATACATCTTTAATCAAGATGTTTCTACTCTTAAGGGATTTTGGAATATGGCCATTCTATTTTACGAATTACAATTTAAACCTTTTTTTTCTAAGGAAAAATGATAAAACGCAGAAACATGTCTTTAATTGTTTTATTTGCAAAACCTAAACACCAATTTTCATTCCCGGCGGGAGCTCATGTATTTCGAATTCCACGTTAATCAGTAGGTTAACGTTTCAATAGCTTCGCTACTGAATGGGACGTTAAACTCAAAACCAACTCAACCAATTTTCATGTCAATAACCTTAACGATTTTCGAGTTATGACCATTCAATTATAAATATTGTAACTTTACCCTATTTTCTTCCTTTCTAGGGCAAATATCATAAAAACGCTTACATACATATCTAATTATTTTAAATGAGAAGTCCATATACCAAATTTCATGTCGTTAACACTCAAAGATTCCAAGGTATGGGCATTTTAAGATAATTGCCACTTCTCTTTCTCCCTTTTCCCTTCAATTTTCCAAATATTCTTCTTTTAGTGGAACCTTACATTACAAATCATATGCCCTTTCTAAACTTCAAGTTTCTAGCTTAAGCGGTTTGGCCTAGTGTTGATCAATCAGCCAGCCAGAACTTGTTATTTTATATAGAAAGATACATAATAAAGCAAATTAATGACAAAAATATTACTACAAAAGCAATATAGCAAAGAACTCATATACTGTGTTAAAATATGTAGATATTCATTCATTTGGTAAATTTTATAAAACTAAGGGCACAAGCTTAGCGTACGCGCGTTTGGCGTGGGAGACCCATGTTCGATTCCCGGTGGGAGCTCATGTGATTCGGATTCCACGTTAACCAGTAGGTCTACATATCATATAGCCTCGCTGCTGAACGGGATGTTAAACTCAAAATCAGCTCAGCTCTGCTAAGGGCATAAGCAGCGTGGACCTACGGCTTTTTGGGTCCAACCACAGATGACAAAATTACACCCCTATTCCTTTACAATTGCTGTAAATCTCCCTGCTTTTGAAATGAACGGAATTTGACGTTCTCTTCATCAACTTTTCTATTTCGTGTGTTCATTTTAAAGCCGTACACAGCGCATGAGGTCATTGCTAAAGTTTTCAAAGTCAATGTAAGAAATACAGATGAGTTCTATTTACACAATGTGTACAGTAGAAAATATTCAATAATATTCCACATAGAAAATATCATACACAACAGTGTGTAAGAAATTCATCAAATGTTTAAAAATCAAAGAAAACGTACTTCAACACAAATGCAATTAAAACCTGACTCTGAGAGCGCAATAATGTTATCTTGTTCGAAGGGTCAGTGATTTTGTGCCGAACAGGCTGAGCGTGGGCTTACCCTGCCTTATGTTTCGCAACATTGCTCTTGGTCAGGTGGTTTATTGCTTGTGAATTTAGCTATTTGCCCTAAAGCTATACAGCGAGTTGTGTGCGTTCTTCCTTCCCTCCCCCTCGCTGGCGAAAATATTATTTGCTTTTCATGCATTAGGATAAGGGGCAAGACAGCTTGCGACCGTGGAAGGAAGTAACATATAAAATGATCGAAAACGACAACCGATGTTCATGTAGAGTTCATAGTTTCGAGGTCGCTGAGATGGTTAGGCGTAAAGCTATCAGCTATTTTCTGTTAGTGATTTTTACATATAACCAAGTTAACGAATCAGTGATAGAACGTTCACCTCTGGTGCTTGGGGTCACGGGTTCGATCCCAGTCCCCGCCAAGTGAACTTTGTGGTGGATAAACACCGTGTACATGGGTTTTCTCGGAGTTCTCCCGTTTCCTCCCACTTTCTTCATTCCACCATTTCATTCATTATTCATCATCACCGTCTCCTTTAGCCTAACCGGCATAACCGCGGGACGTAAAACTCAAAGATTTCATTCATTTCATTTTCAAGTTAACGAACTTCGACTTACCTGCGTGCAGTGATTGGTTAGTGTGTCCTCGATGGCTATTTTTACTTTTTCCATGATCATCCCATACCATGCAGTATTTTTTATGTTTTGAAAAAGCTTGATTCTATCAATTCGTTAAACAACAATGTTTCTTTTTTTTTCTAATCATGTTTCTTAATATTATCCTCTTCATTCTAACTAATTTAAATGTTTTCAATAATTCAGAATTTAGACTAAAAAATGTTACAATGATCAAGCATTGTATAAGAAGAGGACTCTTCATTTCTAATCATTGTCATAACCGGAAGGGAAAGCTTTAAAAAAAATGAAATAACTTAGCAGACGTAGAAAATCGACGGAAATAATAAACATCAACTATTAGTTGACTCTTGGAAGTATAGTATATAGTTCTCAACCCAAGTAGAAGATGCACTCTTTGCTTCATGAAAATATTAAACATTTTCCAAAAATAATTACAGAAAAGTAATTTCATGACATTTACTGAGCGAACGTAGGTTACTGGTTAGCGTTGACCTTCCTAATTGGGAGTCTCCAGGTTCAAATTTCGATACGAGGCATCCTGACTAGTGATTTTGCAGTACCATTGGGCGAATACCGGGATACTTTTAATACATAAGCTTTGGGAAATTTTCTTGAAAACTTTGTTCTTATGTTGTTAATGTTTCAGTGTGAAATGGCATTTTGCTGCATGGAAAATATTTTTAGTAAACAAAATATAGTAGATGAATGGTTAGTATAAGGGACTCCTACTTGTTTTCTTTAGGTTCAAATCCCGACTGTTCTTATTGATTTTTTTCTTTTAGTTACGCTCATATGTTGCGCTCCAGAAGTTCAATTTTGAATTAAATGTAGTCGCAGCTAGTTTAAACTGAAATTATTTTCAATACTTTTTGCTATTATATGTTTTTGTTTTACTTGCGATGTTTCAACTTTGATATTAGATCTTAGACCTTAATGTAACTCATTTTCCTACGTCATATTATGATGAATGTTTTCACAACAACGATAGTCAGGCGGTAAAGAGAATTCCATTATTACTGCAGGGCCGGATCTTGAATCCTGCGAACTACGCGTTCGCAGGAGGCGCCAGGTGAACAGGGCACCAAATTAGAAAAATGAATTTTGTTTTAAATGTAAATATTCATTTTAAAAATGTTATGATGAAAAATTTTCCTCATATAGCTTCGAATAAATATTGTACAGACTGAGATACAGATAAAATACATCAAAAGGACAATAAAGTCGAATCTTCGCTTCGTTGGCTGTAAAACACCCCTTTACAAATGAAATGGACTCGCACATCAATTTCTTGCTGTACTGTACTGTGGAGTTACAACCACAGTTATTTGCTCAATTATCAGTTCTTTACTGAAAGAATGTGGGGATAGCACTTTGCATGGCAAGAGAGAAAGTACGTGGGGATCTGAGCAGTACAGCGCTGAAGTAATTAATTGGGGATGAATGAAATGAAATGCATGTTTTCTAATAGAAGAAATCACAGAGACACAAAGGTTAGGAAAGGAAAGGGTTTTACTGTACCTCAGCCATTTCGATATGATGAGCCTCTTCAAATATCGGGTGAAGCCTTATCCTCCAATTCGTTGAATGTTTCCGTCTGGTATCGATCCCGGACCTCACGTTCGAGAGTGAAGAACCTCTCGACCTCAGGGCAACAGCTCCCAGATGTCCTGGCCTCTTCAGAATGACACCTCTGTCATGCAATGGTTGGTGAGGGCCCAGGCGTGCCGACCGTCTTTCAATTGCTGCTACGACGACTCTTCTGAATAGGGGTCCAAAGTGTGTTTCTGGCGGCTTCTGTCACACTTCTCACCTCGAGGGTCCCGTGTCCCCTGGTTTGGTTCTACTTCTTTGCTTTCGCTTCTTCCTGGTGCTCCGCACGTGGATGACTAGCTCATCACAATTATCTTGGTCAATAGGGAAGTTTGTTAATTGCTGAAACGGCGTGGCTGAGCTTGTTTTGATGAAGTTACGGAAACTAGGAAGAGAATGGTAAGCATGAATTTGTATTGGGATGAGGTGACAACATAGGGAAGTCTCTTCTTTATTATTTAATAATTACAATTTCTTGTTTGAAGAACAATAACAACATACAGGGAGAATTCAAAATAGGCGCTAAGCCTGATATCCCCTAGAAATTGATGCCAATGCCACACTCACAAGAGATGCTAGTTTGAGGAAAATTTCCATGGCACAGGATAGATCTTTTAAAGAGGGAAAAGGGATATTTTACGAATATGAGATAAAATCAATGTAAATTTAGCTTTCCAATAGATGTTGTATTAAGCACAATGACCGTAGAGCTAAAGACTGGTATTCTTTCAACAATCCCACCATATGCACAAAATACAAATATAACAGACTCTTCATTCCTTTCTCAACAGTTAAGAGTTGAGAAAGATCACCGTAAATGAAATGCACATTATCAAAGTTGAAGCAAGCATGGGCACCCAAAAGGGGACGAAAGGGCCAGGCCCCACCTGGCTTACGACAAGTATAATGTATATGTCTAATTTCTTAAGATTTTCTTAATACAAATAAAAATACCAAACGTAATATAGTAACGAGGGAGATGACCCCCCTAAAAACATTCTTCGGGCCCCCATGCAAGCAAGTAGGCTTTCTTGTCCATTCGTCCAGGGAGTGGAGCGAATACTAAGAAAAGACGGGCGGTACAAATGGGTTCTTTAAAAATCATTTCTGAGGGAAATTTTAACTTAAGTTCCTAATGACTCACAATCGCTGTCCAGTGCTTAATGCTCACTTTGTTAATATCTATTAGTCATTTGTCATTCGTCAACATTTTCATTTCTATCCTAAGTCATTTTGTTTTTGTTTATATTTTTAATTTATAATGATATATACTTTCACTTTTTAATAGTACTTTGTTTTTCATGTAATAATAATGACCAACAATATAAAACCAAGTGAGCATTTTATCGGAAAAGAAAGCTACAAAACGTGAAAGAAGATAAGAGGCAACCGAAGGCTCTAAAAAAGTTTCTTTCGAGTGCTGGACAAAATTAGACAAATATTGAGGTGGGGAGTTGTCAACATCAGTCACTGTTAACGAAGCATTTGCAGGTCGACATTCTTTTGAAGCTGACAAATTTATTTTAACCTGATTGCAGTAATTTAATTGTTGAATTAAAATGGAACGATACGGTCATTTCGGTTACGGGTCTGAATTAAATTTCATGTATTTCAAAATTTGTTTGAATACAATTAGTTTTCACGTGGCATATAAGTATATAACTTGAAAGGATATAATCGAAAGCGACGAAAGGTCATTTGGATGACAAGTATTTTTTTCAGAACTCTCACTTTCAATCACAGCAGCGTATACAGATGCACGTTTTATTATGACAGATAACAATAATTATTTATCCATTCTCTGCTAATAAATTTAGATGGAGCGATATTTTAAATTAGTAATAATTCTAATGCAAAGTAGAGTTTTGATTATTAGTTACTTGTGTTCAGGGATGTAACGACATAGGTGCTACGGATAAGCAAGGGGCCAGGTCGAGACAGAAATTTCCAGACAAAATTCGAGTCGAGACACGAATAGAGAAATATACATTTTTCGAGTCGAGCCATCACTTTTACAGCACATTTTCGAGACGAGACAGCCACAAATCTTGTATCGTGCGCATCCCTAATAGGTGCAGTTTTCTATTCACAAAACATCTTCCGGGGGGCACACTTAGTAGGGCCACTGCTGGTACTCTTTTATTTATTATTATATTATAGACGTATTATTTTGATCTCCTCCCGGGGGGAGTGGCCCCCTAAAATATGTGTGGACGAAACACTGAACAGGCAGTCTGAGAGTCTGGATCTCCCAATTAGCATAATTTCAGGGGGCAAATACACAAAATTATTTGCATTTTGTAGGCTATTCCGAAAAAATTTTCGGACCTCAATGGGTGCATCATTACTTGTGTTTACATTGTGTTACTGCCTGATTTCGAACGTCTATGTTGAAAAGAAACATGAAAGAATTGAATTGTTCTATAGGCATAAGGGGTCCTGAAAATTTTTGCGGAGAAACATGATTTTAAAGTTCTGCCACTGATCGGGGACAAATTACATATAAATTAAGACACACTTTTGTCATTTGTTGTGTATTGAACTAGTTTAACTAAAATTAATAAAGAATTATTTGAAATCAAGTATATCTCAAGAACGATTAAATGGACTAGCTTTGATGGCCATTGAAGATGACATTCTGAATGAAATTGATATGGATGCAATAATAAGAGATTTTGCCAAATTGGAAGCCAGAAAAGTGTCTTTATAACATGAACTTTACAGTAACAAAGAAAACGAGAAATTAAGCTAATTACCATATTTGTATCACAAGAAAGCACTATTTAAATATGCTTTTAATGAAGTGTAAGAGCATATCTGTCAAAATCAAACCTGTGATAATGTTAGACTTGAAGCTCATTAGTTTTATTCTATTTCGACTTTTATGTTTCAACTGTATTTGTCAAAATACATCTTAGGTATACATTTTAGTTGTTTCCTGTGCTTATTTAATAATAATAATAATAATAATAATAAAAAGATATAAATTATTAAAACTGGAACTTTCGTCATGATTCATCCACTGTTAATTAGGTTTAATTTTGCCATCTTCCTCTAATACTCACTGGAAGACTGAATTATTATATATATAGAAGAAATTTGTAATTGTAACAATTATCTGAAGAATTTTTTGTCCATTACAGCATTCAATTCTTTTATTATCATATAGGCGGGGCGCCTAAATATTATTTGCTTACAGTTACGAAATGTCTACAGCCGCCCCTGTTACTGTTATATATATATATATATATATATATATATATATATATATATAGTGAGAGAGAGAGAGAGAGACAAAATTTTGACTCAGAAAAAGTACTGTTGAACGTACGATGCTACATGGGCTTCTGGAGGGTGCACAATTTACCCCTAAAAATGCTTTCGATCACTGAAATAAATTCCTGCCTACGCCCCTGTAAAGCAGTAGGAATGTTAGGGACTGATCAGGGGGTAATGCCTCCCTGGAGCAACGACAGTTCCCCAGAAATCATACGTCTGATAGGTCCGGATGTGACACCAGTATTTGTGTGGTACCACTCTTCCCTCTCAGTGTACTGAAACTTAAGTCAAAGGAACTGTTCTGAAATCTTCACCGATTCTCTCCTCTGAAACCACATGCGAATGGGGCCGACCTTGGTCATATACCACATCTGGAATATTACTATTTATGTCAGAGATACCGAAAAATATATATTCGACACAAATATAGGATGTTTTTATTTTATTTTATTTATTTTTTACCTGTCACCCTCCCACTCTGACCTCCATGCCAACCAAGGCTTAACTTCTACCTAAGCAACATCGACAGCGTCACTATTCATCTGCGACCACGAAAACTATGATTTCGATACTAATATTGTTCATATTTGACTACTTTTACATGTCCCTTCCCCCTTATTACGAATGACTTCAGTGTCTCGCCTCACTGGAGCAATTTCGTCAAACTTAAGTATAGCTATAAACCACCACCTGTAAAATAAATGTGCGGGTGATCTTTTTCGGAGAGGAATTCAATAGCTGCTTTTCCAATGTGGTGGCTTTATTCGCTTCCCATGCTAAAGATTGCCAAAGAGCTCAATTTTATTTGCACCACTGTGCTATGAATATAGATTTTAATGGCATTTACTTTACTGAATACTCGCTTAGGTGTTGCTCCCGTCACAGGAAAAGTGAGATACTGTTATAAATGAGTAGGGATATAAACAAATACGGAAAACTATTAGCAATGACACCACTCGAAATGAGTTTTTGCAATATAATGAGGCAGTTATTTATTCGAATGTGAAGGAAATCATTGCGTAAATTGTCCCTTCCCCTCCTTAGAAGTCTAAGCTACAATACGTATCTAATAATTTTGAATTAGAAATACATGCATCGAGTTTCATATCCTTAACTTTAAGGTGTCCTGAGTTAAGTAAATGAATAAACTTCTTGCTAACGAAAGAGTAAAGCTTTGGGCTTTAATAGTATTGGGAGTGTCATTATGCATTTCAGTGACCCCGAAAGCTATTGAATAGACACTCATATATTTCAATTAGGAATTTTTAATTTTCACCCCTTCTATTAAACCTCCATGCACATAATGCTAAAATTTGATGTGAACGATATAGAGGGTATCATACATAATTCATGCACTCAAAAGCTATGGATTTAACATTAATATCGTTCATTTTCGATTATTTTTACATGTTCCTGTGTCTCCCATGATAGAACTAGAGGTGATACGGGTTTCGATTCCCGTCAGGAGTTGTGTGGTTCGGGTTCCACGTTAAGTCATGGATGTACGTCTTGTATAGAGTAGTAGCTGAAAGACACGCTGAACTCTATATCACCTCGCCTCGTGAGATATTCTACGTTTGCATAATTTCTAAACCACTTTTCTTTCTTTCAATCTCCTCCTTCCTCTTAGGACACGCATAGGTTCAAACAGAAACATTCTTCACGGTTGGAGGACGCAAGGCTACTGTACCATAAGCGTACAACCCTTATGGGACTAGGTAGTGAGTTGCGCAGTTTGAGTAGCACGCACGAATAAACCACGCTTACATTTATTATATATAATTAATAAAATCTCATATTAGGACTTACTCTGCATGTCAAACTTTGAACATATGTGACTTTTTAGATTCTGTTCTTCTTCTGCTTTATTATTATTATTATTATTATTATTATTATTATTATTATTATTATTATTATTATTATTATTATTATTATAGCTATATGAAGCAATTATCTCGGCAAACTTGGTTAATACACACCATTCAGCAACCGGTAGTTGTAGAAATCTGGCTTTTCCAACAGTAGTTGTTAGCTCAATCGGTAGAGCGCTGAGCCATGGATGCAAGGGTTGCGAGTTCGAATCTAGTCTAAGTCAAAAGATCTTTTTCCTGATATAATTCTTGAAATGGGAATGTTTCTCTCTCCACCTTTATCTCGTAATTCTGAATAGAGATGTTTGGATGTGAAAGAAAAAGTATACTAGAATATAAGAAAAGAGAGGTAATTTACATGATACCTTTGGCAATTTTTAACTATATTTTCACCTATCTAGGACGTTTCTAAAAAGTTCAGACTTCTAGAGCTCCTTTTCGTTCTCTTATCTGTCCTTTAACTAATTTCTACAGTTACTTAGTGAATCATATATACATATATTACAGATGTCGTATCTCTTTCTCTTCTCTCTACATCATGTCTGGAGGTGAATGTTTTGACAAAAGGTTACAAACACGATTTTAAAAATAATACGATCTGCGATATCAGTGATACATATTGTGCTGTTTAACTTAACATATAAAACAATAAATAGAAAAACTGAGAATACGAATCTTTTCGTGCACTGATGCTTCAATAGCAGTGAACTCATGCTTCAAATCTGTGTCTTTACTCCCTTCACCTATGTTAATTCCCTAGTCAAAATAAAAACTCTTCAAAATTAATCACAAATTCTTATACAACCATCCCTTCCTTGGAGTACTGCGCGGTCACATACCCGTCACTGCGATGTAAAGGCACTTATGGCGACGAGGATACAACGTCTTTGGTTTTGACCTAAGTTATCCCCTTTTATGTGGTCCTATTATCTTATATGGTTATATGGTCAAGCAGTGGGTCAATTATATTGCATAAGACATATCTATATTAGTGCACCCTTTATAAATTTGGGAGGGATACCTTGGACCACCCCATCAGTTTCGGAATTTGTTTAATTTAAAAATTCGGTTCCCTGGTACAGGACCCCAATATGATTTACTATAAATTTGGGTGATCCATCACGTTCCGTTTCATGGGTAAAAAAAAATGCCAAAAAATTGCAAATTTCGGACGTTATTGACCCCCTATCAAGAGGTCTTATTTCTTTATATGCTTATATGTGCATGTATAATGCTTAAATCTATTTCTTAAGATATAGATACATTGGTGCATCCGTTGAACAATTTGATGGAGTACATTGGACCCATCTTAAGTTGTGGAAATTCCAAATTTAGACATTTAATATAGTACTATAGGACCCTAACATGTATTAGCATAAATTTGTGTCGTCCAATTCTTTACCTTTTATGAACAGAAACCTAAAAATTCAAATTTCGGAGGTTATCCCCCCTCTTCATGCGGTTTTATTATCTTATATAAATATATGAATGTGTCCAAGTGTCTATACTATTTCTTAAGATATAGGTACGTCGATGCTTCCTACTTAAAATTTGGAAGTGGTACATTGGCTCACACTTAAAGTTAACAAATTGATCAATTCGGTATAACAATATATATTCTTAATATATATCATCAAAAATCTCGTTTCCTTTCGTTGTTAAAAATTGTCGAAAACGTAAATTTTGGAAGTGATTGTTCCGTTTGATAAGGATTTAGCACATTATGTGGATATGTACAGAGGTTTATTTTCATGTTCCCTTTTAAATTTTCTTCGAGTACAAAGAACTATTCCTTAAATTCGGGAAATATCAAGTAACAAAATTCGGTAAACGTTTTCTAGGACCCAGTGTAAATGTTGGTGTCTCTCTAATGGACAAACATTCAAATTTTAAAGGTTATTGACCTATCTATTTTTCGATATGGCTTTTTCATTGAATGGGTACAGGGTTCATTGCTTTTTTCATAAGACACAGGTGTATTCATGTAACAACCTTAAATTTTGGGAAGGAAGCATTTCTTTTTATTATATCAATAATTGGTAATTGTTCTTAAAATTGGGTGGTATCCCATTCTTTGGGAAAATCATTGTCAAATATTAGTCTAGTCTAGTCATATAGTCAGTTATTGACCTATGATGGGATTATGAGTCCATAACTTTGGTACACTTAAACTTTGTAGGATAATTTGAGAATTGTCAAAACGAAATTACGTCATTGGTTTTAATTATTTCCGCCAATAGGCCAAATATAAACCTAAGCAATACTATGTACCACGTGATTGACCTTGATGAGGTAGTGTACAGGAATTCATTTCCTTTGTTGTGGTTCTTCTTAAGTTTGAGTACACGCTTTAGAAAGCAGCTTGCTCTGCTAAAGTAAACAATTGACGGAGATTATTGACCTTATTCAACATATAATGATATGGTTAATTCTAAGACTTACGTATATCTAGAAAGGAACGTAGGACCATTCTCTAATTTGGGAATTGTGATAAACAGAATTTTAGTATGAGGCGCGAAATTTGAAATAATACTTTGAATTTTGTCACACCTTATATTCTAAGATCAATTGTGGTTGTTGATTTGACCTAGATTTTTAGAAATCTGATAGCTAACCTTATTGAATCTTATGATTCATAGTCTAAAGGCAATACATGCAACAACACTGTAATTTAGTCACAAGGAAATGTTATCTCACACTGGCAAAATTATTGTTGATGCAATTTGATAGGTTGATCACTACCTTTCGTGCAATCTGATTGGTTGATGACTTTCAAATATTTGTAATTTGTTGATACTATCTTTCATACAATCAGATTGGTTGATGATTTTCAAATCTTTCCTGCAATCAGTTTTAAATTTGTTTAACATTTATCGAGTACTGTTTCAAAATCTCAAAACTTTCGTTCCTGATTTTGCACTCACTGATAAATATGATCAAAACCGTTTACTTGTTAGTCGAATAGTTAAAAACCGGATAAAGTTTCACGATTCACCGTGAAAGGTAAAAAGTTTGTTTGAAAATTTTGTTTTGAAAATTTTGATTTGAAAATTTTGTTTGAAATACGTTTGTTTTTTTATTCAAAATTTTGTTTTAACTTTTCTGTATGAAATTTTAGTTTAAAATTTTTTCATTCAAATTTCGGTTCGATAATTTTTACGTTTGATTTTTTTGCAATTGTTTCAATATTTTTGTTTATTTTTTAATTTCGAAATTTTTTAGTTTGAAATTTCTTTTTTTTTAATTCTGTTTGATTTTTTCTTTTCAATTCTTTTTTTAAATTTTTTTTGAAATTTTTCGTTTGAAATTTTTGTTTATTTTTTTTATTGTTTTAAAGATTATGTTTGAAAATTTTTTCTTTGAAAGTGAAATTTTTGTTTGGAAAATTTTGGTTTCGATTTTTTTAAGTTTCTCCATTCATTAGACAGTTTAGAACAATACAAATTGGCGACGATGTATATTATGATGAATTAGTACTCGTCAGAAAATGAGGGTGTGTGGGAATGAGGGTGAGGATAAGTGAGGGTGTGAATGAGAATGAGGGCGTGTCTTATGAGGGCAAAATTAGTAAGTGTGGCCATCTCTGCTTTAGCCATTCTGTCCCGAAATGTCTGTGCAAACTAAACCACCTTTACGAAAATCGACTTACATGTTTTTGTCAATTTAGAGCCTTTTCTTATCAGGTCCCGTTTCGAAATTATTTAAAAAAATATTTTTAATTAATGGTGTTATATGGGAGACTACCCATTACATACGGATTTTTTAAGGTATGATCACACTTTTCCCGACCAACAAATTTTTTATATTTTTTAGAACACAACGATGCAAATAATAGAAAAGGATTAAGATAGCATTATCTTTTTTTGCCATACTGGCGTGTCAAAATTGGGAAAAATGCAATTTTATGCGGATTTATGGGTTTAATTGTTCATATGCCATGTTTCTCAAGTTATTTCTTCTACATTCTCCTTTATATACACATTTCTCTCCGTTTAATATTCTATTTGATGATGAAAACAAGTGCATATACTTTGATAATATGAGACTACAGTACATTTCAAAACTACTAAAATTAATACTATATTGAATACATGGAACATCTCCTTGGGACACTAAATAGATTCTCGAAATCCACTTTTTGATATATCTTACCCTTTTTGCTATATAAAAATCAATATTGAAAACGGAAGTACTAGAGAATATTTGCACTTTCCGGTTTTAATTGGAAAATTGGCGTGAAGGTGGTTTCTTTCTCTATGGCCCCAAATCGATTTCCGAAAACCATTTGTCGCTAGTTCTCACCGTTTCTGAGATATAAACATTACTGTTGAAACTGGAAGTGCTCGATTTCACCTCTGGTATAAGTTGAGATTTTGCCCAAGAAGGTGAAATATATTCCTGGGAGGTTTCATCGATTCCCAAATAGAGCTTGTCACTAGCTATTACCCTTTCTGATGTATGCCAATTATTTTGAAAGTTGAAGAATTGAATTCTACCATTTTCAGGTTAAAAAGAAGGTTACCAAGGGGTTGAGGTTTATTATTGCCACGCAGAACCGATTCCCGAAATTCACTTTTCGATATCTGTGGCCGTTTCTGCTCTATGAAATTCAGTTTTGAAAACAAAAGTAATTATAAATTTTTACCACTTCTGGGTTTAGTAGAAATATACGAATGGAACTATTTATTCCCTTAACATCATGAATTGATTCCCAAGAACCGTACGAACGGAAACGAGAGGTACCAACTAGGTCCAAAATTTTCTGTTAAAAATTTTTAATTTTTTAATTTTTTTGTATTTTTTTCGTAAAATTTTTAAATCAAAATTTTTGTTTCGATTTTTCGGTTTGCAATTTTGTTTGAAAAATTTGTTCGAATTTTTGTTTGAATTCTCCTTTGAAAATTTTTTCACTTCAAAAATGTTTTAAGTTTTTTGGTGGAAATTTTTTGTCAATTTTTCTTAAATTTCAGTTTGAAAAATTTTGGTTTGATTTTTTTTGCTTGTGCACTCATTGCAGTAAGAACTGGAACTATTTAGAACAACTACATCTAGCAAAACTTTTTATCATGATGCAATAGAACACGTCAAAACATAGGGTTGTACTTGAAATGAAATAATCATTTTATTACACTGCACTTATTAGTCACATATATCCATACCAGATAAAAGATCTGGATATTGTCGATACAATGTACAGTACAACCCCTCAAATCCGAACTAATTGGGGCTGAAGCCTGTTCGGATTTCGGGGGGTTCTGATTACCCGGGAAATAATATTACGTACTTATTTCGTCACTGAATTGGAGGTAAAACAACGACTGAGGTTAGACAGGGTTGCCCAGTGGTCGAAAGGGCAGTGACCTTGACTGGCGGGTCTGCGTCCGGTGAGCTGTCATTGTTGCTAGGCGAGCGTGTGCTAAAAATAGCCTATTATCACTCTACCCCTACCACTTCCTCTTACTGTATTTATTGATGTAATTATTTCGTCTATCTAGTGAGCGTTCACCTGCTAAATAATGTGGATCGTGCGAATAAAAAAAGGCGTTAGTTAAGTGTTTAAGCGTTTGTGCGGTTAATATTTGTTTACGTATTCTAATAAACAGCTTGAATTGATGTTTTAAAATTACGTACTGTAATGGCTGAGTCGAGTAAGCGGAAACACAGTTCGTGTACCGTGGAACAAAAGTTAAAAGCCTTAAAACGCTTAGACGACGGCGAAAGTTTGACCAAGTTAGCGGCGGAGTACGGAGTTGGAAAAGCAACAATAAGTGACTGGAAAAAAAAATCGTTCTAAGATCGAACAGTGTTCTGCAACCACAAGAGAAAAGGCATTAAAACAACGCCATCCCTGAATCGTAATCCAGTTAACCTAAAATGATTTCATTGTTTTGGATTTTTTGAAATATGTAAGTAGACGTAAACTATTGCCTATTTTATCTCAACTTAACTGTATTTTATAACCTTTTGAATAAGCATTAAGTCTAAAAATGTTAAAACCTTAAAGAAACTAAATTTATCTAAATCTTTTTTTTCACTTTCCAGCTGTAGTTAAATTTTTTCCTGAGAACGTGTTCGGATTGCCGGGTTTTCGGATTTCCGGGGCTCGGATTTGAGGGGTTGTACTGTAATTTGAACTTATTGCACTACTTTGTCTTTACCGTATATTTTTAATTCCAATTGATGTTTTCTAAAGTCTAGGGCAATATCGATATAATGAATGGTTAATTCTATGATTTAAGTATATCGTGAAGACACTGTGATTTTTGACTAATGTTCAAAGTATTGTTTCATATCGATCAATTATTGTGCGGTCAAACTTCGAGCCTCATACTAAAATTCTGTTTATCACAACTCCTAAATTTAAAAGAATGCTCCTACGTACGTCTCTCGAATATAGATAAATCTTAAAATTAACATATCATTATATCAATATTGTAATAGACCTTAGAAGACTTCAATTGGAATTAAAAGTATACGCTAAAGACAAACTAGACAATCTTTCATTTGGTATGTATGTTTGCGATTAAACAGTGCAGTGTAGTAAAATGATCCATTTCAATGAATTGTGGTTTTCACTTCAAGTACAACGCTATGTTTGACGTGTCCAATTGCATCAAGATAAACAGTGTTGACATACGATTTTGTTGTAAACAGTTCCCTTTCTTCACCAAGGAGTTCACAAACTTAAAACAATTCAAACCAAAATTTTTCAAATTGAAAATTTCAAACAAAAATTTCGAAAGAAAAAATTTCAAACAAAAAATTTGCAAACAAAAGTTTTACAAAAAGTTTTTACAAAAAAAAGTTTTTGAAACAAAATTTGAAACAAAAATTCAAAAGAAAAACTTATCAAACAAAATTTTGAAAGAAAAAAATAAATGAAAAAAATCCAAGCAAAAAATCAATTTTTTAAACATTTTTAAAACAAAATTTCAAACAAATATTTCACGGTTAACCGTCAAACTATCCGATTTTAACTATCGAGAACAAATAAAAGGTTTTGCTGTATCCTACTTCATCAAGGACAATCACGTGGTACAACGTATTGCTTGCGTTTATATCTTGACCCATAGGCGGGAATATTCAGGACCAATGACGTAACTTTGTTTTGACAATTCCCAAATTATCCTACAAAGTTTAAATGTACCAATATCCTGGACTCATTATCCTATAATA